>NC_090934.1:461727357-462396782 GCF_040938575.1 Ambystoma mexicanum
GATGAAGCTCTTACCGTTGTTAACACATTTGGGCGAGAACAGAGTCCTTCCCATCATTTAACTGAACAGGGATGAACAACTGCTCTCCAATTTGCTTAATATCATCCAGGCTCTGAGCTGATTTCACATCTTTCTGGACTATCAGAGTGGGAACGTCTGATTGTGGATTAGTAAAGAATTTCAGAGTGTTTCCTTCCAGTGTGGAATACCACCTTAAACTGGAAGGAAGGTTGATTTTCAGAAATAGAGAGGACCCCCCATCACCACTCTGTTGCCCTACTGCTATTACCGTCACGTCTGGAATTTGGTTGTTCAGGAAGTGAAATTCTACTTGGTCAGATTTGTGTTCAACCATGTGGCAGGTGCCATTTAAACTAACATGGTTGACGCTCTGTTTTAATTTCATTGGTCGGCTAGTCTGGGTCCAGAGGACCTCGTTTACGCAATCTATTAGGGGTGACAACCTTCTTAGGAGGTCATTCCCTGGTAAACAACGGGTGCCCTCTGGAGTCACTACTATGACCGGGTGTTTCACCTTGTGTCGCCCAATTTTGCTGTCCAAATCTGCAGTCCCCTCGAAGGGAATTTCCTTCCCGTCAAAGTTCTGAAGTTTTCCAGGAAAAGAGGTGAGAGGAATTCGGTAATTCTCCCCCCTTCCTGCATTTAGTTCATCAAAGGCCCTTTTGGACAGAAGGGTAGCTTGGGATCCAGTGTCCACCAATGCCAAAATTGTACCCTGCCCCTGTACTTGCACCGGGGCATAGTATTTCCCACCATTTCCTCAAGGGGGCACAGACAATGCATATTTTTGGACAACTGGTGGGCTAATTGTCTGGTTTTGGACATTGAGAGAGAAGAGATTTGGGCAGAGTTCGGCAGGGAGTTTTGGTAATCTGAAGGAAAAAGTTGCCAATTGGATATTGATGCGGTTTTGGGTTCCCCTGGTTCCGGTTCGGGGCCACCCCCCCTTTTTGGAGGCAGTCACCAGGATGGGTTTGAACCAGGGGTTTTCGGTATTGTTGGTTCTGGGATAGAATGATGGGCGGTGACAGCTCAATCCCCACATCTACCCAGTCTATCTTGGAATCCCTTGGGACCCATTTTTCCTTGGGAGGAGGTCCCCCATCTATGAAGGGGAAGATCCTTTTCCCAGGATCCTCTGAGGATACCTCTCCCTCAAATTGGAAGACCTGTACCTCTTCCACAAAATGGGTCTGTTTGGGTCCTTTGTTTCTCCTACCTCCTCTCTGCTCCTTGAGTGGCAGACTTTCAGGGGTAGGAGATTTTGTTTCCGGTTCCTGGGTTTCTAGGGGCTGTTTACCAGTGGGGAAGGAAGTTTCCTCCAAGGCTTTACACCCCCCTTCCCCTGGTGCCTCCTCCCTGGGAACCGGTGGGTTATCGGGGTGCTGCCCCCGTCATTGTTATGAAGCACCAGGTCCAGAGTTTGGGGCATTCTGCGCTGGCATGCTCATCTGAGGGTTCAGTTGAGCCCTCAGCATGTGACCCAGATCCCGTGCCATATTTTCGACCTGGCGCTCTAACTGTGAACCCCGCTCAGGCTGATACGGGGTTCTATTCTCTCCCCTGGGCTGATCCCGGGAAGGGTAGCTATCCCTTCTCTGGTAGTACCCCGGGTTCAGAAGATTTGGGTACCCCTCCACCCTTGGCCTCTCCTCTCCCAGATTAGGTGGTCTGGGCTCAGGGAATTGGGGAAAGAAGGATGGATGATTTTGGGGCTGGAAATTGGGTGGCTACCTGGGAAAAAAGATTTGCCCAGGGTTCAGTGAATTTCTGCCCTCCTGTGGGAAGTTAGGAGGGAAGTTCCCTGGGTTGGGTGCCTGGTTGGATCCCCCCCTTGGGCTGGAGGGGTCCACACATACCCCAGGATGGGTCGGTTTCCCTTGTAGCGGGGACTTACATAGTCAGAGGTGCGAGGGACCCCATTTGTGGGACTACCTCCTTGACTCCCTGTCTGTGACTGGCCCGAGGGCCTTCTGGGCTGAGAATTTCAGAGAAACAAAGGTGATTTCAAGGTGCTTTTTGTGCTAACCGGCACTGCTGTTTTTCCTTTGGCACCACGTTTCACTCATATGATATAGTCTGAGCACCAGTGTAGGGACAGTGTAGGGACAGCATAGGGTTGATGCTGTAAAGGGCACAGGGTAGGAGTGTGAGGTCAGAAGCATGAGTTAAACTGCAGGCAGATACCAGTTACAGATTAGACTTTCAGTTACAACATGGCATATGCTGCACCACTGACCAGGCAAGAGGAGAAGACAGATCTGTCATATAAATCAGGGTCGAGAGCACTGCTGCAGAAGTTGAGGAGCATGGTGGACAATTGGCATGTGGTCCTCCAGTCGGTACAAAGGAATAAGGAGGTGGGGGTCGCCCAGGATCAGTAGGTACAAAGGGTACCACAGGGAAGGGACAGGAGAGATAGTGCTGAACTACATGTGAAGCACAAATATATCACAAAGGGATTGAAGATATGGAGTGATCAGAGACCCTCAGATTTTGCAGTAATGCTTACACAAACTTTCATGTGGGCCATAATATGGCAGCTGCTGCCAGACAAGATAATGAAGGTGGTCGAAGGGAAGGTGGATGTGGAGGAAATGTTAATGTCCACCCAGGGGCAGGGGTGGGCATACATTCTAAATGCAGCGAATGATGCGTGGCTGACAGTGAGAAAGGCAGTGCCGGTGAAGGAGTGCAGGGAGTGGGCAGGGGCAGAACATACAAAGGGGCACTATTGTGAGGTGCAGGCCCCAGTGCCTGTAGAGGGAGGTTGGGGTGGATGATGCAAAAATCTGTGCAGGTGGCTTTATGTATTTCCGAGAAGGGGGAGGAAGATGAAGAGGGGGAGACATTGGCTGGCTGGGCATCTGGGAGGCAACTGTGTGCAACCGAGGGGTGGGAGGAAATTTTTGAAAAAATAGGCGCAATGACAGATTTGCCAAATAGGGCCCTGCAGGGAGAGGGAGGCAGGGTACTGGTAGTACCAATGGTTATGATGACGGCAGCTACTAAGTGTACCACCCACATTCAGACACACACAAACAGTGTCCTGACAACCTGGGGGAGACATTCCTGAACAGAAGAGCAAGAAATAAAATGGATTTTGGAAGTACAGTGACTGTGCAGTGTGCACCTTAGATATGGCAGTGAACAAAATGCCAGTGGAAGGGGTAGCATCTGGTGAACTACATCAATGCATGTCAGAGATTGTCAAAACACAACAGGACGTTTTCACGGCATGAGGACTTGACAGGCCCACATATAAAGAAAGTGGTCAGTGTCAGCATGACTCAATAGCGTTTGAGGGGGGAAAGCACAGTATGGTGAATTACAATCAATGGTGTTGGCTCTAAGAAGAAAGAAGATAAATCCATCTGAACAAGTGTGGCCCATAGCACCTGACAATGACCTACAGCCACAGCTAATGGCATCCATAGAAGATAATGAGTGGCATGTGGCTGAGGGCCCACAGCTTAACGTGGTGAAGATTATCCTACAGAAGAGCAAGAAGGAGGGTCTAAGGAAATGTGAACGGCTCCTGGCCGATCGTAAAGGGGAGGATGAACAAATGATGCAACATATCCATGCAGAGAAAGAGCAAGCCAATACGTTTCAGTGCCCAACAGAGATGGCCTGGTGGTCCACAGCAAAAGCAGGAGCATGTGGACATTTGTTTGACTTGTTGGAAGAAAAAACAGAAAGATGATCCAAAGAAGGAGCAGTTCAAGCGGATGGATGGGAAAGGCACACGGTGGGAAGACCGTCTGTTGTTTGTTCTCCATAGCCTACAAGTGAGAGAGTGGTCAGTGTCCAGGTATTCACCATGCAAGATGCTATTTGGGAAACATATGACAAACACTGACAAGTTGTTGCTGACACTGACTGTGGGTGCACCTAGGGACTGTGAGGTACTAGAGACTGACTATATACTGGAAAGGAAGATACATATTCACCTTGACTAGTACAGTGCACACAGAAATGACAGACACAAGAAGGAAGTGGTGTCGGATGTTAGCGTGACAGAGATGCTCAGGGCTAGAAAGGGAAAAACACGTAGTTATGGCTGTTTTTGTTGTTTTAGATGCACCCTGGATAATGGTTGATGATAGTGTGGGTGTATATGCAATACAGTGGAGTGAATGAATGGCTTTAGATGAGTTCGGACATAAATCAGTTGTCTTAGTTTGATAATGTTTTACTTTGTTTTGCTTCCTTATTGAGTTTGTATGTATCAGCATAGTTTTATTGCAGTGTGCTTTACATAGAAGTAGTGCGCAGCTTTGGTCAGCAATTCATAGGTACAATAAAAAGAAGAGAGGGAAAATCTGGGCATGTGTTACCTTCACTGATAATGCACTTTCTTTTGGTTTATTTGAGGTACATCTGATGCAAGGAGACTGGCCTAAAGACGTGCCTAAGAGACTGGTCTAACAGCTGAAACACCCATGTGGAATGTGTGATGCCCCAGAAACGAGCCCCTCCTTGGAAGTACACAGTGATGAAGCTGCTGGCTCAAAACCCAAGGCTGCCAGAGGCAGTGTTGTGTCTTTTGCAACTACAGGCTTCCTTCCCCCTGTTCTGCGAAATGACCTGTTTGATATCATGCATGCATTATACATGCTGGTTTATGGGTGGAGAATAGATTTAGCTACTCCATTGTACATAAGGATGAGACAGGCCAAGGAGGGGCAGAGCAGTGAGCACCCTCCCATGCACTGGTGCGTGTTTGCATTACAGCTCATATCTCTCTACTTCTGGTCTCCTATGTATTATTTGTGTCCGAGTGCTGAGTGTCTGGAATGCCTAAGGTGCCGTGGGGGATCTGGATGAACACTGATATAGTGGGGAGCAGGATGAGCCTGTAACAGGGGGAGGCACCAAAAGGAGCCATCTTGAGGAACTCATTAAGCACGGTCTAAAATCCCAGAAGCCCAGCCCTCCTTGGACAAATCAAGGCCCAGCTGGTGCTTCGGCCACTTTGTCGCTAAGTGCTTACATGTTTCCATGCTACTCCATAGACTACTCCCAAACTCCCCTTTCTCATTTCTCTTTTATAGTACCAATGTGTTGGGCATTAGGTGGCACTAGAGCCACCAAACTCGTCAAAACCAAAAATGGGTAACTCATCAAGTCCTAAACAGGGACAATATTGATGTTCATTGCAATGAGTGAGGGAGAGCAATCCAAACATTTGCAGGCGCACTTGCAGGAACCTCTGCACAACATTGTTGTACCCTCAGCACGTAACTTTCAACTCGACAAAGAACTTAGGCAGGGAATGTTTGCCGGGAGCTCTGAAAGCCTAATGGTAAACTTGCTTTTCACAGAGAAAAATAAGACACCCATTGCGAATCACTTAGATTGGGAAAAACTGCAGCGTGAAACTCGTTGAAGGATTCTAGTAATTTTGCATAGTGTGTTTTTCCATTGCCAAGATCTAGGGGCACACAATCATGGATCAATAGTTCTACTGACTTCGATTTCTTTTGGTGGCATTTAGTACCTAGCAGCCACTCCCAGCCTAGACACTATGAAAGCTTTACCAAATAAGCCAAGATCACTGTCACCTGAGAGCAGTCACCCATAGATCCATGATGTAAGGAAGCCAGTGGCCATTGGTGTTGTTATTCAATAGAGAGATGTACATATAACAGAGAACGGCAGCTCCGAGACTAAGTTAACACTACATAGGTCATTTATATAGAGAATAGTCCTTAAAGATCCAATGGTATTAAACACGTGATGGGGGCACATTATTATTAAGTAGGCTTGCAAATAATATGGCATCATTGTACTTAGCCCGTTGATTCCTTAACAGAATCCCAGAGTACTTGCTATCATTTCTCTTACTGCTATATTTTATACTATCTCTATGGTAACAGCACTTTTAATTGAGGTAAAACAAAGGTTCACTGCGCTGCATCTCATTAAGTGGGAGCAATCATATTACCTTGCGATCTCCTCTGCCAACACAACATTTGCTAGAGTATCTCATGATTCTTTGGAGCGCCTGTAACTTTGATAGCCAGGATTACTCTCTTCAGCATCTTAGTGGCTAGAGAATGCCTCACACCTTGGTTTTAAAAGTGCTATGTATTTATTTATTTACTTTAGTATTGATAGCAGTGCCCAGGACCCTCGGGTATCACGGCGCTAATTACAATAAGAGTAAAGTACTTACATGCAGGCGTAGAGCGAGCACAGCGCAGGGCTGAACCAAGTCAAATCAGTGCTTAGCGGTAGGTAAAAAGTGAGCCAGCACAGCACAAGGCTGAACAATGACAAGTCAGTAGTTACAGCTCAGTAAAAAAGCGACCCAAGTGCAGGGCTGAGCAGTGTCAAGTGTACTATTCCAGGGAGGTTATGTAGACAAGTAGAGCACGGGGCTGGCAAGATAAGCAGAGGGGGTATCCAGCAATTTACTCTGTATTTCTGTTTCCATCATTTATGTTTTACTTCTCAGAGCTGTTACACGGCACAGCAAAGTAAACCATAGCAGCACTTACTATAACCATCATATAGTGATATCTAATTACTTAAGGAATACAACCTCAATTCAGCAAACTCATTAAACAACATATGATAGAGCTCACATATTATTATTCTTGGCAGCGAAAAATCAAATGGAGTGCACATACACATTATAACCATAGAAACAGTTATTTAAAGAAAATGCAAAAACGGAGCCCATCATGTAATAATACCATGTGCAAAATGCAAAAACCTCTTTGAGCTGCATCTAAATCTATGATAATAGTTCCCTTACAGAGACCGATATGGCTAGATGCGTTTATGAAAAAGAAGTTCATAAAACAATGGCTATAAGGGATAATCTCAAATAATAATTACATGTAAATAGAACACGTCCTCTGTGTTACCTATCCCCACCTATCCATAACTTCCATTGTCAAGTACCTTTACCATCTTCATCCTAAGAAGCCAGGTACGATAAATGAATTTGGCCACGAAGTATATCACATTCATGTCCACTATGGATTTACAATAATCCATAGCTTCCATAGCGGAGCGAATGTGGGAAAGGTTAGAGATAGGTTTCAGATAGCTGACTTTCAAAACCTTTTTTTTTATCAAAGAGTAACATAAAGTATAGTCTCCTCATTCCTTCCACAGAGTGTGCACATACCTGAAATAAAAATTGATTAAAAGACAAAATAAAGCCCCAGATATGTGTCAGTTTGGTCTGTCTATCTTAATCATTACCCCTTTAGGTATTTGGTACACATTTCTAAAAACAATGAAAAAAGGACCATCTGGTGGGTTTACGCTAGGTTCCCGAAATGTTGTTAAAGGGTGGCCTAATAAAATTTTTTGTCAAAATTCTAATGATTAAGAAGAATAAAGACCGACCAAGGCTAAAGGCAAGCAAAGAAACAAGTAAGAGAATTAAACAAGGACCACATTCAGCATCCAAGTAAAGAATATGAAAGTATCAACATAGAGAAGCAGCTCCAGAGTCAGTGCTTCAACAGGGCTATCATGAGACTTAAGTGTGTGGACATGGAAATCTATTTCTTTACAAAGATGAAATGAAGAGCATATTAGTCTTTAATAAACATGAAACATAACATTGATAGTCACAAGAATAGTGTTGATACATATTCACTTAAAGTGTATGTCACTGTACATCTATCACACTACTGTAAAGAGAACACAAAAGCTCATACAGCAATTCAAAACAAACGTGGGAAAAATAATATGATTCATATGGTCCAAAGGTGCTGTATCTATGATAGTGTTACTATCTACTAAGAACCACTATCAATGAAATCCACAGCTAACTCAACTCCACCTTAACTCAAAACACCAGCAACCAAGCTCCACTTAAAAAGCAAAAAGCCAAAACTCTCCAAGTGAGTGTACATGCAAGATCTCATAAACATGAATTGACATTCGGCACTGAAAAGCCATGACTCCTGACGGACAACGGGCTGTCTGATGCCAGTCCAGGTATCTTCCACCTTATGGCCCCCTCCCACATGAACCTGATCCCCAATTCCTCGGCCCTTCTCCTGTCTCTGACTCATCTTCTTCTCCTGCGGTCACAGCAATCTGCAAACTCCACCTCTTCCGGGCCATGAAAATAAAAAACAATCAGCATCTTCTGTGTAGATGCCAAGCACCCACAGCTCAGCGGAAATGTTTGAATATGCTTTCTTGGTTCTCAGCTCACAACATTCATGCCTACAACCTCACCCCTGGCCTGTCGCCAGGTGGTAGCTCTAGACCCCTTACCCCCTGTCAGATTAGCCAATTTCACATACTACCCATTGGCCTTGAAAATAGAGGTTTGCCATGGATCCAAATTGTCCCCATGGTTATTCAAAAGCTACAGCTACATCCCTCCACTTCGCTGCTACCATATAGGTTTCCCCATCTCGTCACATTTCAGTGACTAGTAACCCTTAGCCCTTTCCCCACATTTCATAATTGAAGACTCAATGACCTGCTCAGAAAGTCTAAATTCAAAATGTCTATGCAAGTACCTCGAAATGCCACAAAACGTGGGACCAGCAAATGCCCTAGTCTTATCAAAGCAAGGATACTGGTATAGTATGTATGAAGGTCTGGAAAGTTTTCAAACACTCAACTTTGACTACTTTAAAAAAGGAGCAGGACGACTGATCTTTAGTCTCTCTCTTTATGTGACAACATCATGCTGGTCCTTAATACCCTGCGCTGGTACCCCATTGAATACGGCATCCCTCTCAGAATACTGAGCCTTACCGGC
Organism: Ambystoma mexicanum; assembly: GCF_040938575.1. Lineage (NCBI taxonomy): Eukaryota > Metazoa > Chordata > Amphibia > Caudata > Ambystomatidae > Ambystoma > Ambystoma mexicanum. The sequence goes on from NC_090934.1 coordinate 461,736,128, forward strand.
TATGCTCCAAACAAGCACTGGCAATACCAACTGTGTTGGCTTTTGTGTAGGCTTGGGAAAGGCCTTTGCCAGGCCCTGGCACAGTGGTAATAAATGACCATTGAGCAGGTAACAGTGCCTGGGCATTTAATAGCATTGCCTGGAAAATGACTAAAACGTATACACAATCTACCACTGTGGACTTTCCCAATTCTTGTTTTAAACAGGACTTCAGTGAATGACACGTATAGTGCTCATAGACAGTGACTGAAGAAAGGCCTGGTTAAGACATTTTTCTTATACTAGTGTTTACAGTTCCATTTAAGTAATTAACTCTCAGAAGTCAGCTTTAAAAACACTGGAAGGCACTTTGATCGCAAAGTTTGATTGTACAGCTATGTTATCCTACCTCAAAGAGATCCCGAAGGATGTGTGTTGGGCAGGGAGGCGAAGGGCATAGGTGTGAAAGGCCACATGGTTTAGCATGCCCATGGGCAGTCAATGGGTAGCTAAATAATCAAACAACACCTACAAGCTTTGAATCCCTCCAAATATGCCATTTCTCCCCTAGTGCTACTCTTATGAAGTAGTGTCTGCTTATAGGGTTTGCTTTAGTGCAACCCAATAGCCAAAACTAAAAAGAGTGGACCACTTTGCATTCCCACTTTCATATTCTCATACTGATCAAACAGATCCCTTATTTCCAAGAATGAGAACCTTGCACCGAAAATGTACTATATTCTGTTTATGATCCCCTTAACCCTTGACAAAGAGGCCTTGAAAAATATTGACAAAGTAATACAGGAGTTTCTATCGAAAATAAAACCTCCACGATTGAAGTTATGGAAACTACAATTACAGTGTGATAAAGGAGGTATGAATGTGCCCCATTTCGCTGCATATCACATAGCATCAAAACATATAATAGCATTCTTGGAAGACACATGGGATGAATGGAAATGTACAGAATCGAGTAAGAGCAGCCCCATAGCACCAAAAGCTACTTAGACTACATAGAATTATCAAAAGATAGACCCCTCCCCACTGACAGAATTCTTGAGAAAGGCCTGTGTGAAAATGTCTCATTTGTTAGTGTATGAACCTAGTTGCACAACAAGCTCATCCATCGACTTAAATTCTCAAGTGAGAGACACAAAATAAAATGCTCAAACTAGTCTGTTCCATTCCTCTTCCATTGTCCTTGCCAATGGTGTCTGTCCTAATCCTGCTGGTGCCCCACCACCTGCGATTCCCAGTCTTGTTCTTGCTCTTCTATTTCGCACCAAAATTCTTCCACTCTGTCTGATGTCATACCTCCTACTTCGTTCTCCCCCTCCTTTGCTTCCTGACCTACCTCTATTATTCTTGTAGGTGTGTCATTTATCTGGAACAGGATCTCCCCCTTCTTCCATCCTTCTTCCGTGGACCTGTCGAGCGACTGTGACATTTGTGTCTGTTCTATTCTGGTGGTGCCTGATCCTCCTTGCTTGCATATATCTCTCAGTCGGGATAGTTCACTTCGGGCCATTGTTAACCTCGTGTGTAAATTTTTCAATATCTATTGCCGGGGCACATACCTGTCCACCCGATCTCGGAAACTCGTATGGGGGAGGTGCTGTGGGTGAGGTGTTGTCGGGGGTGTAGGTTTTGACACATATACTGGGTCACTGTACACTTCAGCAGGTAGTAATTTTGGCACGAGAGTATACAATCATGCAACTTCTATTTGAACTTCCTTCTCTTCCCCTTCCTTCCCACTAATCCCTACTGTCAAGGGAGATGAGACCTGTTTTCTCATCGGTTCTGTGTTTTTGATTGGTGGCACTTCTTCAAAGAACCTCCATAAATCTAATATCTCTTTTCTATTGTGGTACTGTTTGCCCTTATATTTTATAAATAGACATGTGGCTACCATGTCCATTACATTTTTATCGAATGATCCCCCTTTGGGCCATATCTGGGGTAGCCCTTCCCCCTTCAATTCTGTGATCCATTGATCATGGTATTTTGTGATTCACTCAGTGTAACCTGGCAAACTCTGACATATGTGGGCTAGTGGTGTTTCTGCACCCATTCTTATCCCCCAACACTCCTTTCTTCACCTTGTGAGTTTTTTCTGACAAAAATTCACTTTTTCAACTATTACAATATATAATTTTCTAGTGTTGGCCAAAAGAAGTAATCAGTAACTATCTTCTCTGAGATCAGGAGAGAGGGACAGACACGGTAAGATTTGCATAGAGTATATTGGACTCTGGAACGATTACCTAAAAGAGCAATGATTGATTCTGAGGCATGATGGTGATGTAAAACATAGGGTGGGTACATTTGAAAAGATGCTTTGGGAATGCAATAAAGTGAAATCTTTCTGGGGAGAGATAGCAGATATTCCCAATAAAGTTCTAAGATTGAAGTTAGATTTTGCCTTTGAAACTTCAATTTTGGGAGACGATACTCTAGTAGATGAATTATCTTGTTCTCAGAATAAATGGTGATTCAGAGCTGCCCTAATGGCCAAGAAATTGATTCTAAGAGACTGGAATTAAGATAAACATCCTTCTGTGAGAGTGTGGATACAGGAAATGCATAAACTCTCAATAATAGAAAAGGGTTATACTCAAAAGCCAATAGAAGAGTAGTATGTTTGAAGAAATTTTGGGAAGATGTCTTGGGCCAATAATATTGTATTGTATTTGGTTATTTATATAGCGCTCTTTCCCCATTTGTATGGCCTCAATGTGTTTTGTAGTTGGAATGCCCTTGGTGACTATAGTCATGTGTTGGCCGTTCTAAGAGTTTGGATAAGAAGATGCATGTGTGCATTTTCACCAGACTAGGACTTAGGTTGCTGGCTAGGTTCGACTAAGCAGCCCAAAAAGGTCAGGCATGTGGGTGGGTGCTGCTGGTGGCTATTGTTGAGTTGATGTGTGGCCAGCTATAACGAGTTCCTTTCGGTTGGTAGTCACTGTGTACTGGGGCGGAGGTGTTCAGGTACATCATGTGTTTCAGTTCTGATGGCTATATGCAAGGCTAGCCCGGAAGAGCGTAGCCATAGCAGCATTCTACAGTGCATGGATGCTAGGCTGTGCCTGCGGCCTGTGTCCACATAGGTGGTGTGTAATTGTTCGGCTGGAGCAATCTATGTCCAGTGCAGCAGATAGGATGGTGTGGTCTCATTATTCATGGTCTCTCTGGTGCGAGGGTCTGGGTGGTGAGGGCGGGTGAGTTTGTTTCAGTGGGCCACAGCAAAGACTGCTGGCTTCCCTGGTGTATGTAATTAGGCAAGGAATGTTGTTGTGAGTCAGGTGAGCCGCAGCAAATGATACTGGCCTCTCTGTTGTAGTTCGTGTGAGGGAGAGTTGGGTTCAGCAGTGTGGTTTCGAGGCATGGGGATTCTGGGAATTACTTTAGTAAGGGATGTTGTTGTGCATGGGCCGAGAGTGTGTCAGGAGAGCCACTGTGAATGCTGCCGGCCTCTGTGTTGTAATAGGAGAATGTTGGGTTGGGCAGTGTGGTTTTGGGGTCAGGGGTTCAGGGGGGTATTATGGGAAGAGCCAGGATTTTAGGTCCATTCTGAATTTCAGGTACTTTTCAGTGTTGCAAATGTGTAGTGGTAGGGTGTTCAGATGATTGGCGCTTGGACGGTGAAAGAGGATCTGCCCAGCCTGGAGGAGTTGTGAGGTGGGACCACTAGGTGAAATGCTGTGTGGGATATGAGATTCCTTGAGGGCCGGCAGGTAACTATTTTGTCTTGAAGGAATTCCGGTCCGGTGTTGTGGACGCCACTGTGGGTGATGCACATGGCTTTGAAGGTAGAACGTTGACCAATCAGGAGCCAATGGAGCACTTTTAGTGTAGGGCTGATGTGTTCTCTAGCAAGTATGTTAATGAGCAGGCATGCTGCCGTGTTTTGGATTCTTTGGAGTTTATTTAGTTGAGATGTCAGAGCACATAGGTAAAGGGAGTTTGCGTAATATAGGCGGGACAGGATGATGGAGTTGATGGCAGAAACATGATGTGGATAGGTGAGGTAAGGGAAGATATTCCTGAGAATCTGTTGATGGAAGAAGCAGGTTTTAGATACAGTAGTGGTGTGTAGGTTGAGGGATAGGTCTGAGTCCAGTGTGCATCTTAGTTTTTTTACCACATTGGAGATTGCCAGCGCTTGTCCTAGGGGTTGAAGCCATGGAATCGGTTGGGGTAGGAGGGCTGTTTTCCCACAAACTAGTATTTTTGTTTTCCCAGAGTTGAGGATGAGGTGGTTGGTCATCATCCAGTGGTCGATATCCGAGAGGTAAAATGACAGGTCTGGACTGCTAGAGGTTTGAGATTCTGGGATTTTGAGGATGAGCTGGGTGTCCTCTGCATAGTTGTAACAGGTAAGATTGTATGAGCGGATGATTGCAGGCATGGGTTTTAGGTTGATGTTGAAAATTAGGAGGGAAAGGGAAGGTTGTTGTGGGACATTTTCTTTACTGGTTGTGATGTGGATGTGAAATGGTGAAGGTGCATGATTTGTGATTTATTGGACATGAAAGAGGAAATCCATGAGAGGGCTGTTTTTCTGATTCCTAGTGTTTGAAGCCAGTCTAGTAGGATGGAGCAATCAATGTTGTTGAATGCTGAGGAGAGGTCCATCAGGCTGAGAACAGCGCAAGGGTGTTGGTAATGGACATGACCTCCAGTCGGGATTATGAGCTTCTATAGCACAGAAACTGCTCTTCTGAACACCTGTGAAGAACGGCTTGCATCTCTTGACTCCAACTCCCCTGCTGTCCTCATCCTTCTGGATCTCTCTTCTGTATTTGACAGAGTGAACCATTCCATCCTCATAAAAAGGCTCTATGGCATCCTTGGCATCTCCGAGCGGGCACTTGACTGGCTTACCTCCTTCTTAACTGACCAATGCATGATGACATGTAAGGATTCTATGAGCGGAAGAAGGGAGATGGGCTGAAGTGGGAGGAAGGCGGTGGTATATCTTTGTGATGCACAATTTTACTCTGGTTGTATATTGTGAAGTTAAAATAAATTGTTAGTAAAAATCAGAATGAGAACCTTCTTGCAGTAGAGATACATTTTGATGATAACAATCATCACATCTGGAGATGCCGTATGTAGTAAATACTACTACATTTTAAACATTAACAAACAAGTCAATCAATTATAACATCTTATTTCTGTAATGTCTTTTATTGCTGGTTATTTTTTAATATTAGTTGTGAAGAGGCAGAAACTGTAGCTGATGTATTTTGGACAAGAACGTCCATCGTCAGGGATACATTTCAGAATATGATTCTTGATGTAGCGCAGTTTCCACATAAGGCCCTGCAGGCTATTGTAAGGATTGTGTAGGTGATCCTGGCCTTGATCAGGAGCTAATGCAGTTGCTCTGATCATCAGTTGTGAATGTCGAGGAGTATTAGTTATTAGGTGGACTGCTTGTCCCACCAGTTCTAGTAAGAATTGAAATTCGCTGCCTCTTGATGTCCGAGACACTGTGGATCCTCTAGCCTGAAACTGAAAAAAGAATGCTGCGTTCAGCTGGTGGCCATGTTCGGCTGCACCCGAGTCCTAATCATGGTACCCACAGTAAAAAAAGAAATGCCAAAAGGGTGACACAACCATGGCAATCAATGCTTCTTAAAGTTGAACTATCTTCTTTAGATTAAAGTGCTATATAAAAAAAAATACATTATTATTACTTAAAGACTTTCAACTAGATTAAATCAGGCCTTCCAGACACAATTCCTCAAGAAAACCCTCTAGATACCCTACAAGCAAAAGCTTCTAATTTTTTGCGGATCTGATTGGTGTAGAAAAAACATGACGTGCCCACCTGTTGTTCTCTCATGCAACACTGGCCCATATTTCTGATGGGAAGCCGTACTTGGCAATGATATTTTAGAACATATATTGAGAAATGACCCTCACTTAAGTTAATAGTTTGGTATCAGTCTCTCATTTGGCATGCACTTTCATACAACCTGCTTATTTTCTCAAATCACTTACAATGTTAAAACCCCACATGATATGATATTTTTGTATCTCCCATTCTCCCCCTCCATGATATGGTTTCGCTTGTTTTTCCGATAGTTGTGGTACTGTTAGCCTCCAACCATTGGTCTACTGTATGCCACCTTTATCTGTTCCCCTGGGTCTTGCATGACCACTCATCCCTGTAAATGTAAATTAAAACAATGTGCTTGAACACCAATTACATAAGAATTTAAAAAATACAGACTACACTACTACAGACTTCCTTAAGCACTCAAAGTGCAAAATAACTATTGGTATTTCTGTATTCTGAATATTCTGACTTCCAAAGCAGATCGGGAAACAGCAAAGCAACTTCCTGGTATGATTTCATTTAACATAACACTCCCTCTGTAGGACGTTCTTTTTCCCCACTGCAACACACAATTTACCAGAATAGAGACCGCTAAAAAGTGTGAACAGCTTTCACTTGTTATAAACTGTTTCTTTTTACATTACACCTAATGCATGCTCATGTTAAAACCTTTTCAGTTCAACTAAATTTGCATTTAGAATGCTTCATTTATAAAGACACCATTGTTTTCTTTAATTATTACAGAATAAAAGCATTTTTACTCTACTTAGACGGTTTATTTATTTCACTCACTATTAAGCAGTTTCTACTTTAGAATCACAACTCTGAAAGCTACATTGCTATTACCATTATATGCTAATAGTCTTATAGTACCCGAGTTTAGGGCCTTGGGCCACAATAACTTGTGGGTGGGTTATTATCCTTTGATAATGGCCTCTCCCTCAGTCTGTGCGGCGATAATGAATGTACAGGAAAAACGTTGAAACAGTAATACCAAGTACAATCTTAATTTAGGCACACTTTAATACCTAATGCAAACAAAGAGTGAGCGTGCATATGTTAAAGACATGCCAATATGTGTCATATACCAGTAAAGCGTTATTGGTTGTAAGTGTTGCAAGTCCCTGGTGTGCAATTAGAGGCAGCTGGAAATCCTATGAAACTGAAAAACTAGGGTGATTCAAAGGTTAATTCTACAACAGATGTGTGTGCAGATTATGGCAATTAGAAGCAGCATCCAGTGGAAAGTGTCTCTTTTGTCCCTTCTGCTTCCCAATTAAGGGCACATCTGCATTCTTGACCAACCCACGAAGGAACATCGGTGAACTTCAGTCTTCAAAAACCAGGGGAATACTTTGTTAGCCATATCCAGCCAATAAGTACTTCAGACTGGAAATGTGAGAAACAAGGCTTACTGTATTTTAATGGGGGTTTCTACAGGGATCACCGAGCAGCCAACGTCTTCCTTTCAGCACAGCCGCTTGAAACACTGGCAATGAAAGAAGCAGGGGCCTACTATTTCTTGCATCTTGCCACGTCACACTAGTAGTTATTACGGAAGTCAACTTGTCGCAAAGAGCCCTTTCCAGTGATATATTTATTTATTTCCAACAGTTTTAAAATGTGACCCTCTCCCACAGGCAACGGACCACTGAAAAAAAAGCACATATTATTCAGAATCACTTTTAACAATCATAAGTGAAGGCAATCATAAGTGGTGGAGAAGGATACTTTTTGTAGATAAAAACAAAAGCGTGAGAATGGTGAGAAGGCGAGAAGAGATCCCAACTTGAAACAATGGCACACTTTTAGGCTTTTTTAGACCATCGTGTGCTCTTGAATGGAATTTGGGAAACAAATAACGTTTCTCACCAAAATAAAATCCATTTCTGATGAATCGCCATCTGGCAAAGGTGTGAAAGCGGTGACTTTTTTAATAAAAATAAATGTAATTAATAAAATGATGCATCTCTGAAAGGGTAATCTGCTGATCACATGAAAGCATTGGATATATCTGTGCCCCTGATTTACAGAGCCTGCTTTACCAGTGGAATAGAGCAGGTTCAGAGGTTACAGTTGCCCATTACACAGCTGCAGTGACAGCCACATTTCTGCAGTGCAACAGCTGAATTCAGATATGCACACTTGTACCAAAACTATGATGATCATAGGTGGCCCATGTTGGTGGCATTGCAAACTATAAACATAAACTATGCCTAAGGCATGGTGCATGGCACTATTCATAATCATTACAGCCATATCCACTTTGATATCACATATGTGTAAGCGCCCGTGAACCATCACAGCTCTGAAAGGTGATGTGTATTCAGGCCAGACAGGCTTATCCTGCCAAAGCGACAGGACAGGAACCTGAATGGCAATGCCTCTTCTTTAATTAATTTTCAGGATTGGGAATGACACCCTGCAGAGACAGCTGCACAACAGGCAGCTGTCCTGGGTCCACGCATCAAAGGAGCACACCCATTCAAAGGGAGTAGCCTCACACCAGGATTCTGCACTGCATTTCTAAAGGCCTTTAATCCTGGTGAGAAGTGAACAGGGGTTTAAAGCAGACAGGTGAGCTCTGTATAGTGGAGGAGGACTTCCAACATCGTATTTCTCTCTGCCTCTCTCGCTCCAGGGACGTCCTTTGGGGACTCCCTTAAGACCGGAATGATTTGAAAAAATGAAAAAGAAATGGAAACTCCTGGTTTAGCATGAAGGCTGGGTCGGGGATGCGCTCAGAAGTGGTTTGTTTTGGAGCTGACTGTAACATGTGGCACATATTACATGCCATGTTCAGCTCCAACCCCTTCCCCAATCCCTTCTCCCTCGGCTTACCTGCAGCCCACATACAGGAAACAGGCATCTTGCGCCTCTTCCTGGTTCTTGTTTGTGAGCAGCATGGAGGAGCCGAAGGTGACCTGGAAGGACGGACTGAGCTGCCTAAAAAGGTAAGACGTTTTTTTTAAAAAAAATGTGTATTTTGCTGCATGTGTGAGTATGTGTCCAATGTATGTATGTGAATGGTGGGAAGTGATGTGATGTGTGTTTTGAACCTTCTGGGTGGGTGGGTGTGTGCCTGTGTAGAAAATGCAATTAGTGGATGTAAGAGAAGGTGTGAGTAACTGGTGGGTGGATGAGTATGAATGTGATGTGTTTTTGAATGTTGTGGGTGGATCTGTGCCTGTGTAGAGAATGCAATGCGTGGATGTAAGAAAAGGTGCAAATGGCTGGTGGGTGAATGAGTGTGAAGGTGATGGTGTGTTTTTGAATGTTATGGGTTGTTCTGTGTCTGTGTAGAGAATGCTATAAGTGGATGTAAGAGAAGGTGTGAGTGACTGGTGGGTGAATGAGTATGAATGTGATGTGTTTTTGAATGTTGTGGGTGGATCTGTGCCTGTGTAGAGAATGCAATGCGTGGATGTAAGAAAAGGTGCAAATGGCTGGTGGGTGAATGAGTGTGAAAGTGATGGTGTGTTTTTGAATGTTATGGGTTGTTCTGTGTCTGTGTAGAGAATGCTATAAGTGGATGTAAGAGAAGGTGTGAGTGACTGGTGGGTGAATGAGTATGAATGTGATGGTGTGTTTTTTAATGTTCTCGGTGGGTGGGTGGCAGTGCGCCTGTGTAGAGAATGTAATGAGTGGATGTAAGAGAAGGTGTGACAGAGTGACTGGTGGCTGAATGGGTATTATTGTGATGGTGTGGTTTTGAAAGTTGTAGGTGGGTCTATACCTGTCTAGAGAATGCAATGAGTGGATGTAAGAGAAGGTGTGCATGACTGGTGGGTGAAGGAAGATGAAGGTGATTATGTTTTTTAAATGTTGTGTGTGGCTGTGTGCTTGTGGAGAGAGAATGCAATGAGAGAATGTAAGAGAAGGTGCAAGAGGCTGGTGGGTGAATGAGTATGAATGTGATGTTTTTCGGAATCTTCTGGGTGGGTGTGTTCTTATGTAGAGATTGCAATGAGTGGATGTAAGGGAAGGTGTGAGTGATGGTGGGGAGAGGTCAGTTTGCACAACTTTAGTTGCTTGGTCCAATATTTGTTTCTTATATTAGTTATATTTGGGGTGCAAACCCACTATGAAGTGTCTCTGTGAAATGACACTTTGGGCCTCATTACACAGACGGCGGTGGCTGGTAAAATACTGGCACGCCTTGGTGGAAAGGGGAATTACCGCCCTATTCCAAGGTTGGTGGGGCGGTAATTCCCCCTTCCCCCATTGCCCTTCCCCATTCCCATTTTTGCCCCATAGGGCATAATGGGAATGGGGAAGGTGCTAATTACGGCACCGCAAATTGCGGTACCGTAATTAGCTCCCTGGTCCCTTTGCGGGTTGGTTTTTAACGCCTGCAAAAAGCAGGCGTTAAATTCTCCAACCCGCAAAGGGACCTCGTAGTAAGGCGGTAAGGGTTTACCAGTACTGGTAAAATACTGGTACCGGTAAACCCTTACCGCCTACCGTGTAATGAGGCCCTTTGAGTAAGGTAGAACAAGACCTTGGCTGTGAGGCCAGCGGTGTGGGCTGCACACCCCGATACCACTAGGGAATGTTCTTTCTTTATTCTGCTTGATTTATTAACAATAATATCATCCTAGATAAAAAAATTGTTGAATTGAATGTAAGTTTATTCTTTAAATCTGCATTAAAAAAAATGTTATTGTTATTTCCACTAGTTGCAGATGTATCACATTAATGGCCTAAGCATATCGGACATTGTTGTCCTGCATCAGGGCCAGTGATTTGTATTAACTTATACTGATATCTGGTCTCAATAATATATACATACCCGCAATTGTTTGTGTTGTAACACATGTTTTCAGCGTTAATACATGTAATTGTTATAATGTCATTTTTACACTTGGTATATCATCAAAACAAATGTCGCCATATTGTTAGTTCAACATTAGGAATTTGTGAAAGACATAATATAATTGCACAGGTAAATAGTACGACCATTAGCATCGATGTGTATTGACAAAATGGTTCACCGCCGTAATAAAGAGGTACAGTTTGCCAGAACGTGTGAAACATACGAACAGAAGTGTCCAATCATTTTTGGAAATTAAAACAGAGCGTGATATATACACCTTGTTCAAACATCAATATGTCATCATAATCATACGTTAACTGGATAGTAATACATATGTGTCATACAGTTGGTAGCACCCAGTTATCAAGCGTGAAAAAAAAAACATTGCAGTGAATGTGGTGTTTACAACAAAATAATGTCTCTATATTATTGTTTAACATATCGAAATGACTATCCTTCTGTGGAGGTCAGCAGTGATCAATCTATAAAGGGAATGGTGACAGTACCATAACTGTGCATAGGTGCTTATATAGTCATGAACAGTGTTTGTTTTACCGGTATTCTCACGGATTGTACTTCCGTGTATGAGAGTCAGGCGTTTGCGAGCATGGCTGTCTGTAAAGACAGAGAACACATTGGCAAGGAAAGTAAGAGGGTAATGTGTAATTATGTCAGTGCTAGGTCTGTGAGGGCTTACCTGATTGTGTCTTTAGACAGTGCAGTCCGAACACCATAGAAGCGCGTGTACAGATGCTTCGCTGCTTTTGTGTTTACAGTTGTCTTGGTTACCGTATTCCGTCTAGATCCAGAAGTTGGCCATATTTGAGTGGTCTAAATGTAAAGTCTGTTACTCTAAACCTGGCGTGTAGGACTTTCAAATAACCTAAACTCAATTTACAAGTGAATTTATGCCTTGTAAAATAATCTGTATAAACATTTCTGAAATTCTCCAGCATTTATATTCAGAACAAAACAATCCAATTTGTATTGTGTTTAAATAAACCACCTGTATGTGTAAAAAATGTATTTAGAGGACCGGAAAAACCGCTCGCCTTATTTCGCCCAGGTATAACAGGTAGACACTAGTGAAACCCATGTTAATGTGATGATGTGTTTTTGAATGTTCTGGGTGGGTGGGTGTGTGCTTGTGTGGAGAATGCAATGGGCAGACGTAAGAAAATGTGTATGAGTGAGTGACTGGTTGGTGAATAAATATGAAGGTGATGGTGTGTTTTTGAATGTTATGGGTTGGTGGGTTTGTGCCTGTGTAGAGAATGCAATGCGCGGATGTTAGAGAAGGTGTAAGTGACTGGTGAATGTGTGCTTGTATAGAGAATGCAAGGGATGGAGGCAAGAAAAGGTGTATGAGTGAGTGACTGGTGGGTGATTGAGTATGAATGTGATGGTGTGTTTTTTTAATGGTCTGGGTGTGATCATGCCTGTGTAGAGAATGCAATGAGTGGATGAAAGAGAAGGTGTGAATGAGTGAATGGTGGGTGAATGAGTGATGAATGTGGCAGTCTGTGTTTGAATGTTGTGGGTGGGTGAGTGTGTGCCTGAGTGGTGAATTCAGCATGAATGAATGTGAGAGGGGATGTACTTTATGAGTGACCTGTGGGTGAAAGGGGATGCATGTGTGCATGTGTGTGTAAGGGCCTGGGAGATTGGGGATCACTAGAGCATTTTGACAAATCCTTTATTGCATGTTTTAGTGGTATTTTCAGGCAAAGCCAAGTTCATGAGTGTCATTACCTGGCTAGACTGGCATTTTGCTGCGGTCAGTGTAGCTATTGCTTACTGTGGCATGACATATATTACTTAGCATCTTTAAAAGAGCAAGCATGATAAGCAGTTTTACCTTGCTAGACATGTTTTGGTGTAGCAGCCTGTATATTTATTACTGTAGCATGACGTTTTATTAACTGAGCATCTATGATGAATCAAGCATGATAAGTGTTCTTATGAGTCTAGACTGGCTTACATTGGAACCCGTTTGGACAGGCTTTCATATTGTGACTTTGTCACTTTTAATGGCCAAACCAATGGGAGTATGCGCTTACATAGGAGTACTGGCATGTATTGGCAGAGCCAGTTTTGTGCCTAGTGCCAGTGATGATACTATAAAAGAACATCTTAAAGCAAACATGAGCATGGTTTTATATGGGAATACTAGCATATGTTGGTGGAGCCAGCATGGAAATGTATGGGCAAAGCCTGCATTAACATGTTTTTTATACTGGCATATATTGCAGCGACCAGCATGTTAATGCATTAGCAAATGCCCTGTGCACCTTTGGTGACTTGCATCTATTGTACTGTCATGATTTACCCGACACTCTACAAAACCAATTGTTGACCTTTTACCCAAATTGTTGGCCTTTTACCCACATTTTCTCAGAAGTGTGCTGTGTAATGTGCCATTTTAACCCATTATTCAAAACGATTTTCAGGGGAGTGGGAAGAATCCCCCCAACCTCCAAACTCATTTTGTTAGTTCCCTCGCTAGGCTCGGTCGCAACCGCATAATTGTGGCAAATATTTACACACTCCAAAAAAAATACTCACAAGCCACCACTGTTGGCTGGTATATTAGTGGCACTGACCTCTTCTTTCTACGCTATGTGAAACATTAAAGCTTTGAAAAAAAAACATATTTACTTCTTTCACTTGCAGTAGTGCATGCCCTTGCAGCGGCATAATCATCATGGACATTGCCCACAGGTGGAGGCCCGGCCCAACACGGGTTTTGGCGTGCCCTGTTCTTTGTTAAGGATCTTGGGGGGGGGGGCACCCCAGCATGGCCTGCAAGGTGTTAGGAAAGATTCCATACGTCAATGCAATTTTCCCTCCATGTGTCAACCCCCAAACTTTTTGCTGCGGTTTTACACCCTGATCTAACCTTTGCCAGAGAAGCTGAGCCCTCCTCCGTACTCCTCTGGGCTTTCGCTCACTTTTTATGGGGAAACTGACATGCCCTTAAGACAGTCAGTACTGGCAGACTTTGTTTCCCTTAGTCCTTTCCTCATGTTGCAGCTTTTGTGCAACATGTAACAAGAGTGCAATGTAACTTACTTTACCGCACCCTTGGGTCTCTAGTCATTCCAAAGGCCCTAGAAACTCTCGCTGGACTTTGTATGAACTGTGCAGATGTGTCACGGACAGGACTGGTGGCAGCTATCGTTTTTCTTATGTTTTGAACCATTTCTTGCCATTTTATCTGCGCTTACCGTGTTTGGCACGAATAGATGGCCTGGCTCCAAAATGGCCATGCCATGAGGTTCTTTGTCCTGTCCTTTGGCCATATTTCCACTTCACCTACCCCAGGTCGAGCCGAGCCGGGTCAGTCCTTATTTGGTCATGCACTTTCCCACGAAACCCAAAGCTTTTGCAGCTTCTGCATGCCTTCTGTGTGTGCCTCGAGGATGTGGGCTGGGATGTCTGTTCCCAATACACATCCTGGGTGCCAGAGTCTGGAGTGTCCTGAATGCCTGGGACCACTGTGGTCCGATTGGTCCACATATGGAGTGAGTGTTTGTGAGCAGATCTCCCATTGGGTCCTCCCCGTTTTGGCGCGAAGGGAACTTTGGATAAGAGGAGGCCGAAAACACCACTACCATGTCGATCTCCTGAGTTCACATGAACAAAGGATAAGGAGCCAAGTATCCTGCAACAAGAAGCCAAGTTGAGGAACCGCTGGTGAGCCGCTGGAAGGTTTGGTACCCTGAGCCCGCTGTCATCCGGCGAGACCCCTCTGCATCTGATCGTCCTAGAAGGTCTGCGAAGGAGCTTTGACCCATTGGAATAGTGGGACCAACTATCCTCGGCACCTTCATCAAACCCTGCAAGTAAGCCTCTCCCGAAGTGTCCCTGGCCAACCAGTGGGCTGACCAGCTTACACAGGACGTTTGCTCTGTCACTGCCGCGGTTTTGAGGAAGCCCTCGAAACTTGGTATACTGCTTGCTCTGTGTCCACGGCACCGTCACACTGAATTTCGTACACTTGGCATTCCCAGGTCTGAAGTGAGACGAGTGCGGCCGTACCGGAGTAAAAGCGGTTACCGGGTTGCCCTGCTGTGGCAACGACCTACGCAAGTTCACTGCACTTTTGACCCTCTTGACCCTGAAGCCTGTTACCGCAGAAAGTACACGGTGTCGAGATGTCCTGATTGTCGCATTCGAACCTGCCAGTGAAGTGGACTGAACTGGCGAAGTCTGGGTCTGCCTGCATCGGGGACCGGTGAGTAGTCCATACCCCAACCGGTGGCCCCTAGCGCAGGAGCCCATTTCTTTTCCACCGCTGTTGCAAAATAGCGACTCTATCCTGCACTCTCAACCTGCCTCTGCCCGCAAGTGGAGGTCCTGCTTGAATAGTGGGGACTTGTACTTCATTGACCTTATCTGCCTTCCTGAGCTGCTAGTGACCCTTGAAGAGACCCTATTTTGTCCAGTGGCACAAGCGTGTGCATGTACTACTGAGCATAAGGCTCCTCTCTTTGTAGGGCTTGGACTGCCTCTTAGTTAGGCATATTCTTGATGTGAACTGGGTCTAAAGATTACTTGCACTGCCTGTTTTCCTCCCCATCTAGGTGGTCTACATATTTTGTGCTTCTTAATCCGTTAGACCCCTCTGGTCTTGTATATATATTGTGTTGATTGTGATGTGTTGGTTTACTTCAGTATTATTGTGATTTTTTGCTATGGTCTATATTACAAAGGCCTTGTAATAAATGTGTCTATATTTTTAATATAACACCTGTCTGGGGTAATTTGTAAGTGTCCTTGCTTTGTGTGCTCATTGAGGTCTTTCAGTTACCCTGACCTCTCTTGAGACTTAGTCTTGACCGCCTGCCATAGCTACCCTGATTGGTCTGGCTTGTGTTAGGCAGAATCCTGTGCAGTTCTCTTGGGGAACACTGCAAAAAGATTAAGACTACAGGAGTAAGCAGTAAACCCAACTGATAGCAGCCTGCACCACCCAGATTTACCTGGTAGCTGTGGTTGAGCAGTAAGACTTCTCTCAAGAAGAGTAGGGCAGTATATAGAGTATACACAATAGGGCTAAAAACACAGTAGAGCAAACAAACACTGGCCAGCGCTTTGTATCAAAAGTATATCATTATTTATTTAAAACACACTTTAGGCAATACACTAGCACTCTAAATCAAAAGCAAGTTAATAAAAAGTCGGGTAAAGTATAAACACCTCCCTTGATGACTATTAGACAAGTCAGAGTTAAAACACCACTATTTGTTAAAACAGATGTGAGCGCGTAACCTTAATGGCACTCCAATAGTTAAGTTAAAGGGAGAGAAAAAGGTGGGGCATAGAAATAAAAGAGTTCCCAACACATTTAGAAGTTCAAAGCAAGGGAGTAAAGGCAGTATACACTGTAGAGCCAAAGTTCATAGGCCAGGCCCACTTTAAATGGAGCAAAGCAAAATGTGCCTCAGATCACACACTTTAAAATGCACTAAAAGTCTTTGCAGAATGTTCAAAAGAGATTTGGGTGATTTAAGAGCTACAGTTAGATGGTCTGGGGCCAACCCAGTTGGAAAGCCAAGGATTTAAGGGTCACCTTTAGCAATCCGTGGAAAGGGAGGCCAGGCAGAACACAGTACCTTAAAGAGAGAGGAAGCTCCAGCGGTAGCAGTTGTTCCTGGCACTGGTTGCAGTTCATGGTTTCAACCAGGGGAAGAGAGGATCTCATGGAGGAGTCAATGCACTGCACAGAGATTAAACCAGCCACAGAGTTCGTCGTTTAAAAGGTGCGTTCCTTTTATTCGCGGTCAAAGTGGTGAAGCTTGGCTATCCAGCCGCCGGGGTGCTTGGCACGGACGATTCGACCAAGAGACGTCTTTGGAGGGCAAAAGGGGCGAACTGGTTCATCCCATCAGCTCAAAGGAAGAAGACTCGTCCAGCAGAAGATCTTCTCTTGTTGTTGGGAAAGTGGAGAGTTTGTTGCAGCAGGGCTCCACCGGTGGTGTCATCGTTGCAGATGGCTCAGCTTCTTCTCTCTTTGGATTCTTAGGTCCTCTGGCAACGTCTGAAGTTCCAGTCCCAAAAGCCCTGCTTTTATGCAGAAAAACCCCCATTCAACAGCCCAGCTGTCACTCAAAAACGCTAAGTGGTGAGCCGGGCGGCTCACCACTGGGCCAATCAGAATAGAGTGCAAGTTGGGTTGCTACGGCAACGCAGTCCAGGGTGCCAATTCCCCTCCCGACACATCCTATGGAACCCAGACAGGGTGGCACCATTTGGAGGACTTCTGTGGAGAAGCCCGCCAAAAAGTGGAACAAAGGGCTCGACCTTGGTCAGAGTTACAGAGACGGACACGATTGACATTTTAGAAAAGAGTTCTGGCAAAAAGACCCAAACGTTGATTTAATATTAAATAAATAAACCAGCGGTATCTTTAACATTGCACCAAAAAGTGGTGCGTTTAAAATCAATGGGAAAATCCCATAGGAAATATTCCGGTGGAATATTTTGCGTGGTAACCACTGCCATCTGCCAGAAACTCGACAAGGGGGGTCTGGACAGTGCCCCCTTGAAAACAGACCCAGGGACAATATAATTAACCCCTCCCAGTACTTCCACAATATGATGGTTTCTACTGGTTCTGTTCAAAATTTAGGACTAGTAAAGTCATTGGTGACTTTACATGCCCTGGGAGACAGTAGTCAGTCCCAGGGTATGGAGTCTATGTTTGGCGGTCACTATGACACCCCTGTGTTACTGCACTGAGGGTGCTGTGCACCACACACACACAAACAGATGATACCCTATGGGGGAAAAAACATAGCCCATAAGCACACAAAAAGTTAAAGACATACCACAAATCATGCCTAAGAGTGGGAGGAAAAGAGTCTCACTCTTAGCAGGAGAAAAAACAAACCCCAAAAATCCAGCAAAGCTGCTGGGGGACTCACTAGGTTTGGGAAATTAGCCTTATAAGAGAATTCTCCCTAACAGCTTTTCCAGAGGTTACCCTGTTCCAAGAAACTAGGTTGGCCTTCTAAACCACTGCCCCTCCAGGTCAGAGTTCAGAAATCCCTTTTAACACAGGGGGCCCACGAATCCCAAGTATTGTGCTACTCTATTGTCTGACAAAGGTGTAGTAAGCAGTGCGTGCCTTGAAGTCTGCCAGTGAGTCCCCGTGTGAGACGCATCTTGTGGGTGTTTTCAATTTAATACTGTGTGGTGCCACGGATTTATGAGTGCAGCAATGTTATTACATTAAATGGTGGGGGCTTATTGAGTCCTATGGCAGTCAGTATTATGCTTAGATAATAAAAACTGTGGGGGTTCTTTGGTATATTTAAAGAACCTTTCCAAGGTATCATACTCCAGCAAAGATAACATTATCAGGTGCACTCCCCTGTGTTCACGCATAGAAGTCTAATATGTTTCTTCTATCGTAGGGGTAGCTGACTCATGGATACATATTGTCTCGGGAGGATAGCTCCATGGCAACGTGCTCATCTTAGAAACAAGACGACACGGAGCAACATAGATTCGATCCCCGTGTCCGCGCTTCGAAACCTCTGGGTATTAAGCACGTTATAAATAACCTATCATATCATATCATACATAGAGAACAAGGGAATGTTGTTGATCCTAAATCCTGGTCAATGATTTAATTTTCAGGCCTTGCTCATGCAGCATTTTGCTCGTGGATAAAAAGACCTACATCTTTGCCAGCCACAGCTGTACGTAGGACCTCACTGTTTTGAAGGATCCCTGCAGTTGTATGCCATCCTACCCCATGTTTGGGAACCCGAGAACAAGCACCCATCATTTATCTGAGTCCCTCGAGTGAGACTCACAGCATCCTGAGGAGTGACCTGCTGCTGCTGCAGTAAGACCTGCCTCTCTGCCAGGTAGCCAGGACCTCACTGTGTTGACTAAGTGATGCAGCTGTGTGCCAGACTCCCCTATGTTTCGGAGCACAGGAAAACGACTCATTTTGTTCCTGAGCCCCTGGATTGGGACTTGTAACATGCTTACAGCCAGTACAGCCGGGATGCTAGTGTTTTACCTCTTGGAAACATGTTTCAAGAACCATTCAAAACATTTGATTCACCATTACACTCCTGTGCTGCCTCTTGGACTCTCCCGATCTTCCCATTGCTTGCACAGTGCCAAGAAGTCTGATCTGGTGCTGCCGGACCACCAAGAACTGCAAAAAGGTGTTAACGCTGTTAGCTTCCCCCTTGGTCCATATTTGGGCACTAGAGACTGCTTAGGGCACTTGTATCACATTTGCACCCAAGAACATATCATATTTTGAACATTTTGGTCTTTAAATGCTGTTTCTCCCTGTCTCATTGCCCAGAGAGCTTTACATATTATGTGTTCTTTCTACATGGGTAGTAGTGTTTTTATAGTTAGTTAACATTGCACTGAACCACATTCACATCCCTCTTGAGAGTATAAACTTCCCTCGTCCCATGTTACCACAAAAGGTGAAGGAGCACATATCATAACTGTGCCTGTTTTACCTTTATGGTTGGGTTGGCTCTTGGTTCGTAGGAGTGTGAGGGCTGAGTAGGCACTTTAGCCTCTGCTGGTCCTTCCACGTTTGCTGCACATAAGTCAATTTGTCATAATATTAAACATGGAATTAGTCACAAAACAACTAGAAGAGTGTTACACAAATGAATGAAGCCACTGAAAAAGAAAGAAAACAATTCTTGTCTTTCTTCATATAGTCTGTCAAGGGCTATTTATTTATTGATTGATTTATCAGTTATTTGTATGACACATATACAACAAGACAGTGTTTCAAAGCGCCACAAGGCAAGAGGGAATGGAGCAAAAAAACATGGAAGTGACAGTGAGTAAATAAGAAAACAACAGACATCGGCCCTACTAGGCCTTGAGACATTCAGAACGTGCAAGTGCATAGAAAAAGAGGTGATTTAGGGCACGAGTAAGCAAGTGCAAAGGGCCCCCAAGCAACGGGTAGTGCCAGATGACCAGCTGGTGGAGGCTACAGGTAAGTGCATGGGTGGCGGCATCACAAGCCAGGAGGGAGGTCTGATGTCCATTAGGTAAGTGCGGGACCGAGACAAACCACCTAACTAGTAGGTGTAGGCCCAGAGGGTAGTGCAGGGGTGAGGGTGGAAGCTGGTAGCAATTGGGTAAATGGCCAGTACCCTATTGAGGGACCAGGCCACCAATCTCAGTGGCTGATGGGGATGGTTAGCATGGGAGGGAGAGAGAGAAGGAGGAGAAGAAGAAAAAGGTCTTGAGTTCTTTGTGGAACTTGAGGTGAACCGGTTCAAGATGCAGAGAAGAGGGAGCCAGCCAAGGAGAGAGATCTGCTCCCAGCTCTCTGCTCTGAGAAACGTTTAACCAGCAGAGAATTGGAGCCAGAAGTTCGAAGGGATCTGGACGGGGATTATTTATCGAGAGAGAGTTGCCGGCAGTGTGATCCCAGGCCC
Source organism: Ambystoma mexicanum (assembly GCF_040938575.1). NCBI lineage: Eukaryota > Metazoa > Chordata > Amphibia > Caudata > Ambystomatidae > Ambystoma > Ambystoma mexicanum. The sequence goes on from NC_090934.1 coordinate 461,756,220, forward strand.
CAGAAGGGCTTATGGATGATGCAAAGGGTCTTGAATTTCATCCTTACAGCTACGAAGAGGAGCTACTCCTTTCTGCTGAATTCTAAGAGATATTCCTGATAGGTTCTTGACAGGCAGCTTGTTTTCTTGACAGGCAGCTTCTTTTTAACTACAGTAAAAATACAACAAACATGAAAAGCTACATACTCGTGTGTGCAGCCAGCGCAAGCCATGGTTGATTATTGACATGGAATAAAATTTGTAAGAACCAGAAATTAATCTTGAAGTTGCACACAGAAACGCCTTGTCTGAAAAGATGTTGAGGCTTTAATCCCAAACGGTGTGGCTTTGCGGCTTTTCGTTTTTTATATGAATCAGAACAGAGAAGCAAAAGGGCTTGAATAAGTATAGTATGTTCTTCACTATACATGAATGAGGCACCAAATCACCTGTAATGGGTTAACATTCTATAGTCATATTCGTCAGAATTATTGATTTGCATATGAAATACATTGGTTTATGTATGATATATTTTAGATGGTTCTTTGCATGTGAGCACTGGGTCATGCAAGCTATATAGGATTGCATACAGTGTGATGGTGTATGTGTTTCCATAGAATAACATGAAAACAAGCCATTCCAGGCTCGGCCAGGCAGGAAAAATGTTGATGCTGCCAGGCTCCTCAACGCCTTATGTGACCAAGTCTGGAAAATGACACACTCTACACTACAATGATGTAATTTCCTGGTGACGTGGCCAAAAATGAACGGGCAGGTTGGGCTACCACCACACCACACTCATGGACCCCTGAAGGCCATCACCCCGAAGGCTGACGTGTCTTCTCCATATAGGAATCTTGCAGATAGGCCTTAAACAAATAAAAGTTGATGCTTGTGTGCGAAACACTGTGCATTTACAACATTACATTTTTTATGAGATCAAAGACTGCGAAGCCATAGAGCTCTGATAATTATATGTTCTTCTTGTCTATACATTAATGGGGCACCCCCTCATCTAAAAGGTGTCAAACAGGCCAAGATTATATTGCCATATGCGTGACAAGTATTGATGTGCACATTAAATAAATCAGTTTATGTATTAGACATATTAGCTGTGATGTACCTTTGTATGCATATCACTTGCTAAAACAAGCTAAAGCGGAAAGCATTTGGTTAATGGGTTTACATACAATAGCATTGGTTAGAGAGCAAAAAGATGTGGTAATGGCAATTGTGGTAGTGCATGAAAATCAATTAAGAGGAAGTCCAGGCAAAAAGACATGGTGATTGGTGAAGCTTGAATATGTGCCTGGACGTTCTGTGGTCTAGAGCCTTGGGTAGGTCCCAAAACAGTGGCCATGGCTCAGTGTGTACTGGTGTACAGGATTGTCCAAACCCCTGAACAGATCTCAACACAGATCAAAATAAAAGTACCTGGGAATGCCTCAATATGTGGATAGATGGACAGATCTGAAGTGTTGTATCTGAATGTACTGTGTGGGGTCAGTTATCCATGATGTAATTCTCCCCAAGGGATTATCACCCATTCCCATGTGAACGGCAATCATATAGGATGAACTGCCATCATCTCATATGGCAAGTGATGCAAAGTCAACTAGAGGAATATGGTATATTTGGGCTATATGAATGTACAGGATAATCTGCATGCTTTGAACGAAAATATATGGAGTGCAACAGGTATTGCCTATCACAAATTCAACATTACAATACAGTATACGTTCAGGGCATAGTTCCCTTGGCGCAAGAGTGGCAAGGAGGTTATGAACATTTCAAAACCTCTTTCATGATCACAAATCTTTACTGATTTTCTGAATGGTCAGGCACGGCATTTGCTGTTCCACTGAGGAAATAGACTGGCGGGACCACCGCCTGCTTTAATCAGACAATCAGTGTCACCAAGGGAGGAAAAGGGTCAATTGTCACAAAACAGTTGAGCACCTTCATCCCACCTTCTTTATCTCCAGTGCTTGCAGATTACACACACATCACAACCTTTATATAAACATATAGTAATCATGAAATGAGAATGCTTGTCTATGAAGCAGTTGAGCAATACTACTGGCCTATTCCAATTCCCTATTAAAAACAGCAGTACGTATTTAATTTTAACTGTGGTTCATGCATAATACTAACTGTACAATAAAACAAAATCAGACATTAGTCACAATCCGCAAGTGCATACAAAAGCTGCATATTTTCATTGGCGCAAAGAAGTAATGTTGATTGCCCATTGGCTGCACCTTCGTCAATTTCAAACAAGGACTGTTATTGTAGTCAATGAAATATATATTTCTCCAGTGACCTCACATGAAGCATTCACTATCCTTGTCTTGGGGAAGAGTGAGGTGTCACGGGAATCCACCCATTCGGCCCTCCCGGGTACAAGCAGCACATGAGATGCCATTACATGTGAGAATTCCCCTCATCATAGTACACCATCATTAACTTGACAAATTCTTCGAGTAGAATGTAGTGCCTTGAAGCCAGCATTGTGAAACATGCTTAAAGGGCAGAGCATATTGCAATACAACATATTTAGAATAGTAACCATAGTTCTACAAGCAAGCAGAAGTATGCTCAAAGTATATTATGTTTTTAAAAGCTTAAAATAGCCTCAGACTGCAAAATAGCCAAATATCAAGAAATGTGTTTTCATGTGTTACGTTTCTTTTACCATTTATAATGGAATAGCAAAGCGCTTAGCAATTTTAAACAGCTAAAATATATGTAGTTATACGCAGGTTCATGCAGGATGCCCAAATGCTTAAGCACTACACTAGTAGGCCATGAAATCAAATCCACTGATTTCTCCATGTTAAGGAATAGACGTCAGTCTTTCTGTGAACCAGTACTAAAACAAGCAAGACGTAGAGTCTTTGGGCCTCATTACAATCTTCGCAGAATGAGTTAACGGGTGCCGCTAATGGATGCGGACTCGTTAAACCCATTCCGCCTGATTATGAAGTTCCCTCGCGCGGACCCGGTAAGGACGCCTGGTAAAACCAGGCATCGTTATGGGGTCCGGCGAGGGGACCAGGGAGCTAACAACAGGCCGGTCGTAATCGGCCCGTTGTTAGCTCCCTGCACCCATGAGCCCTATGGGGGCTCGAATGGGAATGGGGAAGGTCCGGGCCCGGGTTCCCTGAGGGAGGAATTACCGGGCCCTCCAGACTTGGAATGGCCCGGAAATTCCCCATTCAGGGAACCCGGACCCGGTTTTGGAGGCAGCCATGCCGCCAATAGCGGCATGGCTACCGCCAAAGCCGTAATGAGGTCCTTTGACTTAGGTCCTACATTGATATAAAAGCAAGATGCTTTTGAGTGACTTGCTAGGAACTGATAAAATGACAGGAAGCTTCAGAGTAACTTTCTAAAGGCTGATTAATTAGCATCTTGCTAAAAGGGATGTTCTCTATTGTATTTACCTACATCACACATAGGTGGAAGGAACTAACTTCCATTATATACATGTTAGAATTAGAAGCTATGGTTCTGCACACCAGATGACTGCAGTTTTGATGTGTAAAGTAACCTCTCTACAACCAGACCAAAACATAAAAGCCCCCTAGGGAAAAAGACATGGTGCACCCTTGTGTGAGATGAACAAGAGCTTTATTTGTATACAAAATGGTAAAGGCGACATGGTATAATAAATCCACTGCCGTAGAGCTCTCTCTCTTCTTCAAAGCAAACAGCACATTATAACTGCAAGAATATACATTATACAGTGTTCATCCCCCACCCTCATTGGATACTGTCTATTTACATACTACCAATCACATATAGACCCACGGTTCATTGGTCGCGTCTTCTCTGACTCCAATGTCTTCACATATCGGTGACGATCTCTTCACCTTGGATCACTGTAAAATTATTTGTTATGATTCTGAAAAAAACTGCCCTGCCCTGAGACCTAATAATGTAATGTGCACGTGGCCGTCAACATGAGCACAGTGGACAACTTCGAGGTCAGTCTGGTCCTTGTGAATAAAGCATCCCTTTTCTCATCCCAGACAAACATTGTAATCTTACAAGGTTGGCCTCGTCCTTTGCTCTCCCTGGTACAAATCACTGACTTTGTTGTTCACTGCTCCCTCCTTATCTGCTACCCATCCCATGGGGCAGCCCTGGGTTTCCTGCAGGTTCCACTAATCAGTCTAAATAGTAAAGGATTTATGAGTTTTGCTCATGGGCAACTGGTAGTTCAAATGTGATTGCCATTATCATGGGGGTGGGCGCTAGTGTCCTAAATTTTGGCTTGTGTTTTGGCAGCTCAAGACCTTTGCTCCAGCTCCCATGGGTTTGTCCTTCACAAACGGCCACATCCCCTACTCGTGTTGGGCCGCTCACATTCCTTTTGAATTTCAGAAAGCTCAACTAAGGAGTATTTTTGTGTTTGTGTTTGTGTTTCCTACTTCACCTGGGTAGGGGTGAAATATACAACCACAAGGCCTTGTTGTTTTGTGCTTCCAAAACAGCCTGTGAGGATTCAGGCCTACCTTCAAATATGATGTCAAAGGTCCATTCCATATACATGTTGTGTGCATACAATGTATTTAACTAGCATTTTATGAAGCTTGTTGGGTTTTTTCCTTAAAAAGCCCTATAATAAGCATGTCCGGTGCCATTTGCCTATAACCGCATGTCTTCCCCCTTTCCCCTATAGCCGCTCATGTGTATTTCCCATGTATAAGTACACTTTCCACAATAATAATCGTTTGGCAGGGGCTGGGATCTGAACGTGCATCCCAACTTTCCCCCATTTAGTTAATCCTCCATTAAATAACCAATCCATCTCTCTCTCCCTATCAGTTTCATCGTTAGGGACCGACACCATAAATACCTGGTGTAAGCTTTCCCCATCCCGGGCATATTTCCCCAGAGTACATGTGAGATAAATGCACCCTCCATCACCTGCTACATCCACACAATGCCCCATGTAATTCTCTGGGTCTGGTGAGGGTGAAGTTAGGGTACCCCGGGGATATATTGGTCATTCAATTCTGAGCATATGTGGCTTATTTGGGTCCTCCGTCTGAACGTGCCTGTTCTTTGTACCTGTTAGAGTAATTCCTGCCCCAATAGTAACCATCAACTTTGCACTGTTTGGGATAGTCTTGGCAAAGCATTGGTGCATCATTTTGCCATGTACAAAACAACACCAACAGGAGGAGCACCATGATCGGGACCAATATTTTCACCACTGCTCCAAGCCATGTCGGTTCACATGAAAATAGCATATGGAACCAGGGCAGGGCTCCAATGATATATGTCAGGGACCGATTTTCTGCATTGTTTGGGGGAACCTATGTGCAACAAGACAGTCCCCCCCTCCATCGCCGTCAGATGATCCAGGATGTACCAGTTCTGGAGTGTCATTGACCGGTTCACCCTCAATTCACTCTTAAAAGTGTTCAGGCCTTGTTCATTATCATTTGCCAGCTTGATCATCTCCCAACTCACGATGTGCAACCATTTGGCATTTGCTGCAGCCTGGACTCCTGATATCAGAATGGAGGTGAAGAACATCTCTGTCTTGGTGTATAAGCAATATATATCTGGAATTGCTTTAAGCAGTGTGGACACATCTTCTAACAAGTAATTCGACCTCTTCTTCTGGAACTTCAGTGAGTGCTTCCTCCTCTTTACCCACGGTGGTTGGGTCAGAAATTGTTTCTGTTGCTGCATACCAGGCTCTGCCGCAGTTGTTACGTGAGCTTCAGGCACCACAAGGACAGCTAAGTGCAGTGTTGTTAGTGGAGAGGTGCCTCACCAAGATTGTGGGAGATGCAGATATGCTTGCTGGCCACACACACACCCAGTCGAAATCGATTAGGGCTGCTGTTTCTCTTGTGAGATCTGAAATGAACACTGTTTTATTGCATTTGATATTTGTGCCAATGGGAACTTTTCCGTGGCCTCGAAAACAAAACTCATATAGTTTTACTGATTTGATCTCATTAGTACAATTTGTACCTTGGGCCCCTGCAACAGACGGCAAACCCGGCACAGTGCCAGATGAACCAAACACTGGGCTTCCAAGGATGACATTTACAGGTGTACTGACATTTTGGGTGCCCCTGATACACGGGGGATGAGGAATCAGACATATCTGCTCTGTTACTAAATTCTGGATGGTGCACATCAGACACTGTATCAAGAACAACTCTTTTGTACTGGGCATACTCATTTTCTTCATCAAATCCTCTTTTGAACCACAGAATTCACTACAGTAGTCATAACATCTCATTAGATGTTGTGACATCAAATAATACCCTGTTTCCACATCTCGCTGCATTACAGCCCCACACTCCCTTTATATGCCTTCACCATATAAACTCACTTCACAAATACAAAAATATACCAAACAGAAATCCACAGCCAATATAAAAAAGAAACCTTGCATAGTGAGACCTAAAAAACAACTTGAATTTGCTGACAGCAATATAATTAAATTGTGTACTATCAATACAACAAACCCAATTACTGAAAAGAAAAATGTATTAATATCATACTCCACAAATATACATATATACACATTAAATCAACAGCTCAGTAATATAAGTGTAAACACCCAACTATAAAAATGAAGAAGTGGTAATGAATTTTGTTTCTGTCTTTGTATCATTATCCACAAGAAACACTGAGACACTATACTCATAGAAGGAGGTGATCTGTAGGGCGCCAACATCAGAAAGATACACCCAATACTGCAGTTCCTTCTCTTTGACTGCAAGTGAAGTGGCTTATACTACCATATAAGGCCATAGTGCAGATCACTCCACCCGCGGACAACATTTCTGACATGCACTATGCCCCTGGGTGCAGCTGGGCTGGTGGCATGCTCGCCGAATCTGGCGCAGCACTGTTGTCCTCTTCCACTCATCATTTTATACATTTTGTTAACTCTTTCAGATATAATTTGCATTCATCCCCTGGAATTGCACAGCCCTGTGATTATTAAATGCACTATGCACAGAGGATAGTGGTGTGTACACACATGTACATACGTCTCCCCGTCACTATCCTGTGAGGTGAGAGGTGATGCTCCTTACATGGCTGGGTCCTTAAACTGAAAAGGGCCAAAGGTAAACAATGCACCCACTTTTTTCTCACTTTGACACACAGCGTAGACTGCTTAGCCTTCAAGCAGCCATTTATCCTGTCCACAAAACTGTTGGCTTGGGGATGGTAAATGGAGCACATTTTATGTTTAATCCCTAAAAGTGCCGCAATTTCTTTAAACAGCTCATTAAAACAGTGGGTGACATTACCATTTTTAAGAGTTTCATATACTTCCCATTGGGGAAACACTTCTCTAACCAAAAATGTAGCTGCAGACTTGCCATCAGGATGTCTGCATGGACCAGCCTCAATCCAATGGGAAAAAGGACACACCACAACTATGAGATAGCGAAAGGTATTGCACCTCTCTCTCCTATATCTGCAAAGTCAATGCAGAGATCTCAACATGGGCCAATTGGACAGGGCAAGGTGTGCCTCCAGGTCCTTAGGGTGTACCCAGTGTTGTAAGTCTGACAGATCATACAATTAGATGTAAACAAATTTAGGAGTTCCTGTGTATTTGGAACATACCGTTCCTCCTGCTTATCGGCAGTGATATGCTGCTTGGACACATATGAGGGGTAGTGCAACTGATCAAATGATACTAGAGCCAATTATTGGGGCATGACCACTTTCCCTCTTCTAACCTGTCTGTATGCTAGGTATGTAAGAGACTGTGCACACCCCCCTCCTTTGTCACAGTAACTGTTCACTTGGCCTGTAATTAAATAACTTCAGTAAAGGGTAACAAAACATATGGAACCTGTATTTGCAATTGCATACCAACAAGTGCTGGGTGTTCAGGGATATTCGGCACTGGTAAATATGCAACTGGTAATATTGGCTGCAAGGGAGCATGAATCTAAGAGGGCTGCATGCTGTACTGGAGATCCATAAGCTCTCTGAAACCCTCTTCTCATCCTTCTCGACAATCCCGAATGCGAGGTTGTCATTACATATGCCGAGTTTGAATAAATCACTACTCATCATGCCTGTGTTGCTTCTAATGCTTCAATGAGAGCAATCAGTTCTGCCGCCTGGGTAGATGAATGCCCCAGTATCCTCGAATGGTCAAAAACCTTCTACTCTCCATCAACCAATCAGACCACAGCTGCCCTAGTCTCCTGATCAATAGTCGATGACCCATAAAAAAGAAACCTCTCAGTCATGTAAGGCATTGGGCCTCTGTACAAGTGTGGTGGTCTGGAAATAAGGGTGCCAGTAGCAATGCACTGGCACCCTTTCTGGACCACCACACTACAAGTCTGCCTGCAGTGGCCGTTGCACCCTGTAGGTCTGACCTGCCGGGTGCAACAGTCCCGGTAGGCAGACTTGGCACGGAAGCACCAGCAATGTTAGCAACAGTGTCAGTGCTTCCATCTCCCCACTCCAATGTAGTCCTATGGGACTCCATCGAAATGGGGAACAACATTTTCTGGCGCCCAACTCCCGATCCACCGAGAATTGTAATGCCCCGGTGGGACCAGGATATCATGTGTGGGAAATGTGTTATGAGTCTGGCGGCAACCAGCCAGTAGCATCGGTGGGTTACAGCTGGACTTGTAATGAGGCCCATAGTCTTGTGCTTTAGAAATGTCATCATCCGGTCCTTCAAATGTGACACAGTCATGAACATCATCATCTTCAGTAAAAGGTTCTGTCAAAAAGTGTGGGTGATTCACTGACTTACAGCGAACAATGTTAATAGATGGGCTAGACAGGATAACTTCATATGCTGAGTCCCTCAGTGTAGTTAACGTGAACTTGGAGCTCTCAAGTATTGCAAATACTGCATGTTCTACATATAGAGTCACTGAGCACCCCTTGACAATAGTGGCTGACATCTCAATAGCAAAAGCAGCTACGATTAACACTTGTTCACAGGGGAACTGTCCTTGCACAACAGAATATAGCATATCACTATAGTATACAAGAGGTTTATGGCCCAGAGAGCTGTGTTGTGTCAGGACTGCCATCATCATTTGACCATCATGTGGGATGTATTGACCCACTCCGCTATGCTATGCGGCATCACCGTGCCAGTTATGGTGAACGAAACGGCAACAATGGCGGCAAAACCCTTGTGCATGCCAAAAACCTACAAAAACCTACACAAACCTACAAAAACCGTATTCTTCAGCACAAAAAAAGAGGGATGCACAACCTGCCACCCATGGTGCATGTGCTGTGGAATAGAGCACACCCTGCAGAAATGTGCCAGTATGCCCGATGACCAGCAAACAGAGTGCAGAGAGAGAAGCAGCACTTTGTAAGTGAAACCCCAAAATGTGCCTATAATTGACAATTGCTTTGTTGCTAAAAACTCCAAAATGCCTATAACACAACACTTCTCAACATTCAAAATCTTGCCTGGTGCTAAAATTCATGTATCTAATGAAGTTTTGTGAACATACAAAGTCCTAATGTGAAGAGCAAAACATTCTTCAGACAAACTGGATTGTCTGAAAACTGACAGCCAATGCCAAAATATGGGTGCAGTACCCTGGGCTACCTGAATGACAGCTGTCAGATGAGTTACTGATGAAACTTTAAAGTGAGCTAAAACTAAAAGACTGCTGGATTAGCAACATAAAAAGGATTTTAGTTTGTGTTTTTAATCCCACAGATTTTAAGGCTAAGAAAGTAATGTATTAATGTTTGATGCAACAAATTTGGTTTCGCTGGATTTAAGAAGTTAATTAGCCTAGCTGAGCTGCAAGAACTGGAAAATCAGATTTTTCTCCTAGAAGGAGGGCCTTCCACTCAGCAGAAACTCACTGGGAGAGGTTAATTGCGGGGTGGAACAGACTCTTGTCTACAGAAAGAGAAGGAACAATGACAAGCCTTTCAGCCTAGGAAGCAGAGGTGTGAAGGTGTTCGCAAACTCTCCTGGAAGGAGCATCCCCCAAGGAGGGGGATGCACTGGAGTCCCAGGAGAGACAAAGGGGTGGAGCCAAGCGACCATCTGCTGTTAAGAATGAACAATGAACAATTTTTAAAAGACCCATAACTTGTTATTCAAAGTAGTGAAAAAATATAAAAAGGACAGAGTTGTTAATTTAATTCTTGGCTGCACATGTGAAGAGGTGGTAGAACTGTGTGAAATGTTCTGGACAGGAATGGCAATATATGTAGTTTTATGCAAAATGTATTAATGTTAGAATGGTGAAAATTTACACGCACGTCCCTATGTTAAACACACATATTTGTGGAAATGTGCATACATTTTCAAAAGTGCATTTCTGTTTTCCATTCTCACGCCTTTCTCGCAAAAATGACTCTTACTAAAACCTCTATATCTACCTCAGTTTTTGTGATAGAAACGAAATTTCAACTCCTACATGTACATGTACCTAACATCCATAACTATCCATAGAACCCACAACAGTGCGATTCTCCCATTATCGCGAATATCACGCAAGGAAAAGTTTGCCGCAAATTACAATTCTGAAAGAATTCTACACGTGTGTGTAGCTTTAATTTCTTTCCGACTTGGACTTTAAGATTTCAAATTTTTTCTTTGGACTAAATCATTGCTCGTGATTGTGTGCAACTGTTCAAAGCGGCTCCCATAGGAATTGACAACAATTTAAGTATTTTTGACCATATTTGGTGTTTTTGCCCAGTCAATTCTAAAGACAATTTTAAAGCCATACTGACAGCTGAAAAGTCAATTCCATTTTTCTGTTGTGTTTGAAGGGGGAAGGTGGGCTATTCCTGAATACCTGCTCTCTCCTCACATCTATTTAATTGCCTATTGGGGGGTTGAGGGGTGTTGCAGGGGGAACCTCTAACCATAGTACCATCTGTTCACACCCACACAAAACTATTATTTTATGTGCTGCATTTGTTTTGCTATTACTTATTCCTAGTGTATTAAGGATATTATTCTGTGTTCTGTCACCCCATTGGTGATTGTTGTTTACCTATTAAAATATATTGTGATTAAATTGCGAGCTAGCCTGATTCCTTGTTCAGTGTGACCGGGGGGGTCTCAGGAGAAGGGTGTGATATGAGTAGTACATCGTTCAGAATGTTGAACTTATAGACAAAAATAAATAAGGGTCTCAGTTGTGCACTACATGCTGGGCTTTGACTTGGGCTTGTGCCGGATTGAAATCACTTACAGTCAGAATGTGAAAAAAAGGTAAAACTCTTTAGTATAGTCAGGGGTTGCTAAAACAGGGGCAGTAGAAATTACATTTTTCAATTCCTGAAAACTGGTGAGCATCTCGTCAGTACAAATAATGTTTTTGTTTTTTTTTTTTAGCTGGGCTTCTTTAAGGGCCAGCAGCAGTGGTCAGCTGCATGATGAAAAGTCAAAAGTCCAAGCCCTAGAACAGTTACACAACCCCAGGAATGTTTGCATATTCTTAACAGTTAATGGCTGGGGCATGTCACACACCGTTGCTGCACGTTCTGGAGTCTCTTACCATTGGCTGAAATCAATTGCCCTAAATATAACACCTTTTGCTGACAATACTGCAACTTCACTCTATCCACTTTGCATCCTTTGTCAGCCAATGACTGCAATAATATGATGAAGCCCCTGCACTGTTGCTCAATGTCGCTACACACCAATAAGTCATTCACATATTGAATGATGATAATGGGCACTTGAATATTTCTCAAATCTTTGTGCAAAACTGTCATGATTCCTGCCCCTCATGTCCCCAGCTCTCCAAGATGTCAGGCTGGAGCCAGGCCACAATCACCTACATGGCCCTCAAGGGCCTCTCCATCCCTCCAAAGACCCACTTGGAGTCAGACATGGCACCTGTGGCACCAGACTCACTCACTCCCATAGGATAACATTGGGGATTGGACTTGTAGTGCATTGAGGGGGACAAGATGGATGCCCCCACATATTTCGGTTCCCAGAACTGCATGTGCATTCTAGTCTTTTGGTTGTGGTTCAGCCCAGAGACACCTGGGATACCCAGAGACTATTTAAATCATGCCCAGGATGAGAAACATGCTTTGTTTTTTCTGCACCTGCAGCGTGATACTCACTGTGTTCGGATCGGTCTCCATTAGGCCTGCATCTTTCTTCTGCGCTGTGCTCCTGCAAGAACAAGAACACCTTTAGGAACGGCCTTACCTTGTGGCGCTTCTGCCCATTATTCATCGCTCCTTCTGTTCTGCGGGCATCTTCGGCGGTGTCATTCCCATCCCAGCACGGCGCTTCCTAACGAAAAGGGAAAAGAACAGAAAAAAGGCATTAGTAAGCATTCAGCAAATCTTTGCTTATTTTTAAAGACTGTACGAGCTTCAAACGATTACCTGAATCCCAGCCGCTCTGGGGGAACTCTGTCTCCGGAACTTCTCATCCATCTGCAAAAGGGAAAAGACACTCCAGGTTAGCGTGGAAACATCTAGAGGCGCCACATACCGCGCTTACTCACTGCATTTCTTCTTCATAACCGGCATCCAAGCTGAAAACGTTGCGGCACCTAAAAGACACAGAAAAATAACTTAGTTCAATACAAATACGAAAGGGTTGCATCGCGCATCGCGCTCTCACTCACCTTCAGCGCTACTCATCTCAGCATCACGTCACCATCCCCGGACGCCGGCCATCATCTAAGGGAGGAAAGGAACGAAGTTAGAGAACTGTTCAAAAGACTCATTATACTTACCTGTCGGACTCTGCCAGTGAAGGAACTAGGCAGCAACAAGCCCGCATCAATCAACGCGCCCCTGCACTGAAAGCAGGACTGAGAGCACACTTTCCAAGAAAACATGGTGAGCTGTGGATCAAAGGGAAGGGTTGGACCCCGGGGAAGAAGGGGTTCAAGCACACAGAGACAATAGGGAGTTAAACTCTACCAATCCTGTGTTTCAGGCCCAGTCTCCAGTCGAGTAGACTCCAGGGAATGGTTCGAGGTCGTAAGAGGTCAGAACAGGCTGAGTGACGGCCCCGTGGATACCAGGTGAGCATTACAAAAACCCTGTTAACAATACTGTGGACTCACACGACCCTTGTGGGAGCCTGGTATTTTGAAACCGCCTCTTGGCAAACGTAAATGCAGTGAGATATTGAGGATCAGGATGCAATGGGACTAGAAGAAAGTGTTCTTCAGGTCCACAAGTGAAGTGTGTAGCCACCGTGGGTATGTTACACAATATCATGGCAGGATTAGGAACCACAGATCCTGAGTCATTCTCCAACTTGCCCCATTTGATTTCTTCACAGGGTAAAAAGCCTGGGGAATTGGACAGAACTATGATGCCTTGGTGAAAAAAGGGCCAAAATGGTGTCATAAGTTGCCTCTTGAGCTGCCTTGGATAGCCGTTTCTGTTTTACTCTGGGTAACACAGCACCTGCCTTTAATGTAATATAAATTGGTGCAACAGTCTGCAGGACCGCTACATCATGAGGATTACTTGTCCACAATTGGCCAGGTACCTGTGATAAATCTTCTTGGACAAATGAAGGGGCACTCCCTAATAATAACATCGGACTTGGATGTTGTTGATACTGTATCATTATTGCACATTTCACAAGGGACACACAGTTCCAATATTATCTCCCCATCGGTCTTGTTCTCAAAAAGATCCTAATCAGATATATCACTGAAGGGCTGGGTTGGGTCAATACACAAAATTGTATACCACTATCCTCTGTCTGTGCATGTGGCGATTAACACAATCCTTTCCTTCGGTATCAACACTCATATGTCAAGCATGATGATAGTCCCTGCAACAAGTTCTTGGATCTCAGCAGGTCTGAAGAAAAATTCATAGGGTACCCACCAATACTGATTGACCACGTGTGGTACTGCACAAAGAAGTACTGTGATCCTATACATTTACAAATCAGGGGCCACTGGTATTCATCTCACCACTGCTTCATTTCCGAAAGCATGTATGATCAACATGGCCCTCACATAACAAATACAAGGGGTTGAACACATCACACCCCTCTCAGTGAATGAGATGGTCATGTTGATATTACTTATGATGTCTCTGCCAACCTATTTTAGTGTGTTATTCTTTTGTAAAAGGAACCAGTGGTACTGCCCCAGAGAAGCACTGCATGTCCATTACCTCGCCTGACGAAACAAATCTTCCCTCAATAATGCATGATTTCATTGCACCTGTGTCCACCATGAATATGATTGTTTTATTGCCTATGTCCACGCCCACCAAGAGTTCCTCTCCTGGGTTGGCAATGACTGATAGAATTGGGCATGCTAAAGTTCTCTGTGTGCGTCCTAGTCTGGGTAGGTGTTTGTTCCTGGAAAAACAAATGGGTTTCCTCCAACAGTGGCTCCTTGATTATGTGTCATTGTGCCATTAGGTAGTGCATTACTATTCTGCACTTGGGGGCCCTGCCACTTCCCCGGGTGTACCACATATCTTGGTGCACCACCAAAGCTTGGGGCTGGTAGCTGCGGAAATTACAATGGGGGAACTGATAGTGTTGTAGACAGTGGCACACCATATGTGATTGCTGGGGGTGCTCGCATGTAATCCTGGGGGCACGGGGCAGGCCTACCTGTGAATATGGGTATGGTTGCTGCTGCCAGTATGCAACTTTTTTTCTGCTCCTGCAGTCGGTGGAAAAACTGCCCATTCGTCCATCTGTCTAAAACTTTTCCGCTCTTACTCCTCATGGCCCCATCCCTCCAAACCCACCTCATCCTCCCTGTGCCCCTGAAACCCCCCCTCTTCCATGCTGAATCCCCTCTGGGAATCCCCCTGGTACTGAGGCTGGCACCCACCATTCCAATCATATTCTCCTACCCAACCACGTGCTACTTGTATGTCTGCCTGGACCACTCTGGGCTTTACCTGACTAACCTTTTCTGCACCAGTTTTGCTTCCTCTAGCTGCGCTCTCTGAGCTGTTTCCTTCTCTTTTTCGTTTAACCATTTGCAATGGTGTACAATAATAGATTTTATTTCCACCCATCCTTTAGATTGTATCCCCACTAACTTGTCAAGAGTCTTCTGCAATTCCTTCAGAAGTCCCGTTTTCACCATGAAATAAAAGAACAGAATCGCCCAGTCCCATGAGTCACCCGTATATGCCCTCCACAATTCCTGCATTTGCAAAACATACTGTGCATGGTCCTCATCATCTCGCATTGTCCGCAGCGTTATTAATTGAAGATAAGGTGTATGGGGACATGTGCACTGCAGTACTGCCGTACTTGGGACCTAATATCATTAAAAAGGGCTCCATCATTGCTATCATCCCCTAACTTCACTCCTGGATACCCAGCCTTAACCTAAATATTGTCAGCCTAGTCCCCCAATTTTGAAATCTCCTACAGCCAGGGTCATACCGGCCATCTGCTTCTCAAAGGCATATATCCACTTACCTGCTCCAGCGGTGCGAGATGGGAGTGCCTTTATTAAATAATCTTTTCCATGTGTGCCCATGATATATACTGGGCCCTCCCGGGTCCATTATGCATTAATGGAAAATGCACCCCACCACCTTGGTCACTTTCTTTTCCCCCACCAGTGATATCTTTGCCACTGCCATACACCCACACTTATTCCTCAACGTAGGTCCCCACAAAGTCTCAACTCTTGGAGAAATCACAGGTGGCTGATCTTCCTCTTCCAAATCATCAATGGTATCCCACTCCTCCTCCCCTGCTCACGTGTGGGCATACTCATCATCAGATTGCACCATCCAATAATCCAAACTTTCACCTGCCTTCTCCTTCTGTCCTGCCTTTGCTTCTCTATGTGCACATCCTACGTACTGTCTATTCGAAAAACAAAATGTCTCCAGCCCACCATTGGTCAGCCTCTACATGTGCTTGTTGCCCATCTCTTCCGTGTAACTTCAACCTGGCTAGTTCCTCTTTTGCCTTTCTAAATGCTTCTTCCAACTCCTTCCTTGGTTTCCTATCTTTTTCTTCCAGTGCTCTTGCAGCCACAGTTGCTATAGGTTTGTGGAGGTTATGACACTGGGACTGTGTGGGAGGTGAGGGTGCAGGTGCGGGCAAAGGAACATAAGTAGGATTTGCGTATCCTGACGCAGCTTGGGTGGGGTAACACTCTAATAGGGAAGGAGACTGGTCTGTTTCTGTCATGATCACTGCTTCCAAGGAGCCAGGACCAGCCCAACGTCCTTGGAAGCAGGCCCCTAACCCTAATCCTCGGCACCAGCCGGTCCCCACGGGGACCTTTTGGACCTTGTCCTGGCGCCGGTGGCACCAGGCTCATCAGAATCATCGGTCCCGGCACTGGAAGCGCCGGGCTCATAATATGTGTGCAGATGCTTGGGTGGACTTACCTGCAGCAGACCATGCTGCTTACTTACCAGCCACTTAGAAGTCCTCTGTAAACAGGAACTACTTTCTTACCTGGGTGGGGCAGCTCCATTCCATGGATTCAGCATGGGGAAAGCTTCTGGAACTGGAACTCTTTTCTTACCTAGGCGGGGCCGTGGAGGAAGACGCCTCATCACTCCAAGGCTATTTAAACCACACCCGATGGATGAAACTTGCTTCGCGTTACTCTGCATCTGCAGCAGAACGCTCACCGAGTCTGGTCCAGCCTTTCTTCTTCAATCTGCAAGAATCATACTCACCATTCCAGTATCCAGTCGACAGCAGCATCTGCAGAGACAAGAAACAGCAGGTTAGCAAGGCAGTCTTAACTCGCAGTGCTTACTCACCTGATCCATCGGCTGCGGTCATTTCGGCACGCTGTATTTTCGCCTGTGAAGACAAAAGCATTGTCATTACTTACCGGCACTCCGTGAACTCTGGAATCCTTCACGCTGCATCGCCACCTGCGGAGATAAAAGCATTGTATTTACTTACGGGCCTTCCGCGGACTCTGGCGCTGCAAACAAGCTTCTGAAAGACAAAAGAAGAGACATTAGACAGGTATTTACTTACGCCCCTCGCGCTCTTCACAATAAGAACGCCTGCAAATACTCCGGTGCCTCTTCAGCACGAACTACGCTGCAAGGGAAAGAACAGCTAGAGCGCTGCATTTACTCACGCATTTCCAGGCGCTTTATTTCATCTTCCTCACGAGTCCTGCAAGCGAAAGGGGAGAAAAGCATCATACGAAGTCCTGCTCAATGTTAACGTGCCTTGCACCTAAAGACTCTAAAGACTATAAAGACTAAAAAGGTGTCTGGAAACTCACCGCTCGTGCGATTAACGACGGTAAAGGTCCTCTGAGTCCAAGAGGCCTATGTTTCACCAGTGAAGGAACTGGCAACAGCGCCCTGCATCAGACGCAGATGGAGAGTCCAGCATTCACCTATCTAAAGTGAGCACGTTGACCGGGGGGCCCTACGGAGAAGCTTGGGAGAGAGAGGAAGAGAGACATTAAACAACCCAGACCATTAACCCCTATATTCTTTCATCTGCAGAAACCTCACCCTACGAGTCCGTCACACAGTGCGAAGAGGTTCAACCCCAGAAGCCCATCGAGTCCTGCACATCACCTTTCGAGTCACAGACACCTTCCTGCCACGACCTGCGCCTCCGTGGGAATCAGGTGAGTGTTACAGAACACGAAGCCCACCGCAAAACTCCTACCCAGGCGCAATGGAAACCTCAGACACTGATCACTTAGCCCAGTTGCTCGGAGACTTAAGAGCAGAAGTACATGCAGCTCGTCAGGAAACAAGCTCTCTAAGAAGAGAACTAATACTTTCCAAGGAGCGAACAGAGGACCTCGCTAGGCAATTGCTACAAACGCAGGCCAGACAGACACCTCTGCCCGCTCCAGGAGGAAGCTATCCTTCTGCACCATCTGTAAATCCAGTGCAAATCAATCTACCTAGTAATGTGCCCTTGGCTCCGCCCGAACGTTTTTCTGGTGACCCAAAGAAATATGCAGTGTTCATCAACCAGTGCCGCTTACATTTCTTATGTCGACCAGCTGCATTCCCAACAGATCAGACCAAAGTGGCTTTCGTGCTTTCTTATCTCAGTGGCAGCGCCGCAGATTGGTCAATTCCTTTAGTCACCCAGGATGATCCGGTTCTGCATGATTTCCAGGCCTTCCAGTCCAGTATGGAGAAACTGTTTGCAAGACATGCACAAGGACAGGCCTTGGACCATGAACTTCTTTCATTACGACAGGGAAATCAAGACCTCTTGACCTATATAGCCTCATTCAACAGACTCATAGTGGAGACTCAGTGGCCCGAGGACAAGAGAATAACGCTTTTCTACAGAGGCCTGCGTGGAGAGCTCAAGGATGTGTTAGCTCAAGTTGTGAACCCTCCACAAGAATGTTCAGACTATATTGACTTAGTCGTCCAATTGGACCACAGATTACAGGACAGGAAGGCTGATCGTTCCAAATTTGATACCCGAGTGTTTTCTAAACCACAAACTTCTGCTAAGGGAGCTGACACTGTGGAACCCATGCAAATAGGGGGGATGAAAGGTCCTTTAAGCCAAAAGGAGCGGGAAAGAAGAAGACAGCTGCAATTATGCCTCTATTGCGGGAACTCAGGGCACTTTCTTCGAGACTGTCCAGTGAAACCAGCTAAGAAGGCTGTAGGAGCCGCAGACACCAGTGCCACAAGTCCTAAGCAGGGAAACGACCTAGCCCGGCAAGTGTAGAGGTCCTCTTGCCGAGCGTAAAGATCTGTCCCGTGACCTCGCATTTCGTGGTGCCCATGGTCCTCATTAGTCCAGCACGTCCGGATCGTTTGCATGCAATTGAAGCTTACATCGACAGCGGAGCAATCGGCAATTATGTGGACCGTGAAATGGCATCAAGAATGAATCTACCCCTTGTCCCTAAGGCAGTAAAGGACGTCATTACTACAGTGGATGGCACGGAGATAGCCTCCGGACCAGTAACGCACGCCACCCAAGAAGTGACGCTAGTGAGCCAAGATGGACACCGGGAGAAAATTGTGTTCGATGTGATCAAGGCCCCTCAGTTCCAGATCATTCTGGGAATCCCTTGGTTAGAGAAACACAATCCTCAGATTGACTGGCGAGCAAAGACGGTTCAGTTTCCAGAATGTTTTACCACTTGTTATCCTCGGCCTGAAGTTTCAGTGGCGGCAATTTCTTCTGAGGTTCCTACATTACCTCCCGACTACCAAGAATTCCAAGATGTCTTTCGGAAGGATCAAGCTAACACCCTGCCTCCTCATAGGTCTTACGACTGTCAAATAGACTTAATACCCGGAACAACTCCTCCTTGCAGTAGGATTTATGCCCTCACCGAGCCAGAGAATCTTCACCTCAGACAATATCTGGACCAATACCTAGCTAACGGGTTTATCCGTCCTTCTAAGTCGCCAGCTTCCTCGGCTTTGTTCTTCGTTCCGAAAAAGGAAGGAGACCTTAGGACTTGTATAGATTACCGCGCCCTGAATCAAATCACGTTAAAAACAGATACCCGTTACCTTTGATCCCTGAACTCCTGGACCAAGTCAAAGAAGCATGTACATATACAAAATTGGACCTCAGAGGAGCCTACCACTTGGTACGAATAAAAGAAGGCGATGAATGGAAGACGGCCTTCCGCACCAAGTATGGGCTATTTGAATATCAAGTGATGCCCTTTGGACTTTGTAACGCTCCTGCCGCTTTCCAGTATTTTATGAACGATGTCCTTAGAGAACTCATAGATGTGTGTGTTGTTGTCTATATTGATGACATCCTTGTCTATTCATCATCTGAAGAGGAACATCAGAGACACGTTAAAAAGGTTCTCAGGAGACTGCGTCAACATAACCTTTTTGCCAAGCTTGAAAAACGCGTTTTCAACGTAACTGAAGTTGAGTTCCTGGGATTCATATTATCACCTAATGGGGTTCATATGGATTCGAAGAAGGTCGATGCAATCATCAAGTGGCCATCACCAACCTCGGTAAAAGGATTTCAAAGCATGTCGGGATTCGCTAACTTTTACCGCAGATTCATTCCTGAGTTTTCCCGGATAGTCCAGCCCATCACCGCTCTGTTAAAAAAGAACAAACGTTTTGAATGGTCTACTGAAGCAGAACAAGCTTTTCAGGACTTAAAAGCTAAATTCATTTCTGCACCTGTTCTGAAACATCCTCGCCCAGAACTCCCCTACATTGTGGAAACAGATGCTTCTAGTCTTGCTATGGGGGCAGTTTTGTCACAAAGAGATCCGGTCACATACCAATTACACCCTGTAGCCTTTTGGTCCCGCAAATTCTCGGCTCCCGAGATCAACTATTCCATTACAGACAAGGAACTTTTAGCTATCAGATCGGCCTTTAAAGCCTGGCGACACTATCTTTTGGGAGCCAGACACACAGTCACCGTAATGACTGATCACCGCAATCTACAATATCTAAAGACGGCCAAAGCTCAGTCTTCCAGACAGCTTCGCTGGGCTCTGTTTCTGGCTGAGTTTGACTTTATAATTACTAATCGACCCTGCAGTAAAAACGGAAAAGCAGATGCCCTCTCTCGGATGGGAGTAGATGAATATTTGACCAATCCAGAACCAATACCCATAATCCCAGAACAAAGGATTTTGGGGTTAGTCCACACTCAATCCTTTGAAGACATCAAGACTGCCGTCAAGTCACTCCTAACTCTGGCCGATTTGCAGGACTGGCAATTAAAGGGAAAAGAATTCTCAGTGGATCAAGACCTGCCATATTTCCAAGGACGATTGTACTTGCCATGTGAGAAAATACAAAAACAAGTAATCTCCGGTTATCACGATTCTTTGATGGAGGGTCACCCTGGCATTACCAAAATCATGGAAAAGATCAAGAGACATTTCTGGTGGCCATCATGGAAGAAGGATATTAGAGACTTTGTAATCTCCTGCGGTGTGTGTGCCCAGAATAAAAGCCAGAAGGAGAAACCAGCCGGCCTTTCACACCCTCTGGATATTCCTCCCTGTCCATGGCATACCCTGTCCATGGATTTCATCACGGACTTACCTCCATGCTCAGGGTATAATACCATTTTAGTAGTCGTGGATCTATTCTCCAAGATGGCTCATTTGATTCCCCTGAAGGGCCTACCTTCGGCTTCGGTATTGGCCCGAGAATTCTTAGAAAACATCATTCGGTTACACGGTTTTCCCTCGGTTTTAATCTCCGATAGGGGAAGTCAATTCATCTCCCATTTTTGGCGAAGTTGCTGTCGTCTAGCCCAAATTGATGTAAGACTTTCAACCAGTCACCATCCCCAAACTGATGGACAAACCGAGAGGACAAATCAGACTCTAGAGCAATATCTACGTTGCATGCTCCAACAAACTGAAAACCCTTGGAAGGATATTCTATGGATCGCTGAATACGCTTACAACAATTCGACTCATTCTGGAACCGGGAAGACTCCCTTCTTCCTATTATACGGACATCATCCTAGAACCTCTAATTTGGATCCTCCCCAAGAATTCGAAACACCAGCTGTGGATCATTTACACTCTGAGATTACCCGTGCTTTTAAGGAAGCCACTGCCCATCTGCAAAGAGCTAAAGCTCCAGTCAAAAAGGGAGCAGATCGACACCGTAAAGAGGCCCCTCACTACGCAGTAGGAGACCAGGTCTGGTTATCCACTAAGCACCTGCCTTTAAAAGGATCCCGCACCTTCAACCCGAGATACCTTGGACCCTACACCATCTCTACCATAATTAATCCGGTGGCGGTCAAATTGGAATTACCTACGCATATGAAAATACATCCAGTATTCCATGTCTCCTTATTAAAACCAGTACAACCAGAAACTCGATTGACTGAACTCCCAGAACCTGTTTTGGTAGACGGAGAACTCGAATTCGAAGTAAAGAACATCCTAGACTCCAAAATCTCCAAATCTAAATTATACTATCTGGTGGATTGGAAAGGATACGGTCCCCAGGAAAGGTCTTGGGAACCCTCAGAATATGTCCACGCACCTCGTCTGGTCAAGAGATTCCATCTGAATCACCCCAACAAGCCAAAACCCCCGGAGAAGACACGCTTAGGAGGGGCCTTGAGGGGGGGTACTGTCATGATCACTGCTTCCAAGGAGCCAGGACCAGCCCAACGTCCTTGGAAGCAGGCCCCTAACCCTAATCCTCGCCACCAACCGGTCCCCACGGGGACCTTTTGGACCTTGTCCTGGCGCCGGTGGCACCAGGCTCATCAGAATCATCGGTCCCGGCACTGGAAGCGCCGGGCTCATAATATGTGTGCAGATGCTTGGGTGGACTTACCTGCAGCAGACCATGCTGCTTACTTACCAGCCACTTAGAAGTCCTCTGTAAACAGGAACTACTTTCTTACCTGGGTGGGGCAGCTCCATTCCCTGGATTCAGCATGGGGAAAGCTTCTGGAACTGGAACTCTTTTCTTACCTAGGCGGGGCCATGGAGGAAGACGCCTCATCACTCCAAGGCTATTTAAACCACACCCGATGGATGAAACTTGCTTCACGTTATTCTGCATCTGCAGCAGAACGCTCACCGAGTCTGGTCCAGCCTTTCTTCTTCAATCTGCAAGAATCATACTCACCATTCCAGTATCCAGTCGACAGCAGCATCTGCAGAGACAAGAAACAGCAGGTTAGCAAGGCAGTCTTAACTCGCAGTGCTTACTCACCTGATCCATCGGCTGCGGTCATTTCGGCACGCTGTATTTTCGCCTGTGAAGACAAAAGCATTGTCATTACTTACCGGCACTCCGTGAACTCTGGAATCCTTCATGCTGCATCGCCACCTGCGGAGATAAAAGCATTGTATTTACTTACGGGCCTTCCGCGGACTCTGGCGCTGCAAACAAGCTTCTGAAAGACAAAAGAAGAGACTTTAGACAGGTATTTACTTACGCCCCTCGCGCGCTTCACAATAAGAACGCCTGCAAATACTCCGGTGCCTCTTCAGCACGAACTACGCTGCAAGGGAAAGAACAGCTAGAGCGCTGCATTTACTCACGCATTTCCAGGCGCTTTATTTCATCTTCCTCACGAGTCCTGCAAGCGAAAGGGGAGAAAAGCATCATACGAAGTCCTACTCAATGTTAACGTGCCTTGCACCTAAAGACTCTAAAGACTATAAAGACTAAAAAGGTGTCTGGAAACTCACTGCTCGTGCGATTAACGACGGTAAAGGTCCTCTGAGTCCAAGAGGCCTATGTTTCACCAGTGAAGGAAATGGCAACAGCGCCCTGCATCAGACGCAGATGGAGAGTCCAGCATTCACCTATCTAAGGTGAGCACGTTGACCGGGGGGCCCTACGGAGAAGCTTGGGAGAGAGAGGAAGAGAGACATTAAACAACCCAGACCATTAACCCCTATATTCTTTCATCTGCAGAAACCTCACCCTACGAGTCCGTCACACAGTGCGAAGAGGTTCAACCCCAGAAGCCCATCGAGTCCTGCACATCACCTTTCGAGTCACAGACACCTTCCTGCCACGACCTGCGCCTCCGTGGGAATCAGGTGAGCGTTACAGTTTCTGTGGGGAAGGCTGGGGCTGGTGGTACTGGAGCATTCGGGGATGCAGGCATGGTTGCGGTCAGACACAGGTGATGGATGCCACATTAACCATTTTAGGGACTGCTTCCAAATTTACTACAAATTCCAATACTTCCTTCCTGTTTTCACATTTTTCCTTCTGTATCTAGCTGCAAAAAGATATACATGTGACTAAAAATATCCTTATTATTTATTCTCTGTTCTGACCATGGATTCTACATCTCTTCTTTCATTGCTACTTGCCATTCTTTATGGCATTTAAGGATTTTATTCCGCTACAAAGAAGAGCTTTACACATGTACTCCCACGGGATTACCGACTGCATTGTAGCAGCTCCTATATCACTGTTAAATGATACTTCTTTTGGCAATGCCCATAAACCAGTGGGGCTGTTCTCACACATTGCACCCTTTTTACAATCCCTGCTACTGATGTCCTCCCTCTTCCCCTCACTCAAACCCTCCTGCACTATTCTCACACACATCCTCACACTACCCACAACTCTTTTCTCACACAGCAAAGTCCAACCAACTCTCAGTCTCTCCTTGTCACAACAAAGCTAACAAAACTAAAATCACAATAAAAACATTCAAAACTCCACTCTCATTGGCTACCACCTATTTACATACTGCTAATCACATATAGACCCCTGATTCATTGGTCACATGTTTTCTTACTCTAACATCTTCACATGTGGGCGACAATCTCTTCACCTTGGATCACTGTAAAATGATTGTTTAAGTTTCTGAAAGCACTGCGCTATGACCTAATCACGTAATATGATATGATAGGATATGGCATTTAAAATGGTAGTTTAAATGGGATTACCATTATCCCGGGGGCGCCAGTGTCCTAAATCTCTGCTTGAGTTTTGGCAGCTCAAGACCTCTGCCCTGGCTCCTAAAGGTTTGTACTTAACCACTGGCTGCCGTCCCTACTCGTGTTGGGCCCCTCACATTCCTTTGTAGTTTTGCAAAGCTCAACCAAGATGTATTTTTGTGTGCATTTGTGTCCCCTACTTTGCCTCGGGTTGGGGAGAAATATTCAACCACAATGTCTCATTGTTTCATGCTTCCAACACAGCCTGCGAGGAATCAGGACTTCCTTTGAATATGATATCAAATATCTATTGTATATTTTTTTCAATGTTTTTACCTAGCATTCTACGAAGCTTGTTGGTTGTTTGCCTATAAAGCCCTATAATAAGCATGCCCGGTGCCATTCACCTATACTGCAATTATCCCCCCCCCCCACCATACCCGCTCATGTGTATTTCCCATGTATTAGTACACTTTTGGCAATCTAAATCATTTGGATGGGGATGGGATCTGAACGTGCATACCAACAGATGGTAAGGGACTTTCCAACATTAACCCTATAAGTATGTCATGAAAGCCCCCATAAAGGGGTGGCTGGCTTTCTTGCTGAGATCCCATCAGATGGTACATGGGGTGTAGCTCTTAGCTTTTGCCATGGGCTCTGCTTGCCTGAATAATGTGCTCTGATTTTAGTCTTCTTTTTTTATTATTGATGCTTTGAATTTGTGCTTTACATTGTATATGAAGAAAATATAAATTGATTTACAGTGGTTGTATTATTGATCAAAGATTTTGGATTAGATTGGAAACCATAGAGTGAATTTTGAATGCTTTCTATAGTATTGCTCTTGAATTGAGAATTAGATTGATCAGTATATTTTAAGGTTGGACATAGCGTGTTTGAGTTGTTGTTAATAGAAATACAATTTGAGCCCATGTTGTGATGCACTGAGCTATCTGTGTTTAAAAAGCCCCATGTGATTGAAGCCCTTTTCTTGGGACATAGATTGACATATCCACCAAACAAATGTGTGTGAATACTCTGTGATTATAGTAAGAAAGCTTGAGGCTTTAAAGATAAAATGTTGTTTTGATCTAGAGAGACTATACCAACGGATTTCTTATATGCAAATGAAATATTTATTTTTTACCACATGGTAAATCCTGTCTCTGAGGTACATTGGTAGAGTGAAATAATAATGCCTCTCTCCCTGAAGCCTTTCTATCTCTCCATCCCTATCTATTTTGTGTGTTATGTGCAACATTATAGATGGGTTGCAGAGCTTGTGAGCTTGTGAGTTAGTGAACAGGCTTGTAGGTCATTAACAGCACTGTGACAAATGAGGTGGAATGGGATACACTTCTATTCCCACGTAAATTTGAATCATAGCAAGAGTGAAATCGGCACTGCAAAGAAATGAGAGGACACATCCTCTTGGTTCTTAATTAGTGGCTGGCAACTTCACAGTTGCATAGCAGAGTGCTAGATCTAACTCTAAGCTAAGCTGGTAACCAAGGGGTAGCCACCCTAAAGCTCAGAGCTCTGGCTATCCAAGGTGACCTGAAAGGGACATGCAACAGAGGTAGGATGCACACAACTCTCCTTCTCCATTAATTCCTACCTCATAACTCTGACCTCTATCATTGAGAATTTAAGTCCCTCCCTCCACTTTTGCACCAAAGATCCCCATTCACATCCCTCTACTAAGGAGTGACAGTCCCATCAAGATAGCCTGCTTCATAACCAGCCACACACGAATGACAGAGATCTGACTGTGTCTCGATGGTAGATAGAGTTGCAATACTGCTCTTGGATGACTCAGCCATTCGATTCCAGACCTTTCCAATGGCAGTTTACCACAGGCTCCAAACTAACACCTTCCGCCTAGGCACCATGCTAGATCCAAAACTATCATTCATTCCACAGATCAATGCAATTACCCATAGCACTCACTTTCAACCATATTTATTGAGGGAGAGCTTTTTTCTCTTAGACACAGACCTCAGAACAATTGTGGTTCAAGCAATTGCACAATGGAGCCTGACATCCAAGAAATTCCCTTCTATAACTACAGCTAGTCCAGAACAGGATTCTTCACATGCGTGGAGGCCTTAAGATTGGAGACCATATATCACCCTAATTCAAATCTTTCTGTTGCCTAACAGAGAATAATTGAACATGTTCAATAACCTTTGTAAGATCTGCTGTGATTACTGATCCTGGGTACCAAAATACATCACAAATCGTCCCATCCACCACAAGACCTTGTGATCACTCTGTTCTCAAATGGGTAACTTACTACAACGCATATGCTGCATGGAAGTTCGATCTAATTGGGGATGTTTGTTTCCTGAGGACCATGGCTCTGGAACAGCCTCTTCCTTTCACTGAGATTTCAGGACAATATCATCAAATTGAAAAGTCACTGGGTGGGTGAGCTGCGCATTGATATAAATAAGCCTATCCAATCTATGAACTGCAGTACCAACACATCATTCAGCACTGCCCAATAATCATATACAATAATCATATATACTGCAAATCTCTAAAAAACATGTGTTCTAATAATAATTTTATTTGAAAAAACAGTAAGACACTAATTGCAAATCCAACAATAATGTCTGCTAGAGAACAAAACAAATTAGGGGCCGATTCATGGAACAAACATGCGCCGAAAATCTACGCGCAAGCAGGCGCAAGCAGGCGCAAGCGGAAAAAAACAGGCGCACGCGCACGCGTGCGATTCATGAAAGTCCCTGCGCGTGTCTTCCTCGGGATGTGCGCCAAACCCGTGCATGGCGCACACGTCACTGCAACATCCCGAAAGACGTGCGCGACGCGCACAGTGAAAGCGCACAACCTCTGCGCATACACTAGAAAGTGGGCGGAACACGGGGCGTAACGCGTGGAATGGGGAACAACTCGCGAAAACAAGGGCGTAACTGGGGATGTACTGCAGGGAAGCAGACGGAACGCCCACACGCACCCGAACCACACGTATTCATGGAATCGAATAGGGCAAAGCCACGCACAGCGAAAGACACGCACAAGCCCCAACACGTCCGCCACACGAAGGCAGGCGGTAGCGTCCCTGCGCATTACAAAAGTGGCAACATACAGCAATAGTGCCTGTGCGAGCAGGGCATGTGTATTTCGGGGGTGCGCGTGAACTTTCTCACGCGATCGGGCCTGGGGGAGCGGGCTACGTGTATTTCAGGGGTTCGCGTGAACTTTCACACGCGATCGGGCCTGGGGGAGCGGGCTACGTGTATTACAGGGGTTCGCGTGAACATTCTCACGCGATCGGGCCTGGGGGAGCGGGCGACGTGTATCTCAGGGGTTCGCGTGAACTTTTTCACGCGATCGGGCCTGGGGGAGCGGGCTACGTGTATCTCAGGGGTTCGCGTGAACTTTTTCACGCGATCGGGCCTGGGGGAGCGGGCTACGTGTAATTCGGGGGCGCGCGGGAAGTTACACACGCGATTGAGCGAGGTACGTGTATTTCGGGAGTGTGCGGGAAGTTACACACGCGATAGAGCGGGGTATGTGTATTTCGGGGGTGCGCGGGAAGTCAGATACGCGATTGAGTGGGGTACGTGTATTCCGGGGTGCGCGGGAAGTTAGATACGCGATTGAGCGGGGTACGTATATTTCGGGGGTGCGCGGGAAGTTACACACGCGATTGAGCGGGGTACGTGTATTTCGGGGGTGCGCGGGAAGTCACACACGCGATCTCATCAGGGTACGTGTATTTCGGGGTGCGGGGAAAGTATCCCACGCAACATCAGCAGGGCACGTGTATTCCAGGGGTGCGCGGAAAGTTCCACATGCAATTCCATCAGGGTACGTGTATTCCAGGGGTGCGCGGAAAGTTCCACACGCAATTCCATCAGGGTACGTGTATTACAGGGGTGCGCGGGAAGTTACACACGCGATTGAGCGGGGTACGTGTATTCCAGGGGTGCGCGGGAAGTTCGACACGCGATCTCATCAGGGTACCTGTATTACAGGGGTGCGCCGGGAGCAGCACACGTGAATTGCACGTGTGGGTCCTCCCAGGTATCCCCTCTACACCCTCCACGGCCCCTGCAGGTGGCTCACACCACAGGGGCCTACCCTGCACATGTCCTGCAGGCACACCATCCACCATGGCCATGACCCCCAGCCAACCCACATGTCAACTTGCACTACTGCCCACCAACGCATGTCCCCCTGCACCCCCAGTCACTAGGGGCACCCTCCACCAGGCCCCCACCCATGTCTCCCACCACCCCCACCCCCCCAGTCACCAGGGGCAGCCTCCACCAGGACCCCACCCATGTCTCCCACCACCCCCACCCCCCAGTCACCAGGGGCAGCCTCTACCAGGCCCCCACCCATGTCTCCCACCACCCCCACCCCCCACTGCCCAGGGGAAGCCTCCACCAGGCCCCCACCCATGTCTCCCACCACCCCCACCCCCCACTCCCCAGGGGCAGCCTCCACCAGGCCCCCACCCATGTCTCCCACCCCCCACGCCCCAGCAGTGCAGGGGCAGCCTCCACCAGGCCCCCACCCATGTCTCCCAGCACCCGCACCCCCCAGCCACCAGGGGCAGCCTCCACCAGGCCCCCACCCATGTCTCCCACCACCCCCACCCCCCACTCCCCAGGGGCAGCCTCCACCAGGCCCCCACCCATGTCTCCCAGCACCCCCACCCCCCCAGCACTGTGGGGCACCTGCCAGCAGGTCCCCACCCATGTCCAACTCATGTTCCCCACCACCCCCACCCCCCAGCACTGTGGGGCACCTGCCAGCAGGCCCCCACCCATGTCCAACTCATGTTCCCCACCACCCCCACCCTCCAGCACTGTGGGGCACCTGCCAGAAGGCCCCACCCATGTCTCCCACCACCCCCACCCCCCAGCCACCAGGGGCAGCCTCCACCAGGCCCCCACCCATGTCTCACAGCACCCACACCCCCCAGGAGTGCAGGGGCACCCACCACCAGGCCCCCACCCATGTCTCCCAGCACCCCCACCCCCCAGCCACCAGGGGCACCAACCACCAGGCCCCCACCCATGTCTCCCACCACCCCCACCCCCCAGCAGTGCAGGGGCAGCCTCCACCAGGCCCCCACCCATGTCTCCCACCACCCCCACCCCCCCAGTCACCAGGGGCAGCCTCCACCAGGCCCCCACCCATGTCTCCCACCACCCCCACCCCCCAGCAGTGCAGGGACACCCACCACCAGGCCCCCACCCATGTCTCCCAGCACCCCCACCCCCCAGCCACCAGGGGCACCAACCACCAGGCCCCCACCCATGTCTCCCATCACCCCCACCCCCCCAGTCACCAGGGGCAGCCTCCACCAGGCCCCCACCCATGTCTCCTGGTAAATGTCAAGGTGTTTATAAAGGCTTAGAAAAGTGGGTGTGTATGTGAATGTGTGACATGTTCATTGAGACCCACTCAGCCTCGATGCCAATGTTTCACAGCTGCCATACCCACCCACACCCTTTGCGAGCGCACAGGCATAGGCCGGCTTATACTGCCCATGGGGCAATATGACCACGGTTGAATGACAAACACAAAATGCTTGTGTGGTTCATTTTCTTTTTAGGAAAGAACACAACTTTTTTGGGCTATGTTGGCCAGTTTGATGACTTACTTCAATATGCGGCTAGTAGTAGTAAACACAGTTGCTGAATATACATTTTTTAAATGCACAATTTGCATTACCTTGTCATCAAAATGCTCACCTTTGGATAATATTCAAATGGTGTCTGAAAAGGAATTAATAGTGACTTTGAACTGCGTGCCATGTTTTCATTGGTGCCCAAGACAAACTTATGGCCCATTACGACCCTGTTCATAGGTGCCAGCTGCCATTGATAGTAGGGAGGAGGATGGATGGGGACGAGGTGAGCGCAAAAGTCCTGGAACACTGCTCAACACACAAAAACATATGTTAATAGCAGGGACGGGATCTTGAAGAGGGGAGTCAGGAGATACTGGGTCTGACCTGGCCATGTGGACAACGGACATCGTAGAATATGGGACGCATTCCATGAGGATAATCACAGCCACATCAGCATGGCGTGGAGCATGTGGACACAAGTAGTCAACAAGATAGGAGGTTGGAAATCACATTGTTTCACAAGATATATAAGACCAGAGCTAACATAATGAATCTCCTTTAACAGATAAGAGAAACCCCACAAATAAGCATGTATGGTGGGACATTCCCTTGTGGGTCGGACAGAAAAGTGGACCAAAGAGCCAAGAAGCAAACTACCATTTAAAATCACAATCACATCCTGGTGGGAGCAGTCTATTCTGATCCAGCGTGTTTCCACAAAAATGGAACATACCTATCAGTAAATGGGATGGAATATTTCCATACAGGGATTTTAAACATACTAGCAACAAGGATGTGCAAATAGAGCTTTTGGAGAGCACGGGTCTTTTGGTTGAACCTGAGTGGCCTTGGACGCACTCAGGTGTGGGGGCATGGGCAGGGAAGGAAGCTGCCAGCAAGCGCAAGATTGCTCACCAGACAAGATGTACCTCCCCAACACATGGACCTGAGAGCCCACAATGGGGGCAGTTGGTGAGCCAAGGAGGGCCAGTTCCTGTTTCGCCAAGGAGGGCCAGTTCCTGTTTCGCCAAGGAGGGCCAGTTCCTGTTTCACGTCCAAGTGCCCCAAAAGTTCAGAACACCGGTTGATTTGTGACATAAACCCAGTCATCTTGTTTGGTGTATTATTGTTATGTTTAATAAAAGCCAAAGACTTTTATTGCCAACATAAAAACAGAGTCTGCATAATTTTGTATGATGTGTAATCTATATTTTCAATGTTACACAGAGGCTAGCAATTCCACAGCTTGTGACACCTTGAGCATCCACACCCACCCAGCTGCCATTGATACTCGGGAGGGAGTGAGGGGAATGGATGGACTTGAAGAGGGGAGTCTTGAGACACTGGGTCTTGGGAGGCCATGTGAATAATAGTCACTGTGCAGAGCATCCCTCTGAGGTGCACATGGTGTTTGGCAACTTTAGTGTTCCCACCCACCCCGCCCACTTGCCAGTGCATGGTCATAGGTGTGAACTGTCATTGATACTGGATGAGGGATGGATGGGCAGGAGGTGAGTGCAAAAGGCCCTGAACACTGCTGAAGAGGCACACACGTATGTTAATTGATGGGGGGTTCTTGAAGAGGGGAATCTGGAGACACTGGGTCTGGGGAGGCCACGTGACCAATGGTTGGCGTGCAGAATATCCCTTTGAGGTGCACATGTTGTTTGGCTACTTGAGTGTTCCCACCCAGGACCCTTGAGAGCTTATGGTCATAGGTGTGAACTGCCATTTATACTGGAGGGGGGATGGATGGGCATGACGCGAGCATAAAAGTCCCTGAACACTGCTGAAGGGACACAAACATATGTTCATTACTGGGGCAGGGTCTTGATAAGGGAGTTTGTAGGATCCCTTTGAGTTTTCCATGGTGTTTGGCACCTTGAGCATTCCCACCCACCCACTACTGGAGGGGGGATGGAGTGGGATGAGGAGAGCACAAAAGGGCACCAACCATTCATTCATAACCCTCATAGATGATTGAAGAGGTTCTTGACTCATTGAACAATTCAAACAACTATTTTAATTTTATTTAGTTTGGAATGTTGATGGCACAAACAAACTACAAATGGTATACTTGTGGTTGCAGTATAGTGTGCGAAAATCCCCCATACTGTCCGCTGTCTCTGGGGAATTTGGTGCAAAGGGCTTGAACGACACAGGCAGGTATTACTTGTTGAATGTGGAATCTAAGCCTCCCATAAAGCCACCATGTAAACACACGGTAGGCCAAAAGCCTGTACCACCTGTGAAAGAGAAACATAAATATTTTAATTTAATGAACCAGATAAGTTTATTACCTTAGTCGAAAATGTATCCTAAATTCTATAGCATAACTGCCCTTAGAAAAGTAACTTTCTGGAAAATTGACTTGGGCTTTGAAGTATCGAAAGATTACAAAAGTGAACACCCATTCAATCCAGAACAGTTTGGCCATAGAGAACTATTTTTTTTTTTGTTGAAAGTGAAAGACACATAAGCAATAAACACTCTGATTTGCAATAAGCAAGAGAAATGTATTAAATTTACAGACTAATGGGTCGATTCATGGAATTAATGTGCGGCGAAAATTCCCGCACAGAGGTGCCAAAACGTGCGAATCGCAGTAAAAGTCCGAAAATCGCAGTGCATGTGCGAAAATCGCAGGGAAACCAGCGCACATCGATTCATGGAAGTCTGTGTGCGAGAAAAACATTGGATGTGTGCTGAAAAAGTGTGCCGCGCACGCCGGCGCACAGGTCATCCAACAGTGTGCGCCACGGCCACTGCAAAATCGCACATAGCGTGGTGCACATCACAAAAGTAGGCAGAACACGGGGCATAACACTCGGAATGGGGAACAACGCGTGAAAATATGGGCATCACGGGGGAAGTACAGGAGGCAAGTGCGCGGAACGCCCACACGCTCGCCTACAACCCGAATTCATGGAATCGAATAGGGCAAACCAGCGCACGGTGAAAGACGCGCACAGGGCCAAACAAGTACGCCAAAGAAAGCAGGCGGTAGCGTCCCTAGGCCTGAAATAAATGTGCGCCAAAATGTGCGCTAACATGAAGCACCTATATACAGCCATGATGAATGGACCATACAGTGGCCCTCTAGGACAAATGAGGTGCAAAGGGGTACCGACAAACACGGACACCCGCTGTGTGAAAAATAGCGTGTGCGTGTGTTTCTGGGTGCGTGGGAAGTTCCACACGCGACTGGCCTGGGTACATGTACTTCGTGGTGCGCAGGAAGTTCCACACGCGATTAGCCTGGGTTCGTGTGTTTCTGGGTGCGCGGGAAGTTCCACACGCGATTGGCCTGGGAAAATGTGTTTCGGGATGCGCGGGAAGTTCCACACGCGATTGGCCTGGGTACGTGTACTTCGGGTGCGCGGGAAGTTCCACACGTGATTGGACTTGGTACGTGTGTTTTGGGATGCGCGGGAAGTTCCACACGTGATTGGCCTGGGTACGTGTACTTCGGGGTGCTCGGGAAGTCCCACACGCGATTTCAGCAGGATACGTGTATTCCGAGGTGCGCGGGAAGATTCACACGCGATTTCAGCAGGGTACGTGTATTTCGGTGGTGCCGGGGAATGCTACACGTGATTTGGCCGTGTGGGTCCTCCCAGGTGTTCCCTCTACACCCTCCACGGCCCCTGCAG
The DNA here is from genome assembly GCF_040938575.1 of Ambystoma mexicanum. Lineage (NCBI taxonomy): Eukaryota > Metazoa > Chordata > Amphibia > Caudata > Ambystomatidae > Ambystoma > Ambystoma mexicanum. The sequence continues at coordinate 461,789,783 of NC_090934.1, forward strand.
GCAGCCCACACCACAGGGGACTACTCTGCACCCCTGCTCATGTCCCACAGGCAACCCATCCACCATGGCCATGCCCCCCAGCCAAACCACATGTCACCTTGCACTACTGATCACCAACACATGTCTCCCAGCACCCCCACCCCCCAGCACTGTGGGGCACCATCCACAAGGCCCCCACTCATGTCTCCCTGCACCCCCACCCCCCACCAGTCAGGGGCACTCTCCACCAGGCCCCCACTCATGTCTCCCAGCACCCGCACCCCCCAGCATCCAGGGGCACCCTCCACCAGGCCCCCATTCATGTCTCCCATCACCCCTACCCCCCCAGCATCCAGGGGCACCCTCCACCAGCCCCCCACTCATGTCTCCCAGCACCCCCATCCCCCAGCATCCAGGGGCACCCTCCACCAGGCCCCCACTCATGTCTCCCTGCACCCCCACCCCCCACCAGTCAGGGGCACCCTCCACCATGCCCCCACTCATGTCTCCCTGCACCCCCACCCACACCAGTCAGGGGCACCCTCCACCAGGCCCCCACTCATGTCCCCTTGTACCCGCACCCCCCAGCAGTGCAGGGCACCCTCCACCGGGCCCCCACTCATGTCTCCCATCACCCCCACCCCCAGCAGTGCATGGCACCCTCCACCAGGCCCCCACTCATGTCCAACTCATGTCTCCCATCTCCCCCACCCCCAGGCAGTGCAGGACACCCTCCACCAGGCCCTCACTCATGTCTCCCTGCACCCCCACTCCCCACCAGTCGGGACACCCTCCACCAGGCCCCCACTCATGTCTCCCAGCACCCCCACCGCCAGCATCCAGGAGCACCCTCCACCAGGCCCCCACTCATGTCTCCCATCAATCCCACCCCCCAGCAGTGCAGGGCACCCTCCACCAGGCCCCCACTCATGTCTCCCATCACCCCCAACCCCCAGCAGTGCAGGGCACCCTCCACCAGGCCCCCACTCATGTCCAACTCATGTCTCCCATCACCCCCATCCCCCAGCAGTGCAGGTCACCCTCCACCAGGCCCCCACTCATGTCCCCCTGCACCCCCACCCCCCAGTATCCAGGGGTACCCTCCACCAGGCCCCCACTCATGTCTCCCTGCACCCCCAGCCCCCACCAGTCAGGGGCACCCTCCACCAGGCCCCCACTCATGTCTCCCAGCACCCCAACGCCCCAGCATCCAGGGGCACCCTCCACCAGGCCCCCACTTATGTCTCCCAACACCCCCACCCCCCAGCAGTACAGGGCACCCTCCAGCAGGCCCCCACTCATGTCCCCCTGCACCCCCACCTGCCATCATCCAGGGGCACCCTCCACCAGGCCCCCACTCATGTCTCCCATCACCCCCACCCCTCAGCAGTGCAAGGCACCCTCCACCAGGCCCCCACTCATGTCCAACTCATGTCTTCCATCACCCCCACCACCCAGCAGTGCAAGGCACCCTCCACCAGGCCCCCACTCATGTCCCCCTGCACCCCCACCCCCCAGCATCCAGGGGCACCCTCCACCAGGCCCCCACTCATGTCTCCCTGCACCCCCACCCCCCACCAGCCAGGGGCACCCTCCACCAGGCCCCCACTCATGTCTCCCAGCACCCCCACCCCCAGCATCCAGGGGCACCCTCCACCAGGCCCCCACTCATGTCTCCCAGCACCCCCACCCCCCAGCATCCAGGGGCACCCTCCACCAGGCCCCCACTCATGTCTCCCAGCACCCCCACCCCCCAGCATCCAGGGGCACCCTCCACCAGGCCCCCACTCATGTCTCCCTGCACCCCCACCCATCCACCAGCCAGGGGCACCCTCCACCAGGCCCCCACTCATGTCTCCCAGCACCCCCACCCCCCAGCATCCAGGGGCACCCTCCACCAGGCCCCCACTCATGTCTCCCATCACCCCCACCCACCAGCAATGCAGGGCACCCTCCACCAGGCCCCCACTCATGTCCCCCTGCACCCCCACCCCCCAGCATCCAGGGGCACCCTCCACCAGGCCCCCACTCATGTCCCCCTGCACCCCCACCCCCCAGCATCCAGGGGCACCCTCCACCAGGCCCCCACTCATGTCTCACTGCACCCCCACCCCCCACCAGTCAGGGGCACCCTCCACCAGGCCCCCAATCATGTCTCACTGCACCCCCACCCCCCAGCATCCAGGGGCACCCTCCACCAGGCCCCCACTCATGTCTCCCAGCACCCCCACCCCCCAGCATCCAGGGGCACCCTCCACCAGGCCCCCACTCATGTCTCCCTGCACCCCCACCCATCCACCAGCCAGGGGCACCCTCCACCAGGCCCCCACTCATGTCTCCCAGCACCCCCACCCCCCAGCATCCAGGGGCACCCTCCACCAGGCCCCCACTCATGTCTCCCATCACCCCCACCCACCAGCAATGCAGGGCACCCTCCACCAGGCCCCCACTCATGTCCCCCTGCACCCCCACCCCCCAGCATCCAGGGGCACCCTCCACCAGGCCCCCACTCATGTCCCCCTGCACCCCCACCCCCCAGCATCCAGGGGCACCCTCCACCAGGCCCCCACTCATGTCTCACTGCACCCCCACCCCCCACCAGTCAGGGGCACCCTCCACCAGGCCCTCACTCATGTCCCCCTGCACCCCACCCCCCAGCAGTGCAGGGCACCTTCCACCAGGCCCCCCCTCATGTCTCCCATCACCCCCACCCCCCAGCAGTGCAGGGCACCCTCCACCAGGCCCCCACTCATGTCCAACTCATGTCTCCCATCACCCCCACCCCACAGCAGTGCAGGGCACCCTCCACCAGGCCCCCACTCATGTCCCCCTGCACCCCCACTCCCCAGCATCCAGGGGCACCCTCCACCAGGCCCCCACTCATGTCTCCCTGCACCCACACCCCCCACCAGTCAGGGGCACCCTCCACCAGGCCCCCACTCATGTCTCCCAGCACCCCCTCCCCCCAGCATCCAGGGGCACCCTCCACCAGGCCCCCACTCATGTCTCCCAGCACCCCCACCCCCCAGCATCCAGCGGCACCCTCCACCAGGCCCCCACTCATGTCTCCATGCACCCCACCCCCCACCAGTCAGGGGCACCCTCCACCAGGCCCCCACTAATGTCTCCCAGTACCCCTACCCTCCAGCAGTGCAGGGCACCCTCCACCAGGCCCCCATTCATGTCCCCCTGCACCCCCACCTCCCAACATCCAGGGGCACCCTCCACCAGGCCCCCACTCATGTCTCCCATCACCCCCACCCCCCAGCAGTGCAGGGCACCCTCCACCAGGCCCCCACTCATGTCCAACTCATGTCTCTCATCACCCCCACCCACCAGCATCCAGGGGCACCCTCCACCAGGCCCCCACTCATGTCTCCCTGCACCCCCACCCCCCACCAGTCAGGGGCACCCTCCACCAGGCCCCCACTCATGTCCCCCTGTACCCCCACCCCCCAGCAGTGCAGGGCACCCTCCACCAGGCCCCCACTCATGTCTCCCATCACCCCCACCCCCCAGCAGTGCAGGGCACCCTCCACCAGGCCCCCACTCATGTCCAACTCATGTCTCCCATCACCCCCACCCACCAGCAGTGCAGGGCACCCTCCACCAGGCCCCCACTCATGTCTCCCTGCACCCCCACCCCCCACCAGTCAGGGGCACCCTCCACCAGGCCCCCACTTATGTCTCCCAGCACCCTCACCCCCCAGCATCCAGGGGCACCCTCCACCAGGCCCCCACTCATGTCTCCCATCACTCCCACCCCCCAGCAGTGCAGGGCACCCTCCACCAGGCCCCCACTCATGTATCCCATCACTCCCACCCCCCAGCAGTGCAGGGCACCCTCCACCAGGCCACCACTCATGTCCCCCTGCACCCCCACCTCCCAGCATCCAGGGGCACCCTCCACCAGGCTGCCACTCATGTCTCACTGCACCCCCACCCCCAGCAGTGCAGGGCACCCTCCACCAGGCCCCCACTCATGTCCAACTCTTGTCTCCCATCACCCCCACCCACCAGCATCCAGGGGCACCCTCCACCAGGCCCCCACTCATGTCTCCCTGCACCCCCACCAGTCAGGGGCACCCTCCACCAGGCCCCCACTCATTTCCCCCTGTAACCCCACCCCCCAGCAGTGCAGGGCACCCTCCACCAGGCCCCCACTCATGTCTCCAATCACCCCCACCCCCCAACAGTGCAGGGCACCCTCCACCAGGCCCCCACTCATGTCCAACTCATGTCTCCCATCACCCCCACCCCATAGCAGTGCAGGGCACGCTCCACCAGGCCCCCACTCATGTCTCCCTACACCCCCACCCCCCAGCATCCAGGGGCACCCTCCACCAGGCCCCCACTCATGTCTCCTATCACTCCCACCCCCCAGCAGTGCAGGGCACCCTCCACCAGGCCCCCACTCATGTCTCCCATCACCCCCACCCCCCAGCACTGCAGGGCACCCTCCACCAGGCCCACACTCATGTCCAACTCATGTCTCCCATCACCCCCACCCACCAGAAGTGCAGGGCACCCTTCACCAGGCCCCCACTCATTTCCCCCTGCACCCCCACCCCCCAGCATCCAGGGGCACCCTCCACCAGGCCCCCACTCATGTCTCCCTGCACCCCCACCCCCCACCAGTCAGGGGCACCCTCCACCAGGCCCCCACTCATGTCTCCCATCACCCCCACCCCCCAGCATCCAGGGGCACCCTCCACCAGGCCCCCACTCATGTCTCCCAGCACCCCCACCCCCTAGCAGCCAGGGGCACCCTCCACCAGGCTGCCACTCATGTCTCCCATCACCCCCACCCCCAGCAGTGCAGGGCACCCTCCACCAGGCCCCCACTCATGTCCAACTCATGTCTCCCATCACCCCCACCCACCAGCATCCAGGGGCACCCTCCACCAGGCCCCCATTCATGTCTCCCTGCACCCCCACCAGTCAGGGGCACCCTCCACCAGGTCCCCACTCATGTCCCCCTGCACCCCCACCCCCCAGCAGTGCAGGGCACCCTCCACCAGGCCCCCACTCATGTCTCCCATCACCCCCACCCCCCAAAAGTGCAGGGCACCCTCCACCAGGCCCCCACTCATGTCTCCCTGCACCCCCACCCCCCACCAGTCAGGGGCACCCTCCACCAGGCCCCCACTCATGTCTCCCAGCACCCCCACGCCCCAGCATCCAGGGGCACCCTCCACCAGGCCCCCACTCATGTCTCCTATCACTCCCACCCCCCAGCAGTGCAGGGCACCCTCCACCAGGCCCCCACTCATGTCTCCCATCACCCCCACCCCCCAGCAGTGCAGGGCACCCTCCACCAGGCCCCCACTCATGTCCAACTCATGTCTCCCATCACCCCCACCCCCCAGCAGTGCAGGGCACCCTCCACCAGGCCCCCACTCATGTCCCCCTGCACCCCCATACCCCAGCATCCAGGGGCACCCTCCACCAGGCCCCCACTCATGTCCCCCTGCACCCCCACCCCCCACCAGTCAGGGGCACCTTCCACCAGGCCCCCACTCATGTCTCCCAGCACCCCCACCCCCCAGCATTCAGGGGCACCCTCCACCAGGCTGCCACTCATGTCTCCCATCACCCCCACCCCCAGAAGTGCAGGGCACCCTCCACCAGGCCCCCACTCATGTCCAACTCATGTCTCCCATCACCCCCACCCACCAGCATCCAGGGGCACCCTCCACCAGGCCCCCACTCATGTCTCCATGCACCCCCACCAGTCAGGGGCACCCTCCACCTGGCCCCCACTCATGTCCCCCTGTGCCCCCACCCCCCAGCAGTGCAGGGCACCCTCCACCAGGCCCCCACTCATGTCTCCCATCACCCCCACCCCCCAACAGTGCAGGGCACCCTCCACCAGGCCCCCACTCATGTCTCTCATCACTCCCACCCCCCAGCAGTGCAGGGCACCCTCCACCAGGCCCCCACTCATGTATCCCATCACCCCCACCCCCCAGCAGTGCAGGGCACCCTCCACCAGGCCACCACTCATGTCCCCCTGCACCCCCACCTCCCAGCATCCAGGGGCACCCTCCACCAGGCTGCCACTCATGTCTCACTGCACCCCCACCCCCAGCAGTGCAGGGCACCCTCCACCAGGCCCCCACTCATGTCCAACTCTTGTCTCCCATCACCCCCACCCACCAGCATCCAGGGGCACCCTCCACCAGGCCCCCACTCATGTCTCCCTGCACCCCCACCAGTCAGGGGCACCCTCCACCAGGCCCCCACTCATTTCCCCCTGTACCCCCACCCCCCAGCAGTGCAGGGCACCCTCCACCAGGCCCCCACTCATGTCTCCAATCACCCCCACCCCCCAACAGTGCAGGGCACCCTCCACCAGGCCCCCACTCATGTCCAACTCATGTCTCCCATCACCCCCACCCCATAGCAGTGCAGGGCACGCTCCACCAGGCCCCCACTCATGTCTCCCTACACCCCCACCCCCCAGCATCCAGGGGCACCCTCCACCAGGCCCCCACTCATGTCTCCTATCACTCCCACCCCCCAGCAGTGCAGGGCACCCTCCACCAGGCCCCCACTCATGTCTCCCATCACCCCCACCCCCCAGCACTGCAGGGCACCCTCCACCAGGCCCACACTCATGTCCAACTCATGTCTCCCATCACCCCCACCCACCAGAAGTGCAGGGCACCCTTCACCAGGCCCCCACTCATTTCCCCCTGCACCCCCACCCCCCAGCATCCAGGGGCACCCTCCACCAGGCCCCCACTCATGTCTCCCTGCACCCCCACCCCCCACCAGTCAGGGGCACCCTCCACCAGGCCCCCACTCATGTCTCCCATCACCCCCACCCCCCAGCATCCAGGGGCACCCTCCACCAGGCCCCCACTCATGTCTCCCAGCACCCCCACCCCCTAGCAGCCAGGGGCACCCTCCACCAGGCTGCCACGCATGTCTCCCATCACCCCCACCCCCAGCAGTGCAGGGCACCCTCCACCAGGCCCCCACTCATGTCCAACTCATGTCTCCCATCACCCCCACCCACCAGCATCCAGGGGCACCCTCCACCAGGCCCCCATTCATGTCTCCCTGCACCCCCACCAGTCAGGGGCACCCTCCACCAGGTCCCCACTCATGTCCCCCTGCACCCCCATCCCCCAGCAGTGCAGGGCACCCTCCACCAGGCCCCCACTCATGTCTCCCATCACCCCCACCCCCCAAAAGTGCAGGGCACCCTCCACCAGGCCCCCACTCATGTCTCCCTGCACCCCCACCCCCCACCAGTCAGGGGCACCCTCCACCAGGCCCCCACTCATGTCTCCCAGCACCCCCACGCCCCAGCATCCAGGGGCACCCTCCACCAGGCCCCCACTCATGTCTCCTATCACTCCCACCCCCCAGCAGTGCAGGGCACCCTCCACCAGGCCCCCACTCATGTCTCCCATCACCCCCACCCCCCAGCAGTGCAGGGCACCCTCCACCAGGCCCCCACTCATGTCCAACTCATGTCTCCCATCACCCCCACCCCCCAGCAGTGCAGGGCACCCTCCACCAGGCCCCCACTCATGTCCCCCTGCACCCCCATACCCCAGCATCCAGGGGCACCCTCCACCAGGCCCCCACTCATGTCCCCCTGCACCCCCACCCCCCACCAGTCAGGGGCACCTTCCACCAGGCCCCCACTCATGTCTCCCAGCACCCCCACCCCCCAGCATTCAGGGGCACCCTCCACCAGGCTACCACTCATGTCTCCCATCACCCCCACCCCCAGAAGTGCAGGGCACCCTCCACCAGGCCCCCACTCATGTCCAACTCATGTCTCCCATCACCCCCACCCACCAGCATCCAGGGGCACCCTCCACCAGGCCCCCACTCATGTCTCCATGCACCCCCACCAGTCAGGGGCACCCTCCACCTGGCCCCCACTCATGTCCCCCTGTGCCCCCACCCCCCAGCAGTGCAGGGCACCCTCCACCAGGCCCCCACTCATGTCTCCCATCACCCCCACCCCCCAACAGTGCAGGGCACCCTTCACCAGGCCCCCACTCATGTCCAACTCATGTCTCCCATCACCCCCACCCCCCAGCGCTGCAGGGCACCCTCCACCAGGCCCCCACTCATGTCTCCCTGCACCCCCACCCCCCACCAGTCAGGGGCACCCTCCACTAGGCCCCCACTCATCTCTCCCAGCACCCCCACCCCCCTGCATCCAGGGGCACCCTCCACCAGGCCCCCACTCATGTCTCCTATCACTCCCACCCCCCAGCAGTGCAGGGCACCCTCCACCAGGCCCCCACTCATGTCTCCCATCACCCCTACCCCCCAGCAGTGCAGGGCACCCTCCACCAGGCCCCCACTCATGTCCAACTCATGTCTCCCATCACCCCCACCCCCCAGCAGTGCAGGGCACCCTCCACCAGGCCCCCACTCATGTCCCCCTGCACCCCCACCCCCCAGCATCCAGGGGCACCCTCCACCAGGCCCCCACTCATGTCTCCCTGCACCCCCACCCCCCACCAGTCAGGGGCACCCTCCACCAGGCCCCCACTCATGTCTCCCAGCACCCCCACCCCCAGCATCCAGGGGCACCCTCCACCAGGCCCCCACTCAGGTCTCCCATCACCCCCACCCCCCAGCAGTGCAGGGCACCCTCCACCAGGCCCCCACTCATGTCTCCCTGCACCCCCACCCCCCACCAGTCAGGGGCACCCTCCACTAGGCCCCCACTCATGTCTCCCAGCACCCCCACCCCCCAGCATCCAGGGGCACCCTCCACCAGGCCCCCACTCATGTCTCCTATCACTCCCACCCCCCAGCAGTGCAGGGCACCCTCCACCAGGCCCCCACTCATGTCCAACTCATGTCTCCCATCACCCCCACCCCCCAGCAGTGCAGGGCACCCTCCACCAGGCCCCCACTCATGTCCCCCTGCACCCCCACCCCCCAGCATCCAGGGGCACCCTCCACCAGGCCCCCACTCATGTCTCCCTGCACCCCCACCCCCCACCAGTCAGGGGCACCCTCCACCAGGCCCCCACTCATGTCTCCCAGCACCCCACCCCCCAGCATCCAGGGGCACCCTCCACCAGGCCCCCACTCATGTCTCCCAGCACCCCCACCCCCCAGCAGCCAGGGGCACCTTCCACCAGGCCCCCACTCATGTCTCCCTGCACCCCCACCCCCCACCAGTCAGGGGCACCCTCCACCAGGCCCCCACTCATGTCCCCCTGTACCCCCACCCCCCAGCAGTGCAGGGCACCCTCCACCAGGCCCCCACTCATGTCCCCCATCACCCCCACCCCCAGCAGTGCAGGGCACCCTCCACCATGCCCCCACTCATGTCCAACTCATGTCTCCCATCACCCCCACCCCCAGCAGTGCAGGGCACCCTCCAACAGGCCCCCACTCATGTCTCTCTGCACCCCCACCCCCCACCAGTTGGGGGCACCCTCCACCAGGCCCCCACTCATGTCTCCCAGCACCCCCACCCCCAGCATCCAGGAGCACCCTCCACCAGGCCCCCACTCATGTCTCCCATCACTCCCACCCCCCAGCAGTGCAGGGCACCCTCCACCAGGCCCCCACTCATGTCTCCCATCACCCCCAACCCCCAGCAGTGCAGGGCACCCTCCACCAGGCCCCCACTCATGTCCAACTCATGTCTCCCATCACCCTCATCCCCCAGCAGTGCAGGGCACCCTCCACCAGGCCCTCACTCATGTCCCCCTGCACCCCCACCCCCCAGTATCCAGGGGCACCGTCCACCAGGCCCCCACTCATGTCTCCCTGCACACCCACCCCCCACCAGTCAGGGGCACCCTCCACCAGGCCCCCACTCATGTCTCCCAGCCCCCCCACCCCCCAGCATCCAGGGGCACCCTCCACCAGGCCCCCACTCATGTCTCCCAACACCCCCACCCCCCAGCAGTGCAGGGCACCCTCCACCAGGCCCCCACTCATGTCTCCCTGCACCCCCACCCCCCACCAGTCAGGGGCACCCTCCACCAGGCCCCCACTCATGTCTCCCAGCACCCCCACCCCCCAGCATCCAGGGGCACCCTCAACCAGGCCCCCACTCATGTCTCCCTGCACCCCCAAGCCCCACCAGTCAGGGGCACCCTCCACCAGGCCCCCACTCATGTCTCCCAGCACCCCAACCCCCCAGCATCCAGGGGCACCCTCCACCAGGCCCCCACTCATGTCTCCCAGCACCCCCACCCCCCACCAGTCAGGTGCACCCTCCACTGTTAGGCGGAAACCTGTGCAGTTCCCTCTGGGACCACTGCAAAAGATTTAGGACTACAGGCATTTGGCGGTGAACCCACTTGGTAGCAGTCTGTACCACACAGATTCACTTGGTAGCTGTGGCTGAGCAGTCAGACTTCCCTCAAGAAGAGTTGAGCAGTATGTGGAGTATACAAGATAGGGCAATTCTTCCCAGCAAGACAAGCAAACACACAACGAGGCTTAGTGTAAAGATATTAAGGCATTTATTTATAACGAAAGATCTATGAAAAACACTATGGCAAATTCACGGCAAACAAATCAAACACAATTACTCTACGAAGAAGAAACGATCAATACCCCTAGCAATATTTCGACAAGTCTAGGTTCTACCGGTACCACTTATTTTCAGACAGAGGTGTATACCTCAAACTAGATGACACTCTAATATTTGTTAGGACGGGAGAGAAAAAGATAGGCAGGTTATGAAATCAACACAGTTCAATCCTATGCGGATAAAAATGCAAGGCAGGAAAGCAAGAATCACAATAGATCGTAAAGTTCAGAGGCCAGGCCCACTCGGAGAGAGGCAAGGCGCGATGTCCCAAAAAGTCTCTAGTGGAGATGCATTCAAGTCTTTGTAGCAAATTGTTATCGGCAGATTGAACCAGTTCAGAACAACGAATGAGAAAAGCTTGGAGGCGACCCAACGGAACGGAGAGGATTAAGACACCTCACTCGAACCGATCGAAAGGGAAGCCAGGCGGACACGGTACCTTGTTGTGGAGGGCAGCTCCGGCGGGGGCAGTTGTTCCTGGTGGTGGATGCACGTCGGGTCTTTGCCAAGAGTAGAGATGATCTCGTCGTCGAAGAAAAGTGAAGTCCGGTGCACCACCAGGGAAGAGACCAGCCGCGGAGTGCTCCGTCACAAGGCACCACCTTTTGGTCGCGGTACAGGAGTAGTGGCTATCCGGTTGCCGAGGTGCTCTGCACGGGCAATTCGACCACTGCGTCCTGAGGCGAATAAAAAGCAAAGGGGACTGGTTGTTCCCACCAGTCAGGGGAAGAGACTCTCCGGCAGGGAGATCTCCTCTGTCGTCGGGAGGTGGTGAGTCGGTTCCGCAGGGCTCCACCGGAGGTGTCGCCGTGCAGGTCGGCTCAGCGTTACCCTCGTCGGATTCTTTAGGTCCTGTGGCGACTTCTGAAGATCCAGTCCCAAAAGCCCTGCTTTTATGCAGAAAACCCCCATTCACTCAGCCTAGCTGTCACTCAACACATGCTAAGTGGTGAGCGGGAAGGCTCACCACTTGGGCCAATCACTCCAGAGTGCGACCGGAGTTGGCAAGGCAACTCGGTCCAGGGTGCCTAAACCCCCTCCTACACCCCTGTGGTAACCCAGACAGAATGGCACCACTTTGGAGGGTCTCTGTACAGAGCCCGCCAAAAGTGGAACAAAGGGCTCGACCTTTGGTTTAGGAGTCACAGAGACGAACACAGACGCCATTTTAAAAACCGAGTTCTGGCAGAAAATACCATCCGATAAACTTATTTAAGATAAGCAGACCGGTGGTACGTTAGAGATTAACGAGAAAAAGTATCAATCTCCAACAATGGGATGAGTCCCATAGGGTTATGTTCGGGGTCGAGCATAACAAGTAGTTTCCACTGCCACCAGCCAAAACTCGACGAGGGGGGACGGGACAGTGCCCCCTCGAGTAACAGATCCAGGAGTAATCGAACTACCCCTAGTAGTATGTCCACAATAAGATGGTTTGTACTAGTTCTGTTAGTAAATTTAGGTCTAGTAAAGCCAATGGTGACTTTACATGCCCGGGGAGACAGTAGTCAGTCCCCGGGTATGGAGTCTATGGTGGAGGTCCGCTAGGACGCCCCAGTGTTACGGCACGTAGGGTGCGGTGTAACACACATTGAAAAACATATGAGACCCTATAGAGTAAAAGACCCCATAGCCCATAGAACACATTGACATTCACAGGAATTACAAACATACATGTCCAAGAGTGGGAGAAAAAGAGTCTCACTCTTGGCAGGATGGAAAAAACAAACTCCCAAAATCCAGCAAAGCTGCTGGGGGACTCACTAGTTTAGGAAATTCAGCCTAAACAGAGAATTCTCCCTAACACTCGCCCCCCCAAACTAAGGGACAGGAGGATTTAATCCACTCCTGGATGAATCTCATACCTCTAGTCGATGACATACATCCTAGAGAGACCATCAGCATTTTGGTGGTGACATCCTGACCTGTGCTCAATAGTGAAATCAAACCCTTGCAGGCAGATCGACCATCTCAATAGTTTTGGGTTTTCCCCTTTCATTTGCATTAACCATCTCAAGGGTTGGTGGTCAGTCTGAATGACAAAAGTAGAACCATACCAGTACGGCCTAAACTTCTTCAGAGCCCACACGATAGCAAAGCACTCTCTTTCGATTGTTGCCCACCTTGTTTCAGGATCCTTCAGCTTGCGGCTGATGAAGCAAACGGGGTGCTCCCTACCTTTCCCATCCAGTTGACTGAGTACGGCACCTATTCCTACATTGAAAGCATCTGTCTGCACAATGAAGTGTTGGCGGTAATCAGGAGCTCTGAGTACTGGGGCTTGGCAAAGAGCCTTTTTCAGGTTTTCAAAAGCCTGATTGCACTCCTCGTTCTATTTAACCTTTTTAGGAAATTTGGGCGAGGAGATGACATTCAGTGGAGAAGCTATGGTCTCATAGTTCTCTATGAAATTCCTGTAATACCCAGTGAGGCCTAGGAAGGCTCTCACCTGGGTTTGAGTAGTTGGTGTTGTCCAATTTTGCACAGCTTCAATTTTACTGAGCAAAGGCCTTATTTCTCCACCGCCTACCTCATGCCCAAGATAGACTACCTTACTCTGTCCAATTTGGCATTTTCTTGCCTTTATGGTCAGATTGGCTCGTCCAAGAGCCTGCAAAACATCTCTCAGGTGGGTTACATGTTCTTCCCAGGAATTGCTGAACACTGCGTTGTCATCCAAGTATGCCATGCAGAAGTCCTCCATCCCATTCAGAACCTGGTTTACCATCCGTTGAAACGTAGCAGGTGCATTCTTCAGTCCGAAAGGCATTATCTTAAACTGGTAGAGGCCCACGGGGGTAGAAAATGCAGTTTTCTCCTTGGCATTGTCTGTCAGGGCTATTTGCCAATAGCCTGACGTCAAGTCAAATGTGCTGAGGAACTTGGCGGCGCCAAGTTTGTCCACCAACTCATCTGTTCTTGGCAAAGGGTGGGCATCAGTCTTGGTGACTGCATTAAGAGCTCTATAATCCACGCACAATCTAAGTTCTTTAGATTCGGCCTTTGGTACTAACACTACTGGGCTAGACCATGGACTAGTAGAGGGCTCTATTACTCCGAGATCAAGCATCTTGCTGACCTCACCTTTGATGTGGGTTTGTACGTTTTCTGACATGCGGTATCCTCTGCTTTTGACAGGCAGACAGTCACCAGTGAGTATGTCGTGCTGGCCCCAAGGGGTCAAGCCTGGTGAAAGCGAGAACAGAGAGGCAAACTGGTTCAACATAGATTTGCACTCTTCTTGTTGCTCGGGTGTCAGATTGGAGGAGAGATTTACTCCTTCAATTTTTTCATCTAAAGGTAAGCCTCTGAGGAGATCCGGAAGAGCTTCACTCTCTTCTTCTCCCTCGGATGATGCTAGAAGCAACGCTCCTACATCAGGTCGTGAGACATACGCTTTAAGTCGGTTGGTGTGGAAGACTGTCGGAGCCTCCTTGGGTTGCCCAAGTCCACCAGATAGTTAACCTCTCCGAGTTTACCCACTACTCGGAAGGGTCCCATCCACTTATCTTGCAAGGCCCTCTGCCTTGTTGGGATCATCACGAGAAGGAGCTGGTCTTGAGCGAACTCAACCATGTTAGCCTTTTGATCGTGCCAGTGCTTGACCAATGCTTGTCCAGCTTTCAAGTTATCGCTTGCTTCCGTCATCATGTGTGACATTCTCCTCCGGAGACCTATCACGTAGTCAGTCACTCTGACTGGCTTGGGGGAAGGAGCACTCTCCAACCCCTCCTTAATCAGGGCCAATGGACCTCTGACGGGATGACCATAGAGTAGTTCTAAGGGAGATTAACCTACTCCCTCCTGAGGTACTTCTCTATAAGCAAAGAGAAGGCATGGCAGTAGAAGGTCCCACTTACGCTTAAGGGGTTCTTCTAAAGCACCTATCATGCTCTTCATGGTTCGGTTGAACCGTTCTACCAACCCATTGGTTTGTGGGTGGTAAGCTGTTGAGAACTTGTAAGTAACTCCGCAGGTTTTCCACATGGCTTTCATGTAGTGGGACATAAAGTTTGACCCCCTGTCAGAGATTACTTCCTTAGGAAACCCGACCCTAGTAAAAATACCAAGGAGGGCCTTAGCCACAGCCGGAGCTGTAACAGTCCTCATAGGAATTGCCTCAGGATACCTAGTAGCATGGTCTACTACAACAAGGATAAACCTGTTGCCTGAGGAGGTTGGAGGATCAAGGGGACCAATGATGTCAATCCCTACTCTCTCAAATGGGACTCCCACAACCGGGAGAGGCACTAAAGGTGCCACATTCTTGGAGCCAACCTTACCAGAGATCTGGCAGGTGTGGTAGCTCCTGCAGTGTTTTTCTACTTCGGCCCCCATCTTCGGCCAATAGAAGTATAGAGAGAGCCTTTCCTTAGTCTTCTTGAAACTCAAGTGACCAGCCAAAGAAATCTCGTGGGCTAACTGCAAGAACTGTGGTCTGTTCCCTTGGGGTACTACAAGACGTTTGTAGTCTCCAGGTGCAGACTCGGTCGGTTCACTGTAGAAGAGGCCATCTTCCCAGTGCAACCTGTATTTCCCAGGCTCTTGCCCTTCAGCCTGAGCTTCTGCCTGGTGGCGAAGACCTTCCAGAGTTGGACATTCTCTCTGCCCTTTACTGAAGTCTGCCCTGTTGGGTCCACCTTCTGCCAGTAAAGACTGCAGCTCAGGATGGTCAACAGGATCCAGATCTCCAATGAGTTCCTGGCCTTCCATTAGCTCTTCCTCAGAGTCTAATTCTACCACGCAGGGTTGTATCTCCCTCTCAGCCTCGGCTGGAAGTGGAGTTACGGGTGTGACTTTGGACAACCGCGGGGAAGTCCGTGTCGGCTGCACTGGAGTGCTGGCTGCGGGTTTCGGGATAGAAGTCTTAGGTTTCCCTTTGGCTTCTGATGTCTTGGAGACAGCGGCCGACAATTCCAGTGGAGCAGGAGTGATTTCTTTCTTCATCATCTCCCCGAGAGTACCGCGCATGGTCCTCTCTCTTGCAGGTCTGGTTAGCTCCTGTAACCGTTTACTAGGAGGTCTGGGAGTAAGCGATACAACTCCGAGAGTTTTTAGATCGTTACCCAACAGTACGCGTCCTGGTACCTCACTCTGTATGCTGACAGATATCTTCACAGTCATGTCATTACACTGGATGAGAACTGGTAATTGGGGAAGCATCTGCACAGGCCCTCCAGGTAACTTGGTGAGGCGTTTGGGTGCCTTAGCAACATCCTCAGCCTGAAAAAACGATTTATCCACCACAGTTATGCTGGCCCCAGTGTCCCTAATGGCAGGAGTCTCCTGACCATTCACCTGGACACTGCCCTTATAATACTCTTTAGTATTATCGGGGATAGAATTATAGACATCTAAATTCTGTTGTTCCCACAACCCCAGAGATACTAAAGAAAAGCTGGCTGAGACTCCAATGGGTTCGTCAGCTAGCAGTAGAAAGTTTCCACTTGCCATTTGGACTTCCTCCTCTGGAGCGAAGGCTAAGGAGACAAGCTGCACCCCTGAAGGTTTACCCTTACATCTGGGATCTCCTTTCACGTGATCAGTCGAGCCACAAACAAAGCATTTACCGAATGCTTTCTGGAATGGCGGCTTGTTCTGACCTCCTTCCGGTTTGGCACCAGAAGACACACTATTCTGCTGTGGTTTTCCATGTGGCTTACCCTTCTGGTTTTGTTTGGGGCCCTCTTTGGAATGTGAGTTATTAGAATTCTCTTTTGAGTCTTTTTTAGGCTGTTTTCCCTCATCCTTTTTCTGAGTTGCCCCAGAATCCTTATGAGTAGCCCGGTTGGCAACCCATAAGTCAGCAGCCTTAGCTAGCTCCCTGGAATCCAATTCCTTCGAATCAGCCAAGTGCTGTCTGAGCTCAGGCATCATAAATAGACTCCAACATAAAAAGATTTCTCATACCCTCATAAGTGTTCACTTTGTAACCCTTAATCCATCCCTCTAAGTTTTTCAACCCTTCACTCACCCAGGTAGCCCAAGGGGTACCATCATGCTTTTTGAGGGTTCTAAACCTCTTCAGATACTGGGAAGGGGTCTTCCCGAATCTAGCTATTAAAGCTAGTTTCACACTTTCGTAATCCGTCTTATCCGCCTCCCCCAACTCCATTACCACATCAGTCGCAACAGGAGGGAGCCTAGAGAACAACCAGGGAAGTAAAGCATTCCCGGTGATGTCCTGGAGCCCATGATTGTATTCAAACAGTTTCATCCAATCCAACACATCCAATCTCGGTTCATACATACCCACTAATTCCTTCGGCATCCGGGGTCTTTTGGGACTGGAGCTCCTAGAGGAACCAGAGGAGAGAGAAGCATTTTCCATAGACAACTTTTTCATCTCTAACTCGTGATTAAGTTCTATTTCTCTGAGTCTTAACTCAGCTTGCTTCTTCTCAGCCTGGGCATTCATCCGTCTGAACTCGAGCTCTTGGTTTCGTTCGGATTGAGCCAAGAACCGTTTGTATTCTAGTTCGAGCTTCATTTTTTCAAGTTCAAAATAAGCAGGGTTACTTGTGGGACCTGGTATGGGGCCCGTAGGCACAGCTGGTAAGGTGGATAGAGGAGCCGGGGAGACAGTTTCATTAGCCTCGCCGTCCTCGTCAGCCTCTGCATCGCTATCATCAGAATTACGATTCACATCAACACCATCACTGTCATCTACATTTGCTGGAGAGATTGGTTCCTCTGAACCAGTACCCAGACTTTGGTTCGCCAGCAATCTCTCTATTAGTTCTAACTTCTTGCCTCTTACAGAAAGATTCTCTTGCCTACAGAGAGCTCGCAAACTCTCAGTATTTTCACCTGACAAAGACTCTTGACTGTAAGTTTCCATCGTAGTGTCGGGGGGAAATTCTGCCGGGGTCGGCTGGGCCGTCCGCGGACCTCCGGGCAGGGAGGCCCCAACTCCTCCCGTGTATCACAAAAATGAGTATGAGACGCACACAAGAAGCAAGGTGGTTCTGCTGTTTATTATACAAACGGCAGGGATGGGTCAAGGAGCGTACGCGTCCGTCCTGACACATACACAATCGTGGGGCTCGCGGGCCCTTTTTACCTTGGTATGACGCGCTACTTGCGTCACCTCGAAAAGTTAGCAAAAACCTATCTCCACTCTGGATTGGTTACTTGAGTGGTAGGGTTAGTATAGCATACATATAGAGAAGGGTGTTAGTGGCTGAGGGTCAGTCAGGTGGTATACCTGGGTTGTCCCTGCAATTAGATACATGAGAATTGTTACATGAAGACCCCTGAGGATTGGTCCATGTTAATGGCGTCAGTGATAAGAGCCCCATGTTCTGATTGGTGCATTCACGAGCCTCCCAGCCTGGGACCATCGCCGTTCCCAGTACGCGGTGCACCTGTCATTTGCAACAATGTTTCACTATGGGTACGTGCAGACAATGCGAGGACTTATTCATAGGCTGGAAGGCCGACTACTCCCACTGTCGCAGATGTCCATTGAGTCTTTTATTTGTATCTGCTTGTGTCTCGTAACGAGAGATCCAGGCGCCTCCATTCTCCTAGCCTTGGCATCCGTTCAGGTGTGGCTTGGTCACGTGACAGGAGTGGCCACTGTGTGCCTTGTTTAATTTGCAGGTGCGACCTTGACGTTGGTGTGCGGCGTGCGAGATTGCAACATTGTGGCTTGGCTGTCTGCCTTTTGTCGGGCTAATTCTGCAGGATCAGCAACCGGACTCTTGTTCATTTTAATGTTCATGGAAGCTCTTGCTTGCGGCCTACTTGAATCAGGTGCATAAATGGAGTCGTTGAGGGCACAGGCGCTTTAGGTTATAGGGTTTATGTGAAGCGTAAGCAAGCCATTTAGATAAGTTCATCGTGCGTCATAGCGCTGAGTATATTCTTCGTGTAAGTTGGTGTGTGAGTGTCCAGGGTGCATGGTTGTCCAGGTGTGACCGTTGGCTAGGTCGTCATGGCATCTCTAACGATGTGTTGGTTTTAGTCGATTTGATCCATGTTGCAGGTGTCGGCCTGGGTAGGGCGAGCTGCTGGGCAGGTAGGGCAGGTGTGTGGGCACATCCGTAGGTTCCTGTACCAAGGTATTTGGTCGTCTGGTAAATGGGCAAACTCATCTCGTGGCGGGTGTCTAGGCCGTGATCCTCTAGGCCAAGGGCGAGAGGGGATTGGCGGGAGCCTGTTGTTCCATTCTCCCACTTCAGTCCCCCCTCTGGTCGACTTGTCGACCACAAACATATCCTTTTCTTTATCTCCTCTCACTCTCCATATTTTAGTTATTCCTCCCAAATGTCCGTAGTGGTTGACATGGTCTTCAAATGACCAATACATGTATGCACAGGTCCCTCCAGGAGTGCAGTATACCCATTTCCCTATGTAGCTCCTTGGGTTTCTTGGGTTTTCGAGCTTCACGGATGGTGGGTCCAGGTGGTTGGTGGTTATTTGGTTGCGCAGCCTCTCTCTCTCTTGTATTATCATGCCTGTGTGTTAGCCGTCATCTGCTGGCATCAAGGGGTGCATACCGGCCATTTCAATCATTTAATCTGTGGTGCGTGCCTTCTGGGCTTTCCAAAATCTTATTATGATCAGTGTAGCTCCAGCCAAAATGGTACATCCAACTATAATCTTCAGTCCATCTGACAGCCATGAAGGCATCGATGACCATAATATTGAAAACCAGCTTCCTTTATGTTGGTGGCATACCTTAGGCGCAGTTAGTGGCAGTATTATTATTGGGTCTTCATCCTTCTCTATCCACGTGAGCATGGGTACGTACTTGATCCAAGTCGTCCAACATCTGTGGTTGTTCCCATCGATAGTTGAAATAGTTTCTTTTGTTATCATGTTGCTGCCAACCACTCCTATCTCCCATTTGTTGTCCAAGTACACCTTCCCTGTTATCGTCACCAGTGGCCTCTCCCAACATCCTGTTTTACCAGCAACTTCAGTGGCATACCAATCACATGGTAGGTACTGTAGTGTTACCTTCTTTGTTTCTCCTTTTTCAGGTCCACTCGTCATGTATCTGAAGGCTTCGGTATGTAGACTTTTCTTGTGGTAACTTAAATAAGTCTTGAGGAAGTTGTTTTCATATGGATATGTGTCTCGTGTTTTCCACACTAGTTGCACCACTGTCCCTTGAAATCTTCCTTTCGTTTGGAACAGTGCCAGGTATTTTATGCATCGTGCTGTTTTTTCATCTATTTCTGTGGCAACAAATGTTCGAGAAGCGCTCATGGCATATGGAATTAATGAGCAAACGTAGCAGCTGTCTTCTGTTGTCTGCTTACCTATGTGGGTCATGTGTTGATACCACATGTTGTTTGAGATGTGTGCTGAATCTTGTATGTAGTTGTCAATACCTTTATTATCTGAGTATGTGCTGCGTTTAACTCTATTATCTTTGTGTGGGATTATACTAATACCACCTGATGTAACACCTGTTGCAGCTGGGGGCGGGGGTATGTTAGGTTTGGGTACAGCAACAATATTCATAGCATAGCTGTACTGCCATACAGAGGCAGCCAAGAACCCGGTGATCATCAAAATCCCTATCAATTTTATTACACAAGCTAATTTCACCGGCATTTTGCTCTTACCTTGCTGCAGTCCGGCAGCTTATTCTTGCGACGTTAAAGTTGCCCGCCTGAAAATTCTCAATATGCTTGTTATTAGTGTTAGTGGTTGTTTATTTTCAAGCCCTCCCTATCAGATAGTCATTCAGTGCCCAGGCGAAGAGCTGTTCCCATGCCACTCTAAGTGATCTATCTCTTAGGGCAGGCAAGTATGGGTGGAGGTGGGGCATTGAATATTCTATGGCCAAGAGGAATGCTGTGTAGTAGACACGTACCCTTCTTTTGTTCAGGTACGTTGGCCTTCTTACTTCATATACAAATTGGTGTGACAATTCTTCTGGGTAGTTATCGTCTGAGGGTACCATCTACTCCTGGGCAGTGAATTTGTTAGTTAACTTACTTTCTTAACAGTACAATAATACGCAGTGCCTGCATGTGCGAGAGAAAAGAAAGAGAGAACATTCACGTGTTTACAGGTGTACATGTGCAAAACAATGTCCTTCAGTTCTGTTGTTACTACAGGGGGTAGGGGGTCAATGGGCAGAGGGGCAGAGGGTTTGGGTCTTAGCTGGCAGAAGTCTCTTTACTCTTTGATCGTGTGACCATGGGGTGGGTGGGTCCAAAAATTGTCTCTGGGGGTTGACAGGGTATGGGGACACTTAAGCCGTCAGAAATGACAGAAGTCTCTTCCTCCGTTGGTGACGCTGTTGTTGTTCTTCCGATGGCCCTGTCGGTGGCGCTGGGGCGGGTCAGGAGTTTGTAGATCTTTACGTCATGTAGGTGATTCCAGGCACGTTTGTCCTGTAGCTTTACTGCTCTCGTTGATGTCTCCTCTACCAGATGGGGGCCAGTAAAACGTGGATCGTTCCACTTTCTGTTGAAATTGCGGAGTAGCACGTGGTCACCTTTAGCAATTTTACACAGTCTTTCCTTTTCCAGTTCTTTATCCGCGTCTCCTTGGTGATCGCTGTTAGACCCGCCCCGTGTGCGCTCGAGCTGTTGAGACACAAACACTACACTAGTAATCAAAGAAGACACATATTGGTACATTTCATCACCAAAAACAGTGGCGGTACTATCTTGATCGGTGAATGCTCTTGATGTTGGGGTCAGAGGAAGGCGCATCTGGCGTCCGGTAACCACCTCGTGCGGGGTGAGGTGGTGGTCGGAGCCCGGTCTATTTCTTAGTTCGAATAGGGCTAACGGAAGGCAATATAACCAACTCCTTTTCGTTGTTTGCTGTATTTTTGCAATTGCCTCCTTTAGTAGGCCATTCAGGCGTTCACATTTACCGTTGGCCTGGGGGTGGTATGCACATGCAAATTTATGCTTTATGCTCAATAAGGACGTGATGTGCTGGAACATTTTGTTTGCGAAATGCGGGCCATTGTCTGACCGCAGTACCTCGCACACTCCCCACCTGGGGAAGACCTCCCTTACTAGGAATTTAGCTGCTCTGAATGCATCTGGGTGGGAGCATGTCCCTGCTTCAATCCACCTCGAAAATGGGCATACTACTACAATCATATACCTGTTTCCTTGACATACGTTGATCATATCAACATAGTCAATATGGAGATGTCGAAAGGGTCCCTCTGGCCGGGGTATAGTACCTTTTATCACCTTCAGAGTATGACCGGCCGTAAACTGTTGACATGTGAGACAGTTACTTATGAAATTTGACACATGGGAATTTAACTCGGGGCAAAACCAGTCTTCCCTAATTCGTGCTGCAATTACTTCCTTGCCTGTATGGGCTGGGTGGTGTAGTTGGCTCAGGGCGGTATTCAATAGTGCCAGTGGTATTACAATTTTTCCAGTGTTACCCTGGCGCCATAGTGCGTCAGTTGGTGACATTGTGCATCCTCTTTTTACCCATATTTCTTTTTCTGCCATTGGTGCAGCCGCTTGTAGCTCCATTATCTGTGTGGCGGGGAGATGGGTGTACCCTTCTCTTATAAACATCTCCTTAGCCATTCCCCTCCCTCTCCCTCTCTCTGACTCTGGGGGGTTCCATATCTCACCAAAGTACGCAGCATACTTCGCATGGGCGTCTGCCGCTGCATTCCCTCTTGAGACATGATCTTCTCCATTGGTATGTGCGGTACATTTGACCAAGGCTAATTCCTAAGGGTTGTTTATTACTTCAATTAGTTCAGCCAGTAAAAGAGCATGTTGCACTGGAGTGCCGTCAGCTCTTCTAAACCCTCTTCTTCTCCATTTTGACAGCCCTGAGTGGACAGTGGACGTAACATGTGCGCTGTCGGAATATATGGTCACTCGTTTATTAAAGCTTTCCTTCAACGCCAAGATCAGAGCAATCAGCTCTGCCGCTTGGGCAGAGTAATGCTGTGGTAATTGCACACATTTCATGGCCACACACACCGGTACCTCCATCATTTTCACCACCGCTGCCCCAGTCCTCCTTATCCCATCCTTTTGGTCAATTGTTGATAACCCATCAATGAACAGGAGCTCACCTCCCTCTAGTGCGTTTTCTTCAACTTTTCTAAAAATGAGTACATGTCCGTGGTTTGCGTACAATCGTGTGCATAATCTCCTTCCTCAATTACTTCTGCTAGAAACCTTGCAGGGTTGACTGTGCTACATCTAACAATTGATAGTTCAGCTCTGGATAATATTATCTCATAACCTGATGCCCTTTGCGTGGTTAGGGTGGACTTGGGTTTATTTAATATTGCAAATAGTGCATGTTCCACGAATAGTGTGGTTGGGCACCCCAGGGTTATTGTTGTTGCCTTTTCTACCGCAAAGGCAGCTGCGGCGAGGCCTTGTTCGCAAGGGAAATGACCCAACATTACAGGATCTAAGTGGCCGCTGTAAAACGCTACTGGTTTGTAGCCCATGCTTGTTTTTTGAGCCAACACTGCTTTCATTACTGCTGAGTCGCAATGTGAAAATATGAAAAATTGTCGCTCATAATCTGGGGTGGCCAATACTGGAGCAGTTGATATCGCATCTTTCAGTTCATCAAAAGCCTCTTTCATTTCCATTGTCCACCCCAACTGTTTCTCCCCTTTGTTAGCTTCTTTTAACCCCTCAAGCAGGGGTCCTATGTATGAGCTATAATCAAATACCCATGCTCTGCAGTAGTTACACAGGCCTAGAAACTGCTGTAATTCCCTCACTGTTTGCGGCAATGGAGTTTTTGAAATGGCCTGTGCTCTTTGTGGGGCAATCTTTCTTTCATTTTGGGATATGAGCTGACCAATGTACAATACCTGCTCCTGAGAGTACTGTAACTTTTCCATGTCTACCTTGTAACCTTTTTCAGCCAATATTATCAACATCTTTAATGAGTCCTCTCTGCATCTATTTTCGTTTGTGCTGCAAATTACTATGTTGTCTACATACTGCAACACTGTGCTTCCTACTTCAATGTTACCCAAATCCATCTGTATTACTCTTTTGAATATTGAGGGTGACTCGCAGTATCCTTGTGGCAATCTAGTGTGTTTCCACTTTGTGTTTCTGTATGTGAAGCTTGTCAAATCTTGTGAGTCTGGGTGCAATGGTATTGAGAAAAAAGCATTTTTAAGGTCGATCACTGTAAATCGTGATGCCTCTGCTGGAATGCCACACAATATTGTGGCCGGGTTTGCTGCTATGGGGTACTCTGCTTCCACTATGTTGTTCAAGGGCCTGAGGTCCTGTATGAAGCGCCAAGACCCCCCTATAGCCTTGCGCACTGGGTATACAGCTGTGTTACATGGTGATTCTGATGGGACCAGTATGCCATTATTTATGAGGGCCGTTATGGTTTCATATATGCCCTCATCTGCCTCTTTTGATAGTGGGTACTGTTTTACTCTGGGGAGTATTGCACCTTTTTTCAATTTTATCCTTACACCCCCTATACTTTTTATACATCCTACGTCATAGGGGCTAGTAGTCCATAGCGATGTGGGTACCTTTGTCATATCCTCCTCAAAGAAGGGAACTGGGGTGGATGCCGGTGCCTAAAGTGCCATTGCAATTTTTTGTGCCACTTGTTTATACGCCACTCTTAGCCATATCTCCACACTCATCATAAACACCATTTCACCTTCCTCCTTTTCTTCTGAGAAGAGCTCCTCGTCTGACACCTGGGTTAACCTACATCCCTCTGCTAGTGCTATTACTGCTCTCCATGCTCTTCCTTCGCTGTCTTGGGCATGCACTGCAATGTAATCAGCTGTTGCTTTGATGCTCTCTATGTTCACTGAAATCACCTTTCCTTCTTGTTCATTGGCTGGAGATTCTGGTCTGAACAAATAGGCTGCTGGCCTCCTCCAGATCTTTCCTTCTATCCCTGGCATCCAGGCAAATGCCATGTCTGTCCCGTACTGAAATAGTTCACCATCAACTGGCTCAGCCCTAATCGCTGTCTGTCCGCAGTATGCTTGCATTATTTGTCGTGCTGTGAGCATGTTGATCCCTGGAGTAGAGCAAATTATGCCGTTTTCCGTAAAGGAGATCGTCATATTCAACCTGTTCATGATGTCTCTTCCCAGTATATTTACTGGTGAGGCCCTAGAATATAAAAGTGGGACTGACATGTCGCAATCCCCTATTGATAAGGGGACGTTATCAGTAAAGGGAACCAACCCCCTAGCCCCAGAGAATCCTTGGGTGTTCATGGCTTCGCCTGACATCTTAAACTTACCTTCCCTTATGAAAACCGGGTCGCCCCGGTATCGACAAGAAATGATAACTTTTTGTCACCTATCGTTACCTCTATGCGTGGTTCCTCCGCACTATTAGGGGTTACTGACAGGATGGGACACACCAAGGCCGTCTGTGGGCTGTCCTATTGAGGGTACAACAATTGGCCGTTTCCTGTGTAAGGGTTGTGTCCTAGTACTGTCACCCTACCCAGTTGTGTTTGTTGTGCTTGGGGTTGTAGTGTTGTCGCTACCTGTTGTTGTGGCAGTGAAAATTCCTGTAGCTGTTGTTGTGTTGCTAGTTGGTGCTGGTCATTTCCCTGTTGCAACGTCTGCTGTTGCTGTATCCCCTGCTGTTCCTGTGTGGGCCTTAGTTGTCCCTGCTCGTTCCATACTGGTGTCCCTGGTCTTACTCTACACGTGCGTGACATGTGCCCTATCAAACCACAAATCCAACACACTGGTGGTTCCCTACTTTGCCATGGAAAGCTACCTGAGTTGTCCTGGTATACTGGTTGACCGGTGGGGTAGTAATTTCTAAGTCCTCCCACCTGTGGTTGTGTGTTATATCCGTATCCCCTTCCTCTCATTATTCCTCCTCTTCCCCTGTTATAGTTATAATACCCAGCTCCTTGCGTTGAGTATCCTCCTCCCAAGTTGGTCGTGTAAGGTTGGAGTGGCGGCGTCTGTTGTGTTATAGTCTGGGAGGGTTGTATTTGGGATTGGTCTTGTGCAGCCACTACTTGTGTGGGGCTTTGGGTCATTGTTGTGGGTGTGGTTATTAGTGCCCCTTCCATTGTGTATTTAGTAAGTTTTTTCTGTACAAGTTTAGCCTCTTCCGCTTTCCTGTCCTCTTCCTTTTGTTTCATTTTACCTTGCCATGTCCTACAATGATGTACTATTGTCAGTTGTATTTCTGGCCATGCTTTTGCTTCCATTCCCACCACTTTCTTCAGTTGTTTCTGAACTCCTTCTGGGAGCCCTTGTACTAGTATATGATAAAATATTGCTGGTGTTTTGTCCCATTGTTCTCTAGTTTCCATGCGCCACTTCTCTTGAATTTCCTGGATATAATCAACAGGATCTTCGTTCTCACGCATCTTGCGTGAGGTAATTGCTCCTATGTCTGATGTGTCTGGGTACTGTACCCTTAGTGCCTGCCATAATGCATGTCTGCAGTTTGCGAATGGTGCCCCATCGTGTGATGTGTTGGTTATTGTTACCCCAGTGAATCCCGCTCTTTTCCAAATGTCATCCGATGCATCCCCTAATATTGATATTAGAAGGCCCTTTACATCCCCCACTGCCAGTTTCTGTCCTGCGGTATGTTTTTCCATTTCATATATCCATTTACCTGCACCTCCACTTAATGATGGGAGCCTGCACTTTATATTTTCTTTGTCTACATGCTTCCAAGGGACATATTGTGGTCTCACCCCTCCCCTCTCCAGAAGTGGCATTAAGTTGTGTCTCGCTATATTCCTTGGGTTCCATAAAATTGAGTCCCCACACCCCTCCTCTTCTTCCCTCTCTCTTATGTCTTCTATTCTGTCCGTAATTCCCCTGCTCGTAGCTCCGTCTCCTCTTTCTTTTCCCCTTCTTTCATCATCTCCTGTAGCTAATGTGGGCGTTTGTATTTGTCCTTCTTGCCTACGTCTAGGGAGGTCTCTAAGCCTACCTACATAAGGTGTCATTTCGTTTGTGAAAGGCGCAAGTTTAGTTGTACGTAGTGAGCGTGGGGTGGTTGTCTGAGGGTAGGATGGTGAGGGTGTGGCGTCATGTATCTGTCTGTTCGCTATTCCTCGCTCTTCCTCCTCACTTTTCTCCAGTTCATCCTTTCTCATGCATATCCATGGTGAGTCTATATTGGTCCGAGTGGTGTACAGTTTATCTAGGCTTTCCCTGTCACTGTTTCTTCCTTCCTTCTCCATTCCTTCTTCTTCCTCACTACAAAAGTCATCTGTATGTGGCTGCCCCCACTCTGTCTTTCTCCCCTTAATAGTTACTGTTTTTAAGTCTATTAGGTCTGTCTCTCCCCTTGATCCTTTACTACCCGCTCCCCCTTGTGCTGATGTTGTCGCTACTTCTTTATCTCTATATACATACCTCCTTTCTTCAATCTCTCCTCTCCTATCTTCTCTTTCTTATCCATTTCTCTCCTCCATCTCTCTCCCAATTTCCTCCCTTTTCCTTTTTAATTCCTCCATTACTTCACTACTCATCTTTTCCAATACCCTTTCATCCTCTTCCTTCCTTTCCCTTCTCACCCTCTCTCTTTCTAATATACTCTCTATCACCCTCCCTTCTTCGTATTTCCTGGTCGTTTCTGATAGTAATCTCTTCTTCCACATTGCCATTTCTTTTTCTTTCTCTTCTTCTTCCTTTTTCCTCTCTCGTAGTATTGCTCTTGATACCCTTTCTGCTGCAGCTTTTACCCTTTCTGCTTCTCTCCTTTGCTCCTCATTTCGTTCCCTTATTCTTTCTAACTCGTTCTTGCCTTCTTTCCTTTCCCTCGCTCTCTCTCTTTCCTCCCTCTCAAGCTGTTTTATTAGTTCATTCTGTTCGTCCCTTAGCTCTGCTAGCCGTTCCTCCAAAGCTTCTTCCTTTCCTCTTACCAGCTCTTCTCCCCTTATTTCGCTCTCCCTGGCATTATCCTCGTCCATCTTCCTCACTACCTTCCTCTCTTCTCCTGTTAATGTACCTCGTAATTTTAATAGTATCTGTGCAGCTACCCACTCGTCATGTCCTATTTCCTCAGCTTTCTCTTCTCCAGTCATCCCCTCCCCCTCTGGTATCTTCCTATATGCTGATCCCGTAGTACTAGTCCTCTCCCCTCCCTTGTTGGCACTTGTCACTGCATATGGTGGCGGGCTGTATGTCGGGTTCGAGTACCCCTCAGCCGCCCTTAGTTGTTCTCTTCCTATTTCCCCTAGCTCTCTTAAAGGGTACAACCCCCCTCCCTCTGTTTTCACTACCTTTGCTAGGGTTATATCGTCGCCCTGTTCCTTTTTTAGTTCATTTTCTTTTGGGTTGTTATTCTTTTCTCCTCCCTCTTGTCCGTTCCCTGTGTTCTTTGGGCCTTCACTCTCCTTCTCCCCACTCTCTCCTTCCTCCTTAATCTCTTTTTCTTCCGGTGTTTCCCCCATAGTGAACATTCCATTTGGTCCTGGTCGGGACCCCTGGAACATCCGCCATAAGTTAAACATCTCCACATGGTTTGTCAATTTCTTCCCCTTGTATGTATTATGCAGATGGTTTAATAGTGAATGTTGGGTATATGGATCGAAGCTACCATTAGGCGGCCATGGTGTTGTCATTTTGTTGTCCGTCCCCTGTGTCCATTCAATGCTATACTTGATCAATTTCTCTCGATGGGGTGTCAGTGTTTTGCATATGTGCTGTAGTGGGGTAGTGAGGGTGTTCCCCCACCCTCCCGATCCTGCTCCTTGTGACATAGCAGCGCTCCACTTGCTATCCTTCCCCTGTTTGGTAGCTGTTATTTTACTAACACCTACAACACACAACCTTTTACCTTTACCTGGCCCCGTGAGTTTGGGGACTTGCGATAATCCGCTGAGGAAAATTATTAAAATATAGTATTTACATCTCCATATTCTGTTCTTCCTTTTCTTCCTTTACAGAACACCCTTGCGGCCCCCTGCGGCCGAGGCGCACGTAGCCCCCTACGGCTGCGTACCCCTCGTGACGTTCTTATACAGTCGTCCTATTTTCATTTGCTCCTCCTCCCCCTTCTACACTTGCCGTGGCCGGCGTTCTCCGTGCGCAGCCACGTCCCCCGTTTCGCCTTTTCCCCGATCAACTCGTTACCGTTTATCTTCGTTTCCACTCCCTTACCACAACTCTCTTCCCCATCACCCTCCGAAAGAGAGATGCCTTGTGATCGGGATATCCTATGAAAGCCCTACTGGTGACGTCACCGATCTCTTCACACTAGTAGTTAGGTCTTAATACACTTACACTCTACCCCCCGTTAACCCCACAGCTGTCTTCCTGTCACTCCTGGAACAAGGTAATCAACAATGTATAATCGGACTGCGCACGCTGCGTCGCCTCGCGTGTGATACGCCCCTCGACAGGAGGGCTTAACCAGCCAATTATCTTCCGTATTGGGCAACCAACTAGCTACCTCCTACAGGGAAACATCATCTACCTATCGAGTTTCTTGCTCGATCAATAGGGATCCTCATCTACTCATTGATCTATAGTCACCAAATCGTAGGAAACCGCACACACACACACCCGTACACGTAGTCGCGACCTAGGCCAATCAGTGTCTACGAGCGGCCGCACGTGATGTTTTCGTGCTCCGCCCCCCTCTTTCGCGTAGCGTAGCCAACTGCTCTCGCACTCGCTCGGCTACCATTCATTTCATAGCCAACACTAAATTGTCAAGCCTTCGCCGCTCACCTGTGTAACACCTCCCTCCTCCCTTATTTAATTCCTCCCCCCTCCCTCACAATTTCACATTGCTTGTTGGGTGTGGCATACTCACCAAGTTCTCTCGATGCGCGGCCGCTCAACTGCGTGCACCCCTCCAAGCGGCTCGCCACCTCCCCTCGTCTGGACCACGTCTGGACACTCGCCAACCGCGGGCGGGATACTTCTCAACCGGCTCCCGAAGGCCAATATCCGGATTGCGCCGTCCGGTCTTCTCACAGTTCCGCGATGGTCCTGTAGTCCTCAGAAGGGGGCAGCGGCAGAGGGGGCCGCGCCGCCGGGCCTCCTCGCAGCGGGAGCACTCGGAAAAATAAAATAAAAGCAGACCTTAAACAGATCTCAGCAGTGCCTCCAACTTGTCGGGGGGAAATTCTCCCGGGGTCGGCTGGGCCGTCCGCGGACCTCCGGGCAGGGAGGCCCCAACTCCTCCCGTGTATCACAAAAATGAGTATGAGACGCACACAAGAAGCAAGGTGGTTCTGCTGTTTATTATACAAACGGCAGGGATGGGTCAAGGAGCGTACGCGTCCGTCCTGACACACACACAATCGTGGGGCTCGCAGGCCCTTTTTACCTTGGTATGACGCGCTACTTGCGTCACCTCGAAAAGTTAGCAAAAACCTATCTCCACTCTGGATTGGTTACTTGAGTGGTAGGGTTAGTATAGCATACATATAGAGAAGGGTGTTAGTGGCTGAGGGTCAGTCAGGTGGTATACCTGGGTTGTCCCTGCAATTAGATACATGAGAATTGTTACATGAAGACCCCTGAGGATTGGTCCATGTTAATGGCGTCAGTGATAAGAGCCCCATGTTCTGATTGGTGCATTCGCGAGCCTCCCAGCCTGGGACCATCGCCGTTCCCAGCTCGCGGTGCACCTGTCATTTGCAACAATGTTTCACTATGGGTACGTGCAGACAATGCGAGGACTTATTCATAGGCTGGAAGGCCGACTACTCCCACTGTCGCAGATGTCCATTGAGTCTTTTATTTGTATCTGCTTGTGCCTCGTAACGAGAGATCCAGGCGCCTCCATTCTCCTAGCCTTGGCTGATTGGTGCATTCGCGAGCCTCCCAGCCTGGGACCATCGCCGTTCCCAGCTCGCGGTGCACCTGTCATTTGCAACAATGTTTCACTATGGGTACGTGCAGACAATGCGAGGACTTATTCATAGGCTGGAAGGCCGACTACTCCCACTGTCGCAGATGTCCATTGAGTCTTTTATTTGTATCTGCTTGTGTCTCGTAACGAGAGATCCAGGCGCCTCCATTCTCCTAGCCTTGGCATCCGTTCAGGTGTGGCTTGGTCACGTGAGGCGGGACCGTGTTTGAGGCCGAATTCTGCACAATTAATATTGTTTTTCCCACTGTGTGCCTTGTTTAATTTGCAGGTGCGACCTTGACGTTGGTGTGCGGCGTGCGAGATTGCAACATTGTGGCTTGGCTGTCTGCCTTTCGTCGGGCTAATTCTGCAGGATCAGCAACCGGACTCTTGTTCATTTTAATGTTCATGGAAGCTCTTGCTTGCGGCCTACTTGAATCAGGTGCATAAATGGAGTCGTTGAGGGCACAGGCGCTTTAGGTTATAGGGTTTATGTGAAGCGTAAGCAAGCCATTTAGATAAGTTCATCGTGCGTCTTGCATTCCTGCATCTTAAAAGCCTATGTGAAAAATAATAAAGATGCACGTCCGTGGATGTGTCCGTCACCTACGTCATAGCGCTGAGTATATTCTTCGTGTAAGTTGGTGTGTGAGTGTCCAGGGTGCATGGTTGTCCAGGTGTGACCGTTGGCTAGGTCGTCATGGCATCTCTAACGATGTGTTGGTTTTAGTCGATTTGATCCATGTTGCAGGTGTCGGCCTGGGTAGGGCGAGCTGCTGGGCAGGTAGGGCAGGTGTGTGGGCACATCCGTAGGTTCCTGTACCAAGGTATTTGGTCGTCTGGTAAATGGGCAAACTCATCTCGTGGCGGGTGTCTAGGCCGTGATCCTCTAGGCCAACGGCGAGAGGGGATTGGCGGGAGCCTGTTGTTCCATTCTCCCACTTCAGTAGACATATTTTTTGAAAGTTGCTTTTTGTGCAAAGTTTTGTGGTTAGTTATCCCACAGTGTCGAAAAGCGCTCTAAACTGTATACTCGATACAAATCCCACCGCTGTACACCAGTGTTAGGCGGAAACCTGTGCAGTTCCCTCTGGGACCACTGCAAAAGATTTAGGACAACAGGCGTTTGGCGGTGAACCCACTTGGTAGCAGTCTGTACCACACAGATTCACTTGGTAGCTGTGGCTGAGCAGTCAGACTTCCCTCAAGAAGAGTTGAGCAGTATGTGGAGTATACAAGATAGGGCAATTCTTCCCAGCAAGACAAGCAAACACGCAACGAGGCTTAGTGTAATGATATTAAGGCATTTATTTATAACGAAACATCTATGAAAAACACTATGGCAAATTCACGGCAAACAAATCAAACACAATTACTCTACGAAGAAGAAACGATCAATCCCCCTAGCAATATTTCGAAAAGTCTAGGTTCTACCGGTACCACTTATTTTCAGACAGAGGTGTATACCTCAACCTAGATGACACTCTAATATTTGTTAGGACGGGAGAGAAAAAGATAGGCAGGTTATGAAATCAACACAGTTCAATCCTACGCGGATAAAAATGCAAGGCAGGAAAGCAAGAATCACAATATATCGTAAAGTTCAGAGGCCAGGCCCACTCGGAGAGAGGCAAGGCGCGATGTCCCAAAAAGTCTCTAGTGGAGATGCATTCAAGTCTTTGTAGCAAATTGTTATCGGCAGATTGAACCAGTTCAGAACAACGAATGAGAAAAGCTTGGAGGCGACCCAACAGAACGGAGAGGATTAAGACACCTCACTCGAACCGATCGAAAGGGAAGCCAGGCGGACACGGTACCTTGTTGTGGAGGGCAGCTCCGGCGGGGGCAGTTGTTCCTGGTGGTGGATGCACGTCGGGTCTTTGCCAAGAGTAGAGATGATCTCGTCGTCGAAGAAAAATGAAGTCCTGTGCACCACCAGGGAAGAGACCAGCCGCGGAGTGCTCCGTCACAAGGCACCACCTTTTGGTCGCAGTACAGGGGTAGTGGCTATCCGGTTGCCGAGGTGCTCTGCACGGGCAATTCGACCACTGCGTCCTGAGGTGAATGAAAAGCAAAGGGGACTGGTTGTTCCCACCAGTCAGGGGAAAAGATTCTCCGGCAGGGAGATCTCCTCTGTCGTCGGGAAGTGGTGAGTCGGTTCCGCAGGGCTCCACCGGAGGTGTCGTCGTGCAGGTCGGCTCAGCGTTACCCTCGTCGGATTCTTTAGGTCCTATGGCGACTTCTGAAGATCCAGTCCCAAAAGCCCTGCTTTTATGCAGAAAACCCCCATTCACTCAGCCTACCTGTCACTCAACACATGCTAAGTGGTGAGCGGGAAGGCTCACCACTTGGGCCAATCACTCCAGAGTGCGACCGGAGTTGGCAAGGCAACTCGGTCCAGGGTGCCTAAACCCCCTCCCACACCCCTGTGGTAACCCAGACAGAATGGCACCACTTTGGAGGGTCTCTGTACAGAGCCCGCCAAAAGTGGAACAAAGGGCTCGACCTTTGGTTTAGGAGTCACAGAGACGAACACAGACGCCATTTTAAAAACCGAGTTCTGGCAGAAAATACCATCCGATAAACTTATTTAAGATAAGCAGACCGGTGGTACGTTAGAAATTAACGAGAAAAAGTATCAATCTCCAACAATGGGACGAGTCCCATAGGGTTATGTTCGGGGTCGAGCATAACAAGAAGTTTCCACTGCCACCAGCCAAAACTCGATGAGGGGGGACGGGACAGTGCCCCCTCGAGTAACAGATCCAGGAGTAATCGAACTACCCCTACTAGTACGTCCACAATAAGATGGTATGTACTAGTTCTGTTAGTAAATTTAGGTCTAGTAAAGCCAATGGTGACTTTACATGCCCGGGGAGACAGTAGTCAGTCCCCGGGTATGGAGTCTATGGTGGAGGTCCGCTAGGACGCCCCAGTGTTACGGCACGTAGGGTGAGGTGTAACACACATAGAAAAACATATGAGACCCTATGGAGTAAAAGACCCCATAGCCCATAGAACACATTGACATTCACAGGAATTACACACATACATGTCCAAGAGTGGGAGAAAAAGAGTCTCACTCTTGGCAGGATGGAAAAAACAACCTCCCGAAATCCAGCAAAGCTGCTGGGGGACTCACTAGGTTAGGAAATTCAGCCTAAACAGAGAATTCTCCCTAACATCCACCAGGCCCCCACTCATGTCTCCTAGCACTCCCACCCCCAGCATCCAGGGGCACCCTCCACTAGGCCCCCACTCATGTCTCCCATCACCCCCACCCCCCAGCATCCAGGGGCACCCTCCACAAGGCCCCCACCCCTGTCCTGAGGGGCTTTGTTTTCATTTTACACTGGGAAACGTGTCTATTTTCTTTGCAACAGTATCAAGAATCAGCTGTCCAGAGAAAGACTCTAAATAGATGCCTGTAACTGTATCCATGCTGCAAACCAACTCCAGCACTCAAGAAAAGAACTATAGCTGCAAAAAGTGTATATTTGCTGGAGATGAAAAATTAATTTAAAGAAATAGGAAAATTAGCTTTTTCCAGACTGAAGGTGGAAAATCGCCTATTTAAAAGTACATTGTTGTGTAAAGGCCTGATTACTTAGAAATGTAAAAGGATGTGTTACTGTTAAAAATACATGTATAAACTGTTTTAATTCTACAGGTTTAAAGTTAAGATTTAAAAGGAGAAAATCAAAGCTAAAACCCAGGTAGAGTTGGCAAACTATATACAAAAAAACTTGCTCTGCCAGTTGATAGTCCTGAGAAAGGGTGACATCTCATAAACTTCTGGAACAGGAATGGCTTATTGCTAGCTTGGAGGCTTTGAATGAGCCAGGACAAAGGGACTTCCCCATTAGCATCAGCCATTCGTCTTTGCTCCAGGCTTGGACAATAGCAGGCTGAGGCTCTCACCTTTCAACGGTGAGGGACAGAAAACTTCAATCAAAAGAGAGGCCCCTCATCCTGCTTCAAAGGAATTGACATTTGCTTGCACTTAGGGAAAATAAAAAAAACTGATGAAGTGACCATACACTTCCTGATGGTTTTAAAAAGCCCATTTTGTAACTGAACTTTAAAGACATTTAACTTTGCAGCAACAATGAGGAAAATTATGAAAAGTTTATAGTTTTAAATCTAATTGTATGCTATTTCTTTGAACACTTGGTAGAAGTCATTACTGCATAAGGAACAGAAGTTGTAAAGAATGACAGATTGTGGGGAAAGTATTGATATTGTACAAATAACATGTTGTACACATATCCTAGGGGTAAACGTGCATCTGTGTACCAAGTTGGGAAATTTTAGGCCAAATCTTTCATGGTTAAAATCGCCAAAATGTAGCAGTAAGGCTAAACCAGTTCCAACAGACTTGGGGTTTGGATTGAAGTATGACCCACAAAATATGTAACCTGTGCATCTGATTTTCTCAGAGGTTATAACTGTATAAATATTTATTTATGGTAAAATGAGATTTTGGTTCCAGTAGCTAGGGGAGGTTTCTAGTCCTTGTAAAAATCATTCCATAAACATGACATCCTTTTCTGTGATCCAATCAGGGAAGAGCAACGTGGAAACTATGCTCTTGCCCAATCCTAGCATTATGGGTGTGGGTAATAAGCCTGCCCGTGCCATATACTGGAGTGATGTCATTTGGCATGATAAATAAGGGAACCTGACAAAACAGAGAAAAACACTGATTCCTGACTTTCTTCCTGATTTCCTGCGTGGCGTCCTGTTCCTGATTTCTTCATCCTGCTTGATCCTGATTCGAGATTTCATTGCAAAGCCAAGGCCTACGCATTGCTGAACCCTTTATCAGCTAGGCCTCAAATTCTAAAAATCCCAAAAACCCAAGGGAAGCATCTTGATCCAAGCTGGCTTGCTGCTACTAAATGCATGCATACTGCAAACTCACCATCCCACTGATCTTCAGTCTCCAGTAACCAGAAGGACCAGTCTAGTGCAATCCGGTGACTAGAACGGCCCAGAAGATCTGGTTCGGCCCGAGATGCCCAGCTGTCCTTGGCTAGACCCGATCTTTGTGATGACCAGAACCCTTGACAGTCCAAAGTCCTAAATTAAAGTGGATTGTATGTATTAATAGGAATCATAGAAAATAATAGCATACCTTGTCTTGCCTTGTCTCATCCCAATCTCTAAACCAACCTATCCTTACCTTAATAACTTGTAACATTGCCAGAATCCTTATTGCAATCCTGTTTCTGATTTATCTTGGTAATCGCCATTTCTTTAGTCATTTTTATCTTGTGTAAATCTTACATCATCAATCCTACTTCGAGTGATCTGACTAATTCCGCCAGGGCGGACACTGGGGATCTGGTGTTGAAGTCATTAATCAACTCTAGAGCTTACTGTGTTCCTCTTTGGTATTCTTGCCGGAATGTTTTCTTGATCAAACTGACTTTCTTTTCTGTTTGCACTCCCCGATTTTTCTAAAAACGCCTCTCATTAAACCTTGCATATCTTCCTCAGTTTAATAGCTAGAGACTTCATTTCAACTCTGGATTATACCTAAGGCCTATAGCTACATAGCAACCTAAAAGGCCGGAATCCACAATTTGCAAAGTTTTACATGTGTGATTTTCATTCTAAATTTGTGTTTCCTTTTGCTCAAACTATAGATCATGATTGTTAGTATCTTTCCAATGTTGCTCCCATAGAGATTTGTACTGATTTAAGGATGTGCGCACACATTCACTGTTTTACCCAGCCATTTCTGAATGTCATTTAAAGTGTAAGATTTCAAATCCATTGTTCTCTCTTGTTTGGGGAGGGAAGGTCGGATTCAAATTCTGGTTTCCATTACTTATTCCTGATTACCTGCTGCTTCCTTATATCTACCTAGAATTGTCTATTTGTGGGTTGAGGAATATTGTAGGGGAAATTCTAACTTAAGTGCTATCTTTCCAAACAAGCCAAAAGTGTCCTTTTCTCTG
The DNA here is from genome assembly GCF_040938575.1 of Ambystoma mexicanum. NCBI lineage: Eukaryota > Metazoa > Chordata > Amphibia > Caudata > Ambystomatidae > Ambystoma > Ambystoma mexicanum. The sequence goes on from NC_090934.1 coordinate 461,826,049, forward strand.
GTGTTTCATATTCTGTGTTGCTAAAGAGTGAATTTAAGTGTCATACATACCTTCTTATCAGTTATTGTCACCACATTGGTGGTTGCTGCTCCCTATTAAAAAGCATATGTTTAATTTGAATTTTAAATAAATAAATAAATATTACCTTTACCAACCAGCCTGATTCCTTGTCCATTGTGGCCCGGGGTATTTGAGAAGGGGTGTGATATGAGTGGTACATAACTCAAAATATTGAACCTATATATATAATAAAATTCAGTGAAATAACTTTGTTAAAGGGACGTTTTGGTTAAGTTTTGCTACTAAAAAACTATGAAATTCAGTGAAAAAACTGTGTTAAAGGGACGTTATGGCTCCAAGTAAAACCGAAAAACCCTTGAAATTCTCCAGTTATGGTAAGGTAAGCAACCATAACTTGCGTTACCACCGTGCACTGCTAAGACTAACACCCAGGACATCAAAGATGACATCACAAATGTAATTGATGACATCACTGATGACATCACATGTCTGACGCCCCCTTTTTTCCTTTCCTGACATATCTAGGCCCCATGATTTTCTTCAGTAACAGTCAGGAACTAAAAATTGTAAATTACTATATTCATAGACTTATCCTTCAAGTATGTTCTTAGAATAATTCCCTTATGGTCCAGTCATATCATATGAAATATATACATAGGGGAAGACACAACCTTGAAAGACAGCAATCCTTTTTGTGCATTAAAATTATCAGTAGATTTATCAGCACTTTCTGATACTTTTGATGTTTTTTATTACTGTACTTTCCCTGTATATGCTCATATTTTTATATGTTGTACTCACACTATTTTCCTTAGGGTCCAGACACATCATGTGATATATATAGATAGGGTAAGTAACAGCTTTGAAACAGAGCAATCATTTCTCTGCATAAAGGTAATCAGTTAGGTTATGAACACTTTCTGCTACTATTGCTGTTTCTTTTTCTTACTTCAATGCCCTTGTTTATATTCATATTTGTATCTGGTGTTGTCTCTTTGTGATTTGTCTATAATAATGCAATTATGTAGTAAGTGGGTTTTATTGCCTACTTATCACAAGTTTCACTGTATGCAAAACTCTAATACAAAAACAGTTATAATTTCACTATTCAACATGGCAAGCTTATGAATATTGCACCTCCATCATGTATGCTGCACACAATGGACCTCATTACGACCCAGGCGGTAAGTTACCGCCTGGGCCGTGACTTTACCACCATGGCGTAAACTACGTTTACGCCATGGTGGTTGGCGGACTTACCGCCCCATTCCGACCTTGGCGGGGCGGTAAGTCCCCAATCCCCATTTACCCTTCCCCATTCCCATTTTTGCCCCATAGGGCATAATGGGAGTGGGGAAGGCGTTAATTACGCCACCGTAAATTACGGTGGCGTAATTAACTCCATGGTCCCTTAGCGCCATGGATCTTAACGGCTGCAAAACACACATAGAAAAACATATGAGACCCTATGGAGTAAAAGACCCCATAGCCCATAGAACACATTGACATTCACAGGAATTACACACATACATGTCCAAGAGTGGGAGAAAAAGTGTCTCACTCTTGGCAGGATGGAAAAAACAACCTCCCGAAATCCAGCAAAGCTGCTGGGGGACTCACTAGGTTAGGAAATTCAGCCTAAACAGAGAATTCTCCCTAACATCCACCAGGCCCCCACTCATGTCTCCTAGCACTCCCACCCCCAGCATCCAGGGGCACCCTCCACTAGGCCCCCACTCATGTCTCCCATCACCCCCACCCCCCAGCATCTAGGGGCACCCTCCACAAGGCCCCCACCCCTGTCCTGAGGGGCTTTGTTTTCATTTTACACTGGGAAACGTGTCTATTTTCTTTGCAACAGAATCAAGAATCAGCTGTCCAGAGAAAGACTCTAAATAGATGCCTGTAACTGTATCCATGCTGCAAACCAACTCTAGCACTCAAGAAAAGAACTATAGCTGCAAAAAGTGTATATTTGCTGGAGATGAAAAATTAATTTAAAGAAATAGGAAAATTAGCTTTTTCCAGACTGAAGGTGGAAAATCGCCTATTTAAAAGTACATTGTTGTGTAAAGGCCTGATTACTTAGAAATGTAAAAGGATGTGTTACTGTTAAAAATACATGTATAAACTGTTTTAATTCTACAGGTTTAAAGTTAAGATTTAAAAGGAGAAAATCAAAGCTAAAACCCAGGTAGAGTTGGCAAACTATATACAAAAAAACTTGCTCTGCCAGTTGATAGTCCTGAGAAAGGGTGACATCTCATAAATTTCTGTAACAGGAATGGCTAATTGCTAGCTTGGAGGCTTTGAATGAGCCAGGACAAAGGGACTTCCCCATTAGCATCAGCCATTCGTCTTTGCTCCAGGCTTTGACAATAGCAGGCTGAGGCTCTCACCTTTCAAGGGTGAGGGACAGAAAACTTCAATCAAAAGAGAGGCCCCTCATCCTGCTTCAAAGGAATTGACATTTGCTTGCACTTAGGGAAAATAAAAAAAACTGATGAAGTGACCATACACTTCCTGATGGTTTTAAAAAGCCCATTTTGTAACTGAACTTTAAAGACATTTAACTTTGCAGCAACAATGAGGAAAATTATGAAAAGTTTTTAGTTTTAAATCTAATTGTATGCTATTTCTTTGAACACTTGGTAGAAGTCATTACTGCATAAGGAACAGAAGTTGTAAAGAATGACAGATTGTGGGGAAAGTATTGATATTGTACAAATAACATGTTGTACACATATCCTAGGGGTAAACGTGCATCTGTGTACCAAGTTGGGAAATTTTAGGCCAAATCTTTCATGGTTAAAATCGCCAAAATGTAGCAGTAAGGCTAAACCAGTTCCAACAGACTTGGGGTTTGGATTGAAGTATGACCCACAAAATATGTAACCTGTGCATCTGATTTTCTCAGAGGTTATAACTGTATAAATATTTATTTATGGTAAAATGAGATTTTGGTTCCAGTAGCTAGGGGAGGTTTCTAGTCCTTGTAAAAATCATTCCATAAACATGACATCCTTTTCTGTGATCCAATCAGGGAAGAGCAACGTGGAAACTATGCTCTTGCCCAATCCTAGCATTATGGGTGTGGGTAATAAGCCTGCCCATGCCATATACTGGAGTGATGTCATTTGGCATGATAAATAAGGGAACCTGACAAAACAGAGAAAAACACTGATTCCTGACTTTCTTCCTGATTTCCTGCATGGCGTCCTGTTCCTGATTTCTTCATCCTGCTTGATCCTGATTCGAGATTTCATTGCAAAGCCAAGGCCTATGCATTGCTGAACCCTTTATCAGCTAGGCCTCAAATTCTAAAAATCCCAAAAACCCAAGGGAAGCATCTTGATCTAAGCTGGCTTGCTGCTACTAAATGCATGCATACTGCAAACTCGCCATCCCACTGATCTTCAGTCTCCAGTAACCAGAAGGACCAGTCTAGTGCAATCCGGTGACTAGAACGGCCCAGAAGATCCGGTTCGGCCCGAGATGCCCAGCTGTCCTTGGCTAGACCCGATCTTTGTGATGACCAGAACCCTTGACAGTCCAAAGTCCTAAATTAAAGTGGATTGTATGTATTAATAGGAATCATAGAAAATAATAGCATACCTTGTCTTGCCTTGTCTCATCCCAATCTCTAAACCAACCTATCCTTACCTTAATAACTTGTAACATTGTCAGAATCCTTATTGCAATCCTGTTTCTGATTTATCTTGGTAATCGCCATTTCTTTAGTCATTTTTATCTTGTGTAAATCTTACATCATCAATCCTACTTCGAGTGATCTGACTAATTCCGCCAGGGCGGACACTGGGGATCTGGTGTTGAAGTCATTAATCAACTCTAGAGCTTACTGTGTTCCTCTTTGGTATTCTTGCCGGAATGTTTTCTTGATCAAACTGACTTTCTTTTCTGTTTGCACTCCCCGATTTTTCTAAAAACGCCTCTCATTAAACCTTGCATATCTTCCTCAGTTTAATAGCTAGAGACTTCATTTCAACTCTGGATTATACCTAAGGCCTATAGCTACATAGCAACCTAAAAGGCCGGAATCCACAATTTGCAAAGTTTTACATGTGTGATTTTCATTCTAAATTTGTGTTTCCTTTTGCTCAAACTATAGATCATGATTGTTAGTATCTTTCCAATGTTGCTCCCATAGAGATTTGTACTGATTTAAGGATGTGCGCACACATTCACTGTTTTACCCGGCCATTTCTGAATGTCATTTAAAGTGTAAGATTTCAAATCCATTGTTCTCTCTTGTTTGGGGAGGGAAGGTCGGATTCAAATTCTGGTTTCCATTCCTTATTCCTGATTACCTGCTGCTTCCTTATATCTACCTAGAATTGTCTATTTGTGGGTTGAGGAATATTGTAGGGGAAATTCTAACTTAAGTGCTATCTTTCCAAACAAGCCAAAAGTGTCCTTTTCTCTGGTGTTTCATATTCTGTGTTGCTAAAGAGTGAATTTAAGTGTCATTCATACCTTCTTATCAGTTATTGTCACCACATTGGTGGTTGCTGTTCCCTATTAAAAAGCATATGTTTAATTTGAATTTTAAATAAATAAATAAATATTACCTTTACCAACCAGCCTGATTCCTTGTCCATTGTGGCCCGGGGTATTTGAGAAGGGGTGTGATATGAGTGGTACATAACTCAAAATATTGAACCTATATATATAATAAAATTCAGTGAAATAACTTTGTTAAAGGGACGTTTTGGTTAAGTTTTGCTACTAAAAAACTATGAAATTCAGTGAAAAAACTGTGTTAAAGGGACGTTATGGCTCCAAGTAAAACCGAAAAACCCTTGAAATTCTCCAGTTATGGTAAGGTAAGCAACCATAACTTGCGTTACCACCGTGCACTGCTAAGACTAACACCCAGGACATCAAAGATGACATCACAAATGTAATTGATGACATCACTGATGACATCACATGTCTGACGCCCCCTTTTTTCCTTTCCTGACATATCTAGGCCCCATGATTTTCTTCAGTAACAGTCAGGAACTAAAAATTGTAAATTACTATATTCATAGACTTATCCTTCAAGTATGTTCTTAGAATAATTCCCTTATGGTCCAGTCATATCATATGAAATATATACATAGGGGAAGACACAACCTTGAAAGACAGCAATCCTTTTTGTGCATTAAAATTATCAGTAGATTTATCAGCACTTTCTGATACTTTTGATGTTTTTTTATTACTGTACTTTCCCTGTATATGCTCATATTTTTATATGTTGTACTCACACTATTTTCCTTAGGGTCCAGACACATCATGTGATATATATAGATAGGGTAAGTAACAGCTTTGAAACAGAGCAATCATTTCTCTGCATAAAGGTAATCAGTTAGGTTATGAACACTTTCTGCTACTATTGCTGTTTCTTTTTCTTACTTCAATGCCCTTGTTTATATTCATATTTGTATCTGGTGTTGTCTCTTTGTGATTTGTCTATAATAATGCAATTATGTAGTAAGTGGGTTTTATTGCCTACTTATCACAAGTTTCACTGTATGCAAAACTCTAATACAAAAACAGTTATAATTTCACTATTCAACATGGCAAGCTTATGAATATTGCACCTCCATCATGTATGCTGCACACAATGGCCCTCATTACGACCCAGGCGGTAAGTTACCGCCTGGGCCGTGACTTTACCACCATGGCGTAAACTACGTTTACGCCATGGTGGTTGGCGGACTTACCGCCCCATTCCGACCTTGGCGGGGCGGTAAGTCCCCAATCCCCATTTACCCTTCCCCATTCCCATTTTTGCCCCATAGGGCATAATGGGAGTGGGGAAGGCGTTAATTACGCCACCGTAAATTACGGTGGCGTAATTAACTCCATGGTCCCTTAGCGCCATGGATCTTAACGGCTGCAAAAAGCAGCCGTTAAGATCTCCATGGCGCTAAGGGACCTCGTACTCAGGCGGTAAGGGTCGGCGCTGTTTACGGCGCCGTAAACCCCTTACCGCCTGAGTTGTAATGAGGCCCAATGCCTATGTTTCTACATGAGTACCTTAGTATACTGGATTGAAGTTAATAATAGAATGCTATTTATATCAATGTATAGCTTAATGCACTGATTAGCACTTGTATTTATTCCAATAATCTTTGATCATTTTTTTATTAACATTACACTAAGAATCCCTTGTACAGACTTTTCATGAAAGGTAAATGCACATGTGATGTCATCAGTGATGTCATCAATGGCATTTGTGATATCATCTTTGATGTCCTGGGTGTTAGTCTTAGCAGTGCACGGTGGTGGCGTGAGTTATGGTTGCTTAGCTTACCATAACTGGGGAATTTCAAGGGTTTTTCGGTTTTACTTGGAACCATAACGTCCCTTTAACAAAGTTTTTTCACTGAATTTCATAGGTTTTTAGTAGCAAAACTTAACCATAACATTCCTTTAACAAAGTTTTTTCACTGAATTTCATATGTTTTTAGTAGTACAACTTAACCATAACGTCCCTTTAACAGTGTTTTTTCACTGAATTTCATAGGTTTTTAGTAGCAAAGCTTAACAATAGTAACTTTGACTTTATTTACATGTAATATGGAACATACTGAACCACTTCTACTGAATGTAATGTCCGCGAACATTTATGATGTCCGCGGACATAATCGGACAACAGTACCACTACCTAAAAAGTCTGGGGGGGGAGCATGTTTCATTGTTATATTACAACATGATAACATTTAAAAAATTCACAAAGTAGTACACATACATATTATATGTAGTAATACATAAGAAATGTAACCCATACATATACCACACTAACTATTCATTTAAATACAATTCTAAAATGGAATATACCAAGAGAAGATAAATAGGCTTCCAACATAATTACCTCACAGACACTCCACAACTAAGACCAAGACCAGACCTACAGACTACTCAGAACATATCTTACCTGAAATAGTAAGTGTACACCATTTTACTCATATCTTTATAAACTTTCTGTATTAGATTAAAAAAAAAAATATTATTTCTTTTTTTTTCTCACAGAAATCTATAGTACTCTGGAATGGCTAGAGGAGCACTTCCCACATGACGAAATGTCAGAAAATAGTGAAGCTAATGGTACACACTTTACAATATAAACCATTTAAGTGTTATTATTTTATATATATTTAACATATATATTTCTTTTTGTACAGAGCATACCAAAATAGAAAATATGTCTGAAGAAACTGTTATGGAAAACATGCTTGACAGCTTAAAAGAAAAAATTGATTTATTATTGAGCAATTTTAATAATTTGAAAACTTTTGTTGAGGATCATTTTAAATCAAAAACCTCATACCATTGTCCCACATGTATTTGTCCCCCCTCACCATATCCCAGTCAATTATCCTGAAACCCTCTCCATAATCCAAAACGTTTTGATGAGACTTCCATCCCTTCTTCACCTGATATTAATCATGTTGACACCCCTAATTCTCCTGTTTTTGTTTCTGTTTCTGCCTCACCTTCTCTGTCATAAATTATTAATATATGTGAAATAAAGTTAAATGTTTATATTGTGTTGTAATTACTTCCCATTTTTTTATTTTTTTAAAAACAATGTAGATGTCTGCGGACAGCGCGGGTGTTCTGAAATGTTCGTAAATAAACGAAAATGGAGGTGTCCTGAAGAACACTATACCTGTCCGTATTGTTCGCTAGAAAGTTGAAACTGTTCTAAGAACCCAATTGGTGTCCTGAAATGTTCGTAATTAAACGAAAATGGAGGTGTCCTAATAAAGAGCACTACACCTGTCCGTACTGTTCGCTACCAAGTTGAAACTGTTCAAAGAACACAAGCGGTGTCCTGAAATCTTCGTAATTAAACGAAAATGGAGGTGTCCTAAAGAACACTATACCTGTCCGTACTGTTCGCTAGCAAGTTGAAACTGTTCTAAGAACATAAGCAGTGTCCTGAAATGTTCGTAATTAAACGAAAAAATGGAGGTGTCCTAAAGAACACTATACCTGTCCGTACTGTTCGCTAGCAAGTTCAAACTGTTCTAAGAACCCAGTTGGTGTCCTGAAATGTTTGTAATTAAACAGAAATGGAGGTGTCCTAAAGAACACCATACCTGTCCGTAATGTTCGCTAGCAAGTTAAATGTTCTAAGAACACAATTGATGTCTGTAAGGATGAGGCAGACAGCAGCTGCTTGAAGGAAGTTAAATTGCCTTTATTCAGGTTCACAAAGAAGAAAAATAAAAAATAAAAATGATTGTTCAAAGTTCTTGAATAGAGTTCTTTCTTCTTCTGTAATAAGGATGAACAAAGGAAAGGTGACGCCTAGTCTTCATACGCCCAGAGCGTTTCAGGTGCAGTTATCTCTCTCTCTTCCCTGGTGTTCTGCAAGAGAAGCGTAAAAACACACACAGTCCTTCATCAGTTTCATCCTTATATAGGGGTTGGGGCTGTGTGGACCAATCAGGGCTGTTCTGGCCTCTTTTTCTATAAATAGGCCCCCAAGCTCCGCCCCCTTTCTCTTTGCCCGTGGTTTGCCATGCAGCATCTCCCGTCAACACTGGAGTTTTGCGTGGTACCTATGTCTGCCTGTCAGATGATGTTATCAACGCTTCCGTAGGGTTGTACTTCCCACCGGCAGGTGAGCTATGATTGGGAAATGCGGACTCGGATATGTGTAACTTAGTGACGGCATCTGTGGGGAAAGCCGCGTAGCGCAAGGCTGCAGGGGAAACGGGAATGTGCAAGAGACTGTGACCGCCTGCCCGACTCTTTCTTTGTGTGGAGCCTGCGGTCATATGTGAAGGCTTCTCGTTAGCTGTGTCCTCCTTATATAATGACCCTCTGTGAATGAAGAGTTTGGGACCTGCCGGGTCTTTATTGTTCGTTTCCAGTTCAGCTCCACACAATAAGGGAGCGGGAACCGCCAGGCTGTCACTGCCTGTTTCCTCGGCTCCCAGCGCTGCTGGGTTTAGTCCGGGAAAGTGTTGCCGCTGTTCCCTCTCACGGTGGTGATCCCACCATTTCTCCCCTTCTTCTCGTTCCTCCCTTTCCTCCCGTTCACAACGTCCTAAAACGTTCGTAATCAAACGAAAATGGAAGTGTCCTAAAGAACACTATATCTGTCCGTAGTGTTCACTAGCAAGTTTAAACTGTTCTAGAACATACTCAATGACCAGAAATGTTCGTTTGATGCGTGATGCACTTTTAATTAATTGAGGACCCGAACACTGTCCGTAGAACATCAACGTGAATGCGCAAACCAATGTCCGTGCATTTGGTGTCCTGCGGACATGAGCTTCCTTCGCGAACCTGGTCGCGAAGGGATCATGTGACTGCGCCCATGCTGATCGCATGTTCTGAATGCGGACACTGTTCGTGTCCCCGAACAATGTAAAAGTACATTTTTTCGAGTAATCCACAATATTTTTCCATAAAAACTCATCATGGCACAAGTCCCACAAAGTAATCCTGAGTTTCTACATATCTTTTGAAACTTTGTGAACCCTTTTTTGTGTTCGATCTGTCCGCGGACAGCACGCATGTCCGCGAACCGCATACAAGCACCCCCATAAAAGACCACGCCCTAGAGCTTATTCTCATTGTGTTTCTGGCTATTCTTCAGAGCACAGCTATTTCTCCAGCAACTTGCTGATTCCACCATTGAGATGGCATCCCTGGCTTCAGAACTGCCACCTGGTGCTGCACCTGCTTCAGCACCACCCCCACCCCCTCCACCACCATCACCTTCCCAAGGGCCTGAAGAGGGGAACAGGAGTGAGGATGCAGAGGAGGAAGAAGAGGATGATGAGAATGAGGTAGAGGAAATCCCTACTACCTGCACTAGACGTGAGTCTTGGGTGTGGTGGTTGTTTACCGTTCATGAGTATGGTCCTAAGGCTCGTGCAAACCGTGTCACCTGCAATGAGTGCAAAATGGTACTCAGTCTCGGGAGGCATGGTTCGTACAGCTTTGGGACCACTACCATGAAGCGACACCTCAACTCATTCCACAATGGGGCCATTCGCCAGGTTTTACCTTGCGAAGAGCGTAGTAGGTTGATTGCCTCTACTTTATCCTCCATTTCTGATCCTGTCACCACTAGGAACACCTCTGTGGGACAGCGTCTTCCTCAAGCTGCCTCACAGGCCATACAGAATTCTGATGACCCTTACCTTTCGAGAGTCACAGTTCTATGTATGTACTGTGACACAGTACTCTGCAGGGGGAGCGACTTCAGAGTGCTTTTGAGACTATCGTCTCACAGCACGAGAAGACCTGCTCACTTCCCAAATAAAACCCACTCTACATCTTCCTCTCTCAGCTCACCCTTTCTTATCCCTGTGGTTGGTGTCCCCCCCTTTACCCTCCCTTCCCTTCCTCTCCTAGTGTGTTGTGTATAAAAAACCAAAAAAAATACAAAATAACAAAAATCAAAAAAATAAGGCTCTTTTCAGAGCTGCCTTTCACAGTTAAAAAATAGAAGTGAAGATAAATAAAGCAGGACCCTTTGTATTTCTTGAAATTCCGCGGACAGTTCGCGAACATAAAAAAAATTGGGGTACTACCCTATTGAAACCATTGCATTTTTCTCTGGGAGGAAGTGGTGGCTCTGAAAAGAGCCTTTGGGAGGTGTTTGTTTGTCAAAAATTATAAATACTTAACACCTACTTCAAAATGGATGCTGTATTTCTAAAAAAGGTCACAATGTATATTGTACATTTCTCAGAAAAATCTGATTGCCAGCATAAGTATGATGGACTCCATCTCTGCGAAATTTGTATGTTCTACGAAACATAATATTTTCATTGTGAAAAGAGGACATGCCAAAATCTCTTAGGAAGGCACAAACAGCCTTATTAACATTACACCTTGCTTTCTCCATTTGTGGACCAAATGAGAAAGAACGAAGCCACATTTGTCTCTGCGCAATCCGTGAAAAAATTACTTTGGAGTTTGGAGTTTGGAAACATGTCCATGATCTTCTGAAGTCCTTCTTTCATTGCAAATTGCAAAGAAATTCCAGACACATGTCCTAAACTGTTCCCTCCACAATGAATTACAATTATGTCTGGATGTTCCTCTATCTTCAAAGTTGCACAGAGAGGTAGCAAGTCCAACCACTTCATTCCACGCACTCCATGCCAGTGCACTTCCACATGTGCGAATCCAAGATCTATAGATACTCCACAGCTTTCTGCATGCACCTTCAACCAATGTATCCACGAGTCTCCCAAAATCCACACAATCTGTTTTTTGAAACACTCAGCCATAGCTATCTGTTCTTCTCTCAGCAAAAAGAATATCTGAGAAAACCTCTCCTAGCACAACACACTCACTAAATTTTACTGACCAATCCCTTGCTACATTCAATCTCATGTGCATGCCACCCACCCCAAATTCCCCGGATGTAATACGCGGTGTCCTAGAACTACCGCCATGTCCACGAACATATCGTAACATGGACAGCCCTTCTACCATTTCCAGTTCACTCTCTGTGCCATTCCCTCATTGGATGTAGCTAAGAAATCACATGACCATCCACCAATCAAATCCAAGATCTCTACATGTAACTACATCATCATAGATCAGCACTGCAAATGTACGGTGATTCTCTCGGAGTACAAGTCTCATACCATTGGCAAGCACGATCTACGAGAAATACTATACAAGTCTCCTAGATTTCTACTTGCAGCTTCGTCCATATCCATATGCATGAACACAAACTACAGGTATGCATATTTTCTATACAGTACATTTTCTAACCAACTTTTACCTTGTATAATCTGTAAAATGAATCTATGATCATTTTTTCATTGTCCTAAAATGAACTGTGACTTACAAAACTTTATACCGTTTAATTTCTTCATACACACACACACACACACACACGCAAATAATGTTAAACTAACATTTTTGAAATAAAATATATAGACTACATATAATCAAACAAAATTACATCACACTATATGATCAAATCTCAAACAATAATATTTGTACAAACACATAATTGGTTTTAATTTTTTTAATTAATATAATTACTTACATTTATATTGGACAAGCAGGCTATGACATTGACTCACTATTACGTGGAAAAGCAGGCTATGACATTGACTCACTATTACGTGTAAAAGCTTAGTTACAGGAATAGTGGTATACAGTGGTACATTATGAATTTCACAAGCCATAGTAAAGATATTTTCTTTCCTACAGTTAGTCATAAGATAGTTTTAATGGTTTTGAGGAAGGCGCTGAGCATTTCAATTTAAAAAATCTATGTCTAAATTAAAAACAGTGCTATATACAAACCAAATTACTAATTTCTTTCTTTTACAATTGCAGGGAAGACCATTCTCCTGAAAAGAAACAGCCTAATTTGAAGTACAAAGAACAACTAAGAAGCAAACTGCTCATTTTAGAAAAAAAGTAAGTAGAATGTTACCATAATATTTGAATTATTACTCAAACACATTGTAAGGTTAATTCATGCTATTTCTGTGGCTAAAAATAGAAAAATCCCCCATCTTAAACAGTGATTTACTGGCAGAATGGCCCACAAATTCCCATTTTTCAACACACAAATTACCCAACTCAGCCGCTAGAATTTAGATGTTGTAGAACAAACAACGGTTTTAATTGTATAGCTTTAGATACACTATTTATACTTCTCCACACCACTAGCTTACTTTTTTCTGTCATCTGAACCCCAGTTTAGTAACACATTAATTCAAGAATACCCATCCCTAGTAGTTGTACTTCCCAATGCACAATCACACACCATTACATACATCTTTATCATCTTACTCAAACACTCATGCACACAACAAACATGCATTGCAGAACACCCCAACCAATACCTTCTGCATTTTTTTCAACAGACCCTAAAGAATGCCTACCAAAAAGCAACTCCGTAGAACGGAACGCAGAAGTAGAGCAAATGAAAAGTCTCCAACATAAGCATCCATCTATAGCAGAATTTGTAAAATAAGTTGAAACACAACAGCTAATACAGTCATGTGGTGAAAAAGAAGAAGTTTCTAGTACAAAAACATTGCCTCCTCTATCAAAAAGTAAAACAAACCAAAAAACAATTAAAAGAAAATCAACTATCACTACAAATAAAACTTCTTCTATAAACCTTGATATATTACATACCAAGAAAAGTATTTTAGCCAAAACGTCCCGTCACAAAGTCCTTCAAAATCTTATAAAAACAGGAGAGAAACCAGGTTCAACACTTCAAACCTATCGTAGGAAAGTAATCTTAGAAGCGTTGATAGACAGTGTAATTCTTCTCAAAAGAAAGTTATTTATTTTAGTGTTAAACAGAATGAAACCACTAACAAAACTAATAACTAAATTACAAAAAAGACTTCTCAATAAATGAAATGTCAACAGAAATAACTTCTTAAATATCTGTGGAGGTGAATGGTGTCACACTACAAGCACAGAACCATACTTTAATGAAGAAGTGTACAAACAAAAGCAAATAAATACAATTGCCATACATAGCAGTGGTCGAGGTTATGAAAAAGTAAATAATACCATAATGGAACAAGAAGTACTCCTTACAAAAATATGCCCTGAAAACGTAGATTTACCCCTCCATTCAACTGAATCAGAACATCTAGTGTACAAATGGCCATGCACGTCAATGTGTAACATTCCCAAAAAAAAATTCAAGTCTTTACGCCAATTCCTCAATCAATATGTGAAAAGCAAAGACAAAATCAAAATTAAACTACTGCAAAATATGGATGCTTGTCCAGTATGCAAGTACACAGGACTACAAGGACATTCATTGGCCTGCATTACAGAACCTACTTGCAAAACAACCTTCCATGATATCAAAAGGATATCAACACATCAAGCAAGTATAAGAAATCTAGTTTATAAACTGTTCTATGCGAAAAGTCCTGCTTTAGCACTAGCCAATTTAAATAACATTCTTCTACATGGTACAGCAAAATACCTACTAGAAGAAATCGACTATATCCAGACAAAATATTTTGGAAGTGAAACCCACTTACAAGATGAATCAGCTGTAAACCAACTTCATAACAATTCTGCACATGGCAGCCTTTCACTACACACATACAAAAAAGAAATACTAATATTTGAAAGTACTTCAGCTGAAGTACCAAACCACGTGTGTGTGTGTTGCCGCAGAACTTTTTATAAAAGTAACACAAAAACTGTAGACCTATCATACAAAATAGAAAACAATTAAGATTCTAAATGGTTTGAATTAGCTCTCTACCTTATAGCAGAAACAAATACGAAATAACTGACCCCATAATACTTTTACTGCACTACAAAACTTGACAACAACCAAACTCCTTCACGTGCTATCACAAATAACTTGGAATTATATACACTACCAAAACCCCTTCAACAACTTAATTTATTTGAGAGCATCATAATTCAAACAGTGCACCCATTCCAAGCAATAATACGCCTTTAACCAAAAACTGCAAAATTACCTCCCTCTGAATTAGAGAAAGGTAGTCGTAGAAAAGTAGTGTATTTACCATTAGATCTAAAAGAAAATGTGCACACTCTAGGAGTGCAACGTCCAATGCAACAATCTTTAATTATCTTGGTAAATGGAGTACCTACAAAAGACAAAATAATTTGGCAACAACTGGTAGATTTACAAAAAGTTAGAGAAGCCCTGCAATATCTTAAAGAGAATAATGAATATTACAAATAAATTAGTATTGAAGAAAACTTGAAAGATACAACTGAAATAATTGAAGAGACACAAGTAGCTGGTCAATTTGAGCTCCTAGATCCTGCTACAATATCAAACACTTTAGACCATTATACAATTCATCCATTGCACTCTAATGACACCATAGAAGATGCACTGGAAATGTACCAAATGCGTCAAACAAAAGGATCACCAATCAGCATACGGGAAAAAAGTATAGAAGCACATGCTTTTCCTCTACTCTGTCCTACTGGCAAAGAAGGAAATATAGGATGATAGACGTATTCAAATATCAGCATCAAAATATCGCTCATTACGAATGTATTCTAAAGATCCCAGATTTTGACAAAATGTGGAATACATATTCCACCTACTCTTTGAAAGTGAACTAGCAACTTTATGTTATGGAGTTGCACACATATTAAAATCAGGATCACACTTTAAAAATATGACAGCTACACAATTATTACAAAAAGTTCAACAAAAAGATGAGGTTTTACAAGCAAATCTTACAAATCTATTAGCAAATATGCGTGGAACTAAAGAGTACTGGTTTTGACATCATGGAGATGTACGTTGTATGATCAGAAACCTTGGCACACCCACTTGGTTTGTTACATTAAGTTGTGCAGAATATGCATGGGAAGATTTACATGGTTTCCTACGCATATCAAACGAAAACAAAACAAACATAGATATACTAACAACTGGAGAACTTTGTTCTCAGGATCCTGTTAATGTTTCAATATATTTTCACCATCGCTTCATTGCTATGCTACATTTTATTTGTAATAAAACTGTTCCTCCCCTTGGAGAAGTGCAACACTTCTTTTGGAGAAAAGAATACCAAGCCAGAGGAGCACCACATGTCCACATGCTTTCATGGATTAAAGATGCTCCTAAATTTGGTTAAGACAGTGATGCCACTGTTTTACAGTTTATTGAAAAATATGTCACTTGTGCAATTCCATCAGAATCCACAAATAGTGATCTTCATGCAAACATTTTACAATTTCAAAGACACAAATGTGGCAAATACTGTCGTCGCAAATACAAAAACAAAGGCAAATACTACACCAAATGCCGATTTGTTTTCCCTAGACCAGTTACAAATACAGGTCAAGTGAACTTCCTCATGTCTTCAGTTAGACATAGAGTTAAAGGTAAGTCACCTAAAAATACATATTACATAAAAAGAACAGAAGAAGAAAAATATATCAATGATTACAATGCAATCATTGCCCACTTATGGAATGCAAACATAGATGTGCAGTACATTGCAGACAATTCTACTGCAGTTGCACGATATGTCACAGCATACTTAACTAAAGCAGAAAAGACAGAGCTCCAAGACCTCTGGAATGACCTGTCATCAGATAAAACAGTGTCTCAGAAATTATACAGCTTGGGCATAAAAATGCTGTCCCATAGAGAATGTGGATCTTATGAAGCAGCTGATCGATTAACTGGTACTGCATTGTATGGTAAATCTGAAAGTATAGTATGGCTAAGTCTTGGTCCAGCTAAATCTAGAAAAAGAGTTCTAAAATCATATGAAGTTATAGAAACAATAGCTAAACATGATCCCAACAGCCAAGACATTTTAAAAAACAATTTATTGGACACATACTACCCAAACAGGAGTACCACTTTGGAAACCATGTGTCTATCCCACATAGCCAGAAACTACACATACAAAAATAATATAAAACCTGATGAACAAAACCATAAATACAAAGTGACAAACTGTGAAGGCAGCTTAGTAAAACTCACCAAACCAAATGTAATTAATCATATCAAATTGTCATTAAAGACTCCTTAACATAAAGAAGTATATTACATGTCCCTGCTACAACTCTTTAAACCATGGAGAAAAGAAGAAGAAATATTAGATAACTATGACTCATATGAAGACGCTTTCAAAGCAAATGAAAGCAGTATAACTGATGTAAACTTTGCACAGTACAAAACAATGTTGCACAATGAACAGCAACACGAAGAAGAACTCCAGGCCCAACTAGATAAGGACACTCCTGACAGTAGTCAACCTTCTGTCACATGAAGCCAAGAACCACTGGGAGACCCACTAATAACAAATGAGGCAGAATTAGCTATGATAGAAGTAGAAAACACCATGTGTCAGTGTGAAGATAAAGAAGACTTAACTATACTACAATCAAAGCTAAACAATGAGCAACGTAGCATTTTTCAAGAAGTAACAAAAGAAATTGCACATGGTGTACATCATGAAAACAAAGAATGCACCTGTCAAAATTACAAACCTATACTATTGTATGTCAGTGGTGAAGCTGGTTCTGGCAAAACATTCCTAATCAAAATTATCAGTAAGTTCCTTCAACAATTGACAAACAACAAACTGTCAGCTGTTGTCACTGCCCCCACAGGTTTAGCTGCCTACAACATAGGTGGTGTCACTTTACACCGATTACTACCTCTGCCAGTAGAACACCAAAACACATTAGATTATTACAAACTTTCTGCAGAAGCTGCAATGGAACTACGCAGAGTATTGAAACAAATGAAAATGCTACTAATAGATGAAGTGAGCATGGTGTCCAACCTATTGTTGGCTTTGATTCACCTCAGATTGCAAGAAGTACTCAAAACCAACTATGAAGAGCTCTTTGCAGGAAACACATTATTGTTTTCGGAGATCTTTTTCAATTGACACCAGTAAAAGGTGAGCCTATTTTTAAAACATTAGGACACAAAATCTGCCGTAAAACTCTTGGCAGCATTGGAAATGTCAACCTTTGGCAACATTTTCAATACAGAGAATTAACAGAAAACATGCGCCAATCTGCAGATCTCACTTATGCCAACATCTTAAAAAGTATCAGAGTTGGTATACTTTCTAAAGAAGCAGAAGCAATATTGAAAGCCCGGCACATTCATGCACTTTATGGTGATAATGCATGTGCTACAGATGTTATGGAACAATTAGCCCACAAAAATGTCAATTGTATGGCCTTAATGCCAACTCTTGCAAGCTGTTTCAAATTCAATGAAATAATGTTAAGTAAAGAAATGCAACCAATAATGGAAATTAGCGCCATAGACAAACTAGATGTACATGGAATGACACTACCCATGTGTGACCAAGCCACAACAAGACTAAATAGTTTAGAAAACTCAATCTCAAACAAAGGTTTGGAAAAGATATTAAAATTATCCTTAAATTGCAGAGTAATGCTGAAACGTAACCTTGACGTGGACCAAGGACTAGTTAATGAAGCACTGGGTACAGTTGTTGGCTTTCAAACATACCCATGTGACAAGAAAATTAAATTTGTCAATATTCTCTTTGACAAACTTTCAGAAGTAAAAAGAATAGGATGCTCAACAGATTGATTCCTTCTCTTCAAAGACATGTATGTACGCAGGGAACAAATTTCTCTAACTCTTGCATACGCAGTCACCATTCATAAATCACAAGGTCTTACCCTAGACAAAGCAATGATAGACATTGGTAACACAGTCTTTAAAGAAGGCATGAGCTACGTAGCACTATCCCGTTTACGTACACTTGACAGTCTATTTCTAATCAACTTTGATGCAAGTAAAATAAACGCTGATATTCCTTGCATTTTAGAATACAATAGACTTCGTTCACTATACACTCCCCATCTAAACACATATTCTGTTCCACAAAAAGTAAAACATTATAAAAGAAAAATAAATCAAACAAAAAAGCAACAGGATGTCACTGCAAATCTTCCAAAGAGAGTAAAAGAAAGTAATACTTCATCAAGTGCCACAAGCAAAAAAGAATCAATTAGGGAAAGTAAACCAGGTACTTCTTCAAAGAAGGAAGACAAACTCCAAAATAAGTAGTCAGATACAGAACTACCTGGTCCATTTAAACTCTCAAATATAGTTGGTGTAAGTTGCTATGCAAATGTAGCAATGAATATTCTATTTCAATTACCACCAATTGTTGAGAACATTTACTTACACAGTACAGACCCATTGTGTTTGCAAATGTTAGTACTTCACAGAAATGCAGCAAACAATCCTGACAACACGTATAGTGTTTATGGAATAATACAACAATTGGACTACTGTGCTGGAATGGTGAAATTCACTATAAACTCTCAGGAAGATCCACAAGAATTTCTAATGTACTTACTATTAGTACTGGAAAACAAAAACATACTTATAAATGAAATCTTCCAGATTTCATACATGTGGAAACATACATGCACTCTCTGCAACAATGCGACACAAGAACAAATCCCCAATGAACGCTTTGTGTATATATCAATACCTAATTGTGAATCCGTTCAATTTCAGCAACTTGTACAAAATGCAAACCATGGTAGATTATGTTCGACCTGCAATTCAGATAATCGCTCCTCGTCAGTAATACAAACACATAGTAAATACGTAATACTAATGCTTCTACGTTACAATGCAGATGGTACCAAAAACAACTGCAAGCTGACTGGATTCACAAATGGTCAAATATCACTTGGTAGGAAAACCTTCACAACAATAGGTATAATCTACCACGCAGGAGCCACAACCAATTCAGGGCACTACACTGCATATATAAAAAAAGAAATGTGGATGGTTTGAATGTAATGATAGTACCATTACTCTAAAGCAGAGATTACCAGCAAATCTTACAAACGCTTATTTAATGTTCTTAAAACCAAAATTTGATAACTAAACTGTACTTAAACCTTAAGTACACTTGTAGTAAAAAAATATAAACTGTCACAATATTCCAAAAGCTATCTAACTGCCCAAAGATGCTACAACAACTAATCAGATAAATTAATACCACTCAAATAGAGAAAAAAATAGACAGTTAGAATACGCCAATTGGTAACTAAGTGTCCCAAAATTTAGAAATATCCAAACAGATAAATCAATACCACGAAATTATATAAAAATATAAACAGTTAGAATACACCTACTGGTATCTAACTGCTCCAAAATTTTACAATTTCCAAACAAATACCTAATATCTTACTGCTCCCAAAAACTAGAAGAATCCAATATATAAAGCATTAGCCAGAAACAACAAGTAAACATTGAAAACAAGCAAACAAATAAACTGTAGCATAACAGAAAAAGGTTTTTTTTTAATCCACCATGGATTTTTTTTCTCCCACAGACCCAATGATTTTAGCAACAAACACAGAAACTGAGCAAATTGCACAGTACTCTGGTTTGTCATCTACTAAATATGAGGGTCACAAAAAAGAAGAAAATGTTGATTGTACAATGTAATAAGTCTTTATAAAATACTAATACTAACATGCCATTTTCTTTTATCACAGAAATGAACAAGAAAAACATGGACTCCCGTTACTAAACCAAATAGTAAGTATAACATGATAAATACAACCATCGCAGCATATCACACCCACACTGGCTTATAACATTGTTCCTTATAAATTTGTTTTTGACCCAAAGTTATAAGCCACTATGAGTGTGATATGCTGCGGTGCTTGTGGCCAGAGCATAGACTCTTGGGTGCATGGCATATGAGTGTGATATGCTGCCGTGGTTGTGGCCAGGGCATAGAGTCTTCGGTGCATGGCCAAATGGCTATGCACCCAACATTCTACACCCTGGCCACAACCTCCGCAGCATATCACACCCATAGATTCAAGCATTGCAACCATTTTAATGGCCGCGGACACAAGGAAGTTCCTAGAACACATTCAACTTGCCAGAGGACGATTTGGACAGCGTCCTCAGGACACCCCCATTCCAGGACCCCAATCAACTTGACACCGAATCCATTCTATTTATTTACGAACATTTCAGAACAGCTGTGTTGTCCGCAGACAAATTGAACACAACAAAAGCGTCTAGCACATAAAAAAATACAACATTGCACCTATCTCATACTCCCCCACCCTCCCCAAAGACTCTTACACACCAACACACTCCACTAAATACAATTTTTAAACCAAGTTTCACCTCGCTGTCCGCGGTCGTCGCGAATGCAAGATGTTGGGTACCAAAAATCTGACGCGCTCCACGCCCTACGCCGTCCAATCAGCGAACACGTCAGATGTCCGCGGACATCGTGCAAGCTGCTCAGCCAATCAGGGCACTGTCCGCGGAGCGAACCGGGAAGTCCGTCCGCGGAGCGAACGGAGATATCACTAATTTTTTTGCCTTACATTTTGGTCATTTTAAAAAAAAACTACTGGACAGATTTACACCAAATTTGCAAAAGCACACTTTCGGGACCACGCCCCCGCTCCTGCCGCAAAATTGGTGTAAATCCGTCCAGCGGTTTGGGCTGTCGGCGTGCACATTTTTTTTTTCCATGATGTCTATGGGGAAAAAAAAAGTTTTGGGACCCCCCCTATAACTTTGCCCCCCCAGACCAAACATCTCCAAACTTTGCAAAAACATTCAGAGTGGGCCATATACTTTTTTTGCAAAGCTTGGTGAGGATTCGTCCAGAGGGAGCGAAGTTATAAGCCACCCAAAAAATGCTCTTCCTATGGAAACACCAACTTAACCATAACTACATGGACGCTACCGCGTCCATGTAATAAGCATTTGAGCTGTGTGCTGCATACTAGGCTGAGACCAGGGTGTATCGCCTGATTGAAATACTTAACAAAAGTCAACAGTTTTGGCTTTAGTGAAGGCTTGGGATAGGCGTTTGGCAGGTACTAGCATAATGGTACATCAGACCACAAAATGCCAACAACTTGAACATGGTGCCTGGGAAGTGCCTATCAGTTATCTAGACACAACCAAAACTGTTATCTTTGCCATGGCTTGTTTAAAACCAGTCGTCAGTGCAAGGCACAGATTCACAGACACGCATACTGCTTATAAATCAAGTGGCTGAAAGCACACTTAGTTAAGGCTCTTTTATTACACCAGTAGCATAGTTACATTTTAAATTAAACAGGTAACTCTTAGAAGACTACTCAGAAGTAACAATGATTGGCCCTATAAAGCACAACGCTTGGTATTAACGCATGACAGAACTAGCTCCAAGATATCCTAGAATAATATATTTTGGGTGGGGAGCGAATGGTAGTTGTTGGGCATGGTCATAGGCATTAGCATGGCCTTTGGCAGTCAGTGGAAAGGCATATAACCAAATAGCACCAACATGGTGTATGCTCCCCTTCACATCCAATTTGCCTGCTATTGGGAATACAATTCAATAGTTGTGGCTTATTTAATGCCACCTAATAGTCAAAACTACAACTGAACCAAAACAAGCCCCTTTCGTCTATCTACCTGGTAGCATCTGCTCTTATACTGCATGGTATGTGATTTTTAACTTCAGTAATAGAAATCATCAGTGGCTGCCATTATTAAAATTACGTGTTTGTATAGTCACTAGAGTTACTTTAACCACTTAACTGCCATGGATTTTCCTCCCTAGTGCCAAGGCCTTTTTTGGTGATTTTGGTATGTCGCCATTCAATCCCTTGTAACTTTTTTGTTACATGAAGTATCTCTGCCAAATTCGGGCCCTTTTTTCCCACATGTAGATGGTCGTAAGGCCACCAAGGAGTCCTAGTTTGCTGTAGCAGGGTGAGAGAAAATGACCAAAAAGAGAGAAATCATTTTTCTGAAAATGCCAATAAAATGATGTACAAAGAAGCCTGTGCTTTTTTTCCTTGTAAGTGCTAGGAACAAATGGTTTGATGAGCTGATTTCCCAATTTCCAGGGCTTTCAAGAACAGGTTGAGTTGAAATCAAAAAAACATATTTTGATATGGTTAACAGCCGTTTTGTGCTAGGTAGGCGATTTTGTCCTTTTTTTCCAATAGGATATGCATGGACGGAATGTAAGAGAATGGTAGGAGAGCTGAATGGGAAGACAGAAAGGCAAAATTCCAAGTTTAGGAAGGGGCTATTTGCACAGGTCAGGCAACAACTATGTTGGGAAAAATTCCATAGATAAGTAAAAAATTGGGAAAATGGCAGAAAAAAAGGTATGTGGCGCAAATAGTTGACAGGGTAAGGCAATGGCTTCTGTGAATTTTGAGAAAAACAATGCTCCGCTACATTCCTCTGACTGTTCCAGTTAGGAAATCACACATTTTTCATAATGTTTCACAAAACAAGCAATACCACAAGCCAAAAACGGAGCCATGGTACACAGGAGTTTTATGCTCGAAGCCTAAACAGATGTACAAAGCATGTGTAAATAAGGAAAACAAATGTGGTGAGGAAGAGCAAGCATACATTTTTTAAAAGAGCACAGGCAGACCTTTTAAAGGGTAGGTCACCTGTGCAGGTTACAAAAGTGTATAGTGCCTAAAGCAGCAACTACATGTAGGTCACAGTTGGGAAAGGCTTGTATGACAAAGAGCAGCAGAAAATGTATCAAAACGTTATGAAAACCACGCAAACACAACAAATGTCATACATTCCCACGATCCCACAGGTGTCCCGACAAAAACAGTACCTCACATTTGTGGATGCACACACCTGGGCGCAAAGGGAAAAGGCTAAACCAATGGTAACTTCAAGTTTTACGGCAGAGCAGATTTTGCTAAATGTTGTTCTTGTGGACAACTTACACATTTTGGCCTAGGGTGATGAAGCAACCAAGAAAAACAGGGAACCTCATGCATTCCAAAAAAAGGACAATGGTGGGAATCGACAGAGGTGTGACTTGTGCGGATCGCCCCAGAATTTATTACACACAACCCCAGGCAAACTCCGAAATTTGGAGAAAAAATCACAATTTTCTAACATGTCACTATGCTCACCCACCGAAAGACACCGCCAACACAACATGTCCTACCTTCCCGCGTTCCCAAAGGTGTACCAATGAAAATGTTACCTCAAATGTGTCGGTGCACCTACTTTGGCGCAAAGGAAAAATGCTAAACCACTGATAACTCCAAGTCTTACGGCAGAGCAGATTTTGTGAAATGTTGCTCTTGTGGACATCCTACACATTTGGGCCTAGGGCGACGAAGCCACCAAGCAAAACAGGAAACCCCATGCATTTCCAAAAAGAGGACACCGGTGGGAATCGACAGAGGTGTGACTTGTGCGAATCGCCCCAGAATGTATTACCTACAACCCCAGGCAAAGTCCAAAATTTTGGGGAACAAAATCACAATTTTCTGACATGTGACTCTGCTCACCCACCGAAAGACACTGCCAACACCGCAGCCCTACATTCCTAAGTCCCCACCGGTGTCATAACGAAAACAGCACCTAATATGTGTGGGTGCACCTGCCTGGGCGCAAAGGGAAAAGGATAAATCACTGGTTACCCCAAGTCTTTTGGCAGAGCAGATATTGCGGGATTTTGCTCATGTGGACAACGTACAGATTTGGGCTTGGGGTGTCGCAGCCACCAAAGAAAACAGGGAAACCCATGCATTTCTGAAAAGAGGACACCCGTGGGAATCTACAGAGTTGTGACTTGCGCGAATCGCCCCAAAATGTATTACCCACAACCCCAGGCAAATTACTAAATGTGGTGAAAAGAATCACAATTTTCAGACATTTCACTCTGCCCACCCACCAAAACACACTGCCACCACCAAATGTCCTACCTTCCCGCGTTCCCACATGTGTACCAATAAAAATGTTACCTCACATGTGTGGGTGCAGATACTTAGGCACAAAGGGAAAAGGCTAAACAACTAGTAACTCTAAGTCTTACGGCAGAGCAGATTTTGCGAAATGTTGTTCTTGTGGACAACCTACACATTTTGACCTAGGGTGATGAAGCCATCAAGTAAAACAGGGAACCCTATGCATTTCGAAAAGAGGACACCAGTGGGAATCGACAGAGGTGTGGACTGTGCGAAACGCCCCAGAATTTATTACCCACACCCCCAGGCAAAGACGAAATTTGGGGAAAGAAATCACAATTTTCTAACATGTCACTCTGCTCACCCACCGAAAGACACCGCCAAACCCACATGTCCTACCTTCCTGCATTCCCAAAGGTGTACCAATGAAAATGTTACGTCACATGTGTGGGTGCACCTACTTGGGCGCAAAGGGAAAAGGCTAAACCACTGGTAACTCCAAGACTCACGTCAGAGCAGATTTTGTGAAATGTTGCTCTTGTTGACAACCTACACATTTGGGCCTAGGGTGACAAATCACCAAGCAAAACCGGAAACCCCATGCATTTCCAAAAAGAGGACACCAGTGGGAATAGACAGAGGAGTGACATGTGCGAATCGTCCCAGAATTTATTACCTACAAACCCAGGCAAAGTCCGAAATTTTGGGGAAAAAATCACAATTTTCAGACATGTCAATCTGCTCACCCACCGAAAGACACTGCCAACACCATATGCCCTACCTTCCTGAGTTCCCAACGGTGTCACAACAAAAACGGTACCTAACACGTGTGGGTGCACCTACTTGGGCTTAAAGGGAAAAGGCTAAACCACTGGTTACCCCAAGTCTTTTGGCAGAGCAGATTTTGCAGGATTTTGCTCATGTGGACAACGTACAGATTTGGGCTTGGGGTGTGGCAGCCACCAAGCAAAACAGGGAACCCCATGCATTTCTGAAAAGAGGACACCCGTGGAAATCCACAGAGTTGTGACTTGAACGAATCGCCCCAAAATGTATTACCCACAACCCCAGGCAAATTACGAAATGTGTCAAGAAAAAATCACAATTTTCAGACATTTCACTCTGCCCACCCATCAAAACACACTGCCAACCCCAAATGTTCTACCTTGCCGCGTTCCCACATGTGTCCCGATGAAAACAGTACCTTGCATGTGTGGGTCCACCTACCTTGGCGCCAAAAGAAAAGTCCAAACCACTGGTAACCCAAGTATTTTGGCACAGCAGATTTTGAGAAATGTTGCTCTTGTGGACAACCTACACATTTGGGCCTAGGGTGTCGAAGCCATTAAGAAAAACAGGGATCCCCATGCATTTCCAAAACAAGGAAACCCATGGAAATCCACAGAGTTGTGACTGGCGTGAATCACCCCATTATTTGTTGTCCACAACCCCCGGCAAAATCCCAAATTTGGCAAATAAATCACCATTTCGGCCATTTCACTCTGCCCACCCATTGAAACACACTGCCAACACCACATGTCCTACCTTCCCGCGTTCCCAAAGGTGTACCAATGAAAATGTTACCTCACATGTGTGGGTGCACATACTTGGGCACAAAGGGAAAAGGCTAAACCACTGGTAACTCCAAGTCTTACTGCAGAGCAGATTTTGCAAAATGTTGTTCTTGTGGACAACCTACACATTTTGGCCTAGGGTGATGAAGACAGCAAACAAAAGAGGGAACCCCATGCATTCCAAAAAGAGGACAGCAGTGGGAATCGACAGAGATGTGACTTGTGCGAAACGCCCCAATCACAATTTTCCAACATGTCACTCTGCTCACCCACCGAAAGATACCGCCAACACCACATGTCCTACCTTCCCATGTTCCCAACGGTGTTCCAATGAAAACGTTACCTCATATGTGTGGGTGCACCTACTTGGGCGCAAAGGGACAAGGCACAACCACTGGTAACCCCAAGTCTTATGGCAGAGCAGATTTTGTGAAATGTTGCTCTTGTGGACAACCTACACATTTGGGCCTAGTGTGACGAAGCCACCAAGCAAAACGGGAAACCCCATGCATTTCCAAAAAGAGGACACCGGTGTGAATCGACAGAAGTGTGACTTATGCGAATCGCCCCAGAATGTATTACCTACAACCCCAGGCAAAGTCTGAAATTGTGGGGAAAAAATCACAATTTTCTGACATGTCCCTCTGCTCACCCACCGAAAGACACTGCCAACACCACATGCCCTACCTTTCTGAGTTCCCACCGGCGTCACAACGAAAATGTTACCTAACCTGTGTGGATGCACCTGCCTGGGCGCAAAGGGAAAAGGCTAAACCACTGTTTACCCCAAGTCTTTTGGCAGAGCAGATTTTGCGGGATATTGCTCATGTAGACAACGTACAGATTTGGGCTTTGGGTGTTGCAGCTACCAAGGAAAAAAGGGAACCTCATGCATTTCTGAAAAGAAGACACCCGTGGGAATGCACAGAGTTATGACTTGTGCGAATCGCCCCAAAAATTATTACCCACAACCCCCGGCAAATAATGTGGCAAAAGAAATCTCAATTTTTGGACATTTCACTCTGCCCACCCAATAAAACACATTGCCAACACCACATGTCCTACCTTTCCACGTTCCCACAGGTGTCTCGATGAAAACAGTATGTTTCATGTGTGAGTGCACCTACCTTGGCGCAAAGGGAAAAGTCCAAACCACTGGTAGCCCCAAGTTTTACGGCAGAGCAGATTTTGTGAAATGTTGCACTTGTGGACAACCTACACATTTGGGTCTAGGGTGACCAAGCCACCAAGCAAAACGGGAAACCCCATGCATTTCCAAAAAGAGGACACCGGTGGGAATGGACATAGGTGTGACTTGTGCAAATCGCTCCAGAATGTATTACCTACAATCCCAGACAAAGTCCGAAATTTTGGGGAAAAAATCACACTTTTCTGAAATGTCACTCTGCTCACCCATCGAAAGACACTGCCAACACCACATGCCCTACCTTCCTGAGTTTCCACCGGTGTCACAATAAAAACGGTTCCTAACATGTGTGGGTGCACCTACCTGGGCGCAAAGGGAAAAGGTTAACCAATGGTTACCCCAAGTTTTTTGGCGGAGAAGATTTTGTGAGATTTTGCTCATGAGGACAACGTACAGATTTGGGTTTAGGGTGTCGCTGCCATGAGGAAAACAGGTAACCACATGCATTTCTGAAAAGAAGACACCCGTGGGAATGCACAGAGTTTTGACTTGTGCGAATCGCCCCAAAATGTATTACCCACAATCCCCGGCAAATTACAAAATGTGGCAAAAAGAATCTAATTTTTCAGACATTTCACTCTGCCCACCCACAGAAACACACTGCCAACACCACAGGTCCTACCTTCCCACATTCCCACACGTGTCTCGATGAAAACAGTATGTTGCACGTGTGGATGCACCTACCTTGGCTCAAAGGGAAATGTCCAAGCCACTGGTAACCCCAAGTCTTTCGGAAGAGCAGATTTTGTGAAACTTTCCTCTTCTGGACAACCTACACATTTGGGCCTGGGGTGTCACAACCATCAAGGAAAACAAGGAACACCATGCATTTCCAAAAAGAGGACTCCCGTGGCAATCCACAGAGGTGTGACATGCGCGAATCGCCCCAGAATGTATTACCCACGACCACTGACAAAGTCAGAAACTTGTCAAACAAAATCAAAATTTACTGACATTTCACTCTGCTCACCCACGAAACACGCTGTCAACACCACATGCCCTACCTTCCCGTGTTCCCACAGGTGTCTCTATGAAAATTGTATCTCACATGTGTGGGTGCACCTATCTGGGCACAAAGGAAAAAAGGCTAAACCATTGGTAACTGCAAGTCTTTCAGCAGAGCAGAGTTTGAGAAATGTTGCTCTTGAGGACAACCTGCAGATTTGGCCTAGGGTTTTGAAGCCACCAAGGGAAACAGGGAACCCCATGCATTTCTGACAAGAGGCCACCTGTGGGAATCCACAGAGGTCTGCCTTGCGCTAATCGCCCCTGAATATATTATCCACGAACCCCGACAAATTCTGAAATGTGGTGAAAAAATATCACAATTTTAGGACATTTCACTCTGCCACCCTCTGAAACACGCCACCAAGACCACATGCTCTACCTTCCTTCTTTCCCACAGGTGTCCCGACAAAAACACTACCTCACATGTGTGGGTGCAACTACCCTGGCCCAAAGGGAAAAGGCTAAACCACTGGTAACTCCAAGTCCTTCGGCAGAGCAGATTTTGATGAATTTTGCTCTTGTGGACAACCTACAGATTTGGGCTTGGGGTGTCGCAACCACCAAGTAAAATAAGGAACCCCATGCATTTCTGAAAAGAAGACTCCCGTGGGAATACATAGAGGTGTGACTTGTGCGAATCGCGCCAGAATTCATTACCCACAACCCCCGGCAAAGTCCAAAATGTGGTGAAACAAATCACAATTTTTGGACATTTCACTCTGCCCACCCACCGAAACATAACACCAACACCAAATGTCCTACCTTCCCACGTTCCCACAGGTGTCCCGTCGAAAAATGTACCTCGCATGTGTGGGTGCACCTACCTGGGCGCAAACGGAAAAGGCTAAACCACTTGTAACCCCAAGTCTTTCTGTAGAGCAGATTTTGAGAAATGTTGATCTTGTGGACACCCTACACATTTTGCCCTAGAGTGTCCATACCACCAAGGAAAACAGGGAACCCCATTGTCATGCCTCAACCCCGTCTGCCTCGACTTCAGGGCACTCCCAGAAAAAACTGGAGGCTGCCCTGGAGCCTTTCCCAGTGCCAGATGCATCACGGACATCATCGGACTACATAACCCAAGGATCCCAGTAGTCCCAGGTTATTTCGATCACGTGACATGCACACAACGTGCTCTGCACGGCTTCCTCACAGTGTAACTATTTGAATGACCCACAGCCGCGAGTCGGATGCTCCTTAACCGTAGTGTTTCCAAACTCTGGTAAAGCTGCTCTCTTCTGTCTCCTGTTGTTACTCCTGGTTACCAGTGGTCTGATACTTCCCTACAGACCACGCTTGTGTATTGCCCTTTTGCTTCCTGACGCTCGCCTCCCTTTGTTTTATCCCTCCCCCCCCCGGCTACCAGACCCTTGGCTTTGTCCTGTGATGATTCTCCTGCCTTGCCCAGTATTGTTGAATTACCTTGGTACTTATCCCGTTCAGGTGCCAACACTGTGCTCAGCATTGGACACCTTCTGAGAGACATGTTAACCCTGTGCTGGTCATTATTTCATTCCATTACCTTCTCTTCTTCACTTCACAAAACCGATTTTCTGCAAGGACGCTCTGCTGTTGGATTTACACCTTTCTGCTCTGCATCACTCTTCTTGTGACCTACTGGACGCTTGGCTGTAGTTCAACGCTAGTCACATGTGGGATTGTTTCCTTTGATTCTTTTTCTTCTGGGACGCTTTGCTGTTTACCTCAGGATTTGTTTTGGACTTTATTAGTTTGCGCCCTCGTGCCATTCGGGTTAGGCTACTTGTGAACAAACACGCATTTTGAGAACTGGGACCTTCTGAAATCACCATCCACTGCCGTAACCACTTCACAACATCAAATAGGTTTCCTACCTTCCCACATCTCACAGCAGGTAAGAGTGGGGTTGCTGAGGGTGGTTGCGGCTGGGTTGCCACGTCTTGTGGATACTCATTGAACCTGCTGGTATTGTTTTCTTTTCTTTAGCTCTGTTGCTGCTCCTGCCTTTTCACTCAAGCCGCTTGCCTGTCAGGTGAATTGTAAATCCTGCCGGCTGTGCTCTTGGTGGGGGGAAGTGTTTTTGTCATCAGTTCTTTTCCGGTTTTTGGACTTCCTCTGAGGGACTTGTCTCCTAGGGGGGTGTAGTATTAAAACACCCCCCTCAGGTTGTGACACCCATGCATTTCCAAAAAGAGGTCACCCATGGGAATCCACAGAGGTGTGACTGACGCAAATCGCCCCAGAATTTATTACCCACAACCCCTGGCAAAGTCAGAAATTTGGTGAAAAAATCTCAACTTTCAGACATTTCACTCTGCCCACCCACTGAAACACGCTACCAACACAAATGTCCTACCTTCCCGCGTTACCACAGTTGTCCCAATAAAAATGGTACCTCACATGTGTGGGAGCGCCTACCTGGGCGCAAAGGGAAAAGGCTAACCCGCTGGTAACCCCAAGCCTTTCGGTATAGCCGATTTTTCTTATGTGGACAACTTACAGATTTGGTGATGAGCCACTGAGGAAAACAGGGAACACCTATGCATTTCCGAAAAGAAGACACCCGTGGGAATCTACAGATGTCTGACTTGGGCGAATCGCCCCAGGAATTTATTACCCACATTCCCCGGCAAAGTCAAAAATGTTGCGATAAAGAAACAATTTTCAGACATTTCACTCTGCCCACCCACCGAAACACGCTGCCAATACCACATGTTCTACCTTCCCACTTTCCCAAAGGTGTCCCAACGAAAACGTTACCTCATATGTGTGGGTGCACTTACTTGGGCACAACGGGAAAAGGCTAAAACACTGGTAGCTCCAAGCTTATGGCAGAACAGATTTTGCTCATGACGACAACCTATAGATTTGGGCCTATTGTGTCAAAGCCACCAATGGATACATGGAACACCAAAAAGAAGACACCCGTCGGAATCCACAGAGGTCTGACTTGCGCGAATCGCTCCAGAATTTATTTCCCACAATCCACGACAAAGTCCGGAAGGAGGCAAAAAAACTACATTTTCAGACATTTCACTCTGGCCATCCACCAAAACACGCCGCCAACAACACCTACCTTGCCCCCTTCCTGCAGGTGTCCCAATGAAAATGGTACTTCACATGCGTAGGTGAACCAACCTGGGTGTAAAGGGAAAAGGGTAACCCACTGGTAACCCCAAGCCTTTTCGCAGAGCAGATTTTGCTCATGTGGACAAGTAACAGATTTGGGCCTAGGGTGTCGAAGCCATCAAAGAAAACAGGGAACCCCATGCAGTTCCAAAAAGAAGCCACCTGTGGGCACCCCTCTTTCCACTAAAAAAATCTGTGGTGGTTTAGTGCCCTCCACACCCACCCAAAACAAGTTATAATTTATTTTTAATTTTTGTTTTTGGTTTACCCCTTTCCTAGGGGCAGATGGGCACATTAGTATGCCCATCTGCCCCCAGGGTGGGCAAAATATACTGCCCCGTGCATTGGGGGCCATTCCATTGTTTTCTGGTGGCCATCTCCTCCCACCACAAATGGATTGGGGACATGTCATGTACTCCTACCTAGGGGCAGATTGCACTAGCAATCTGCCCCCAGGGAGGGCTACATGATATTCCCCCATTCATTTGGGGTGGGGGAGAGGGCCACCACCCTTTCCACTAAAACAATTCATGGTGGTTTAGTGCCCCCCACACCCACCCAAAACAAATTATATATTTTTTCTTTTAGTGTTGCCCCTTTCCTAGGGGCAGATGGCCACATTAGTGTGCCTTTTGGTAATCTTCGCAAAGGAGTAAAGTGTGCTAACTTGGTGAAGTAATCGATCGTTACCATGATAGTAGTCATATTCGCTGATGGCGGTAGGTCAGATATGAAATCAGTGGAAATGATCTGCCAAGGATGGTCTGGTATGGGCATTCTTGCTAATAACCCTAACAGTGGTGAGCGAGGAGACTTGGCAAATGCGCAGATCTTACAGGCGGCAACATAGTCCCGGACATCAGATCTCATGGAAGGCCACCAGAAATGTCATTGGATGAGTTCCAATGTGGGAAGTACACCCCTATGTCCTGCAGCTCGTGAGTCATGGCAGATTTTTAGCACCTCCAGTTGTAAAGAAGGAACGGGAATCAAAACTTGAGTACCATGAAAGTAGTATTCTGTTTCCTTGGAGAGATGATAAGTAGATGCCAGGTCTTCACAGAAAGTTTTATTAAGAGTGGTGGCTGTTTGTACCTCTTGCAGGAAATCAGTAAGTACTGCAATGAACCGAGCATTGGGAAACATCTTTTCTGGGCAAAAAGAAGAAGTTGGAGAATCCTTACGGGATAAAGCATCTGCTCTTAAATTCTGTCTGCCAGGCCAGTAAATAAATTCTATCCGAAAAGGTAAGAAGAGGTAAGCCCAACGTGCTTGTCTGCTGTTTGTGGTGTAAGCATTTTGAAGAACCTTGAGATTTTGCTGATCTGTACGCACCAAGACAGGAAAGGGTGAACCCAAAAGCAAATGTCTCCATTCCTCGAAGGTGCGTTTGATAGCCATCAGTTCCTTCTCAAGTACTGAATAATTTATCTCAGCAGAATTAAATGTCTTGGATAGGTATGCCACCGGTCTTTCTTCACCTTGTTCTGATGACTGTAACAACACAGCTCCTAACGCATTCTGAGAAGCGTCTGTCTCGACAATGAATTGTTTGGATTGGTCGGGGTTGATCAAAATGGTTGAGGAAGTAAACATTTCCTTCAAAATATTGAATGCCTTCTGAGCTGATTCATTCCAAAAAATGATACCCCTTTCTTGAGAAGTGGAGTCAAGGGAAGTATGATTTCTGAGAAGGAAGGAATAAATTTACGATAGAAATTTGCGAACCCCAAAAACCTCTGTATGTCCTTTATCCCTGTTGGAATAGGCCAATCCACAACTGCGGATATCTTCTTGGGGTCCATGGAAATACCCAGGGAAGATAGGACAAATCCTAGATAGGTAACTTGTCTCTGATGGAATTCACACTTGGATGCTTTGCAGTAGAGATGGTTGGATTGCAGGCGTTCTAGCACGGTGTTAACATGATGAATATGTTCCTCTTGGTTGTTGGAGTAAATAAGGATATCGTCGAGATAGATGATTACGAACCGGAACAATATGTCGGCAAATAGATGGTCCATGAATCTCTGAAATATCGCAGGAGCATTCACTAAGCCAAATGGCATTACGTGATATTCATAATGTCCAAAGGGAGTCCGGAATGCGGTCTTCCATTCGTCTCCAGGTGCAATACGAATAAGATGGTATGCACCACGAAGGTCCAACTTGGTATACCAAGAAGCCCCTCGAACAGCTTCAACAATATCCGTGATGAGAGGCATGGATATTTGTCAGTAGTGGTTATTTTGTTGAGACCACGATAATCAATACAGGGACGGAGCTCATCTGATTTCTTTTTGGGGATAAAGAATAATAATGCCCCTGCAGGAGACACCGACTCAGAAATGAGACCATTCCGTAAATGGGTTTGAAGGTATTCTTTTAATGCCGACTTTTCTCTTTGAGATAGAACGTACATGCGGCCAAAGGGAATGGGCTGATCGGGAAGCAGGTCTATGTGACAATCATCTCTTCGATGAGGAGGGAGATTAGGAAATTCAGGGTTTTCAAACACTGATCAGTAAGGCTCATGACAGTCAGGAATCTCAAGTTGACTGATGGAAGATACAGCTGGTTTGAGAGTCTCATCTGAAGGTATACGGATCCCCACTGATTCTTGAGAAAGACAATGAAGGACACAATATTCTGATCCTAGAAAAAGGGTTCCAGCAGCCCAGTTTATGAATGGGTTATGTAGTCTCAGCCAAGGGAGTCCTAGAATAATTGGGTAATGGGCAGTTCTGATAACATCAAAAACCAGGGTTTCTTTATGACTCAATATCTTACAAGTGAGCGGAATGGTTTTCTCTTTAATGCGACCCGAACTCAGAGGGGTACCATCTACTCCCTGAATAGGAGTAACCAAAGTCTTTGGTACCTGAGAGTTACCGTGTAATTTTGCCCACTCCACATCCAAAAAATTACCAGCCGCTCCACAGTCTATTAAGGCCGGAATACCTGGGATGACATTTTCTGGTAGCAGGATGGAAAGAGAAACTACCACCATGGACT
Organism: Ambystoma mexicanum; assembly: GCF_040938575.1. NCBI lineage: Eukaryota > Metazoa > Chordata > Amphibia > Caudata > Ambystomatidae > Ambystoma > Ambystoma mexicanum. Next base: position 461,860,216 of record NC_090934.1, read on the forward strand.
GATTGCTGAGAGAGTTATCAAGTGACATACTGGTCTGATACAGGGAAGAATGTTGCTGGGCACTTACCGGTCTTCCCCTAACGGTAAGGCTTTGAAGTTTCCCAATTTAGGAATAGGAGAGCGACGAGGAGGAACTAAGTGACAGTCTTTCAAAACATGAGTAGGGGACCCACAGTACATACATAGTTTCAAAGATCTTCTCCTCTCCCTTTCAGTAGCTGAAATCGGTCCTCGAACGGTCCCAACTTGCATGGGTTCTTCAGTAGGTGACAGATATTTCTGAATGGTTGAGGAATAATCCAACTGTGGTCGTGTTCCTTTCCCCTTTTTCTTTTCGCATGTCCTTTCATGCATTCGGTAATCAATTTGCATGGTTAACGTGATCATATCAGCTAGATTAGCGGGACGAGGGACTTAAGAGACCTCGTCTTTTAGCTCATCTGTGAGACCTCTCCGAAAAAGAGTGAGGAGACCTTCATCTGGCCAGCTTAGTTCAGAGGATAGTTGTTTAAACTGAGTGATATACCAAAGTAATTCTTTGTTTCCTTGTTTTAAATCGAGAAGTCTCTCTTGTGTGGCAACCGAAATGTCCTTTCTTCCAAACATGGTTTTGAGGCTGTTAGTGAAGGCGGTGTAAGAATCAAGAATAACATTGTTGGAGGTAACTAAAGGGGTCGCCCAAGCTAACGCTGGACCAGAAAGGTGTGAAATAACATAGCCTACCTTATCTTTGTCGGTAGGGAAAAAGCAAGGTTTGAATGTGAATTGGATGGTACAACTGTCAAGGAATTCTTTTAGTCTGTAGGGGTCACCGTCGTACATAACGGAATGTAAGGACGACGGGGGAGTGTCTGAAAAGGCTCTAGCTACTTGATGTCGTAGTTGAGCATTATCCTGTTTCAAGGATTGTACCTCTAATGACATGGCCTGCATGGCCGCCATTAGCTGCTGCATTTGTTGTTCCATTTGGAATTCTGATTGCCAATATTCCTTCTGGCATCGCTTACTGTTAGTGCACTGTATAATTATGAGTACTATAAGCTGTTGTAGTACTAATTTAAGTAATAACTCACAAACAGCTCACCTTGGCAATCGATGACTCCAACTGGGAGAATTAAAGCAGCTGTGAAGATTTCCCAGTGACAGCCCTTAGCCACTCAGCCCAGGGTAATGTGACCCAGGAGAGCGGGCAGGACTCCCAGGGAAACCCTCAATGGGAAGAAAACCCTGGACGAAATCCCAGCTCGTGCAGATCAGGCTAATGGTGGAAGGTTGGACGTCTCCGACAGGAACCCCCGGGAATCAGACAAGACACCTTGTCTGCAGGAATGTGAAGGGAAGAAATAGGGAGCAGGTTAGAGGACAGCCCAAAGAAGGGAAAGGAAAGGAGAGATCAATGGAAATCCTCTCACCCGAAAAGGACTGAGGGAAAGAGACGAGAGTTCGGATCTGGAACCTGGCTGAGTAGAAAAGCTTCAGGAGAGTCGGGAGAGTCTGGAAGGATAACAGTAGATGAGGACCAGGTAAAAATACTCAAGGGAATCCTAGAGAAAGAGAACTTACTCAGATGGGCAACTGGCCGGAAAGGGAGACAAATAAGATTGATTCGCGAAGCCGATTGAGAACAAAGCCAGCGAAAGCTGAGGGAAGGATCTGAAGAGAGAAAGTAACACAGGGTAAGTAGGAACCGCAAACACAGAGGGAAATGAGAGCATGGAGAGAGAGGATTCAGAAGTGAACTCACGGAGCGTCAAAGCCAGAAGCTACGCAAAGCTCTGGCCGCTTCGTTTCCGGATAAAGGATCACGCGATCGGTCGTCCGCACGTCAAGGGAGCGTGCAACTACTAGACCACTGCCAGCCGGTCGGGGAGAATCACCAGCTTCCATCTTAGAAATGTTAGGAATCAGAGCGCCGCACAAGCGGGTCCGTGCCCATAAAGACCACTTGCGGCGATGTGTAACAGCAGGGGCTACATGAGACTCCCCCCATCCATTTATGGTGGGCGGAGGGCCACCACCTTTCCACTAAAAACATCCATGTTGGTTTAGTGGTCCCCCCACACCCAGCCAAAACAAATTATATATTTTTTTTACATTTGCCCCCAGGGAGGGCAAAACGTACTGCCCCATGATGCATTGGTAGGCCATTCCAATGTTTTCTGGTGGCCCTCCATGTTAGGGAGAATTCTCAAAAATGTGCTAATTCCCTTCACCTTAGAGACCCCCAGCAACTTTGCTGGATTTTGAGGACTTGAAGTTTTTTCCTGGAGAGAGTGTGACCCTTTTTCCCACTCTCTCGTGTGTTTTGAAATGTGTTTTACTCTTGTGTTTTCTTTGGTTATGGAGTTTTAGACAACTCCATAGGCATCATCTTTTCATTTGTGTCCCACAGCACCCTCAGTGCAGTCGCAAAGGGAAATCGTTTCAGGATTCCCAAGGTTTAAATACCTTCTCTGGGATAAACTACTGTTTCCCAGAGTAAGTATAGTGAAATTGACTTTACTAGTCTTTTTAAATTCCTAGACTCAGCACACCCTATTTTACAATAGAGTGCTCGAGGGGTTACTTAGTATCCCCCGAGTCTAGATATTCCTGTAGCAGTGAAATGTTACCCTTTCCTCTCAAAATGGCTGGTGGCAGTGGTTTTACAACAAACTACCATGATTTTTTCCGACCGCGAACACCAGTAGCGTTAAATCGTGGGAGCCATGTTTTTCAAGATGGCACCTGATCCCCCTCTGTAAAAACAGGTTTACCGGTTTTCTTTTTTTGACCTTTCTTTGTGGAAAGGTCCTTCTAGAGTTTTGCTCTGCGCGCCAAACCAGGTTTGGTTCCTTTGTTCATTCGTCTTTGGCGGGCTTCAGGACTGAAGACTGCCTCTGGCGCCCAAGTGTCTGGGGTAGGCAGAAAGTGAGGGAGGTGCCAAAACTCACTATACCTAGCATTCTAGGCGACGAAAAGGTACTCTGTGGTGATTGGCTGGCTGACCGTCCGGCAAGGACAGCCACCCTGTTGGGTGAGTGACAGCTGGACTGGAATGAATGGAAGAGAACTGAATAAAAGGCAAGTCTCTCAGCTTGGAAGGCAGAGTCGACCACTGGAACAAAAGAACCGAAGGCAAGCTTGAAGAGGACAGCTGCTGCAACTTCTGGACTGTTGGTTTGCCCAGTGAAGCCCTGCTGCAGGTCCGAATCGCTAAGTTAATCTCGACAGAAAAGCCCAGCAAGGACAACTTCTCCCTTTGAATTGGTGGGGACAATCAACTCGACACTAAGCCACCTGGATACCAATCTCAGAGCTGGTTGTATTTTCCTCAGAGTGCTGCAGGAAACCGAATAACCAGGGAGAGGGACACCAGCTTGTGTGCTTGACTACAGCTACCGGAATTCAAGATTTGCCAGTTCCTAGCTTTTTGACCAGTCGCAGTGCAGTGCAGGAGTCCCTGACATCCTCCCTTTTGTACCCACGACTGAGGCCCAGGAACAGCGAGATCTGCAGGAACTGCCAGGAACAGAGGTAACCAGCTGCATCTTTTTCTTCATTTGTAAAGGTACTGTAAAAACCAGACTGAGAGTACTTACCTCTTGCGGTGGAAGTGCTTCAAATTTTCCCAACTCCCAGGCCTTATCAGCTTGTGACCCAACATATGATTCTTCTTTTTACAAACTATTCCTGAGAACTTTGGCAGAGAATTTTCCGTTTATCTACCAGAACTGCTTTATCCTATCCAAGACTTTAGCCCATTGACTTTGGCCCAGCCTGTTGAATTGAATTGACTCTTCTGGTGAACTCAAAAAATATGCACTGCCTAAGAAATAACTGTATTCTTTCTATGTTCTGATAACCTATGCCTTTTTGCTTCTCCTTCAAAGTATTCTCAATGCCTCAGAAAATTAGAGTGTACAGTAATGAAGAATATTTGTGTGTAATAATATTGCCTCCTTCTTATGAATGTTTTATCACTGACAGTTAAATAAATTAATAAGTATTTATCAAAGAAATCTTGAGTGTAAGATTGTATTTGAACACCTGTGATTGTAGACCTCTGTGTAACATCATTACAGCTCACATTCCCTCTTGAGATAAGCCTGGCTGCTCTGCTCCACTACCAAAAACTGTGTAGTACAGACTTATACCAAAGATTGGTTTTGCTTACACCTGTAGTCTTAGTTGTGTGTAGTGGTCGGAAAGGGTACTGCATACAAACTTTGCCTAACACTGGTGGCAGGCGGTGAGGATAAATTGTGGAGTTGTTACATTGAGAGTTCTGATTTACCTTTGTTCAAATAGTAACCTTCCCAAGACTGAGCATCACTAGAAAATCAATTGTATCATGCCTGATATGGATAACTGCAGACAGGAAGCCCTGATCATTCTAACAATAGAGCAACTGAAAGGAATGTGTAAAGTCAGGAATCTCCCTCTTAAAAGAAAGAAAAATATATTGATTGAAAGATTGTTGAATCATCAAAACCTGAATGGTAGGCCTGCTACACCTACTCCTTCAGAAAATGTGGAAAATGTTGATGAGGATGATAATGATTCAGAGTCTAGCTAATGTTATTGAAGAGTCAGAAGAGTTACAGGAGTCTCAGGGTGTGAGCCCCTCTGCACCTCAACAAGCTCTTAGGCCTCAGCCTTTAGCCACAGCGACCCTACCAGGTCCAGTACTGAGTCCAGAATGTGTCTCTCTTGAAAAAATCAGACTTGAGTTAGAGTTCAAAAGGCTCCAAATGCAAACTGAAAACAAACATCAAGAAATCAAACTCAGAGAAATGGAAATGCAATATGCTGTTGAAATGAAGAAATTGTCTCTTGAAAAAGTCTTCCAGTCCTAAGATACCTTGCATGCCTAAGGAAGCTTTAAGTATGTATGAGGTGAAACTTGATATTTTTGATTGGTTGGGTGCTTATGAGTATAACTATGGGATTCAGGGTTTCACGGGAAATCAGTTGATTCCTTGACTTTGTCTAGGCTCCCCCAGGTTGCAACTGATGCTGTAATGGAGGTGGGGGAACTTGAAAGATTGGAGTATGAAAATGTGAAGCTAGCTTTGATAGCTAGATTTGGGAAAACTCCTTCCCAGTACCTTAAGATGTTTAGGACCCTCAAACAGAATGACGTTACCCCTTGGACTACCTGGGTATGTGCTTGTTTGAGAAATATAGATGGGTGGATTAAGGGTTACAGAGTTAACACTTTTGAAGGAATGAGAAATCCGTTCATGTTGGAATCTCCTGAGCTGAGACAGCACTTGGCTCACTCTAAAGACCTTGATCCCAAGAAGTTGGCAAAATCTGCTGACTTGTGGGATGCCAACGGGGCTACTCACAAGGATTCAGGGGCAACTCAGAAAAAGGATGAAGGGAAGCAGCAAAAGAAAGATGGTAAAGAGAATTCTAATACCTTCAATCTAAAAGAGGGCCCCAAAAGAAAAAGGGTAAGCCACAAGGGAAACCAAATCAGTCTAGTGATACCTCTGGTGCCAAACCAAATGGAGGTGAACAGAAGCCCCCATTTGTCAAAACATTTGGAAAATGTTAAGTGTGTGGGTCAACTGACCATGTGAAAGGGGATCCCAGATACAAGGGTAAACCTTCAGGGGTCCACACTGCCTCCTTAGCCTTCTCTCCAGAGGAAGAAGTACATATGGCTAGTGGAAACTTTCAACTATTGGCTGAAGACCCCATCAACGTCTCTGCCAGTGTGTCTTTAGTGCCCCTGGGTCTGTGGGAACAGCAGAATTTATATGTCTATAATTCTATTCCAGATAACACAAAAGCATATTACAAGGACTGTGTACTTATAAATGGTCAGGAGACCCCTTCCATGAGAGACACAGGGGCCAGCATTGCAATGGTGGATGAAACCTTCTTCAAACCTGAGGATATTGCTAAGGCACTCAAAGGCCTCACTAAGCTTGCTGGAGGCAATGTCCAAATGCTTCCAAGACTTCCAACTCTCATCCAGTGCAACAGCATGAATGTCAGAATACTGGTTAGTGTACAAAGTGAGGTGCCTGGGAGAGTCTTGCTGGGGAATGACTTAAAAATTCTTGGAGTTGTATCAAGCGCCCCAGGCCTCCCAGTAAAAGGAAACAGGATCAGACAGAGAGATCACCCTCAATGACTCTCAAGAGGTTGTTACAGTAGAACCTATAACACACAGTCCACAGGGAATGGCAACTTCTAATTCCAAGAAAAAGGGGACAAAGGGGAAACCCAAGGTCTCAGGAAACAAGAAAGATAGCCCTCTTGTGCATCCAACTGGGACATCCCGAGAGGACTGTCCAAAGTCACACCTGTGACTACTCCACCAGCTGAGGCTGAGTGTGAGGAACAACCAGGAGAGGTTAAATCCATTGCTGAAGATTCAGAGCTGGGAGAAGACCTTCCCCCTGTTGGACATCTGTATCCTAAATACCATCCTGAGCTGCAGTCTTTACTGGCAGAAGGTGGACCCTGTAGGGCAGATTTCAGCAGAGGTCAAAGAGAGTGTCCTACTCTTGAAGGACTTCGCCAACAGGCAGCTTCCCAGCTAGACGGGCAAGAGCCAGCGAAGCACAAGTTGTACTGGGAGGATGGCCTCTTCTACAGTGAACCTACTGAGTCAAACCCAGGGGACTACATAAGACTTGTAGTGCTTCAGGAGATACAACACCAGTTTCTACAGTTAGCCCATGAGATTCCTTTGGCTGGTAACCTAAGCTTCAAGAAGACCAAGGAAAGGCTTTCTCTTTATTTTTACTGGCCTCAGTTGGGGTTTGAGGTAGATAAATTGTGTAGGAGCTGTCACACTTGTCAGACATCTAGCAAGAGTGGAGCCAAGAATGTGGCACCTTTGGTGCCTCTCCCACTGGTGGGAGTTCCTTTTGAGAGGGTAGGAATCAACATTGCTGGTCCCTTAGACCCTCCAACCTCTTCAGGCAATCAATTTATATTGGTTGTATTAGACCATACTACTACTACTACAAGGGATCTTATTTTATGTCCCACTACATGCAGCCCATGTGGTAAAACTGTGGAGTAACTTACAAGTTCTCAACTGCCTACCATCCCCAGATGAAGATTGGTAGAGAGGTTTAACCGTACCATGAAGAGAATGATAGGTGCTTCCGAAGAACCCCTTAGAAGAAAGTGGGACCATCTACTGTCATGCCTTCTCTTTGCTTATAGAGAAACCCCTCAGGAGGGAATTGGATTAAGTCCCTTTGAGCTCCTCTATGGTTTTCCAGTTAGAGGTCCATTGACGCTAATTAAGGAGGGGTTGAAGAGTGCTCCTTCCCCCAAACCAATGATAGTCACTGACTATTTGGTAGGTCTCCAAAGGAGAATGACACACATGATAACAGAAGCTTCTGATAACTTGAAAGCAGATCAGGCTCCGGTGAAGCATTGGCATGACCAGAAGGCCAACATGGTTGAGTTAAATCAAGACCAGCAGGTTCTAGTTATGGTACCTACAAAGCAGAGGGCCTTAAAGGATAAATGGATTGGAACCTTCAAGGTTGTGGGAAAACTTGGAGAGGTCAATTCATTGGTGGACTTAGGCAATCCTAAAGAGGCCCCCAGGGTCTTTCACACCAACCGTCTAAAAGCCTATGTCTCTAGACCAGAAGCAGGAGCTTTGCTCCGAGCCTCTGCTCAGGAGTAGGAGGAGAGTGAACCTCTACCTCACCTCCTCAGGGGACAACCTTTAGATGGGAAGATAGAAGGAGTTAATCTCTCTTCTAATCTGACACTGGAATATTGGAGTATGAAACAGGAGTAGTGCAAATCTCTGTTGAATCAGTTTACTACCCTGTTTTCACTATCACCAGACTTGGCCCCTTGGGGCCAGCATGATATTCTAATTGGTGACTGTTTACCTGTTAAAAGCAGAGGTTACAGGATGTGAGACAATGGAAGAACCCACACAAAGGAAGAGGTCAACAAGATACCTGATCTTGGGCTTATAGAGCCATCTACAAGTCCATGATCTAGTCCAGTTGTACTAGTGCCAAAGGCAGGACCAAGACTGATGGCCATCCTTTTCTAGGACAGATGAACTGGTGGACAAACTTGGTTCAGCCATGTACCTTAGTACATTTGACCTAACATCAGGCTATTGTCAAATAGCTCTGACAGATCATGCCAAGGAGAAAACTGCATTTTTGACCCCAGCAGGCCTCTACCAGTTTAAGGTAAAGCCTTTTGGATTAAAGAATGCACCTGCTTCGTTCCAAAGGATGGTGAATCAAGTTTTGAATGGGATGGAGGACTTCTGCATGGCATACTTGGATGACATTGCAGTGTTCAGCCTTACTTGTAAAGAACATGTTGACCACTTAGGATATGTATTGCAGGCTGCTCTTGAGCAGGCCCATCTGACCATAAAGGCAAGTAAATGTCAAATTGGTCTGAACAAAGTGGTCTACCTTGTAGGTAGGGGGAGGTGAAATAAGTCAATTGCCTAGCAAAGTACAAGCTGAACAGGAATGGGCCACCCATACTACTCAAACCCAAGTGAGAGCCTTTTTAGATCTCACTGGTTATTATAGGAACTTCATAGAGAACTATGGGTTTATAGCTTCTCCCTTGAATGTGGTCTCCTCACCCAAATTCCCCAAGAAGGTCAGGTGGAACGAGGAGTGCACTAAGGCATTTGAAGGACTTAAGAAAGCCCTTTGTTAAGCTCCAGTCTTAAGAGCTCATGACTACAGCCAAACCTTCATTGTGCAAACAGATGCTTCCAAAACAGATATAGGTGGAGTTCTGAGCCAGCTGGATGAGAAAGGTAGGGAACACCACATCTGCTTCATCAGCAGGAAGCTGAAGGAACCTGAGACAAGGTGGTCAACCATAGAACATGAGTGTTTTGCCATTGTGTGGTCTCTGAAGAAGTTTAGACCATACTTGTATGGATCTACTTGTGTGATTCAGTGTTAGGCAGAATTACATGCAGTACCCTTTGGGAACACTACACACAATTAAGACTATAGGTGTAAGTACACTCTCACCTTTGGTACAAGCCTGTACTACACAGTTATGTGGCAGCAGTGGCTGAGCAGCCAAGCTTATCTCAAGAGGGATGTGAGCAGTACAAGATGTTACACAAAGGACTAGCAATCACAGTAGTTCAAACAAAAACTTTATCAAAGTTTCTTGGTAAAAGAATATACATTTATTTACACATTATGGGGGCAATTCATAGAATTCAGCGCACAAGTGGCGCACGCGGCTGGCGTAACTGTAAGCGCGTGTGACAGTCTGCGACAGTCTGCGCCAGCCGCATGCGTCAAAATCAATTTCCGCACACAGCGTATTCATGGATTTTAACATCCATTACCAGCGATGGTGCAGAGTGGCGCAGTGACCCTGCAGCAGCATCAGTTACGTCCCCAAACCCTTCCCGTGCGCCATGTAAACGCCTGTAAAACTCCCCGCACACCCCTTCGAATACATGTACCCCGCTGCGCAGGGAGTTTCACACGTGATTGGCCCTGTGCGTGCAGGGTACGTGTATTTCAGGGGTATGCAGGAACATTCACACGTGATTGGCCCTGTGCGAGCGGGGTACTTGTTTTTCGGGGGTGCTCAGGAAGTTTCACATGTGAATGTCCCTGTGCGAGCAGGGTACGTGTATTTCGGGGGTACGCGGGACGTTTCACACGCGATTGGCCCTGTGCGAGTGGGGTATGTGTTTTTCGGGGGTGCGTGGGAAGTTTCATGTGCGATTGGCCCTGTGCGAGCAGGGTACGTGTATTTCCGGGGTACGCGGGAAGTTTCACACGCGATTGTCCCTGTGTGAGCGGGGTACGTGTATTACTGGGGTGCGTGGGGAGTCCCACATGCGAATGGCCCTGTGCGAGCAGGGTATGTGTACTACTGGGGTGCGCGGGAAGTTTCACACACGATTGGCCCTGTGTGAGCAGGGTACGTGTATTTCGGGGGTACGCAGGAAGTTTCACACGCGATTGGCCCTGTGCGAGCAGGGTACGTGTATTTCAGGGGTACGCAGGAAGTTTCACACGCGATTGGCCCAGTACGAGCAGGGTATGTGTATTTCGGGGGTGCGCGGGAAGTTTCACACGTGATTGGCCCTGTGCGAGCGGGGTACGTGTATTTCTGGGGTACGCGGGAAGTTTCACACGCGATTGGCCCTGTGCGAGTGGGGTACGTGTATTACTGGGGTGCGCAGGAAGTTCCACATGCGATTGGGCCTGTGTGAGCGGGGTACGTGGATTTCGGGGGTGTGCGGGAAGATTCACACACGATTTCGCTGTCAGAGCGGGGTACGTGTATCCAGTGGGGTGCGTGGGGAGTCCCACATGTGAATTGGCAGTGTGGGTCCACCCAGGTGTGCCCTCTACCCCCTCCATAACCCCCGCAGGCAACCCACAACACAGGGGACTACCCTGCACCCCTGGTCATATCCCGCAGGCAGCCCATCCACCATGGGCATGCCCCCCAGCCAGCCCAAATGTCACTTTCCACTAGTGATCACCAACTCATGTCCCCCAGAACCCCCAGCCCCCAGCAGTGAGGGGCACCTGACAGCAGGCCCCGACTCATGTCCCCCAGCACCCCCGCCCACCCAGCAGTGAGCCTCAGGCCCTGACTCATGTCCCCCACCACCCCCACCCCCCTGCAGTGAGGGGCACCTGCCAGCAGGCCCCGACTCATGTCCCCCAGCAGTGAGGGGCACCTGCCAGCAGGCCCCGACTCATGTCCCCCAGCACCCCCACCCACCCAGCAGTGAGCCTCAGGCCCTGACTCATGTCCCTCAGCACCCACACCCCCCAGCAGTGAGCCTCAGGCCCTGATTCATGTCCCCCAGCACTCCCACCCCCCAGCAGTGAGGGGCACCTGCCAGCAGGCCCCGACTCATGTCCCCCAGCACCCCTACCCCCCAGAAGTGAGGGGCACCTGCCAGCAGGGCCCCGATTCATGTCCCCCAGCACCTCCACCCACCCAGCAGTGAGTCTCAGGCCCTGACTCATGTCCCCCAGCACAACCACCCCCCAGCAGTGAGGGTCTCCTGCCAGCAGGCCCCGACTCATGTCCCCCACCACCCCCACCCACCCAGCAATGAGCCTCAAGCCCTGACTCATGTCCCCCAGCACCCCCACCCCCCAGCAATGAGCCTGAGGCCCTGACTCATGTCCCCCAGCACCCCCACCCCCGAGCAGTGAGGGGCACCTGCCAGCAGGCCCCGACTCATGTCCCCCAGCACCCCCACCCACCCAGCAGTGAGCCTCAGGCCCTGACTCAGGTCCCCCAGCAACCCCACTCCCCAGCAGTGAGGGGCATCTGCCAGCACGCCCCGACTCATGTCCCCCAGCACCCCCACCCACCCAGCAGTGAGCCTCAGGCCCTGACTCATGTTCCCCAGCACCCCCACCCCCCAGCAGTGAGCCTCAGGCCCTGACTCAGGTCCCCCAACACTCCCACCCCCCAGCAGTGAGGGGCACCTGCCAGCAGACCCGACCCATGTCCCAACAAACAACATGTCCTAACAAAACAGACCCATGTCCCTAAAGCCAACCCTAATCCCCCTTGCCCCCCAATCCAAGCATGCAACCATCCACAGAACCCACTCCCAAATTACCCATGCCCTGATAGTCGAAATGAACCACCATGCCCATGCAGGAATGCACAGCGTTGCCACACAGTGGCAACACGTGACTGAGGAAATGTTCAATGAGACATGCACAAAACCAATTACAGAACACAACACCAATTCAGAAGTAATAGAAAATGTATTAAAAACATAAAGAACTGACTTGGAGGAATAGTAAAATGAAAATCAATGTACAATGACTGATGTAGAACAAAAATATTGTAAATCCAATGAAGTTAAAAAAAAGAAAGATCATGTAGAAGAAAAAAGTGGTCCATTGCCAATGTCCATGATAAAAACGTAATCCAAATAAAAAATAACCATTGATCCATGAGAATATAGAAAAAGAAAGTATGTACAAGTCTGCAACTATATACAATGTAAGTCCAAATGGTCCATGATCCACAAACAAAAGGAAACCTACAAAAAAGTCCTATGAAGAAAAAACTTTAGACACACGAAGTGGAGCAATGTCCATTAACTCGAAATTAAAAGAAAAACAGAGGAAACCTAACACTATCTAACTATATACAATGGCGATGGGCAAGTCCTGCGGCTCACTCTGTGATGTCCCAGGCCAGGGAATCATCGAACTCCATATCAATGTCTCGGAGGCGGGCCTCTGCCCTGGGCCCGAGGTCTCGCAGGGATGCACTCATGGCCTGTTCCAACTCCCTGCGAGTTGCCTCGAGGCACTCTGCCCACCTCAACGCCCGAGGCATGAAGAACTCCACCCTGACCATGGTGAGCCGTGCCTCTTCCGCCCGCCGCCATTCCGCATCTATGCGCTGGCCCAACCACAGCCACACGGAACACACTCCCATTCCAGGGTTCTTCTGCCCTCTGGCCAATGCCTGCCCCTCTGATGTCGATGGCCCAGAGCCATCATTGCTCCAACGTAGAGCCTGCTGCTGTTGCTGCTGTCCATGTGCCCTGTCCGATGCCTGCACATCCTCCATCTGCTGGTCTCCAGTTGTTGGGGTGTCCACCCCTGCTGGACTGCTGACTCCCGACTGTGGCAGGGATGGGATCTCCACCAAGCTGGCTGTGTTGGTCAGGCCAGGTCCACAGGGGGCCGTGGTGGAATCTGGACTGGAAGACGGCAGGGAGAACGACTGGTGCATAGTCTCCACAGAGGAGGAGAGGTCTGCCAGAGTGCGCGACACATGTAGGAACCCACTGACCAGGGCCCCTCCCAACAGTGCCACGTCACAACGCTGCTCTTCGTGATGGCGTGCATGCTCTGCCCAGGAAGCATGCACATCATCACGAATGTCACGCGTGTGCAACGCGACACCAACCAGGACAGAGCCCATACGGTCGTGGGATCCCTCGTCCGTAGGTAGTGTAGAGGCAGATGACGTGGCACTCCTCCCTACCTGCGGACGGGCCTGGGACGGGGCATCCCTGCTGGTGCATGGTGGTGCAGTCACAGGGTCAAGGACAGCGACATGCACAGGCCCCTCCGCGGTGACCTGTGCTGCTTCCTGACTCTGGCCCTGGACTGCACCACTTGCACCAGTGGTACTACCCCCACCAGGCCCCATGTGCGGCTCAGTAGCGGGCTCCTCCTCCTCTGTGGAGACCACCAACCTGGATGTCTCGACACCGTCTTCCGCCATTCCAAGCCCCTGTGGGGGCTCACCCAGCCCTTCCGCTACAGCCGTAGTGGCAGAGACGGCACCAGCCCCCTCGCTCCCGGATGATGGCAATTCCTGGGTTGGTGGATGGGCCTTGCGTCGCCGCCCGGTGGAGGCATCCCCGCCACTTGGCTCCACAGCACCATCTCCGCCCTCTTCTTCACTTGACGCTGCATAGAGGGAGACATAAAACACAAGCATCAGGGTACAGTACAATGTTCCCCTGGACAGGAAGCAATAACACATGAGTGGCACTGTCAAATGTCACTTCCATCCTGTCCCTCCACAACACATGGGTGAATGCACGCAACACACATGCAGAAACAGTCGTGGCGCCTGCAATAAACATCAGCATCCATGTACAAGGGCCTCTGTTAACCAAAATGTTGCCTTCAAACTCACATGTATCATGGCTAACACTGATCTCATGCACACACATCACCGGAGGGTCATGCATCATGGCTTGTGCACCACAGACACAGTGGATAGACACAGTGGATACAACGGTGACGGCACTGCATGAGTGAATCTACACATCATCACAGACATGTGTCATGCATCCATGGCGTTTCAAAGTCACACCCACACTTCTCAGACACACACACAAGTGCACCATACATGTACATGACAGCAACACCCATCCCTCACATCCTATCCATGTCCAAGAACAGAGACTGTCATGCTTTCATGTGTGCATTCCGCATACAGCTCCCTATGTTGCATTGAAACACATGCACCATCCATGTGGTTCACACATTACTGGTCTCACACGCATGACCATGATGTCCCTGCACACACACATCCATACATGCCCTATGTCACACATATAGGCAAGTATCAGACTACCAGCACACTGAAACATGCCCTGTCTCATACAGCAATGCTTGGCCACTTACCGCTCAACTCCAGACGGGTCTGCCTCTGAAGGATCTGGGCATGGAGTGCTGGGGCTACGTGTTCCCGGGCCATCATCTGGATGTTGCTCATGCTGCCCAGGCCCTCCTCGGCAAGGCGCTGGGCCTTGTAGAGGGTTCTGGACCTCAAGTCCTCCCAGTGCTTCTTGACGTGCTTGATGTTGCGGGTTGCCACCCCCTCCGCGTTGATGGCAACCACTGCGTCCTCCCAGATCCTCGACCGGCCTTCCTTGTTGGCGCTTGATATTCTGAAGAGGGCATCATAATGCCCCAGGACATGCTCCACCAGGACACCAACTTCCTTCTCACTGAAGCTGATGGCCCTCTGCCTCTCTGACTGGGGGTCGCCAGTGGTCTCAGATGGTGTTTGCCCCGACATGGCGACCGCCGAGGCAGGCATGGGTGGGCAACTGGGTCCTGCGGCTGGGCTGTGGAGTGATGGTATCCCAGTCGGGAGTCTTCTGTTCGAGCAGGGGTGGACACAGCAACTGGACCCCTGCAGATGGCTGACATGCAGGCACCAAATAGCAGGGCACGTGGGCAGCAGGCAAGCAGGCAGCAGCAGATGGCTGGTGGGAGCGTGCTCGAGGCTCTTGGGGGCAGGAAAATGGCCTTTTGTGCTGGAGCATGGTCTTCCGTGTGTTTTCGCGAGGTCAGCTTGATACGGAGTGATTTGGCACGTGAAAAAATTGCACGTCTGTGTGTAATTCGAGGAAAGGCCCTTAGCGCGTAAGCGCATCTGTGACGTAGCGCGCACGGTCGTTTCCCTCGTGATGTGGGCATAGTGGTTCAGCGCGCGTGTGAAAAAACTGCACGTCTGCGTGTGAATGCATGTAATCCGAGGAAAGGGGCTACGCGCGACTCGCGCGGGCGTTTCCCTCAGCACGGGTTAAAGGTGAGCAGGGCCAGCAGTTCGCTGTACGTGCCTTTCATGGAGACCTACGTGTGTTGCTACTTCGTGTTGTTTCGCGCGCAATCACAACTTTACAGCGAATCAAGGACGTATCTCTTCTTTTGGCGGGGGTATTGGCTACACGTGTTTTTCATTATCACGCTAGACAGACGGTGAGTTGCGCACGCTATTTTTCCCACTGCGGGTGCCCCTCTGTATCGCACCCGTTTTCGAAGTCATAGTAGCCTGCGTGTCCCACGCGTAAAGGTTTTTCATGTTACTGGGTGCCACCGTGTACTGCGGGAGGTTGTTTCCACGCACGTAGGCTGCAGGGTTGCATGCACGGTTTTACTGCAGGTTTGGGGTGCCTGAGCGTTGTGTGACCCGTCACTACATCACCAGGGTCACATACAGCCTTGCAGGTGCAGGGGGGCTGTTAACATCTTGCATCCCACCCCCTTCACCCCAATTGCCCAGGACAATTGTGGTGTACACCTCCCATTGGCACTCCTCCATTTGTGCCGGCACTACTCCATCTGTGCCATGGTTGGGAGGCCAGCAAAGGTGAGGGGCGTCTCAGCTAGGCGTCCTCCTCGTGGCGGGCGTGGTCACTGGACATGGCCGGGGTGACCAGGGAGTAGGGGGACTCCAGGGTGTCCAGGGTGGCCACAGAGGGGGAAGAGGCAGGGGTGCGCCACTTGAGCATGATGTTGTGCCATGTGTCGGTGCAGTCATGCCACTACCCCCTGTGGTTCCAGGACATGCAGTTTCTGCATCTAGCACTGGCGCCTGTGTGACCCGGCAGTCTGTTTCATCGACTGCCACAGGCCCAAGGGTAGTGGTAGCTGCAGGTGCAGCTGTGGACACCACCACCCAGGCTCAGGATCTGCCAGCGCAGGCTGCGTTGGCACTTGAAGAGCCCTTGGAAGATTTCTAATAGGCCAGGATGGAAACCGTAGGTGCACGCAGGGCTGCCTTGACCAGGACACGTGTCCCTGGGGCAGTAATGTCATCTGCTGCCCCGAACAGCCGGGTGTTGGCAAGTGCAGGGGCAGATGCAGCCAACAACACCCCGGTTGTGAGTCTGCCAACCCGAACAGTCGCGGTCAATGACCCTGCCACAGCGGATGTTGCTGCGCAGGGTCCATTAGAGGGCACCCAGCTGCCACTGACGCAAGTCAGGCCTGTGGTCGTCCCTCCACCTTCCACTCCCTTGGCTCAATCCACCGGTGCTACTGGCCATAGTGATCAGGGCGGCATTTGCCAGCCAGGGTCTGCGCCACAATCCAAGAGGAGGAAGGTTGCACCTGCAGCACAGGCTGGGACCCCACACACAGCCACGACCTCCTGCACGTCGAGGAAGAAGTCTTTCTGCAACCAGGAACTGGACTACCTCGTTGACTACGTGCAGGACCACAGCCATGACATGCTAGTGGGTTCTAATTGTCAGACTACGGCTGCCCACTGTGATACCCACTGGAAGCAAGTTGCGGAACATGTGAGTGCATTCCGCCATGAAGTGCGCATGGCGCAACAGTGCAAAAAGCGTTGGAATAACCACAAACGCAGCGCTAAGGCTAAGCGTGGTTCAAATTACAATTTGACTCTGGTGACTGGCAGTGGGCCTGCACCTGAGGAGGAAGACCTCATTCCGCATGAGTCACTCGTTGCAAAGTTCATACCATCTGAATCGGTCGAAGGAGTGGGAGAGATGCTGGACTTTGATGCCCAGTCCAGTGAGTGTTGCTGACTGCTTGTTGTGGACATGTGTGTTTTACTTGTGTGATGTGTTGTGCATGACTGCCACTACATGTCACGTGTACATGGTTCTGATGTGCAAGTAATGCAATGCTTCCCTGATGCATGTCTGCTCTGCTGGATGGTGGACATGTGGAGCGGACGGGGACTGTCCGCATCACCACTATTGCACCCTACTCACATGCTGGTCACCAGGATGCCCCACAAGTCCAAGTTCCAGCTCACTGGCCCTTCTGCATGTAGCGTGGGGTGACCTTCCTCTCAGCCCAGGGACTATGTCATAGCATGACTGATGAGCGTGTGTCCTCTGCCTGCTTGTGGGTACTCCATGTAGGCATGCTCTCTTGCCCCTCCACCCCCCCTTTGCACCCGAATTCCACCTTAGCATTGGTTTGCTTCAATTTTGCCATTGAGTACTTCCCTGTTCATGCATCCTGTGTACATGCTAACTTCCAGCAGCCAATATGCCAGACATATGCTGTGTGGTACATCCTTTGTACTTGATGAAGGGTGTCTCACTTGGACTATGCAGAGGTAAGATGCCCCGCAGGGACTGAGTTCCCACTCATGCTCCATGTGTATACCACTCATGCCCCTATGTGTCCTTGACTTGATGATCATTGTAGTAGGAGTCCAGGGGGACCTACATTGCATGGCATTTCATCAGCCTTCCCATGTCCACTGTGGCTCAGTCCTGCATCGCACACATGTTTAGGGTGTGACAGTCTGTGTGGGTCACAGGCCTCAGCCTGTTTAATGGCCAATGACTCTGTCCAACTGGTGTAATGTCTTCTTCACACGTGGGTGTACTCCGGAGGTTTCATCATGTGTTTTACTTACTGTCCCATCATCATTTGCTGTGTCGTCACTTCACTCACATGATGCAGTTGATGCTAGTCTACACTGTCTGTCAATACACAGGTCTATGGTCAGCCTTTTGATACCATGCTAGGCATCCCTGCATTTGCATCTGGGGAGGGCTGGTTTGCTTGTAGCCATGCTAGCCATTGAAGGCACATTGTACGTGATGGCTGAAGTTGACCTTGCACTGCCTTCACATTTTCAGATACACATCATGAAGTACTTGTACATGTAGACAGTGAGTAACGTTCAAATTTGCTGCACTGCATCGACCCACTTCTGTGCAAAATGACACCATTCTACATGCCTAATAACATAAGCACTGTCAAGTTGACCCAGTTTGCAAAGCAGGTTCTCTTTTGTGTGTGACATGTCTGCTTGCTGTGTTTGGTGTCTGTGTGATGTATGTGTGTGTGTGTGTGTTGTGTGCTTCTAACATGTGTAGTGACCTTTTTTATCTCTACTTTTCAGATGATGATGCAATGGAGCCAGAGGATGCTGTTGTCATGCCAGGCACAGGGTTGTTATCACTACTGCAACCCGGCACAAGTGGGGGTCGTGGGGTGGTAGGCCACGAAAACCCACATGTGCTACAGTCCATCTTGTCTCTGGCTGGCAATGAGTCCAGCCTTGATGACCACTCTGACGTTCATGTCGAGTTGGATGAGCATCAGGTCCATATGTCAGGGGTGAGTGATTCTGATGTGGGCTCTCCTCTGTCCGTGACACGTGCACTGAGGGGTCAGACAGTCTTGGAACCTCCACCTGTGGTGGATCGGGACGCAGGGTCAACCTCCACACCAGTCACTGATGTGCCTGGGCCATCACGTGGACGGAGGCATGTAGTCGTGCAGCCGCGGGCGGTGCCAACACAACGAGGGCACCTAGTCCTTGGGTCCCGCAGGGGTCAAGCCCAGCAACGCGTTCGCCGCGCGCAACCACTGTATACTGAGTGGGAGCAAGACATGTCTGCCAATTCTGGGCAGCAATGGAGAACATCGCTGTGAGCATGGAGCATGTGGCCCAATCCGTGCTCCCCCCTGCTAGGCAGGTGCTTCTCCAGCAGCAGGCAGCACGGTCCACAGCCCGCTCACTCAGGCTGGGCATGGCAGCCTCAGACAGGGCACGCCAGGCTGAGATGTTGTCTTTGCGTCGAGCAATTGCTGCTCACACAGAGGCACACATGGAGGCCATGAGGGAGGAGTATGCTTCCCTCAGATCCACTCTGGGTGTCCTTATGATGTCCCAGAGGGAGCGGGCAGAGGAGAGGTTTGCACAGCTTGAGTGTACTATCTCGACTGAGCTACATGCTTGCCGGGAGGAGCAACAGTTGTCCAGCCAGGCCTTCCAGGAGGAACTTTGTGTTACACGTGTTACCTTGCAAGAGGAAGCATGCGTATCACGTGAGGTCCTGCATGCAGACCTACGCGTGATCGCCGCACAGAACCAGGCTCAACCGTCCGGCAGACTTGCTGCTGATGAGGGGCAAGCTGCGGCTAGGCGTGGTCAGGCTCCTGTGCCACGTCCTCCTTTCCAGGAAGAGCCAGACTCGAACGACAATCTATCTCCCACATAGGTCGGGCTGTGCAGGCGTTGAGGCCATGGAGTTTTTTTTTCCTCAACATCATTGCATGTGGGTGTTGAGCAGCACCCTGTACCTCCCCCCTCCTGGGTGCCTCCCTCCCCCGGGTTGTATGTGGCCATTTTTGATTTTTCTTTTAGTTTAGTTAGTTAAGTTTCTATTTGATCGTTAGTTTAATTAGGTAATGTAGGTTTTTCATAGTTAGTGTAATTAGTTAATATAGTTTACAATTGCTTGTCTATTGTGCTTTGATGTGACGGTGTGGTGCTTTGTGGCTTTTGGAAGCATCCACTGTCTGTTCCAGCTGGGCCCTTCAAGCTTGTCTTGTGTATGTGTTTGCAGCTTGGGGTCCTTGACTCACATATGCCACTCCAGCTTCCCTTATCCATGGTCAAGGATGGTTCGGTGTAACATTCTATTACACAAGGGCTTTTGACTGTCATATCTGTGGCATGTCTGCTGCTGTCGAACTTGTGTTAACACCCCTAGTGGGGATGATAGGGGTGTTATTGACCACTGTTCTTCTTTCGCTGGATGGGGGGTTTCATGATTCATGTGTACATTCATTGCTATGCATTGTGTAGTATGTTTCTTATCTTTACTGTACATGTGCTTGTTGCAATTCATCTCGTAGATAGTGTGTTCTACACTTTACCTGTGAAAGACAGACTGATGGTGTGATTTCTGATGTACGTCTCTGACATGGTCCAGTCATGAAATGCCTGAAGAGACACACACAGATGAATTTAAAGCATTAATCGTGTGTTTCATGCCCATTCTGCAGGGGTATGATCCTGCAGACCACCTTTGCCAGCAGACATTGGCCATTGGACATCTGCAAGCTGAACACGTTTGGTGGTGCCGACATGCGCATGTGTGCGCAAGCAGAGGCACAGGGATTGCGCTCATACATCTGAAAACAGCTGACGGGTTTCAAGGGACTCTAGGCAAGGTGAGCAGCACAGAGGGGCCACAACACAGCAAACCTACCACCAGGCCAGTTGCACATGCATGCTTAGTAGCAGCACTGACGGTGAGCTTGGACAAATATTGGTGTTGAAGCTCACAATACAGCTGAGATGTGTTGGTGAACTAATGGCTAGTTGATGGGAAAGTTGTCTGGGGTACCTGCAGGGGCAGTGGCACATGCCCTACGGTCCACCATGGTCTATTGAGGCACTTGTATTAGCCATGTGCGTTGCGAGACGTGAAAAGAAGCAGCTCACAGGTACAGACAGCAAGGGACAGACTCGTGTGCACTGCATTTTATTTCCATGTAGAATTTGACACATGCACTACCTACTTTACTTTGGTCATGGTGGAACACGACTTGTTCTGAAGTCATACGTTGCTATATGCGTCTGGCTGCTTACCCAGGGAACATTGCATGTTGTGTAAATCGTGACACATTGGTCTTCCATTTGCCACGCACCCACCGGCGCCTGACTTACTGCATTGACTGTGTATGAACCATCACAGGGGTAATGTTACGTATGGGTACGAAGCATCCACACCAGATTGTTTGTTTGGGGCATATATGGTGGTGTGTTTGTGTGTTATGAGCACGCACAGATTAATTACTGTGGCTCTCTTTGCAGCATTGAACTGCTCCTGTTACCGGACCTGAGGGTGTGTAGGCAGGAGGCCAGCACTCATCCCAGAGATAAGTTTCTCTTTGTCTTCCATTTGAATAATTTGTTACTATGTGCATGATGATCAAGTTTGGTGTACTTGTGTATGTGTTAATGTGAGTAGTACAGTTTTGTGCATTTCCTACTTTCCCGTGTCAATCCTACTCCCCTCTCCTGCCCCACATTCCGGTTATCCAGTATAGCAATGCCTATCCCGACTGCATATCCCTGACCCTCCTTCCCCACCAAGGTCTCAGAGGCCTGTGTGAGTTTGACCTTGCAGGCACCCAGACCACGGTGGGGGTAGTTGGTTCGTGCCACTCCTGCGCCTGTACACGGGAGCTGTGACAGTACACATCAGTTCGTGGTGCATCATTCTGTGTTATGTACCACACATGGTACACATCCTGTTGTGACATTGTTTTACTGTGCTACCTTGGTTGTTACGTCATTGTGGTAGTACTTGGGCTTTGTTACGTACTGCTACTTCAAGTCATCTACTGGAGGCTCTTCTGGTTTATTTAGTTGCCTGCAGGCTTTTTGCTTGGCTTCTGTGTTGGCCTGCTTTGAGTTCTCTTTGATGTGGTTTTTTCGCAAAATAAGGTGGCCTATGAGGGTGCTGGGCGCTTTTTGCACACAAGGTGGGAGATGGTGACAAAGGGGAAGGGTGATCCTGTGGCCAGGTGAAAATCAAGGATGAAGGCTACATAACCCAGGTGCAGTTGTTCAGTGGGCCATGGTGATTTGTGAGGGAGGGGGGGGTGTGTTTTGTTGTTTACAGTTGCCTTGCCCTACAGTGTGATGCGCACCCTGACATTGTAATTGCGGTATCTTATGTACATGATGTATTCTGCTGATCAATGCCTGTTCATGTGTTGTGTTTACTTTTCAGGTGTGTGGGAATAGTTGTGGCTTGACATGCTGGGGTGTACACATGGTGAATTTTAACATGTGATGTGTAGAGGTAACTGATGGTCACTTGGATTGCACATGCATATATTGAGTGCATGTCCCTACTGACCCACACACTCGCACCATGATCCACTACATGTAGAACCACCCTTCCATGTCCACATGTACACTCTGTTTGCCTTCTGGTGCCCACTGTGATCCTGCAGCACATGATCTATGACCAATTGTGGATCCTGTACATGCGTAATTTGCTTTTTGATGTAGTTTGTTGCTTAGATGTGATGCTCAGGGTGTGTGTCACACACAATGGCTGTTCACTATGCTGTGCGCTGAGCAGTGTGTTGAAGGAGTTGGGCACGCCACACAGAAGCTGCAGTGTTGATTTTGCAATGCACAATGTGCATGTAGACAGGCATTCATTGTTATGGTACAACTACAACTGTTGGAATGCATTTGGGTATGACTTATTTTGGGAGGGAGGTTGTTGGTTAGTCATTTCATCTGATTCCATGTCAGGCATCATTGTCTGATGCCACTTTACATTTTTCACATGTCAATGTGTACCTTATTGCTACTGTGTTGGTGTATGGCTATTGCTTGCCATGTCATGTTGTGGTTTGGGAGGGTTTGGGTGACATACCAGTGATAGTCATGGCCTGTTTTGCAGGTCTGTGTGATTCACACCTTGCATGTGTGCCTTTTGGTCACACAGGATTGCTTATCTTTAAGTAGCTAGGGATGCACACAATGTGGCACTTCCATGGCAACATTCTCAGGGTGGTAAGGTTGTGACCGTTGACTGTCTCTTTGTCATCATCGATTGTCACCTGGTATGTGCCAGGCCTGTGTGCACTCCACAGGGGTGGGAGTTTAGGTGAAAAATGTGGCAACAAGCTAGGTCCGGGCTTCCTCACCAAGTGCCCTGTCCCCTCCCATGCGCAGCGCCTGTGCCTGTGGTTGGGGATGTTGGGGCATCACATGCTGCCACAATGATCCTGCACACTACTAGGGGTGCATAGAGTAGCTGCCCGACAGAGCGGTCAAGGGAGCGGAAGCGTGACTTGAGCACTCCGAATGTGCGCTCCACTATGGCCCTGGTTGCAATATAGGCAAGGTTGTATCTTACCTGGGGTGGTGTGGTGGGGTTCCGGATTGGCGTCATCATGTGGTTGCTCAGAGGGTAGGCACTGTCCCCTGGAGAGGTGATGATGGTTGTGATTATTGGGGTTTGTGTATTTGTGTGTGTGTGTGACATGCATGCATGTGCACAAGCATTTGTACTCACCTAGGAGCCATGTGTTTGCATAGACAGAGGTGATGATTCCCTTTGCATCGCATACCACCTGCACGTTGATGGAATGCCAGTACTTGCGGTTTTGGTAGATGTGCTCAGTGGCCCTCGGTGGACGTAGGGCCACATGGGTGCAATCTATGGCACCAAGCACTTTGGGGAAGTGTGCCACCCTGTAAAAGTCCTGGACAACGGCTTGCCTTTCTGCGGGTGTTCTGGGCATGTATATGTGCCTGACTGAGTGGCCTGTGAGACCCCCCCACTATGGCAGTAGTCTGCTGAAATGACCCAGTGGCCAAAAAATGCAGGACATTGAGCACCTTCTCCAAGGGGCTCAATGCTTGGGAGCAGAGGGTGGGGGATGTAAGGTCATCTTCCCACTCCCTGACCAGGTCTAGGATGATACAAGGTGGAAACCTATACCGGCCGTAGACTTGGTCGTCAGGGATCCCGAAAAGGCTTGTCCGTGGTTAAAAAATGTGTTCACTGGCTATTCTCCTCCTCCTGCGGTGTCCCACGATCAGTGCTGCGACAAATGGGGCATTCATCGTAGCTGTATATACGTGTTTGTTGTTTGCGCGCACTTTTATACTGTGCGCAGAGATGCTTCCGCCTGCCTTCCTGTGGCAGACGCGTTACAGCCTATGCGCGTCCATTTGCCGTGCGCAGGTTTCCCCATATTCGAATCCATGAATACGGGTTGTTCGCATGCGTGTGGGCGTTCCGTGTAGTTCCCTGCAGTACTTCCCCAGTTACGCCTTCTTTTTCATGCGTGGTTCCCCATTCCGCATGTTACGCCCACTGTTCCGCCCACTTTTGTTGTGTGCACTGCGCTATGTGCACTTTCGCTGTGCGCGTAGCGCATGCTGTTTGAAGACGTGTGCGCCCGCGTGCACCACACACGGATTTGGCGCACAACCAGTGGTAAACACGCGCAGCACCTTCCTTGAATCGCACGCGTGCGCTTGCTTTCTCACGCTTGCGCTGGGATTTTCGGCGCACGTTTGTTCCATGAATTGGCCCCTTATTTAGAAAACATTCAACTAGTAATAAGCAGCTCAATATCACACTATAATACACTATAGTACACAACCAATAGTTTCTGAACAAGTTAGGCTCCCCTGAAGTGGGAGCAAAATGGCACTTCAGTAACTTTCAAAAGGGGTAGAAAGACAAAGGTTAAAATAATCAAGGCACAATTACATTCGTGGGAATGGCAAATAGTTGCAGTTTACTACACGAGGTAATTCAATTCAATAGGCCTGGGCCAAAGTCAATGGTTCAGAGTCTTGTATAGGATAGCACAGTTCTGGTAGTAAACGGTTAAGTCTTTGCCAAAGTTCTTAGAAGTAGTTTGCCAGCAAAAGAGTTATATGTCGGTTTAAGAGCAAACAAGACTCCAAAGTTGGGAAAGTTTCACAAACTTTCACAGCGGCAGAAAGTATTTCCACACCGGGTTTGCACAGCACCTTAAGTATGAAGAAAAGCAGTAGCTGAGGCAATTGTTCCTGGTAGTTCCTGCAGATCTTGCTGTTCCTGAGCTTCAGTCGTGGGTACAAGAAGTAGGACATCGGGAGGTTCGTGCACTGCCCAGGGAACAAGCCACAAGCTTAGAAAAATGTCGGTTTTAATGTGTGAGTGCCTTAAACTGGTATCCTTCTCACTGGCTATCCGGTTTTCAACAGCACTCTGATGAAGATTCGACCAGTATGGAGATGGCATCCATGTGGCTTACGAGATGGCTGTTCCCACCAGCTTAAGGGAAGAAATCGTCCTTGAAGGGCTTCTCTGTCGAGGGAGTTTCAGGCATTTTCTGAACAGCAGCAGGGCTTCACCGGGCAAACCAATGGTCCAGGAGTTTCAGCAGTCGTCTTCCTTCAGCTCGTCTTTGGTTCTTTCGTTCCAGTGGTCGACTCTGCCTTTCAAGTCCCGGAGACCTGTTTTTAAACAGTTTTCTCCCATTCATTCCAACCTAGCTGTCACTCACCAAGCAGGGTGGCTGTCCTTGCCGGACAGTCAGCCAGCCAATCACACAAGAGTGCATTCAGGTCTCCTAGGAGACTGAGCACAGGGAGTTTTGAGCACCTCCCTCACATCCTATCCACCCCAGACACTCAGGCACCAGAGGAGGGCTTCAGCACTGAAGCCCGCCAATGGGCATCGAACAAAGGGACCAAACTTGGTTTGGCGCGCAGAGTTAAACACAAGAAGGACCTTTCCTAAAAGAAACAGCAAAAAAAGATGACCAAAGTCTGTTTATACAGAGGGGTCTTGGGCACTATATTGAAAAACATGGCTGACCCGATTTTAGCTACCAGTGTTTGCGGTCGGGAAATATCATGGTAGTTTGTTCTAAAACCACTGCCACCAGCCATTTCAAGAGGAAAGGGTAACATTTGGCTGTTACATAAGTGTTTAGACACAGGGGATGCAAAGCAATCCTTCCAGCACTCTATAGGAAGATAGTTTGTGCTGGGTCTATAATTTTAAAAAGACTAGCAAAGTCAATTTAACTTTACACGCTCTGGGAGACGGTAGTCAGTCCCAGAGAAGGTATTTAAACCTTGGGAAGTCTGAAAGACATCCCTGTGCCACTGCATTGAAGGTGCTGTGTGACACACAAGAAAAAGATGATGCCTATGGAGTTATCTAAAACTCCATATCCAAAGAACACAAAAGTAAAACGCACATCAAAAAATATGAAAGAGTGGGAAAAAAGGCTCACACTCTTTCCAGCTGAAAATTAAAATTCTAGAAGTCCAGCAAAGTTGCTGGGGGTCTTAAAAAGTAAGGGAAATTAGCACATTCTTGAGAATCCTCCCTAACATTCAGACAGACCATCAACCCTTGAGATGGTTAATGCAGATGAAGGGGGAAAATCATAAATTGTTAAGATGGTCAATCAGCCTACATGGGTTTGATTTTACCATTGAACACAGGTCAGGGTGTAGTCACCAAAATGCTGATGGTCTCTCCAGAATGTATGACCGACTGGAGTAAGGAGATTTATCCAGGGGTGGATTAAATCCTCCTGTCCCTTAGTCTGGGGGGGGGGGCAGGTATTAGGGAGAATTCTCAAAAATATGCTAATTCCCTTCACCTTAGAGACCCCCAGCAACTTTCCTGGATTTTGAGGACTTGATTTTTTTTCCCACTCTCTCATGTGTTTTGAAATGTGCTTTACTCTTGCGTTTTCATCATCTTTTCATTTGTGTCACACAGCACCCTCACTGCAGTGGCACAGGGAAACTCTTTCAGGCTTTCCAAAGGTTTAAATAATTTCTCTGGGATAATCTACTGTTTCTCAGAGTAAGTAGAGTGAAATTGACTTTACTAGTCTTTTTTAAATTCCTGGACCCAGCACACCCTATCTTACAATAGAGTGCTGGAGGTGTTACTTAGTATCCCCTGAGTCTAGATACTCCTGTAGCAGTGAAATGTTACCCTTTCCTCTCAAAATGGCTGGTGGCAGTGGTTTTACAACAAACTACCATGATTTTTTCCGACCGCGAACACCGGTAGCGTTAAATCGTGGGAGCCATGTTTTTCAAGATGGCGTCTGAGCTCCCTCTGTAACAACAGGTCCCGGTCTTCTTTTTTCACCATTTCTTTGTGGAAAGGTCCTTTTAGAATTTTTCTCTGCGCACCAAACCAGTTTTGGTTCCTTTGTTCCTTCGCCTTTGGCGGGCTTCAGGACTGAACACCGCCTCTGGTGCCCGAGTATCTGCTGTGGACAGGAAGTGAGGGAGTTGCCTGAAACTCCCTGTGCTTAGTCTCCTAGGCAAGGACAGCCACCCTGCTGGGTGAGTGACATCTAGGCTGGAATGAATGGGAGAGAACTGAATAAAAGGAGAGCCTCTTGGCTTGGACGGCAGAGTCGACCACTGGAACAAAACAACCGAAGACGAGCTTGAAGAGAGCGGCTGCTGCATCTCCTGGACCATTGGTTTGCCTGGTGAAACCCTGCTGCAGGTCTGAATCGCTAAATTCATCTCGACAGACTTCTCCCTTCGAGTTGGTGGGACCAAGCAACTCGACACTAAGCCACCTGGATACCAGTCTCAGAGCTGGCTGTATTTTCCTCAGAGTGCTGCAGGAAACCGAATAACCAGGGAGAGGGACACCAGCTTGTGTGCTTGACTACAGCTACCGGAATTGAAGATTTGCCAGTTGCCAGCTTTTTGACCAGTCCCAGTGCAGTGCAAGAGTCCCCCGATGTCCTCCCTCTTGTCCCCACGACTGAGGCCCAGGAACAGCGAGATCTGCAGGATCTGTCAGGAACAGAGGTAACCATCTACATCTTTTTCTTCATTTGTAAAGGTACTGTAAAAACCAGACAGGTACTTACTTCTTGCAGTGAAAATGCCTGAAACTTTCCCAACTCACGGGCCTAATCAGCTTTTGAAGTCAACATACGATTCTTCTTCTTACAAACTATTTCTGAGAACTTTGGCACAGACTTTTCTGTTTATCTACCAGAACTGCTTTATCCTATCAAGACTTTAGCCCATTGACGTTTGCCTAGCCTATTGAATTGAATTGACTCTTCAGGTGAACTCAAACAATCTACACTGCCTAAGAAATAACTGCATTCTTTCTATGTTTTGATAACCTATGCCTTTTTCTCCTTCTTCAAAGTATTCTCAATGCCTCAGAAACTTATAGTGTACAGTACTGAAGTATATTTGTGTGTAATAATATTGCTTCCTTCTTATGAATGTTTTATAACTGACAGTTAAATAAATTAAGAAGTATTTAACAAAAAAACCTTGAGTGTAAGAGTTTAGTTGAATACCTGTGATTTTAGACCTCTGTGTAACATCATTACAGCTCACAATCCCTCTTGAGATATGCCTGGCTGCTCAGCTCCGCTACCAAAAACTGTGAGTACAGACTTATACCAAAGGTTGCTTTTGCTTACACCCATAGTCCTAGTTGTGTATAGTGGTCCCAAATAGTAGTTGATATAAAGTTTGCCTAACACCTCCCTCCACCCCAAATGGATAGGGGGGTATCACATGTACTCCTTCCTTGGGGCAGATTGCACTAGCAATCTGCCCCCAGGGAGGGCTACATGAGATGCTCCCCATCCGTTTGGGGTGGGGGGAGGGCCACCCCCTTTCCATTAAAAACATCCAAGGTGGTGGGGAAAACGTGTGGCCCCAAGCTTGGGGTGAGGGGTTGTGGCAAGATTTCTGTTGGCCCTCTCCCCCACCCAAAATGGATAGGTAGGCATCTCATGTAGCCCTCTCTGGGGGCAGAAACCCACAGAGGTCTACATGAGGTGCCCCACCATCCACTTAGGGTGGGGGGGGAGGGGTGGGGGAGAGGGCAAGCCCCCTTTCATGATAAAAAAATCCTGGTGGTCTAGTGACCCTGGGCCCACCACCCCAACATAAATTCATTGTTTTGTATTGTTGTTTTGTTTGGGACCCCTTCCCTAGGGGCAGGTGGGCACTAAACCTGCAGCCCCATGCTTGGGTGGGGACTGCACCAACATTTCTGGTGGCCCTCTCCTCCCCACCCCAAATGGATTGGAGGCATCTCATGTAGCCCTCTCTGAGGGCAGATACCCCTTTCTAGGGGCAGAAATCTGCCCCCAAGGAGGGCTACATGAAGTGCCCCCCATTCCACTTAGGGTGGGGAGAAGGGGGTCACCTTCCTTTCCTCACAAACAATCCTGGTGGTCTAGTGCCCCCCTAAAACAAGACTTGTATCTGTTTCTTTATTTATTTATGTTACGTTTTGGCCCCTTCCCTAGGGGCAGATGGGCACCCATCTACCCCCAGGGGGGATCAAGCCTGCAGCCCCATGCTTGGGGGGACCTGAACCAACATTTCTGGTGGTCCTCTACCCACCACCCCACATGTATGGGGGGCATCATATGTAGCCCTCCATGGGGGCAGATAAGGGCATGAATCTGCCCCAGGGAGGGCTACATGAGGTGCCCCCATCCACTTAGGGTGGGAGGAAGAGGGCCACCTCCTTTCACTTGGCAAAACATTCCTGGTGGCTATTGGCCCCCACCCCCACCCAAAACTCTGTTTATTTTTTATTTTATTGTTTTTTTTGTGCCTATGCCCCAGTGGGGGGGGGGGCAAAACGTACAGCCCCAGTCTTGGGGGGCAGCTCTGCCAATGTTTTCAGCGGCCTCTCACACCACCTCAAATGGATGGGGTGCATCTCATGTACCCTTTACTAGGGGCAGAAAACTGCCCCCAGGGAGGGCTACATGAGTTGCCCCCATCCACTTAGGCTGGGGCTTACAGGGCTACACCCCTTTTATTTACCCAAAATATTTCTGGTGGCTAGTGGCTCCCACCCCCACACAAAACTCAGTTTTTCCATTATTATTGTTATTATTGCCCCCTTCCCTGGGTGCAGATGATCACCCATCTGCCCACAGGGTATTGGCCCCATGATTTGAGGACTGGGGGAGAGGGCCACTTACATAGTAAGCAGCCCCTCCCCTCACTCCAGAAAAAGATCCCTGGTGGTCTAGTGGGCATTGCTGGGGGTGGATTGAGTGTTCTGCGCCCGATCTGCTAACAGCAATGCTTCAAAAAATGTGTTGTTGGAAAGGGAAGAGTCTCCATTTTCCAACAACACCTCCCTTGATCTGAACGGCACAATAGTGCCACAGATGGAGGGGGAGAAAGGTGGAGACTCACCTTTCATTTTCACTGCGGCAGCCATTTTCAGCTGCCGCTGTGAAAATTACTTTCAGTTTCATGTCGGCGTGCATTATGCACGCCGACGTAAAACTGAAGGTAATCCAACCCCCGGGCTGTGAGGAGGAACCTCCCTCTCACTTAGCCAAGGGGGTTGGATTACAGTTTTGTGCCAAAAAGGATGTCCTTGGCACTGCGCATGTAGTGTCAAGGACGAGCACTTGAGAGGTTAACAAGCTCTCCAAAAAAGTCTACCTCATTCCAGGCTGATCATTGCTTTTATTATTCTACCAGCAGAAGTACGCCTTCTCCCAACAGGTTTTGTAGACAGACATGATAATACTGATCCTGTAGGTCTCTGTTCTGATTCGCTTATCGATTGATGTGCTTTGCACCCTGAAGTAAACTGCACTGAGACTAAGCGTGTGTGGCTGGCTGACATACCCCGTAGCAGACATTTGGGGGAGGTGAGAGTTGGTGTGTTGCTGCATAAGGGGTCCTTCTGTGCTCTATACCCACCTGTCACCTCATCCTGCATGGTGCAGTTTGTTGTGGTGCATTCCAGTGGAAATATCTTGGAAAACATGCATCCTAGGGTGTGGACCTTGAGTTTTGTTCCTAGTGTTGCGACCCGACCTTCTACGACCAATTTCAGGCAGCGGTCTCATGTGTGAAGGTGCTGAAATGCAGGGAAAGGAGTCGGCTATCAAAATGTCATGTAGCAAGTAATTTCCAAAGTGTCCTAACAGGTAACTATGAAAAATGTGGTGCAGATTGGTGAAATGGTGTGGAATTGTATAAGGAACAACGCTTTGCCAAGCCACAAACCCACAACCCCACAAACACATTTTTACTTTTGCTGAAATCCAGGAAACGGGGTGGGGTATCCAAATGTCATGTAGCTGGTAATGTCCAGAGGGTCCTAAGAGGTAGCTATGCAAAATTTGGTCCATATTGGTGAAACAGTGAGGAATTGTATAAGGAAAAATGCTTCGCCAAGCCCCACAAAATTTGGACTTGTGCTGAAATCCAGGGAACTGGGAAGTGTGTTCAAATGTCATATAGCCAGTAATGTCTGGAAGTTCCTAACAGGTAACTACGCAAAATGTGGTGCAGATTGGTGAAACAATATGGAATTGTATAAGGAACAACGCTTTGTGACAAAACCACAAACCTACAGATTATGACTTTTGCTGAAAGCCACAGAAAGGGGTGGTGTGTCCAAATGCCATGTAGCCAGTAATGCTGGGAGGGTCCTAACAGTCAACTATGCACAATTTGGTGCAGAGAGGGGAAACTGTTTGACTTTTATAAATATAGATATCAAGTACTTGTCAGATTTGACAATATGAACTATAGAAACCAAACCAAACGATTATACACAACTGCGGGTGTATGCAGTCACTGAACCAGCTTAATGTGTTAACCATCACAATATCTAACATTAACTTTGCACCCTGCACATCGTTGGCACATATGCCAGAGATGGGCATGCTGGGTATTTTAGAGTTGGTATTTGTGTGTGACATTGACGCCATCATGAAAGCCTTGTGAATATGTTGCTTTGGTGGCTTACAGGAATGCAGTGGATAGCTGAGTGGCTATAAACTACAGGTGTTACATCCTGTGTGACCACAGGACCAGCCCACAACAGTGTTAACTTCCCGCATGCATAATCAATCTCTCTCTCTCTCTCTCTCTCTCTCTCTCTCTCTCTCTCTCTCTCCCTCTCTCTCTCTCTCTCTCTTTCTCTCTCCCTCTCTCTCTCTTTCTCTCTTTCTCTCTCTCTCTCTCTCTCAGCTCTATACTCACATCAGGACACAGGTTGACCTGGATATCCCACTCAATCATAGTGCCTCAGCAGTTTGAAGGCCTGCGGCTGCTGTCAATCATGGAACCATGCAACCTTTACGCAGAGGCATTGATCCAGCTGGGCCTGACTCAGTGTTCTGATGATTTCTTTTAGTAAAACAGCGCAAGGAGCCCAGAGCACTCCAAGCGCAAAACAGTGGAAACTTGGAAAGCATTGGATGCACCCCCTAAACATGTAATCATGCCCTGGCTGCCCATGGACGTACTACAACCACAAAAAGTGATGAGTGGAAGGTTTTGAATAAATCTGAACAAGTTGCATTGCTCTGGGCAACCTTCCACACCGCTGTTTTTTACCCTGTCTAATCCATCGCAAAAGGGCTTCAGCCAAATGCAAATCAGTCAGGTACTGCCACCAATGGTAGCAGCCCAGCCCGAACTGGTAGGCCAGGTCCCCTCTACACGGAAACACAAGCAACCACATGCATGTTTCGGCCTTGCCTTGTTGGGTCTCCTCAGTGAGATGCAGCTTGGTTCCCTATGGAGCAGTGAGCAAGGGCCCCACGTTTGGGCATACCCTCTCAAACATAGGGAGACCTACTATAACCAAAAAAGTGATGGCTGGAATGTTTTGAATACATTTGAACCATTGGCATTGCTCTGGGCAACCTTCCACACCACCATTTCTTGGCCTGCCTGTGCCATTGCAAAAGGGGTCCAGCCATATGCAAACGGGTCAGCTACTTCCACCAACTGTAGCAGCACAGCCCGAACTGCTAAGCCAGGCCACCCCCTGCAAGAAAACACAAGCAACTTCAGATATGTTTTGTCCTTGTTGGGCCTCCTCAGTTAGGTACAGCTTGGTTCCCTATGGCACAGCGAGCAAAGGACCACGTCTGGGCATACCCTCTCTCACATAGGGAGACATACTACAACCAAAAAAGTGATGGGTGGATGGTTTGAATAAATCTGAACTGCTGGCAATGTTCTGGGCAACCTTCCACACCAACGCCCATCTGAACCATTACAAAAGGTGTCCTGCCATTTGCAAATCAGTCAGGTACTGCCACAATTGGTAGCCATACAGCCTGATCTGCTAGGCCAGGACCCCTCTGCATGGAAACACAAGCAACCCCAGACATGTTTTGGCCTTGTTGGGTCTCCTCAGTGTCACATGGTGGTGCTGTGCAGCTATGTGCCAGGTTAAAATAAAAGTTAGATGTACGTTTTGATTGAATTTAAATCAAATATTACATTTTCTTTCTTCCTACATCAGAAACATGATGGGCACCACCCCTCCACCCAGACATAGCAGCAAATGGCAGCACAAAGAGTCCTCAATCTTTGATAATCTCGTGCATCAGGGGAACACTACAAGAGTTTAATAGTGAGAGGCAAGATTGTGATGCACTTATGAACGGTAATTAATACAAATTAAGCCTAATAAACTACAACTGAGGCTTGCTCAACCAGCATATCAATATTATAGACACAGTTTTGGAAATAAGGTACTGTAATCGTAAATGATTTGTTGAAGGGCACACACTTTAGACAAGTGGATATCTTTTCAGCTCATGTTGTAAACATATATAATATAACATATATAATAAAGCAATCTGACAAATGTATAAACCCCTCTAGAAATACAATTAGGAGTAGGAATATGATTCTAGCTTTGTATTCCCCATTCAGAATAGAAGATTACATGTATTGGAATGCTAAGCACTGTAAGCCTAATCGTTCTCCTTTTGGTTCTGGAGCTCAATGCGAAGCCTTAAGGAAACAGAACCTGTAACTTGTAACTTTCCACAATACTAAAAAAAATTCGAAGTTCCAAGGAGTCATAGTGTGACTTCATTTTCATGCCTTGGGGATAGGTGCTGATATTTG
Organism: Ambystoma mexicanum; assembly: GCF_040938575.1. NCBI lineage: Eukaryota > Metazoa > Chordata > Amphibia > Caudata > Ambystomatidae > Ambystoma > Ambystoma mexicanum. The sequence goes on from NC_090934.1 coordinate 461,893,672, forward strand.
TAGTCAATTAATGGAGCTGTGTGGGGACTTTCCCATGCAAAGATAGACAAGCCAACATCAGATCTTTTCAGCCACATGTACATGCTCTCATTTAGATGACTTGCTGCTATTCACAACTGGCAAAGAGCAACCCTTTTAAATATAAAGGGTTTTCTAGTTTCCAATGCCAGGCTTGGGAGAGTGATGGTATGGACACCGTACCCTCCTTTTGATGGTTTTGGAGGTGAGTGGGTGCTGCAAAGCCCCCAGGATACCGAGGCCCGTGCTGTTGCTGCAGTCAGCCCATACATTGCACCGGCCCTGCGCCTGCAGACATGTGTGTGTTTTGTACCGCATCATTCTTCTTATGCATTAAGTATCCATGCATTATTTGATAGAAGTCATTAAGATGCCATTGCTCAAGTGGCCGACCGGAATAAGTCCATTGCCCATCGTCCATGGCACCTGATGATTACACCCCTGGTGCACCATGGCCTGGAGCACTCCAGGCTGGCATAACGGCGTATCCATTATTAACAGCAAGCAGAACAACATCGCATACTAAATAACAGGTACAGTAAAATCGGTCTGGGATTGCGCATATGTTCAGGGACAGCTTGCATGGAGTAGTTAAAAATAAAAATAACTCATCAATTTGCAAAGCTTGAAAGAGGAGGGTGTTTTCGGCGTTAATATCATTTTAGTCAGCTACAGAGCGGATCTGCGGGGGTCAGCTTAATCATAAAGCTAAGGAGACTCGTGCACGATCCGAGTAATTGCCTCCAGTTCAGCCCATCGTGTGCTGCTGGAGCAAGGCAGAGAACTTCAGAGCAAAGACAAGACGGGCCGAGGAGAGGGGGCTGATTGCCAGGGGAACCCGCTTGCGTTCCCTTGGAAACCAAAGCAGGTGTTGGGATGGGTAATCAGCAGGAGGCACTGGTGTGTGCGTGCGGGATGCTGGCTATTACACTGTAATGTGAAAGGCACTGGAAATTATGCAAAATATACCTCCCGCAGATGCTATGATTGATGGAATTATTTGCGTATAAAGCGGGGATTTGCGTGCCATTCTGCCCGCAAATCCCCATTCTTCAAACAGGTGTTTGCGGGCAGAATGGCACTCAAATCCCAGTTTTACACGTAAATAATTTCATAAATCAGGGCATTATCTTGTGAATGTGGGAGATACTTCAGACAATTAATGGTAGATATACAATGGTTAATTATTAGCATAAGCCAAAAACAGCAGCGCAGGACAGACACTAATTTCCAAAGTTTTCAATTGTGTTAATTTAAAGGCGAGGCAGTGCAGCTGCACTTTGTCTATATTCATGATGTGTTAAATGTTGAAATTAGTCAATTTCTACAAAAGAAAGACACCCGACTTTGACACTGTTATTCAAAAAGAAATTGGTCGCACAATGGGCAACTGCGCACACAATGCCTACAATGTAATGATTCGAAAAGAAACTGGTTGCCAAAGATGGCTGTTGCAAATTGCGGATTGAGACATTTGAGTATGTGTGCAAATATGCTGAATCTACAAAAAGAACCTTCAAAGCCAGAAATGTCATCCGATTATTGAGAGTACTGGGTGAACCCGATCTTCGTGAACTCGCGACTCAGATCAAACTCCAATTTCGTGGGGGCATGCACCCCCAAAAGTTCTCAAGAGTTTAGCCAACACTCCTCAGTCTTGCCCAACATTGTGTACGGGTGTGAGGAGCAATCAGAACTTCCCAAATCACTGAAAGACACTTTATCGAACACCCAGAACCCTCGAATTTCTCAGCCAGTTTGGCAGCATTATCAATGCGTCTTTGATTTGTCCTTGGCTGTGGGTTGGAAGAGCATGGCACATCCATAGTACCAGAGAGGAGACGAGCTGGAGTTCATGCACTTCATGCCATTTTTTGTGTCTTTCAGATGTTTGATTCCCTTTTTGTGACATATTTATTTTGTATTGTGCAACTCTTGCAATCCCTTAAATGACCGTCCCCTCTTCATGAAACCTATTGAGAAACCCATTGTGAAAGCTTTTGTCACACCCTTTGGGAACCTTTTTGAAACCCTTTCACTTAGCCTGTCTCCACCTAAAATAACTCTTTGTGAAATCTTTTATGGAAACTGTTGTCATACCCTTCGGGAAACCGTTTTGAAACCCTTTCACTTACCCTCTCTCCACCTAAAATAACTATTTCTGAAATCCTTTATGGACACCTTTGTTACACCCTTCGTGCAACGTTTGTGAAAACCTTCAGCTTAGAGTTACTAGTCCCCTTTCCTCCAAAAAAGACTTTTGTGGTTTGTGAAACCTCGTTCAAGCTCAATCTCTTAGTTCCCCTTTTCAAATATGCATTTTTCAAAAACTGTGCCCCAAGTTACATTTCCTGTTCACCCATTGGCCCTCATTCATAGAGCATTTTCCAATGGGATTTTGCCATTATAAAACGCTTCTGTGAATTAGGCCCTTTCTGTCCTGAGACTTTGGTGACAGTTTCTTTAAGGTCACCTTTTTGAGAGTATTTGACAGTATTTGAGTATTTGAGATTAGTTTTTCTTCATAAAAGGAGGAGTAAGTCAATGTGAGGGACGGGGGATGTGGTTGGGGAGTATCCACCAGCCATCAAGATGAAGGCTGCCACCTCAACCTCTTGCAGTGTTGTTATTTTGGGACGTGGGGAGAGGGCTGTCAAACAAGGAACATCAACCAACCACACTGAGAGATGGTAGAAGCTCACAAAAGCACAGAAGTATTTGGGGAGCACCCTCAAGTTATGTGAAAGGAGGCAACGTCAGCAGCTATATGTCTCGTGGAAAAAGTTGTGACTGCATGCTATTAGGAGGCAACAGCAACTGAGGAACTGGGTAATGATGAGTGAGGGGAAGTCATAGAAGAAAGCAAATTAGGTGGATCATGGGATGAGAGAAGGAGAAGATTGAGTGTAGACGCAGGAAGAGGAGAAGCAGCACGAAGTGGTCTTTGAGGAGGCAGATGCAGGGCAGGGTAAGGAGGTGAAGTATGAGGCAGAATCTGAGGAAGTGGATGAATGTAAGAGGAGAAGCAGCAGCATGCGGTTGAGCATGAGGACGATGGTGTAGGTCTGTGGGAGGAGAGGCAGCACACACAACACAATCAAGCTGATGAGAATCAGAAGGAGGGTAATTAAGAATTGGAACCTGAGGAGGCACATGTGGATGTGGGTCATTGTAAAGGGGGGCAGGATGAGAAAGAGAGCCAGTGAGAGAAGGAGGTGACAGTGCTACTGTTGGTGGCTCCCTCCTATGGAGGGGGTAATGTGGGCCAATGGGTGTAATAAAGGCCAGGGAACTGCTCTATCAATGACTGCAAAGGATTTCATTCTAGGTGTGGCAGACATTTCCCCGTTTCATTGTTAAATGCTGGAAGAGGACTTCACCATTCTGTGCAATCGATGAATCAAGGCAAGGCAAGAAGAGTGAGCATTACATGGTATGTGAGACTGCAATGCATGACGCTATTACGTAGTGGCACAAATAGATATTTACGATACATGTGGTACCTATTACACCAGCTCCACAGTAATAACCAGTGGCAAAGAGGAAGATTTGACAAGCATGTTTGGAGTTTCAGGCCATTTCTCACCTCATTGTTCAGTATGGAAGGGCGTGAACAAGTCTCAACAAAGGCCATCGGAAAGACACAAAAATGGAATGAAATGCATGAACTCCAGCTCTTCTCCTCTCTAGTAGTAAGGATTAGCCATGTTCTTCCAACCCAGAGCCAAGGACAAATCATACAGGCAGGTGATGAGACATTTTATAGGGCTGCCAAACTGGCTGAGAGATTCATGCCTCATTGGCCAGTATGGAAGGGTGTGAGCAAGTCCTAACCAAAGCCACCAGGGGCACCAGATCCAACTACCAGGCTCATGTTGGTATTCCCTGCACACTTCAGTGGCAGGGCTCCTACGTCACAATTGGTTTGATCACGTTTTCCATGATGCAAAAATACATTGCTTGCATAGCAGATTTAGGGTCTAGTGGGGGTGATGCAGACCAATTCAGTCCGAGATACCATGAAGGGTAATATGCATGCCCACATTTCTATCGTCCCCTAGTAATGTGAGAAACGTGTTGGCTTCAGATATTGGGATGGGAGCTGCTGTCATCTACTAGAGAGACCTAGAGAAATACCTGGTGTCGAAAACTTTGCATATGAGGGAGGGATATTTTTAATTAGTGCAAGCCTACATCATGAAGACCCAGAAAAATGCTTGTGGCTACAGTTGTCGTATAGAATGAGACCCAGAAAAATAGTCAACTTGTTCATGTTTGAAGCTCTGCAGCAGTGGGGTAATGTAAGAAATACTCACATGTGTGGATCTCACGAGGCAAGGAGAACCCCAAAAGCTCTTATTTGTGGGTTCTTGTGTACCAAGGAGAACGAGAACAATTCTCACGTTCTATCAGTTAGAAGTGAAAACCTGAACAACTCTCAGATTTGCACCTGTCCTGTAGCAGGAGACCCTGACAGGTCTTCATGTTGGTTCCTCCTGTGTATACTGTGTCGAAGGGAGAACCTAACAAATTATCTCTGTTTAAATTGTATTAATTGTGGTAGAGTCATTAATCTGAATTTTCACAAACACATCACGTCAATAAATATATTTACGCTCACATATATTAAAAAATAATGGTCCAATACAAATAGCTATGCAAAGCTTAAAACTAAACATCATTTTTTAACAAATTAGCCTCCTTTAAAAAGTTTACTACTTCCCATTTAAGCATAGTTTCATGGCCTGAGCACATCCCGTCTCAGAACGACTGGGTCCCAAGCCACCATACCCTATCCTCAAATCTTGAGAATGTCTTCAACCTCATTTCCCCAGTACCCAGACAGTCAGCCTAATACGCTGCAGGGTTTCGATGCTAGAATTGTTGCATTGACTGCACAGGTTATCACGATTCTGTTCTTTATATATAACACATGTTATCTCCCTGGTAGGCTACAGGTTGGGAAGGAATCGCAAAAAATCACTTCCATGTGATGGACTTGGTGAGCGCCTCAGGTAAACTTGCAAAAAGCCCTGTTTTCTGTCATAACGAGACAGGGATTTAGATAATACTGAGGCACGCATCTCGGCTATTGTTCTGATCCAATCTGAACTTTTCAATAACTTTTTAATAAGCATTGGATTGTTGATCAGATCACTAAGCCCACAATGAGTTGCCTGCAATATTTCCAAGGCATTCAACCTAAGAACATTAAACAAATGATAAGTATTCTCCCCTTTAAGTCTCTCACATCCTCATGTAGTGAGTTTGGGCCGAGGACTACAATTAACCTAAACAGACATAGGATCCTTCACTCACCATGAAAACAAAGGGATAGCTAATCCAGTTCATACCTGAGACAGCATATTGGTAGTGATTGGGGGAGAGTAAGGACCTACTTCCGCAGTTTACCCTCCAGACGATCCAAGACTAAGGTTTTGATGACTTGGTTTATCTGTAGCCCATAGATTAGAGTCGGTATTACCTTAGCTAGATAGAATTTTATCAGAAGGGTCGTAGATAATTTGCAGAAACCATGGTTTATTTTCTTCATCTGGCTGTCTAGATGAATTAACTTACCATCCAAAGATTCTCTCAAATGTTTCTTGGATGAAGACAACCTGACATTAATACCCAAATAAAGGACCTCCTTCCCCACTGGTATCACTTGGCCTGATAGCCTTCACCAGAAGGGAGGGTCCTTCTTCCTCCTCAAAATTTTCGATTTTGAAGGATTGATTTTAAGATCGTTAGTCCTAGCATGCTCCCCTAAGGCATCCAGCAAATGCTGTAGTCCCACAGGTGTCTAGTAGAGAAACACGACATCATCGGCATAAGCCATCCAGTTTATCCTTGCTGAGGCCACCCTCGTGCTCACCGGACCACACTCACTCAGGTTTTTTACTAGATCAGCCAGGTAAAGGTTGAAGAGGCAGGGTGTGACTATACACCCCTGCCTCACTCCCCTCTCTGTTTCAATGGGAGCTGATAGATTGCTCTGGAGATCCAGCTGCACCTTCAGGTGTGAGTGCTCATGGAGCTCTACTATCAGCACCAAGAGTGGGCCAAGGATACCCCACTAAGTTTTGACCATAGACAAGCTCTATTCAGTGTATCAAAAGCCTATGACTGATTCAGCCAGGCCCCATACAGTGAAGAACCCCCTTCCTAAATGACTTGCTCAACACCGTGCTGGGAATCAGGCCATTCAGTATTGTGGATATGCCACGGCGGAATCCTGTTTGATACTTAGATAGTATCCCTTCGGTATTACTCCACTGCTCCAGGTCCCTTAACACCAACCCTGCAAAGACTTTACTATCTGCGGCTTCTTTAAAAGACCTTAAAACAAAAATAAAAACACCAGAAAGCATGTGTCAACTGTCTTCGGGTAATGCTTGCCCTCAGTAAAGCCACGCTTTGACTGTTGCAATGATTAATTATAGTATTGCATTGTTCACTTAGCTGGACTAACATATCAAATTGGGATTCCAGCAGGTGGGACGTGTGTTCTTAAAACTGTGACATTGCTTTTTGTGGCACTCATTTATTTTGATCAGCTCATGCCTTTAAGCTGATGTTCTGGGCAATGGCAAATATTTTCTTCACAGGCTGAAAAAAGCTGGTAAAATGTGTCTCCACAAGATAATGGACATGTGCAAAGGAAACAAGGAAACAACATGCATGATCCTGCCAATTTATAAGGCAGCAAGTATATTAAACCCAATGTGAGCTCGAAAGAAATCCCAGCATATGTTTACCAGGGTTTATTCACTGTGTTTTCCATTATTCAACATTCTCACAGAAGGCAACGCCCATGAGGCATCTCACTTAAAACCTGTGTATGAACAACGCAGCCTTTTGCATGTACCTTTTGCTGCCATGGATTACTTTGGGACCACTCATGGATGGCAGGTGATGGTACAGCCATCCTGTATGCAGTAACAGCCATGCATTCAATGCTCTATCCACGGTTAAAAGGAGCATGGTGAATGGTGCATCTCTGGACTTAGTACTACTCCATTGCAGGAAGAACTTTTTCTTACACTCTGGGAAAAACATGCGTGAGAAGTAATGGTGACTGGGTATTTTTCAGTGCTGATTAATTGTTCCCTTAGCCCATTCAAAAACAAGTTGTTATACAAACAGATGCAACACGAGGTATGTACACGACATTTCCACCAGGATAAACTTGATTGAGCAAGCACAGTCTGTCATGCAATCAGTGGTAATTGAATCCGCTCTCAAACACATCGATCACAATTAACATGCCCAAAGCGGGTTCACTGTTAGGCATGTGTCTACTATAGACATCATGAGCAGTGTAGTTGGGGCTCAGCATTTCATTTGATGGAACAAGAGCAATGTTTCCTGGGATGACAGTATGGGCTGGCACAGGTTTGCTGATTGACTGCTGATTTTGAAGGGCTATAGTTAAGGTCTTGTTAATGAGTTCCAGTCCAATGAATAGCATTACATTGCATGGGATTGCTTAAATGTGGTGCCTGATTTAAACCCTTTCCTCACCTTACGGTTTTCATGCATAGAGTACAAGTGGCAAGATGATATAATATGGCCTGTATTTAGAAATTCCACACTTTAGATTTTTGTGGTGAGCCAAGACAATTCCTACACTCAGTTGGCCATAAAGGTAATGGTGTTATTGGTGATCATGGTGTCACACTTTAGATATGCCAGGCTGTTTTTGACACTGACAGGGAAATATTTGCCTGTTATTATTGATAGTTCAAGATGGCATTTGGTTATTGTCAAGCTTAGTATTGCAGTATGGGCAAACTATTAAGGGATCAGTTGTGTTGTATTTTTGTTCTGCTGTTAAATGTAAGGATAATCGGATACGGATTGTGATTCCTCGTTGTCTTTAATTTATAGAAAGTTCTGTGACAAAAGACGCATACTTTGTCTGGAATTTCAGCAGATGTGTTTTCAAACGGTATTATTTCTTTATTGTATGTGTTTGTAAGGTTAAACCTAGAAAGTAGTGATTGAGAAATTATTGTAAACATTTAAACTACTGTTTGCGCAAATTGCATATTGAGCTGCATGTCCATTTGTACACTGGATAATTTGTGTGGACATAAGAAACATTTGGTTGAAAGTTTGTTGGTGAAGAATTTTCTATCAAGGTGTATTTTTGCCACCATGGTGTTTGCTAGTATTTCATAGCCTCTTCCATCAGTGCATATGGCAATTGGTTTGTTTGTCATTGTGGATATGCTTCTTCATTGAAATATGGTTCTGTTGTACTGGTGTGAAACTTTCACATGCACAGAAGTTAGAAAATGTTTCTATGATCACATTCTGCCTGCTTGTTTGTGTAATTAATTTAGTTAGTGTTTTATTCTTTTTAAAATTAATATAAATAGTGATATTTTTAGTTTTAATGTGCTGTCTATCAAAGATTCAAGTATCAGTTTTCTCTGGTAATGTTTAAGTGAGGAACGTGACTTTTGAGTTTTCTTATGAGATTGTTAAAAGCTCTGCACAATAATTGTTTTTGTAAAATTTATTTTGAAAGGTTTTTCTGTGGCCCCATTGACATTGCAAGATATAGTTTGAGGTTCATTTACAGTTGTAATTTCTTTTACTACATATTCTTTTTTGAAGCAGGAGCAGTAGTGTTGATAGTGGTGACAGTTGTACTTTGCAAGATCACAGTTACTTGTTCTCTCGTGTGTATGTTTGCTATACATTTCTTTAGTGGAAGGTGGGTATACGACTTTCCTGTACTTTTATCTGCTCCATTGTTTCTTTGTATTATAAGGAGCTGAGTTTTAGTAGGCATTATTTTGTGTCTGTTAGAGAAAGACAAGTGTGCACTTAAATGTTGTTGAAGGCTGCAGGTGTTATTGTACATGGGTGAGGAAGAGTGGTGTATGTATTATGATGTGGATTAATATTGGGTACTGGGATGCAGAAGAGGTGTGTTAGAATAGTAATATAGCATTCAGTTGTGCCGTAGGATGTTGAAGAGAATGTATAGATAATGGTTGTATACCTGTGGCTTAGTGGCATGAAACAGAGGGATATGGTGATAATGGAAAATAATATGAGGTCAGTAATGATATGAGGAAGTGGAAATACAGGAATGAGTGGATTGCTGTTAGTGAAGTCACATGGGAAGAATGTTGTAAGCATAAAGAAATAGGTTAATGCTGGCTACTGTGAAAAGGAAGCAGGATGTTGGAGTAATAATATAGATTAGAATTGTGTAGTACGATGTTGAAGAGGAATGCTTAGCTAATGACATGTATGGAATGAAGCCATTGTAGAGGAAAATATTGTAAATCTCTGGTGTAGTGGTATGTGGAAGAAGGATGTGAAGATAATGGAAAATAATGTGATTGGATTAACTTCATGAGGAATGGGAAACACAGCCATTCATGAATTGTTAGTGAATCTGCATGAGGGAGAGTGGTGTAAGAATTAAGATGTCAAGTAATGTCAGGTAGTGAGATGAGGAAGAAGGTATTTGTGGAAGTAACATGAGGCAGAGTGATTTATACGTGATAGGAAGTGTAGTAGAACATGATGTAGATTGAGAGATTGAGAGATTAGTGTGGCGGCCCTGGGTGGAGTGTGTGGAATGGTTTGAGACTGAAGTACACACAGGATGAATGTTATGGTGCGTTGCGGAATCATAGGATGGCTGCAAGGAGCTTCACGCAACAGGTGCTTGAGCTGAATGCATGGCATGGAGTGCAGAGGAACTGAAGGTAAGATGCATGATGCAGTGTACGATTGGAGGAACAGTGTAGTGAAGCCACTGGCACGATGTGCAAGAGAGTGCAATGCATATTCACGGATGGAATCCATAGTGCAGAATGTGGGGGTGCTGTGAGAAGAGTGACTATTGTTGGGTGTAGCTGGAGAGAATGATTGAGTGGTGTGCTATGCAGTGGGGTGGGCCGAGTAGGTGTCATGGTGCATAGCAGGGCTTTGGGAAGAATGTGGGGTGCTTAGCGTAAGTGAATGGCAGGAAAGGCACGGTGCAGTGCTGCAGGAGTAAATGGGGGCTGGAAAGGTGTCTGGCAATGGGGATACAAGGGAAGCAGCAGAGCTGGAATAGGCTACTCATGACATTATGCAAATGCCTACCTTTGAATCTGGAGGTGATGAGGGTGACTTGTAAACACGTCCTAGCAAAGAGCCTGTGGGCATTGATTTTGCTGGGAGTGGCAGGTGACTGGTGTGGATGGACATTTCATTAGGTCAAGGATGTTTTTGGCCGAACCCCTTCGACGCCAAACTCCTGTGGTGCTCAATACCGTGCCCTTTGTCTGAATGGGCTTCACTGCAGAGGGCTCTGTGGGTAGTTTTTAAAGGTGATGGAAGATCAGGCAACGCTGCATTGCGTTGTGCATAGTGTAGGTTTTTACGGGTGGTTGGGCACCCTTTCCTGTATACCTGCAGTGGTCAACACTCCGCCCTTTTCCTGTGCAGGCTTTGCCACAGAGGGCTCTGTAGGCAGGTTTTAAAGGTGGTAAATATGGACAAATATTGCCTGTCAGGTAAGCTGCAATCCAGTTTCCATGCTATGAATGACACAGAAACCCCTATGCTTGACTTAAGAACAACTTGGTCAACTTTATGGACTCTGGTAAGGTGGGCTTACTAATGCTTCTCGACCTCTTGGCAGCATTTGATCTTGTTGATCATACCTTGCTTCTTGAGAGGTCGGAAAGAAATTCCAAATTGTTCCAAACCTCCTCTATTTAGGATGGAATATTTCTTGGGGCCAAGGATGAATAGAGTGAGTTTTCAGGCACCTCTGGAATTGTTGACTTGTGAAGTTCCACAAGGGGCATGTCCCTCTCCTTCTTTGCTCAATCTGTACACCCGCCCGCTCTTTCACCTCATCGACAGCATTGGCATTATATATACCAACCATGCCGACAACACCCAGGTGGTCTTTGAGCTGACCGGTGACAATGAGAGGGACACACAGTTAATTAATCAAACATACAGCATGATACAGGGATGGATGAACACCAGCTCTGTGGCTTTAAATAGCAACAAGACTGGATTCATGTTGGTAGGCTCCAGTCAACATTTGAGAAAGTTAGAGGCCAGCTTGAGACAATTTAAAATAGCTGATTGTGGCATTCAAGTGAGCCTTGGGTGAATATGCTTGGACTCAAACCTAAACATCAAAAAGCATGTGATGCAAATCAAAACCTCTTGTGCCTACATGACAAAATTAATTAGGCATATCAAACCTTACATATCACCGGCCAATGTATCTATGGTGGCCAAAGCCCTTGTGAACTCAATAATAGACTATTGTAAAAGTCTCATCGTAGGCAACTCCAAAAATAACTCAAAGATGCTACAGGTGGACCAAAATGGGGCTGTTAGAGCGGTATGTGGACTGGCAAGAATTGACCATGTTACTCAGGCCCGGAGATCTGTACATTGGTTGCCGGTCCACCATTGCATCTCTTACAAAATACTAACAAACATACAAATGTCTGCCAGGGAAAACACCTATATACCTGTTGAAAAGGGTATGCAATGCTTGTTCTCTGTGCTCAAATAGCCTTGATAAATGACATCAGCCAAGACACAAACATAATAATTATGGGGGCACTAGCTTCAACGCCTCTGCCTTAAACTCTTGGAATTCTATTCCGCTGGAAATTAGAACTATCTCAGGCCTCTTGAGCTTTAAACAATCTATTTAGACCTTTCTTTTTAACTCCAAAGATTAGACTCCTTTTCTTACTAATCTGTACTGTGCAGACTGCTGTCTCTAACAGTGTGTGTGCTAACGGCTGAATGATAGTGCCTGTTTGCTCTGTATTTTTCAAATAGCTTGTGTGAATTCCTCTGTGACTTGTGACTGCCTAATTCCATCTGTTTGCTGCATGCAAGCTTTAAAGACTTGCTTTTAAAGCAGTGGTTTTCAAATTTCGTGCTTATAGCACTGTTGTTCTTTCTGAGCGGGAAACTACATTTCCCAGAGTGCCTTGCACTCTACTAATTGGGCACCCAGGCGCTCCAGCGCTGACACACCTGAGGCAAGTCTGGTCTTTGCTGGTACTTATAGCAGTGCCCTTCTCTGCGTTTCAACTCTTCCTAATCTGTACTGTGCAGACTGTTGTCTCACGTGTGTGTGCTAACAGCTGAATATTAGTGCCTGTTTGCTCTGTCATTTTCTAATAGCTTGTGTGAATTCCTCTATGACTTGTGACTGCCTAATTCCATCTGTTTGCTGCATGCAAGCTTGAACAACTTGCTTTTAAAGCAGCGTTTTTCTAATTTCGTTCTTACCGCACTGTTCTTCTTTCTGAGTGGGAAACTACATATCCCAGAGTGCCTTGCACCCTACATATTGGGCATTGAGGCGCACCAGCGCTGGGCCACCTGAGGCAAGCCCGGTCTTCACCTGGCATCGCTGTATTCAGTGTTTGGGCGTCTTTCCCTGCTCCGATTCCATTCCAACAGGTATTACTAGGTTACTCATTATCGCAATTTCTGCTAGGTAAAAGGTTTGCCTACACAACATGGGGTTTCCCTCAAGAGAATCATTATCCCTGGCCCACTTACGGGCAAGCCAGATTGCGCTGACAAGCAAATTAAAAACACACTATATTAGACGACATAGCTCTGCGTCTACCAAACACTAATAATTTCCATAACCTCAGTGAGACGCATGTTATGGTTGGAGGACCAAATCAGCGTCCTCCACTTCGTCTGAATGTCGCCAATGAGATTGACACATGGCTAGCAGTTCCTGCTGTTGACCCCGCTAGAACTGATGTGTTTCGACCTGTCGAATCTAACATGACAAGCGACAGCTGTACGGCACCTTAGTATACTCACACCAACACCCTCTCCAAGGATCCTTTATCTGCGCCCCTAGTGACCTCACTTGACCGAGTTCCATCTAACCCGCGAACAAGTGGGTGCAGTCTTAAAGCTGCCCTTTTGAACACCAGGCCAATGATTAGTCATGCCCAAGACATCCATGATCTGATCTGGGACAGTCAACTTGACATTTTGTTTCTCTCTGAGACCTGGATCCGAGACACCAGTGGAACCATTCATTAATCGTGCAGTCTCCACAGGGTATTCCATCTACTGCAGAAACAGAGGAGAGGGTCTCGCAGGTGGAGTGGAAATCATAGCAAAATATTATTTGGTGCTTTTCGCTTCTCCCTTCTGCTGCCATGGCTGGAAAATCGTACAAGTTAAATTGACCCCAACCCAAATACATGTGTGAATGTTATTCTTATTTATCACCCTCCATTGGGTATGCCATACTTCCTAGAGGACATTTCTCAGACCATAAGCTCCCTTGAGGGTCAAAACCGAGCCTCTCTTCTCTTAGGTTATTTGAATTACTGGAGGGGAGATCAAACAGATAAATGAACTATTAAACTATAAATAATTTGAACTTCCAAGTGGTAAACAAGGACCCCACCACTGATAAGAACCACATGTTGGATTAGTTGGTCTCTAGAAAGGTTTTAACCACTCTTGATCGAACATATCCCTGTATTTGGTCAGATCATTACAACATGGAATTCTAATTCCAATGATCAGAGGCGGTAGTTAAACCTCAGAACCCCTCCAAGACTATAATCTATCATAATTTCAACAGGATTCAGGTGCAGGACCGGTCTTTTGTTAATGAAATCCCTTGATTGAAACTGCCAGTGAGGATTCAACTGAGTACTTGGCCTCCTCATTCTCAAGCACCTTTTCTAAACTGGTTGATGCAAAAGCTCCCCTTCAATCTAAAATAGTGAGGGATAACCCCAATCACCAACAAATGTTCACTCCTGAACTCACAGCAATAATGAAGGTAAAACATAAATTAGAACTATGCGGGTTAAAAGATCAAACTGATGAAAATTAATCAATCTGGAAAGAATTAGAACCTATGAAAATAAAATCATCAAAACTAAGAAGCAATATTATAATCTTGAGTTTAACCAGGCATCCAACTGCCCACAAAAACGTTTTGAAATTCTTCGACTTCTTGAAAAATCAAAGTCCCTTCTTACTCCATTTGTTCCCTCTAAGCAGGACTCCGTAGATGTACAAACAGCATTTGAAAGCAAAATAATGAAGGCCAGAGAGAAAATCAGTGTAGCACTGCCTAATGTTGTACTCTTGACTAAGATTCAGTGTCATTCTCCTAAAAGCAAAATGATCAATCTTTTCACCTTCTCACCTATATCTGTTGTGGAGAGCATCTTTTATCCACTATGCGTCCCACCTCATGCTCTGAAAACATCTTCCCGCCTAAGCTCATCTTGGAACACTTAGACCTTTTTGCCCCCTTTCTGATCAGGTTTATTAATGGATTCTTTAGAAATAGCTTTGTATCATCGGCAATTAAAACAGACGTTACAGTTATTCCACTGCTAAAAAAAACACCAGTCTGGAGCCTAGGAATCAGGTAATCTGAGACCTATAACCAGCTCTCAATTCTTTCTTAAAATCTTGGATAAAACTGCTTGGATGCAATTTCAAGCTTTTGTAGAAACACATAACATCCTCCACAGCAGACAATCGGGTAATTGACCCTGCTATAGTACTGAGACAGCGCTACTCGATCTACAATCTCAAATGCTGGGTATCGTTGAAAAGGGTAAAGTGGGAATGCTGGTACTTCTGGACCTGTCAGCGGCATTCAACTTGGTCAATCACCAATGCCTTTTGCAGTCCCTACGCCATCTTGGACTTTGCTCCGGTAGTGCGACTGATTGGTTTCATTCGTTTCTATAAGGACGCAAATCCAAAATTCAGTGGGGATCGGTCCTCTCTCCATCAGCTCCATTTTGGTTCGGAGTTCCTCAAAGGGCAAGTTTGTCCCCTATCTTGTTCAGCATTTACACAAGAACCCTCCGTTCACTATTGGATGATCACGGGGTATTTTTTACAAACTACACCGATGACACCCAGCTGGTCCTATAATCCACTGGGGACCATTTGAAGGATAACAGATCCATCTCCCACATTTTTCACCAGATAGAACTCTGGATGGCCTCCAACTGGCTTCGTCTGAACATCAAAAAGAAAGAGATTCTGTTTTTTGGCTCCATTCATGCCCGGGCGAAACTCAATTTGACTTTCACGAGTTTCCTCAGAGGCACATGTCTATCAGCTGATCCAAAATTGTAATTACCAGCTGCACCTTCTAAGAAACATGTGTCCATACATTGCGGAAGGGAAGAGTGCCACCATAGCTCAAGCAACAATCAACTCAAGCTTAGAATATAGCAACTCCCTATTGATTGGAGCATCAAACTCATGCCTTAAAAAAATTCAGGTTCTGCAAAACGATGCTGTATGTATCGTCAAAAAGGTTGCTAGGCGAGCAAACATCTCCAATCACCGACATAACCTTCACTGGCTTCCTGTCAAGGAACGAATCCTGTTTAAGACAGGAACTATGGTTTTCAAATATTTCTCTGGACAAGCCCCTGCTTATTTAAAATCATCCATTCCACAATATTGTCCACCAAGAAATCTGCACTGTAGTGGAAAGAAGCAGATTATCTGCCCTGGTCATAGATGTACTAATGGACTTGGTAGGTCTTTTCCAGTTAAGGCAGCACTCTTTTGGAACGCTCTTCCATTACCTTGAGGTCGGAAGAGGCACTAGGAACTTTCAGAAAAGCTTTGAAAACATATATTTTCAAGTGATCCCCACCCCCCTGATTGTACGCTCCCCTTTTTTCTCTTTTCCTAGATGGTTGTCCTGCCGTGTGAGTGTTATGGGCACCCGATGCCTACAGGTTTTCAGCACCTTCCAATTTAATAAATACTTGGATCTTCTGAACAATACAGATTATCTGATGCTTACATATCAGTGATCCCTACTCCCCGCTTTTATGTTGGTGCATTCTGTCTCATGTTATACATGCGCAATGAGGCCTATACTTAATAATAATAATAATACTAATCCAGCGCAATTACATTGCGTTGTGCGGAGCGGAAGTTATGACAGGTGTTCGGGTAGCGTTTCCTGTTTACCTGAGCCGCTCAACACCATACCCATTCCTTGCGTTGGCTTCTCCTAAGAGTGCCCTGAAGGCAGCTTTTACAGGTAATGGCGGATCAAGCGACGTTGCATTGCATCATGCGAAGCGAAGGTTTCATTGGACGGTCCAACAGCGTCTCCTGTGTATCTGCAGCACTCAACACTGTGCCCTACGCCTGCGCTGGAGAGGGCTCCATAGCCACAAAACCATATATTTCTATGACAAATACACATAAATCTTAGTCACACTCATTTGTTATATTACATAACTACATTTTACATAAACTATAAAATCAAAAATAGTCACAGTTGTAACACAGCAGATAACCCCCCAAATGTCAATAAAAGACAGCAGACAGATGTTTACGTCCATGCCACAAAATACAGCTTCAGAGTGATGTCTGAATCCGTAAGTAAAACAGACTGCAGCCTCAGTGACTATCCCACAGCCATTTAACACCACTTCCATATGTCCATCTTTTCTCTCCCCACTCCTTCCCTGACATTTTCATCGTCAAAATAACCCCAAATGTATTTTCATAGTAATTTTGTACCACAGACAAATGTATTGGGTTGCAGATCCAATATGGTGACCGTTTCAAAGCTTTTGACTCACCTCACACTTTGAATCAACCAATCAGCAGATGATTATTGTTTCTGTAAACTTTATGCCGTCCATTATTGGCTCAGAGACGTCTGCAGACTCTGAACCAGGAAGTGAGTCTGCAGACCGGACAGAGATTTCACACATTTTTTGGGATATACTTTTTGGCCATTTGGTGCAAATCCATCCAGCAGTTTAGGCTGTAGGAGCAAGCAAAATGTGTTCCCATTCATTTCTATCTGGATTTCAAAAATGTTGGGAGCCCCCTATGACCTTTTCGCCTTTGAGACATTTGCACACAACTTTGTAAGTCTATTCTGAGGTGGCTGTATACTTTTTTGCAAAGTTTCGAGATGATCTGTCAAACAGCGCCAAAGTTATAAGCCACCCAAAAACTGCTCTTACTATGGGTTGACCAACTTAACCATAAGTACAGGGTCGCTACCGCAAACCTCAAATATATTGTTTTCTCTGCCTCATACTCTGTTTGTGCAGAGCCACTACAACTGTTTCTGACAACTGTGCAATTACTCAGCCCCATATCTCTGGACAAAACAACCACCTGACTTAAGATGCACAAAAACCACTGGAACAGTTCAAGCATTTGCTTAAAACACTTATTTTTTCATAGTGCTGCTACATTGGTTGCGGCTGCATATCCTCTCTTAGATTGCTACTGATTTGTGTTCTGTTCTGTCATTACGGAATTATGTTTCTGTGTTTATGTGTGCCCACATGCCTGTGGGCTGTTTGGGCACGCTTTAAATAAAAAAATACATGAATAGATAATAAATAATAAATTAGAACAAAACACAAAAAGCTATTTTAAAAAAAAAACAACAGAACGACATATAAATCATGCAATTGTCCCAACATTGAAAATGATCTCTTAAAAATAATTACAATGTTAATTTACTATTCACTTCTAAAGCATATTATCAAAAACTAGAATAATTATACAAATTATTGTCTGATACACGATTATGGCTCCAGGATGGGCAGTCATGAACACTCTGATGGTATTCTTTTGAAGTATTCTTCTGAGCAAGAAGTGACAAAAAACACCAACAAAAGCCCAAGCATGCTCAAAGAGTCTTTTGGGAACATGTGAATGCCACAAATCAACACAGTTGAGGAATATGTCTGAGATGAAAGGCTGTAGGCCTCAATCATTGAGTACATAATGCACACTAAGTTTGCTGCTCAGTTCATTTTTCACAAGTCACCCTAACTTTCAAGTGTTTTTTTGTTTTAATTCAACCATACAACCTCTGAATTTGGATATGATGTTTACATTACTGTGACTTCAATCATGGTAATGGGGTCCAAGAACTGTCCAGAGATAAACTTTCCTTTCCCAGATTTTTAGAGGGTTCTTAGGAAAGGGATGGCAGTGTGTATGCTCGGTCCGCAATATACACACATACACCATGAGGGCATTCTTTAGATATAGGATACTGTTATAATTATAATCATAATAGTTTTTTTTATAACACGCTTAACACTGACAAGGTTTCTAAGAGCAGACCTCAAATTCCAAAGGTCAAGAACTCTGCTAGACCCCAGTTTGTTGTTGTGAGAGCAGAATATAGAACAACACTAAACAAGGCTAAGCACATTGCGAAAAAGACACTGTGGGTCCAGCTGTTCTCAGCATGTAATGCTAAGAATACAATAATATTTTGGAGGCTAGTTGCAGCAGGTTCAACCACAAACAGTGTACGAAACGCACTGCAGGATAACATTCCTAGTGAAACTACGTATACATATTTCTTTGAGGTTTATGGGATTTTGTTCTTATAGGGCCCACTCCAGCCGCATCATATGCTCTCCTCAAAGCATATACCAATTTGATGGAACCTCAGCAAATGATTATCCATGTTTTTATATAAAAAATTATGATTTATCACTGTAAAAAAGGGAAGTGGTTTTCATTTGTTATTGCCAACCAATTTTTAGATATAGTCAAACAACAGGTTACTAAATATTGAAATAAGCAACTCTGAAATAGAAACAAGCCATATTGGAGTCCTATATTTTACAAAAAGTTCTAAAGGTGGTGCAATGTATTTGGCAGTGAGGGTACATGAAGCAAAATGTCGTGGGGTGGCCAGATATGCGAAAGGTGTCTGGCCGTTATCTTTTCTTTCAACCATTGTTATAAATCTTTGTCGAGGGCGAGATCAACTTCTTTTAAAGATTAATTCAATCTATAAACCCAGACAACTCCCATAACAGAAAATGTGTCTCACATGCAGCCTTTTTGTGGTGTTCGATATGGATAAATGATAAGGGCCAATTGTGAATAGAGACATTTTGACAGATGTAGTGTCAGTGGGGAATTGTAAGGTAATTGGTTTAATATTGTACAGAGATTGTATTTGCCTCATTAAAGTGTGTACTTTACCCTCTATGAATACCTATGAAGATTTCCCAGAAAAGCATCTACAATGAGATCGATTATTGGTTATTTATGGCATCTTGTCAGTTGAAGGCCTCTGTAAGGTCTTGTCTTCCCCATGCCTATGTGACATGTCCCTGCCCCTGCCACAGCTCTTATATGATCCTCCAAAGACATGTGGCCCCACTTCTACATAAACCCATTGCTTCACTAACTCGCTCCATGTGTGAATGCCATCCTTCTACCTTCACACTCACAGAAGCCATTTTTGGGTACACTTGGTGGTAATAAAAGACACCTAAAACGCATAAAAGGGACAGCGTGTGAATGGCCCCCTTGCTCCTGAACGTACACTGTGACAGGAGTCCACAGTTCACATCCAACAGCAATTGCTAACCTGAACACCAGTTAAAAAGGCAGTTTTTATTAATAACATGTGTGATTGTGTGTGAACACGTCTCATATGAGTATACAGCTCGTACCGGATCAACAAGAGATGGCACGCAGAAAAGAGAGTGTATGCCTTAGGCTCTCCTGCCAGCGTTCTCTGATGGCTTGCCTCCAAAATCGAACGCATCATGCACATGAGCTGCAAGGCCTGGTTTATTTATAACACATTACTGAAATACATGGAGGTGACGTGGAATACATTCAAATGATCTTTGTTTTGATTGCAAAACTGTGTGGGAAGAAATTCAGAATCTGTGAATAGTCACAAGTGAGGGAAGTGGGTTTTGTTTTGAAACATGTTCTTGTTCTTTCTGAGATTACGGTTTTTGCAGAAGGCCAAAAACATTCCTAATATTTAAGCAAACAAACCACGGATCTAAGCTAGCTGTCTCTTTGATGGGAGACATGAGAAAAAGGTCTATGAAATACAGCAAGAGAGCCAGGAGACAAACAACTTGAATAGTAGCGCCTCCGAAGGTCAGAATTGACCTGTGGCAGATAAGCAGTGTGTGGGCTGAAACACAAGATACAACGAACACATCCGCCTAGAGCAGGGACTTACATTGCTATGCCTGCTCCATGCTGACATACTTACTGTAGACTCCAGGCGTGAATACATTACATCCTGAACTTCAGTGCACTCCCAGAGCATCACATACGTGACTATTAACGTCGCTTTCCTTTTCCATTCCAGTACCAACCAGCCCCACCAATACTGCTTAGTCAGGAAGTTTACTTAACCATGTAATCTCAGATCGCTGTCAGTGCTTCTCATTAAACTGTTCTCAGTACCAGAGGAGTAGTTACTGGGAGGGGCATTGCCCACAATCCAATATACCAACGAATCATTTCCATCGCATTTGGCTTATTTTGTGTGAGACACATAAAACAAGCAAAAACAATCAAGTATTAAAACATCCCCAAAAAATATTTAAAACTATGCGTTATAAATACATATGCTATAAAGTAACAAAGTGGGTGAGCACGATTTTGGCACATACTTTTCTTCAGGTTCATTTATTTAGGTGATTCATACCCTAATCTATAGTAATATATAGAAAGCAGCACTTATAAAACAGCATATATTACATGGCCCACGTAGTGGCCGTGTAGTTATGGTTAAGTTATGGTTAAGTTGCTAAACGCATACGAAGAGCACTTTTTGTGCGGCTTATAACTTCGCTTCCCCTGGACGAATCTTCACCAAACTTTGCACAAGTATATGGCCCACTCTGAATTTTTTACAAAGTTTGGTGAGGTTTGGTCCATGGGGGGCAAAGTTATAGGCGGATAAATGTCTTTTTTTCCCATAGACTGAATGGAGGAAACATTTCTGTCGCGCCTACAGCCCACATCGCTGGACGGATTTTCACCAAAATTGCAGCAGAAGCGGCAGCTTGATCCCAAAAGTGTGCTTTTGTAAATTCGGTGAAAATCCGTCCAGTGTTTTTTTTAAAACGACCAAAATGTAGAACTCAAAACATTTGTGATATCTATGGCCGCTCTGCGGACACACTTCCCTGTTCGCTCCGCGGACAGCACTCTGATTGGATAATCAGCTTGCGTCATGTCTGCGGACACACAACGTGTTCTCTAATCGGCTGGGATGAGGCATGAGGTGCGTCAAATTATTTCGATGCGCCAGCCATATTGGATTCACGAACATGCACTGAAAGTGAGCATTAAATCCAATTTTGGGGAGTGTGTTGGTGTGTATGAGTGGTTGGAGAGGGTGGGGGAGTAAGAGATGGGTCAAATGCTATATTTATTTAGGTGGGAGAAGGCCGTGATGTGTTTGTGGTGTCCGCGGTCACCATGGTTGCCCGCGGACATTCTAGACACTGGGTGCACTACTGGCTATTTTAGTTTAGTATGATGTTTAGTATGATGTTGGTTTTGGGTCGTTAGAAGAGCATTGGGTGAAGAGGGTATGAATTGAAGAGTTTGTACGTTGGTTGTAATTATTTGTCAGAATGTTAATCGAAGTGCATCGTTTTGAAGTGGATGTATTATGTTTTTGGGTTGTGGTCATTTGGAGGGTATTTCTTTCTATGGGTGTGTTATGCTGCGGTGGTTGTGGCCAGTGCCTAGAGTCTTGGGTGCATGGCCGAAGGCCGGTGGTTGTGGCCAGGGCCTAGAGTCTTGGGTGCATGGCCAAAGGCTTTAGGCCATAGGCCATGCACCCAAGACTCTAGGCCCTGGCCACAATCACCACAGCAGAACTCTACAACGATACCAAACATTTTGATTGTGGTATGTGGGCTGCTTAGGGGATATTTTTTCAAAAATGTGAGTACTGATTGGTAGTGTTGTAATAATATTTATAGGATAGTGAGATGATGTGTGTTTGTTTG
The DNA here is from genome assembly GCF_040938575.1 of Ambystoma mexicanum. Classification (NCBI taxonomy): domain Eukaryota; kingdom Metazoa; phylum Chordata; class Amphibia; order Caudata; family Ambystomatidae; genus Ambystoma; species Ambystoma mexicanum. The sequence goes on from NC_090934.1 coordinate 461,915,517, forward strand.
TTGGATTGTGTTCAGATTGTTGGTATTGAAGACTGTAGGCATTTTGGGTTGTATATATTGGTGAGGTGTTTGTTTGCATGGCTGTGTTATGTTGCGGGGTTTGTGAGTTTAATTATTATATACTTACTGTTTCCTTTGTTGAGGCTGTATGAAGAGTTTTGGCCAGGCCATGCAGTCAAGATTGTAGTGTTTGACAACAAGCGCTGCAGCATAAGATACCCATGAAAGCAAACATTTTGGATTCTGGTTTATGGTCAGGTGTTTGCTTGAATGGGTGTGTTATGCTGCAGTGTTTGTGAGTCCAATCCTTTTATACTTACTGTTTGACTTTGTGTGGTTGTATGCAGTTTTCTCATGACATGGGTAGTTGGAGCAAACATTTTTATAAACTACTTTGCCACTAATGCCTTTCATGAATTCAGAGGGAGGTAGTTTTGGTGTTTTTGGTTGAAGGCGTATTATTACTTGACATGGGTGCACTGTTTGAATTATGATGCTCTTATATAAGTTTAGTTGTTGCAGGGGTTTTGGTAATGGGAATAATTCCAAGTTATTTGTGATAGCACGTGAAGGTGTTTGGTTGTTGTCAAGTTTTGCAGTGCAGTAACTGCATAGTATTAAAGGGTCAATAATTAAGTATTTGTTTTCTGCTATAAGATAGAGAGCTAATTGCAACCATTCGGAATGTTCATTGTCTTCTATTTTGTATGTTATGTCTACAGTTTTTGTGCTATTTTATAAAAGGTCCTGCGGCAACATACACACAAATAGTTGGGTACTTCAGCAGATGTACTTTTAAACTTTAGTATTTCTTTTTTTGTATTTGTGTAATGGAAGGTTGCCATCTGTACAGTTGTTGGTAGTCTGTTTTAAATCTATTGCATTTTGCAAGTGGCTTTCAATACCAAAATATTTTCTATTGCTATGCTCTCTTTCTTCAAGTAGTTGTTTGGCTGTACCATGTAGAAGATTGTTTTTTAAGTTGGCTAGTGGTAAAGCAGGACTTTTGGCATAGTACAGTTTATGGATCAGATTTCGTATAGTTGAAGGATGTGTTGATATCATTTTGATATGATGGAAGGTGCTTTTGCAAATAGGTCCAGAAATGAAGGCTTATGAATGACCTTGTAGTCGTGTGTGTTTGCACACTGGACAGGGGTCCATTTTTTGTAGTAGTTTAACTTTGAATTTGTCTTTGCCTTTCACATACTGTTTGAAGAAATGGCGTAAAGATTCAAAAGACTTTTTGGCAATGTCACACATTGATGTGCACGGCTATTTGTAGGCTGGACGTATTGGTTCAGTGGAACGTATTGGACGTATTGGTTCAGTGGAACTCAGTATCAGCTGTCCATTAGCTGATACTGAGTTTTCTGGGGATATTTTTGTGAGCAGCGTTTCTTGTTCCATAATGGTATTATTACGTTTTTCATACCCTCGTCCACTGCCATGTATGGTAATTGGGTTTATTTTCTTTTGTTTGTATGCTTCTTCATTGAAATATGGTTCTGTGCTCGTGGTGTGACTCCATTCACCTCCATAGATATTTGTGAAGTTATCTTTGTTGATATTCCGTTTATTGAGAAGTTTTTTTGTAGTTTAGTACTTAGTTTTGTCAGTGGTTTCATTATGTTTAAAACTAAAATAAATAATTTCCTTTTGAGAAGGATTGCACTGTCTATGAGAGCTTCAAGGATACATTTTCTACGGTAGGTTTTAAGGGTTGTGCATGATTTCTCTCCTGTTTTTATAAGGTTCTGAAGGACTCTGTGGCACAACATTTTTTGTAAAATTATTATTTTGATATGCTTACTTGCCGCTACATCATGGTTTATAGGTGCAGTGTTAGCACTAGTGGTATCTGCAGTCTTGTTAATCACTTTCTGTTTCATTTTACATTTTGAAAGAGGAGGCAAAGGTTCTATACTGAAATCTTGTTTTGATTTGCTTAATGACTGTATTAGCTGTTTTTTGTAGAACTTCTGCTAGAGGTGGATACTTATTTTTGAGAGTTTAAGTTTGATTTTGTTTAGTTTTGAGTCACTTTCTACGAAGTTGCTTTTTGGTAGGCATTCTTTGGGGTCTGTTGGAGAAAAAAGAAAGTGTGAGTTGGGATCTTGTGCAGTGTATGTGTGCTTTGTGCATGAGTGTCTGAGTATGATGGTAAGGATGTATGTAGAGGTATGTGATTGTGAAATGGCTGCTACATCAGGTTGTGAAGGCTATTCTTGTATGTGTGTGTTACTATACTGGTGTTCAGATTGCAATAGAATGTATGGAGCTGGTGAGGGGAAGCACTAATAGTGAATCTAATGTTGCAGGGTTAATTCAATTGTTTGTTCTAGAATACTAGAACTATACAGTGTTTGAGTAACAGTAAGAACATTATGGCAGTATTGCACTTAATTTTTTGGATGGAAAGAGTAGGTTTCTGCTGAGTTCTCGTTCGTACTTCAGACGCTGTTGGTTTTCAGGAGAGTGGTCTTCACTGCAATTGTGAAAGAAAGAAGTTAGTAAATATGTGTGTTAATAGCACTGTTGTTAATGTAGACATGGATTTCTTTGTTTTTGCAGTAGTAGTGCTTTCTGATAACTGTGCATGGCATGTACATGAACTTTTCTTTGCCTATGTGAATTCTGTATATTTTATTTAGAATCTGTTAGTTGAATGTGCTTTAGAAATGAGTTCAATAGTAAGCTCACAGAGCACACTTGGCTTTAAAAGGCGGTGTTATTGGATGTTAGGAGATTGAAGAAATAATCATATGCTTTGTTTACTAATTTTACAGGGTAAATGGCAGGGACTGTATTGAAAAGTATTCAATGTATGTATTTGTGAAGGTGTGGGAAATAAATCAGAAGGATTTGATGGGGTCAGCAGCTAATTACTCAGTGGGTGATTACTAAAGTAGTGGGTGATTCTGTGGTGCTTGGAGATGGGAGAGTCTGAAATACAGTAAGGGTTGCAAGGAAGGACCTGGTGGTTGTGTTGCAGACTGAAGGGAAGGGGGGGAGATGTTGTATGTCTTGCTTTACCACACTGTATGTAGTTGTAGATGATGTGATAGATATGACTGCACTTGTGCATAGATGAATGCTGTTGTGAAATCTAGTACGGAATGGGCAACCAGCTGGAATGAGAGAGCTGTCTAGATTGGAAGCACAGATGTAGAGGCAGCGGTGTTGTTTCATCGGGGAGCCTTTCAAATGATATTGGCTATCTGTGTGCATAGATAAAGATGTGTGTACTCATCCTGGGTGTGTGTCATTTTATAACACACTAGAAAGCCTTTTTTCCATAATTATGTTGCTATTTATCCCATCTTGTAACATGAAATGACACTTTGTTAGATAGCTGTGTGTGTTGTGTCTGATTACTAATATAGTCATTTGTAAAGGAAGTTGAAATGGTATAATGTATGTGAAATATGCAGAATGTATAGAAAGGAAATTGTATGTACATTTTATGCACTATTTTGCATTAAATGCTATCATGTTTGAAATGTGGTTAAATATGTGGCAGTGGGTACATAAATGATAGAATGAAGCTTGTTTTATAGGTTGCATTGTACAAGTGACAGTTACTCTGTTTATATGTATTTATACAAGAGATGTACATGTTCCATACATGCCAATCCTCTCGATTTTGGCCGGAGACTCCTGATTTTTCAATGAAAAATATTGTTATTTTTGACTTTTTCCCGCCAATAATACATCTTTGCCCAATGCATTCTTATTACACAAATGTTGTCTCCTGATTTGTCAGAGGAAATGTCCCTCCCAAGTGGGTCGGAATGTAGGCATGTATGATGTACTGTGTAAACAATATTCATACCTGTAATTTGTGTTCATGCATGTGGATGTGCATGAATCTGAAAGAAGAAATGTTGGAGCGTGTAGTAGTAGTTGCTGTAGGTGCTTTGCAGTCACAGCGCAATTGTACTCGGAGTGATCAACAGTACATCTAAAGTGCTGAATTGTAATGATGGAGTTAGATGTAGAGGTCTTGCATGTGATTGGTGGGTGGTTGTGTGACTGCTTAGCAGTAGCCAATGAGGGAATGGTGAAGAGAGTGAAGTGGAAAGGGTAGAAGTGCTGTCCCAGTGTTACTTACGTGCTCCGTGGACAGCGTGGCTTTTCGCAGACAGGACATGGCACATCCGGGGCTTCCAAGCATGAAATGGGAGTGTATTGAGAGAGGCTGTGTGTAGTGAAGATGGCGGAGGTGGAGAAAGTCAGGGTGGTGGGGCTTGGATATATGTTTATGAATGGTTTGGAGCAGTATGCAAAATGTAGGAATGTGGGAAAGAATTTTGATGTAAAAGGAGTTGGGCTGGTGTGGAGCACTGTGCCTGGTTTCAATTTGTAGGCAATGTTAAAGGTTTGCCAAGATATGGCTAGTGTTAGCAGTCCACATGTGGTTGTCCTGCACTGTGGTGCTTTGCATTTGGGTTATGTCAGTGCCACTACTTTGTTTGAAGATCTGCAAAACCTGGTTCAGGCAGTAATGAAACTACTTCCAAATGCCAAGATTATTTTTTCTGGTTTGATTCCTAGGGCAATATGGGACAATAGTTCTGTTTTTTGTCCTCAGCAAAATGTTGCTAGGTGCTTAATCAACCGAGGCATGTTTGCTTTTATGACTAGAACTGTCATGTTCTTTTGCAAAATGAGAACATTGACTCTGGTAATGTTGGTTACTTTAAAGAAGATGGCATGTCTTTATCTTTCATGGGAAAAGCCATGCTGTTTTGGAACACAAGGGTTGCTTTGGAGAAGCTAATGTGAAGATTTTTGGAGGAAAATAAGGAAAAACCTGCAAAAAATAATACTAAACAAAAGGTGTTTCTGAAGCATTCGCAAGACAACAAAAAAAAGGCTCTTTTGATAGCCAACCTGAAAGGGGAAATGGGGCACATAATTTAAATTTTATATTTACAACGTTCAGATTTTTTGATGCGTCCGTGGACAGCACGGTTGTCTGCGGACACCGTGTATTACATACAGGATTTTTGAGGTTGGGAGGGAGAGTTTGTTAGAAAGTATTTTTCCTGAGAGGAGAGGATATAGCTATGGCTTTGTGTTTCAGAAAGCAAATTGTCTGGATTTTGGGAGATTTTTGGATAAATCGGTTGGAGGTGCATGCAGATCGCTGCATAGCGGCTGTACATCTTGGATTCCCTCATGTGGAAGTGCACTGGCATAGAGTGTGTGGAATGAAGTGGCTGGATTTGGTACCTCATTATGCTTCTTTGGTGACACAGTGTCATCCAGACATTATTATTCATTGTGGAGGGAACAGTTTAGGACAAGTGTCTGGAATCTCTTTGCAATTTGCAATGAAAGAAGGACTGTTTCCAAAATCCAGAGCAATTTTTTCTCGTACTGCGCAGACACAAATGTGGCTGCATTCTTCTTCATTTGGTCCACAAACGTTGAAAGCAAGGCGCAATGTTAAAAAGGTTGTCTGTGCCTTTTTGAGAGATGTTGGTATGTCCTCTTTTCACATTGAAAACATTATGTTTCGTAGTACACACATTTTTCGCAGTGATGGAGTACATCTTACTTATGCCGGCAATCATATTTTCTGCGAAATATACAAATTGCATTATGACCTTTTTTGGAATTACAGCAATCCATTTTGGAATAGGTGTTGACCATTTGAAGTTTTGAAAGAGAAAAAAACACTACAAAAAGGCTCTTTTCAGAGCCACCACTTCCGCCCAGAGAAAACTGCAATGGTTGTGACAGGGAAGCACTGCCCAGATTTTAGATGTCCGCAGACCTCTAAGAATGCACAGTGCCCTGCGCATTTCAGTGACACTTCTTTTTCTGAACTGTGAAAGGCAGCTCTGAAAAGACAATTTTTTGGGGGGGTTTGTTCTTTTACTCTTTTTAAACATGACACACAAGAAAAGGAAGGGAAAAGAGGGTAAGGAACCACAGGGAGAAGAAAGGGCAGGTGGAAAGAGTAAGATGAAGGGTGGACCTTATTCAGGTAGATAGCACTTTGTAAGTGACTTCAATTCAGCAATCCAACTAAGTCAATGCCTATTCTGGGATGCCCAATGAAAGCCCTTATTTATATATTTTTATGTCAAGTTCTTAAATCTGGATGATGAACCCTTATATAACGCCTCTCTCTTTGAATCCCCCTGACCTCACTGAGCCAAGAAGTATGTTTGTTTTGCAAATTAAAAGATTTATTTGAAAAATTAAACAATATATATATATATATATATATATCACACTTTTATAAATAAATTAATATTTGTTAGCACTCTTATGAATATGACAGTGATCAACAATGGATAATATTATAGTAGCACAATTCTTTATTACTTAGGAGTTGGTATAGAAAGGATAAGGTAGCAGAAAATACTTTTATGGTTTCAAGGAAAATAAATGATGGAAAGAATGCAGCACAGAAATAAACTGATATGGTTTCAACAAGAGATAATCGGATCACTTTTTCCTCACTCCCCCCTTATGCAATATGAAGAGATGAAAATGAGGGCACACAGGTTTTCAGGAATACAATCAAAAGCAGTTCCGTTCCCGTTCCCCCCAGCAAGCTTAGAGAAACTGGGATGATTTTAAAACACAGGCCAAATACTTTTAAATGTGGCTGCAATTAAGTGAAAAATATGCTACAAATGATTTTAATTCCCTATAGGAGATTCAGGGTAGGTGACAGCTACTTTGAATTAGTTCAGGTCAACGCTAGCAATGATTCAGGAATGATTATCAGAGTGAAAATGAATTTCAGCAGTGGAAAGCAAGAAGCAGCTATTTTTACAAGTGGTGAAATTGAGTCAGATTGCAATTCGCGGCACTTATTCCGAGTGCGTCGATCGATTATGGAAAAACTATAAGGAGTTGGAATGTCATATTGGGTCTGTTGTAAAGCTTAGATTCTTAGCGGTTCAAAAGGTACGACGTTTTTATGGAGGTAGATTTTCAGAAATGAAGTCAAGTTTTCAGAATGACATGTGGCGTTTTTACAGGTTTGAAATCACAGGATAGACACAAAATTCTAAATGCAGTTCTAGACAGGTTGATTGGATGGGATAATATTACTTTAAACTAAGAGATTGGTTCTGTACAGTTCTAGATACTCACTCCTAGTTTTGAGCTGGAATGCGACTTCGTCACGGATTTGGTCAGGATTGGCTGCGGTGCTCTCTCCGGACGGTCTCTGGCACTGGTTCTGCTCACAGCGGTCTGGTCTGGGTCTGCTATCGGCACTGCACAGCGGTCTAGTCTGGTTCTGGCGCGGGGTTCTAGCCAGAATCAAACAGCTCGCCTGGCTGTTGAATAGTTTGGTTAGGTTGCTGGATTCTGAGGCCCGCTGAGAAGAGTTCAGCTTTTTGGGTTAGGCCCCTGCTTTAGGTTCTAGAGCTGGGTTCTAGAGTCTGGTCCCTGGATCTATCTGGAATCTGGAGTCTAAGTCCTGGAGCCTGTGGTCCTTCTGGATATTGTCTGGTCTGGCAAAGTGCTGCACAAGAAAGTGGGAAGAGCAGTTCCTATCTGGGTTTCAGTTGTTCCCTTTATGTCTTTTGAAAGTGGGTGGGAAGGCTGACTTTCTATGCCCAACCTTCTGAGGATCCTGATAGGTTAGAGGATTTTCTGTGCCCTGACTGGAGAATGGAGTTGTGAGTCATCCTGTGTCATCAGGTATCATTTTTATGGCTTTAAGGAAAGAATACTCCCCTTTGGTTTCTTATAGAAAATCAATTTTACCAAAAACACATATTTCCCAGATACACAAGTTGTTGAAATTATATGTACACATCATAGATTGCTTAAGGTACAGTTCGGTTCAAAGCACATGTTTCCACGAGCTTGGGTTCAGAAACTACAACATTTTGCGCTTTTAGTGGGTTTCGTCATATTGTGTAATCCCAGTGTCTGCAATATTAATAATTATGGGGTTTGGTCTCAGAACATCGTACAGAGTTGAGCTTAGTCTCAAATTGTGGGTGCATTTTTCATATTAAGAATCCCCAAATTGTACATTTCTGTCAGCTTGATACAGTATTTTATAAGCAATTTAATAAAATGTACATTTGCCTCCCCTTCAGTACACCCATTTGTTTGTCCCCACCTCCAGGATCTTGGTTCTGACTCAGAGAGATCAGTTGTCTTGACTTCCCCCAGAGCAGTTGTTCAGGCGCACCCAAATTAGCATATTCTGTTAAACTGAAAGAGTCTATTGTCTTGACTGAGGTCAGCAGACCAGGGTGCCACTCTCCATTTGATTAACAGAAACTTGTGATTTCCTGCCTTCTTGTGTGGAGTTCTGAGGTGTGAAGACTTTCCGGGGACAAGCAAGGCTTTGAAGTCCCAGCTAACTCAGGTTCCTTTTCAGCTCCTGAAATACAGGTCTCCTGTCCGCGTTTAGATCACCAGCGCTGGTCAGTGACAAACACTGGTATTGCACCCATTTTTGGCAGCTGTCTTGAATTAATACATTTCAAAAAGGTGATTTTACTTGATGGCATATGATCCTTGCTAACATTGTATTGATGTGGAGTAATGTAGAACACCCAACCAGAAGTTGGATTTTTTGTTTGGTGGTTTCGTGCCCATGATTTTAGCAATTTTTGACATCAATTAAAACGGATTTTGAACAGCACCATATTCCTTTGCACTGGTTTTGCTCTCTGTGCAGCCAAAGGATAGGGTCTGGCAATGGTCTCGTGTATTAACATTGACAGAGGCAAAAATGGATGGCAACCTATTTTTCATGTTTTCCCTGTGCATTTTTGGATGATTTCTGGCAAGCAGCATGCTTTCAGGCAGCCATTATGATGTTTCCGCTGCCAGTAATGCACTATTATGTTGTAGGGCATGGATGCGTGGGTGAAACATCCCACATCCACATTTGTGATGTCATTGTTGATGCCCTTAGTGTTAGTCTTAGCAGTGCAGGGTGGTGGCACGAGTTATGGTTGCTTAGCTTACCATAAATGGCAAATATCAGGGTTGTTTGGTTTTACTTGGAACCAAGGGGGTCTTAGCCACTTTTGGGTCTCTGTGTTAAGAGGTCTTTTTGTGTCAAATGGTTAGATCTCGTTCCTGCTCCTTGTAAAACGTCTTCTGGGTATCCTTTATTTTCAAAAGTGTTCAATCAGCTGTGAGCATTCAACATCCAGACCCGTTGGATCAGATATAATTCTCTTCAGTCTCAAAATCTGACTGTATGGGAGACTCTTCAGCATTGATTTCGGATGGACACTGGTGAAGTGTAACAGGTTATTTGCATCTGTGGGTGGTTATCTTCCCTTCATGGATCTTCATTCTGACATCTAGAAAGTGCAGGTATGGTTCTCCAATGTCCATTTCCTGACTAGGTACGACAAAATGATCTTTACATTTTCATCCACATCCTGAAGTGAATAGACAAGACGCTATTACAATACGGGGCTGAGTCAGTATTGTGGTGTTAAAGATATATGTGAGGTTCTGTGAGCATTTTTGTCGATTGTACCCGTATGAACATATTTAAATATATTCATGTTATTCACAACTTTGTATAGATGTCTATTCATATGCACATCCAATGTAGAAACATTGCAATAGCAGGATTAAAGTTCTATACACAAATTCATGAAGCTCGGCAATGTCACTATTTAACTTCAATAGGTGTATATGTGCTCTACTAAGGCTGCTGCACCAATATGGCGACCCTGCATATAAATGTAACTTGTGGTGATGATTTTTTTATGATTGTACTATGCAGACTCATTATATATTTTCTTTCATTCATATTTGGATGTCCATATACATCAACATGTTCACATGAGGCAGTATAACACCTGATATGATAGACATCATTTGTATAAATGTAGAAACTAATGCAATGATTTAAGGTATATATTTCTACTTTAGGTTTACAGAATACATAAACCATTATATATACCACCAATGATAAATATAACACCTACTCCAGTCTAAGATGTCCGCCACATTTCACGCTACTTTCCCCAGCTAGTCCTTCATCTATTCCGCGCTCCCGATACTCCTCAGCCAGTAGCCCTAGTAACATATGCCAAAGACCCGCCAGTTTTCATACGATCCCTGGTCGCCTTGGACACGGATCGAGCAACGGGACGCACTGCTTTCCTTACACGACTCAAAACCAGGGACGCGCTGCTCTTCACACATGACTCTAATCAGGTACGTGTACTTCGCCCTTCATTGCGAGCTTTGCTACTGAGGCACCTTTGTTTGCCATTCAATAATTTAAACGTTCTGTATCTTTTCAGAAAGTGCTACACAGCGTTTTACCATCAACTCTCAGCCATTGCGGCCGATCGCTAATACAAGTGTGAATTGCTGACACTCTACTTATCCACTTGGATGAGATCATTGCCACAGGTGGCGTCCTGCCACATATTTGGCTTAGAACAGGTCAGCCACCTTCAAATCTCCCCTTCCTTTTCTTTTTCACTTCAATTCAAACAGTGCACTTGCCTTCTACTCACCATCTTACCCACACGTGGGGTTCTTTATCTCTTCCTTGAACCTCTACCCTTGAACTTGTGCTTTCCCCGCTCTAGCAATCTTATGTATAGATACTGTTCATGCACTCAGGCAGCAAACCTATTCTGCATGTGGGATTCCACTTAAATTGTATGATTACGTGCAACACACCCTCACTCAGTGCGAGGTATTCCTTGTGCATGACTTGTCATTTATGTCTTTTTATGTCTACTCTGTCTGACACTATGACAACCCGGATTTCACCAACCCAATTGAGCATGCTTTTCTCTCTAGATATGTAGGTCTACCAGTGACTATGTATAGTACCCATTCTTTCATAACCCTGAGTACACCTATAAGAATCGCTATATATACCTCTTTTGGTGATTCTAACTCATTTATGATTACTTTTCCTCAGTGCCCAGGCACTCTCTACCAGATTCGGATCATCCCCCCGAGGAATGAGACCGTCGAGTCTGGTATGACTCAGACCCTATATAGCAATACTGTGATCTACTCGAACATCAAGGTAAAGCCTTGACCTTTTTACCCACATGCCTCTTACTTGACCAAGTACCCAATTTTATTTAGAACTGCTCGTGACATCTTTGACAGCTTACTCTGCCTCTCCACATGAGATTATGAGAAATCAACTTGTGCACTTTAAGTATGATCTGTTGATTATTGACCCCTTTTCCTGTCACGTAATATGACGTATTGAGTGTTGAAATGCTTAGTGTCTGTACCATTGTTTCCATTTTTATTAAATGCATGTATCCCTTTAGATTAGAAAGGGACACAAGATATGTGACTTCACAATAATTAATTGACGAGCCTATTGGAGCCATGTCTAACATCACCTCTTGTTCTGATTTTTCTTTACCAATATGTACATGATGCTCACCAACAGATCCACAAAGGCTTCTGAAGAAGAGGATTGTCCTCGAAACGGTCAAGCCAATCATAGTGGAACCTCTGTCAATCATGATAATGCAGACAATGTATTGCTGTTTTTATCTGTCTTCACATCAAAATATGTGTTTATGAATAAATGTGAGAGCTGTCTCTCCCTTTATATGACCACGCTTAACTCACCTTGGTCTTCACTAAGTACACTAATATTGAATGTGTTTTCATACAAAACCTATTGATAAAGCACTAAAATTCCTAAGTTACTATGCCTTGCTGCGTATCCATACAGTGTGCAGGGGATGGGAGGACTCCAACCCTGGGTCCTCTTTCCTTGTTCTTGTATACAATAGGGTTTTTGTGCCAGAAACCTCTTTTCCTCCCCTGCACCTCCCGAGAAGTAAAGAAAGTTAACACCTAGTTGGTGTTACTTCTAAATACATCACCCATAATCACTCCCAAAAGTGGTGTGCACCTACTTTTCTCCTTTTATATTTTTGGTAACATATTGTCAGGGGTGATCGGGAGACCTATCATGAACTACTTAATCTATTAAAGAATTTACTCATCTTATATCATTGAATTGGAGTGTTGGTGTTAATACAGAAACCTAATCGTATATAAACACAGGCAATGACTGCAATGACTGTAGCTTTCACCATAGAAGTACACTATTTATAATCTTGCAATTTTGGATAGTACAATAATGAATGCTACCGTATCGAGTTTTGAGTAATGTTAAACATGTAATAACTAGCTACCAATTCAAGACTTACATCACTTGTGCTGGTACAAACAATACATATGATGAACCACAATGCATACAAATCAGAGACACGTACACGGAAACTAAAGTAAGGAAAACTGTATCATCAGAAAATGTTAATGACATTAAAGTTTATCTTCATGTATACAAATGAATTGTGTGTTTGAGGCCTGCTCATTTCCCCATGTATGTGCACCATGGGCTGAGACCAAACCCTAAGGAAAGTACTTAAAGAACATATGACAAGGTTAATGTCTAGATATATAGCACATTTTTCAATGTTATTATTTTGACTGCCAGAGAACAAAACCACCTGGCCTATATATGTCAATAAACAAAAACAAGTGGCCCAGATATGTGATGTCATCAGTGATGTAATCAATGACATTTGTGATGTCATCCTTGATGTCCTGGGTGTTAGTCTTAGCAGTGCACGTTGGTGGCGCGAGTTATGGTTGTTTAGCTTACCATAACTGGCAAATTTCTGGGGTTTTCCGATTTTACTTGAAACCATAACTTTCCTTTAACAAAGTTTTTTTTCTTTGAATTTCCTAAGTTTTCATTAGTCCAGCATAACCATAACGTCCCTTTAACACATTTTTTCAGTGCATTTCAAAGGTTTTTAATGAATGCAACTTAACCAGGACGTCCCCCTAACAACGTTTTTTCATTGAATTTCAAAGTCCCCCTAACAAAGTTTTCTCCCGGGGTCGGCTGGGCCGTCCGCGGACCTCCGGGCTGGGAGACCCCAACTCCTCCCGTGTTCCCCAAAAATGAGTATGAGTATGAGACACATGCAAGAAGCAAGGTGGTTCTGCTGTTTATTGAACAATGGCAGGGATGGCAGGGATGGGTCTAGGATCGTACGCGTCCGTCCAGACTATCAAAGTTCGTGGGGCTCGCAGGCCCTTTTGCCTCAGTATGACGTGCTACTTGCGTCACCTGGGAAAGTTAGCGAAAAACCTATCGCCACTCTGGATTGGTTCCTCGAGTGGTAGGGTTAGTATAGCATACATGTAGAGAGCATTATTAGTGGTTGAGGGTGAGTCAGGTGGTATACTTGGGTTGTCCCTTCTATTAGATACTTTAAAATTGTTACATGAAGACCCCTAATGATTGGTTAATGTTAGTGGCGTCAGTGATGAGTGCCCCCATGTTCTGATTGGTCCACCCGCGAGCCCCCCAGCCTGGGACCATCGTTTTTCCCAGCTCGCGGTGTACCTGTCACTAGCAACAATATGTAACTATGGGTTCGTGCAGACAATGCGCAGATTTGCTCATAGGCCTGAGAGCAGACCATTCCCATCGCTGTAGGTGTCCATTGGGTCATTTCATTGTTGCAGCCTGTGTCCCAGACGTGGGACCCAGGCGACTTCTCCCTCGTGGGTCTGGCACCTTGTCAGGTTGGCTTGGTCATGTGAGGAGAGACTGTGGCTGGGGCAGAATTCTGCACATTTAAAGTTGTATTTTGCTTCTGTGTGCTTGGCTTTGCTTACGTGTGACCTTGGCATCGGCTGGTAGCATACGAGTTGGAACATCGCTCCCTTGGCTGTCAGCTCTCGCTGGGCTCGTTCTGCATGATCAGCACTTGTACTCTTACTCGTTCAGTGTTCATGGCGGCTCTTGCTTGCGGCCTACTTGGGCCTGGTTCATCGGTGGGGATGTGTAATGCACAGCACCTGTGTTGCGGTGCGACATGGCTTCATAGGCAGTATCATGTCTTCATTATATTTTCATCACGATGCAAGGGTTGGGAGAAGCGTCAGCAAGCATGTACACGAGTGCTTTGTGCGTCTTGCGTTTCTGCATTTCAGAAAACCTATGTGAAAAATAATAAAGATGCGTATCAGTGGGTGTATCCGTCACCTACATCATAGCACTGATTATATTCTTCATGTGGGTTGGTGCGTGAGTGTCCAGTGTGCATGGTGGCACGTGTGTTCTTGGCAGTTGGCTAGGTCGTCATGGCATCCCTAACGATGTGGGTGCTTGTTGTTGTGGTCTTAGTCGAGTTCATCCATGCCGCAGGTGTCGGCTTGAGTAGGGCAGGCTGGTGGGCAGGCTGGTGGGCATATCCGTATGTTCTTGAACCAGGGTATTCGGTCATCTGGTAGGTAGGCAAATTCATCTCGTGGTGGGTGTCTAGGCCGCGATCCTCTGGGCCATGGTCGCGGGGAAATTGGGGGGAGCTTTTTCTCCCATTCTTCCACTTCAGTCCCCCCTCTGGTCGACTTGTCGACCACAAACATATCTTTTTCTTTATCTCCTCTTACCCTCCATATTTTAGTCACTCCTCCCAGGTGTCCATAGTGGTTGACATGGTCTTCAAATGACCAGTACATGTATACACAGCTCCCTCTCGGTTTGCAGTATACCCATCTTCCGATATAGCTCCTCGGGTTTCTTAGGTTCTCAAGCTTTACAGATGGTGGGTCTAAGTGATTGGCGATGATCTGTCTGTGCAGTTTCTCTTTTTCCTTTATTTTCACGTCTGTGTGCTGGTCATCGTCAGTTGGCATCAAGGGATGCATGCCGACCATTTCGATCATTTCGTCTGTAGTGCGTGCCTTCCTGGCCTTCCAAAACCTTATTACAATCAATACAGCTGCAGCCAGTATTATGCATCCAACTATTATCTTCAGCCCGTCCGACAGCCATGGTGGCATCCATGACCATAACAATGAAAACCAGCTATCATCCTTCTTTACTCCTTTACTTTCTTCCATCATCTTGGAGTGCATCTGGGCCAGTTGTGATACTGCTTTGGTAAGTGTACCATTATCGGCATTGTTAGCAGGAATTAATGTGCAGCATGATTGTCCTATCTTTGCGCAAACTCCTCCCGCCATCGCTGTGAGGAGATCCAATACATATCTGTTCTGTAGTGCTACCATTCTCACCGCTCGCAGTTCCTCTTTTATTGCATTGAATCCGTTTACTGTTGAATTAATCGTCATCATTAGTTCCCATCGGGTTATCTGGAGCCATTTAGCGTTTGCATAAGCTTGTAGTCCAGGGTGTATTATTGACGAGAAGAACATAGTAGCCCTGCTAAATAACATGTGTTCTGGTGGGATAGAAGTGAGTGCTGTTTCCGACCTTCCCCACAGGTAGTTTCCTGCCAGGGGTTCTCCTTGTCTCTTTTTCCTGTTTAGGACATTATTGTTGTTGTTGTTGTTCTCTCTCTTCTGTGATTGCACAGATCTCTTCTTCCTCTTGTTACCTTCATCCATTTTGGGGAAGTTGGCCATGTTCACATGTTTTTGGGGCGCCACTAGGGATGGTACATTGATGTGTACCATTGTGCATATACCATTCCACAACGGGGGCAGGGTGTGATATGCCTTATTTCCGCAGGCCCAATAGTGATCCATTATCACTGCCGTCCCAGCACCCCCCTCTGGTAATTCTAACACGCTTCCACAGTTGGTGTTGTATCCCACCTCCACATCTCCTCTGTGTTGGTAGCATAACTTGGGCGCGGACAGCAGTAGTATGCTTATTGGGTCTTCATCCTTCTCCATCCATGTCAGCATGGGTACGTATTTGCCCCATGTCGTCCAACATCTGTCATTGTGTTCCTTTATGGTGGTAATATTTCTCTTGTTACCATGTTGCTACCAACCACTCCTATTTCCCTTTCATTGTTCATGTATACCTTCCCTGTTATTGTTACCACTGGCCTTTCCCAACAGCCGTGTATACCAGTAACTTCAGTGGCGTACCAATCACATTGTAGGTATTGTGGGGTTACTTTCTTCGTTTCTCCCTTTTCAGGGCCACTTGTCATGTATCTGAACGCTTCAGCATGTAAACTGCTCTTATGGTAACTCAAATATGACTTGAGGAAATTGTTTTCGTATGGCTATGTGTCTCTTGTTTTCCACTCCATTCTCATCACCGTTCCTTGAAATCGCCCTCTCGTTTGGAATAGTGCCAGATATACTATACATCGCGCCGTCTTTTCTTGTATTTCTGTGGCGACGAATGTTCGAGCAGGCATAACAGCTATCTTCTGTTGTCTGCTTACCTATTTGGGTCATGTGCTGGTACCACATGTTGTTTGAGACGTGTGCTGAATCTGTTATGTAATTATCAATACCCTTGTTATGTGTATATGTGCTGCGTTTAACTCTACTTCCCTTATGTGGAGGGTTGCTAGTAACACCTGACGTCACACCTGTTGCATCCGTGGGAGGGGGTATGTTAGGTTTGGGTGCAGCCATAATATTGATAGCATAACTTTTCTGCCCTAAAGAGGCAGCCAATAGACCAGTGATGACCAATACTCCTATCATTTTTATTACAAAAGCTAGTCTCACCGGCATTTGCTCTTACCTTGCTGCAGTCCGGCAGCTTATTCTTGCGACGTTAAAGTTGCCCGCCTGAAAATTCTCAATACGCTTGTTATTATTGTTAGTGGTTGTTATTAAGCTCTCCCTATCAAGTAATCGTTCAGTGCCCAGGTGAAGAGCTGTTCCCACGCTAACCTTAGTGATCTATCCCTTAGTGCAGGTAAGTGCTGGTGAAGATGGGGAAATTATTGTTCTATGGCCAAAATAAATGCGGTGTAATATACACGTAGCCTCCTTCTTTTTAGGTACTTTGGTCTTTTTATGTGATATACAAATTGGTGTGATAGCGCTTCAGGGGTGCTATCATCCGTGGGCAGCATCTACTCATGGGCACAGTACACTGTTAGTTACTTATTTTCTTAACAAAACAATTATACACGGTACCTGCATGTGCGAGAGAAGAAAAAGAGAAAACATACAAGTGTTTTACATGTGTGTGTATGCGCAAAACAATGTCCTTCAATCGGGGGTGCCCTTAGAGGGGAGGGGGTTTGGGGCTCAATTGGCGGAAGTTTGTTTACTTTGCGATCTCGTGACCATGGGATGGGCTGTGGGCAAGCGTCCAGTGTCTATTTCAGTAGTTGCCTCTGGGGAATCTGGGGGGTGATCAGGTTTGGTGACACTTCTGTCATCAGCTGTGGCCGACGTTTCCTTCTCTGTTGCCGATTCTGTTGCTGTCGTTGCTCTTCCAATGGCCCTGTCGTTAACGCTAGGGCGGGTCTGGAGTTTGTAGATCTTCACGTCGTGTAGGTGATTCCAGCACGCTTATCCTGCAATTTCACCGCTCTGGTAGCTACCTCCTCTACCAAATGAGGACCAGTAAAGCGTGGACAGTTCCACTTTCTATTGAAGTTGCAGAGTAGCACATGGTCACCTTTAGCAATTTTGCTTAGTCCTTCCTTTTCCAGTTCCTTGTCGGTGTCTTCTTGTTGAGAACTCTTCGATCAGCCCCGCGTGCGCTCGAGCTGTTGAGATACAAACGCTACACTAGTAATCAAAGAAGACACATATTGATACCTTTCGTCACCAAGAACAGTTGCAGTATTTTCATGGTCTGTGAATGCTCTTGATGTAGGCGTTAGAGGAAGGCACATTTGACGTCCTGTCACCACCTCGTGAGGAGTGAGGTGGTGATCAGACCCTGGCCTATTCCTTAGCTCAAATAGAGCTAGCGGGAGACAGTACAACCAGCTCTTCTTGGTTGTTTGCTGTATCTTTGCTATTTCTTCTTTCAATAGGCCATTTAGGCGTTCACATATACCGTTGGCCTGCGGGTGATATGCACACACAAATTTATGCTTAATACCCAAGGACGTGATGTGCTGAAACATTTCATTAGCAAAGTGTGGGCCGTTATCTTACCGCAACACTTCACACACACCCCACCTGGGGAAAACCTCTCTCACTAGAAATTTAGCTGCTCTGAACGCATCTGCATGTGAACAGGGTCCGGCCTCGATCCACCTGGAGAATGGGCATACCACTACAATCATATACCTATTTCCTTGACATACATTGATCATATCAACGTAGTCAATATGAATGTGCAGGAAGGGTCCCTCTGGCCGGGGTATAGTACCTTTTATCACTTGCAGCATGTGACCGGCCGTAAACTGTTGGCATGTGAGGCAATTGCTGATAAAATTTGTTACATGAGAATTTAACTCGGGGCAGAACCAGTCTCCCCTAATTCGTGCTGCAATTACTTCCTTTCCTGTATGAGCTGGGTGATGGAGCTGGGCCAGGGCGGTGTTCAACAGTGCCAATGGCATGACCACCTTTCCGGTGTTATTTTGACGCCACAATGCGTCAGTTGGGGACATTGTACATCCTCTTTTTACCCATAGTTCCTTTTCTGCCATTGGTGCGGCTGCCTGTAATTCCATTATCTGTTTGACTGGGAGATGGGTGTACCCTTCTTTCATCAACATCTGTTTGGCCATCCCCCTCCCTCTCCCTCTCTCTGACTGTGGGGGGTTCCATATTTCACCAAAGTACGCCGCATGTTTGGCATTTGCGTCTGCTGTTTCATTCCCTTTCGAGATCTGGTCGTCTCCATTAGTGTGTGCCGGGCATTTAACCAAAGCCATTTCTTGGGGATCATTAATTACTTCAATTAGTTCTGCTAACAAGAGAGTATGTTGCTCTGGGGTGCCATCAGCTCTCCTAAACCCCCTTCTCTGCCATTTTATCAACCCCGAGTGGACAGTTGACGTGACATATGCGCTATCAGAATATATAGTAACTCTTTTGTCAACGCTTTCCTTCAACGCCAAGATCAGTGCAACCAATTCTGCTGCTTGAGCCGAATAATGCTGTGGTAACTGCACACATTTCATCGGGACATACATCAAATCTTCTGTCATTTTTACAACTGCTGCCCCAGTTCTCCTTATCCCATCACTTTGGTCTATTGTTGATGACCCATCAATAAACAAAATGTCTCCACCGTTGAGTGCATCCTCTTCAACTTTTCTAGTGCATGAATACGTTCCGATAGTCTGTGTACAATCGTGAGCATAATCACCTTCCTCAATAACTTCCGCTATAAACCTTGCTGAGTTAACTGTACTACATCAGAGAATTGACAGTTCAGGTCTAGATAAAATTATCTCATAACCTGACGCCCTCTGCGTGGTTAGTGTGGACTTAGGCTTATTCAATATTGCAAACAGCGCATGCTCCACAAATAGTGTGGTTGGGCACCCCATTGTAATCGATGATGATTTCTCTACCGCAAATGCAGCTGCGGCGAGACTCTGTTCGCAAGGGAAATGACCTAACATAACAGGGTCCAAG
This sequence comes from Ambystoma mexicanum, assembly GCF_040938575.1. Lineage (NCBI taxonomy): Eukaryota > Metazoa > Chordata > Amphibia > Caudata > Ambystomatidae > Ambystoma > Ambystoma mexicanum. The sequence continues at coordinate 461,934,834 of NC_090934.1, forward strand.
TGACCGCTGTAGAACGCTATTGGCTTGTGTCCCATGCTGGTTTTCTGAGTCAATACTGCTTTCATTACTGCTGAGTCGCAATGTGAAAAGATAAAGATCTGCTGTTCATAATCTGGGGTGGCTAGTACCGGAGCAGTGGATATGGCGTGCTTCAACTCGTCAAATGCCTCCTTCATTTCCCTTGTCCACAAACAATGTTTTGTCTCCTTTGTGTGCTTCTCTCAATGCTTCAAGTAGGGGTCCTATGTATGAGCTGTAGTCAAAAACCCATGCTCTACAGTAGTTGCATAATCCCAGGAACTGCTGTAGCTCCCTCACCGTTTGTGGTAGTGGTGTGTTTAATATAGCTTGTGCTCTTTGTGGTGCAATCTTTCTTCCGTGTTGGGATATTAGTTGACCAATGTATAGTACCTGTTCCTGACAGTACTGTAACTTTTCTTTGTCTACCTTGTAAACTTTTTCAGCCAACACTGTCAGCATTTTCAATGAGTCTTCCCTGCACCTTTTCTCGGTTGTGCTGCAAATTATTATATCGTCAACATATTGCAGCACCGTACTTTCCAATTCAATGTTTCCCAAGTCCATCTGTATTACTCTGTTGAAAATTGAGGGCGACTCGCAGTATCCTTGTGGTAACCTGGTGTGTTTCCATTTTGTGTTTCTGTATGTGAAGCTTGTCAAGTCTTGTGAATCTGGGTGCAGGGGTATTGAGAAAAAGGCATTTTTGAGGTCAATCACTGTGAACCGTGAGGCCTCTGCCGGAATTCCACATAATATTGTGGCCGGGTTTGCTGCTATGGGGTATTCTGCTTCTACAATGTTGTTCAAGGGTCTGAGGTCCTGAATAAAACGCCAAGACCCTCCTTTAGCCTTGCGCACTGGGTACACGGCCGTGTTGCATGGTGATTCTGATGGTACCAATATGCCATTATTTATTAGGGCCGTTATTGTTTTGTATATGCCCTCATCTGCCTCTTTTGATAGTGGGTATTGTTTCACTCTAGGTAGTATTGCACCCTTCTTCAGCTTTATTCTTACTCCCCCGATACTCTTTATGCATCCCACGTCATAGGGACTGGTGGTCCACAGTGATGTTGGAACTTTTGCCATATCTTCCTCATAGAAGGGAACTGGGGTAGATGCGGGTGCTTCAAGTGCCATGGCCATTTTCTGTGCCACTTGCTTATATGTCACTCTTAGCCATATATCTACACTCATCATAAATACCATTTCACCTTCTTCCTTGTCTTCTGAAAAGATCTCCTCATCGGACACCTGGGTGAGCCTGCATCCCTCAGCCAGGGCTATCACTGTCCTCCATGCTCACCCTTCCCGGTCTTGGGCATGTACTGCGATATAATCAGCAGTTGCTATAATACTCTCGATGCTCTCGAAATCACCTTCCCTTCTGGTTCATTGGCTGGTGTCTCGGGCCTGAACAAATATGCTGCTGGCCTCCTCCAGATCTTTCCTTCTATTCCTGGCATCCAGGCGAATGCCATGTCCGTTCCGTACTGGAACAGTTCGCCATCCACTGGCTCAGCCCGAGTTACTGTCTGTCCACAGTATGCTTGCAGTATTTGTCGTGCAGTAAGCTTGTTTATTCCTGGAGTGGAACAAATTATGCCATCCTCCGTGAAGGAGATTGTCATATTTAGCCTGCTCATTATGTCCCTCCCAAGTATGTTCACTGGTGATTTCCTTGAATACAGGAGCGGGAAAGACATGTCATAATCTCCAATAGATAAGAAGATGTTATCAGTAAAGGGAACCAACCCCCTAGCCCAAGAAAATCCTTGGGTGTTCATGGCCTCACCTGACATCTTAAATCTACCCTCCCTTATGCAAGACCGGGTTGCCCCAGTGTCAACAAGGAATGATAATTTTTTGTCACCTATCGTTACCTCAATGCGTGGTTCCTCCGCACTATTAGGTGTTATTGACAGGATGGGACACACCAAGGACGTCTGTGGGCTGTCATATTGTGGGTATAATGACTGACCACTTCCTGTATAAGGGTTGTGTCCCAGGACAGTCACCCTTCCCAATTGTGTTTGTTGTAGCTGTGTATCGGTGGAGCTTACCTTATGGTCCTGTATTTGAGTGGGCTGCTGCACTGGCTGCACTTGGTGTTGTTGTGTTATTGCTACCTGTTGTTGCGGTAGTGAATATGTCTGTGGCTGTTGTTGTGTTACTAACTGTTGCTGTGTGCTGCTCTGTGGCAGCCCCTGCAGTTGTTGGTAACCCTGATGCTCCCTTGTAGGCCCTTGTTGTCCTTGTTCCCCCCATGCTGGTGTGGAGTGTCTCATTCTAAATGTACGTAACATGTGTCTTAACATTCCACAAACCCAACATACAGGTGGTTCCCTGGTCTGCCATGAGAAACTTCCTGCATTATCCTGGTACACTGGTTGCCCAGTGGGGTAGAAGCTTCAGAATCCTCCCCCTTGCTGTTGTGCAGGATGGCCATATCCCCTCCCCCTCATCATTCGTCCCCTTCCCCTGATGTTATTATAATATCCAGTTCCTGATGCCATGTATCCTCCTCCCATGTTAGCCGTGTCTGGTGGGGGTGGTGGCAGCTGCTGTGTAATAATTTGTGGTGATTGTGGTAGTGGTGGTGTTTGTAGTTTTGAGGGATCCTGTGTGGCCACTACTTGCGTGGGGTTTGGTGTCATTGTTGTTGATGTAGTTATTAGTGCACCTTCCATGGTGTACTTAGTCAGTTTTTTGTGCACTAATTTAGCCTCTTCCGCTTTTCTATCTTGTTCCTTTTGTTTCATCTTTTCTTGCCACGTCCTACAATGGTGCACTATTGTCAATTGTATTTCCAGCCAAGCCTTGGCTTCCATCCCCACTACTTTCTTTAATTGTTTTTGTACTGCCTCCGGGAGCCCTTGTATTAGTATGTGGTTAAATATTGCCGGTGTCTTGTCCCCTTGCTCTCTAGTTTCCATACGCCACTTCTCCTGAATCTCCTGGATATAATCAACAGGATCTTCGTTTTCACGCATCTTGCGTGACGTAATTGCTCCTATATCTGAGGTGTCTGGGTATTGTACCCTCAGCGCTTGCCATAATGCATGCCTGCAATTCGCAAATGGCGCCCCGTCATGTGATGTGTTCGTTATTGTGACCCCGGGGAAACCCGCTCTCTTCCAGATGTCATCTGCTGCATCCCCTAATATTGATATTAGTAGGCCCTTCACGTCTCCTACTGCTAGTTTCTGTCCTGCAGTGTGTTTTTCCATCTCATATATCCATTTTCCCGCTCCTCCACTTAGTGATGGAAGCCTACACTTTATATTTTCCTTATCTGCATGCTTCCAAGGGACGTATTGTTGCCTAAACCCCCTCTCTCCAATAGCGGCATTAGATTGTGTCCCATCTGTCCCCCCAGTTGTCGCGGTGTAGAGTCCGTATACCCCTCCTCTTCTTCTGTGTCGTCTACGTCATCTGTTATGTCCATATTTCCCCCGCTCATTGCAGTTTCCCCTTCATCTCTTCCCCTTCTCTTATTATGTCCTTTATTTGATGTGGGTGTGTGTGTCCGTTCTTCCTGCTGGTGTCCGGGGAGATCTCTAAGCCTGCCGGCGTAGGGGGTGTGTTCAGGAACGGGTGTGGGCGGACATGTTGGACGGGATGATGCGGGTGTAGCTGCACGTGTTTGCCTTCCCGCCATTCCTTGTTCTTTCTCCTCACTCCCCCCCAGTTCTTCCTTCCTTCTGCATGCCCATGGTATTCCCTGTTGGTGCGGGTGATGTACAATTTGTCTAAACTTTCCCTATCGCCGCTTCTTCCTTCTCCCCCCATTCCTTCTTCTTCTTCGCTGCAAAAATCATCCAGGAGCGACAACCCCCAATCTGTCTTTTTCCCCCTAATTGTCACTGTTTTTAAATCTATTAAATCCGTTCCTCCCACTTCTTCTTTACCAATTGCTCCCCTTTGTGCTGATGTTGTTGCTACTTCTGCGTCCCTGCGTACATATTTCCTTACCCCACTCTCTCTTTTCCTATCTCTTCTTTCCCCTTCCTTTTTCTCTACTATTTCACCACCTATTTCCTCTGTTTTCTTTTTTAATTCACCTCACTACTCACCTTCTTTAATATCCTTTCTTCCTCTCTCCTCCTTTCCCATCTCTCTCTCTCCCATTCTAATATGCTTTCTATTACTTTCCCTTCCTCGTATTTCTTGGTGGTTTCTGATAGTATTTTCCTCTTCCATATTTCCATTTCCTTTTCTTTCTCTTCTTCCTCTCTTTTCCTGTCACGCTGTGCTGCTCGAGATACCCTTTCTGCTATCGCCTTCATCCTTTCAGCTTCCCTCTTCCGTTCTTCAGTTCGTTCCCTCATTTTTTCTAACTCATCCTTACTTTCTTTCCTTTCCCTCCTTCCCTCTCGTTCCTCCCTCTCAAGCTGTTTGATCAGGGCGTTTTGCTCATTCCTTAATTCTGCCAATCGTTCCTCCAACATCTCCTCCTCTGCTCGTAACAGCTCCCCTTCTTTCTTTTTACCTTCTTCCCCTTTTATTTCACTGCTACTCTCATCGTCCTCGTTCATTTTCCTTACTACCTCCTTCTCTTCTCCCGTTAGTGTCCCTCGCAATTTTAACAGCACCTGCGCAGCTACCCACTCGTCGTGTCCTATGGTTGGGATTGGTTCTTCACTAGTCTTCCCTTCTCTTGCGTGCATCTTCGTATAAATTGGGCCTACCGCACTTGTCATCTCCGCCCCTGTGTAGCCACCTGTAGCTGCATATTGTGGTGGGCTGTACGCTGGGTTTGAATACCCCTCAGCCGCTGTTAGTTGTTGCTTTACCGCTTCTCGTAGTTCCGTTACAGGATATAACCCCCCTTCCTCCTTTTTCACTACTTTCGCTAAAGGCATGTCGTCGGTCCGTTCCTTTTTTATTTCTGTTTCATTTACGATGCTAAGCTTTTCCTCCCCCTCTCAGCCCCTTCCCGCGCACTGTGCGCTTTCAACCTCCTTTTCCCCATTTCCCTCTTCCTCCTTAATCTTTTTCTCCTCCTTCGTTTCCTCCATGGTAAACATTCCGGTTGGTCCTGGTCGGGACCCCTGGAACATCCCCCATAAGTTGAACACCTCCACGTGGTGCATCAACTTCTTCCCCTTGTATGTGTTATGTATATGTGTCAGTAGCGAGTGTTGGACGTACGGGTCGAAACTGCCGTTAGGCGGCCGGGGTGTCGTCATTTTGTTGTCCATCCCTTGTGTACATTCTATGCTGTATTTGATCAGTTTTTCCCTATGGGGTGATAGAGTTTTACATATCTGCTGTAGTGGGGTAGTGAGGGTGTTCCCCCACCTTCCCGATCCTAACCCGTATGACATGGTTACACTGTGTTGTTAGCTCCTTTCAGTATAGTTGTCATTACCTGGCCCCGTAGTTTGGGGACTTGCGACCGTCCGCTAAAAGAAACCCAGTCAAATATGACAATTGCAGATGTGTTACCTGGCCCCGTAGTTTGGGGACTTGCGACCGTCCGCTAAAAGAAAAACAGCCAAATATAATGCTTGCAAATATGCTGTCTTTTCCCTGTCTTTGTTTTTCTTCCTTAATACCGTTACGGCCCCCTGCGGCCAAGGCGCACAAAGCCCCCTGCTGCTGCGTGCCCTGTGTGACGTGCTTATACAGCCGTCCCACTTTTCTCCTCCCCTTCTCCTCCTACCTCACTCGACGTGACCGGCGTTCTCCGTGCACGGTCACTTCCCCCTCTCCACCTGTCCCGTATTTAACGTGGCCGACAACCTCCGTTCCCACCACCACTCCACTATTCACTTTCCCACCACCCTTCAACAATGCTGTGTGGTCGAGGTATCCTATGAAAGCCCTACGGGTGACGTCACCGACCTCTTCCAAAACTATCGGTAAGATCTTTTACACTTCAGAAAGCTCGAAATAAGTTTTGCTATTTGTCCCCGTTAACCCCACAGCTGTCTTCTTGTTACGCCTGGAACAAGGTAACCAATAATATAATGAGACTGCGCACACTGCGTCACCTCGCGTGTGATACGCCCCTCAACAGGAGGGCTTAGCCAGCCAATTATCTCCCGTACTAGGCAACCAGTTAGCTACCACCTACAGGAAAACGTCATCTATCTATCGAGTTTCGCTGCTCGATCAATAGGGATCCTCATCTACTCATTGATCAATAACTGCCAATTCGTAGGAAGCCACACACACACACACACACCCCCTTACAGGTGGTCGCCACCTAGGCCAATCAATGTCTACGAGGAGCCACACGTGATGTTTTCTTGCTCCGCCCACCCTTCTCCGTGACGTAGCGGACGTAGCGGACGGCTCTCGCGCCTGTCCTGCTACCATTCAATTCGCCGTCAACACTAATTGATCAAATCTTCGCCGCACACCTTAGTAACACCTCCCACTGCCCTTATTGCACTCCTCCCCGCTCCCTCACAATCTCACGTTGCTTGTTGGGTGTGACATACTCACCAAGTTCTCTTGATGCGGGGCCGCTCGACTGCGTGCACCCCTCCAAGCGGCTCGCCACCTCCCCTCGTCTGGACCATGTCTGGACACTCGCCAACTGTGGGTGGGATACTTCCGAGGGCCAGTATCCGGATTGCGCTGTCCGGTCTTCTCGCAGTTCCGCGAAGGTCCTGTAGTCCTCAAAAAGGGGGCAGCGGCAGAGGGGGCCGCGCCGCCGGGCCTCCTCGCAACGAGAGGATTTGGAAAAATAAAAAGGAAGATCGTAAACAGATCTCAGCAGTGCATCTAACTTGTCGGGGTGATTCTCCCGGGGTCGGCTGGGCCGTCTGCGGACCTCCGGACTGGGAGGCCCCAACTCCTCCCGTGTTCCCCAAAAATGAGTATGAGACACATGCAAGAAGCAAGGTGGTTCTGCTGTTTATTGAACAACGGCAGGGATGGGTCTAGGATCGTACGCGTCCGTCCAGACTCTCAAAGTTCGTGGGGCTCGCAGGCCCTTTTGCCTCAGTATGACACGCTACTTGCGTCACCTGGGAAAGTTAGCGAAAAACCTATCGCCACTCTGCATTGGTTCCTCGAGTGGTAGGGTTAGTATAGCATACATATAGAGATCATTATTAGTGGTTGAGGGTGAGTCAGGTGGTATACTTGGGTTGTCCCTTTTATTAGATACTTGAAAATTGTTACATGAAGACCCCTAATGATTGGTTAATGTTAGTGGCGTCAGTGATGAGTGTCCTCATGTTCTGATTGGTCCACCCGCGAGCCCACCAGCCTGGGACCATCGTTGTTCCCAGCTCGCGGTGTACCTGTCACTCGCAACAATATGTAACTATGTGTTCGTGCAGACAATGCGCAGATTTGCTCATAGGCCTGAGAGCAGACCATTCTCATCGCTGTAGGTATCCATTGGGTCATTTCATTGTTGCAGCCTGTGTCCCAGACGTGGGACCCAGGCGAATTCTCCCTCGTGGGTCTGGCACCTTGTCAGGTTGGCTTGGTCACGTGAGGAGAGACCGTGGCTGGGGCAGAATTCTGCTCATTTAAAGTTGTATTTTGCTTCTGTGTGCTTGGCTTTGCTTACAGGTGTGACCTTGGCGTCGGCTGGTAGCATACGAGTTGCAACATCGCTCCCTTGGCTGTAAGCTCTCGCTGGGCTCGTTCTGCATGATCAGCACTTGTACTCTTACTCGTTCAGTGTTCATGGCGGCTCTTGCTTGCGGCCTACTTGGGTATGGTTCATAGGTGGGGATGTGTAATGCATGGCACCTGTGTTGCAATGCGACATGGCTTCATAGGCAGCATCATGTCTTCGTTATATTTTCATCACAATGCAAGGGTTGGGAGAAGCGTCAGCAAGCGTGTACGCGAGTGCTTTGTGCGTCTTGCGTTTCTGCATTTCAGAAAACCTATGTGAAAAATAATAAAGATGCGCGTCAGTGGGTGTATCCGTCACCTACGTCATAGCACTGATTATATTCTTCGTGTGGGTTGGTGCGTGAGTGTCCAGTGTGCATTGTGGCACGTGTGTTCTTGGCAGTTGGCTAGGTCGTCATGGCATCTCTAACGATGTGGGTGCTTGTTGTTGTGGTCTTAGTCGAGTTCATCCATGCTGCAGGTGTCAGCTTGTGTAGGGCAGGCTGGTGGGCAGGCTGGTGGGCATATCCGTATGTTCTTGAGCCAGGGTATTCGGTCGTCTGGTAGGTAGGCAAATTCATCTCGTGGTGGGTGTCTAGGCCGCGATCCTCTGGGCCATGGTCGCGAGGAAATTGGGGGGAGCTTTTTCTCCCATTCTCCCACTTCAGTCCCTTTAACAAAGTTTTTTCATTGAATTTCATAGGTTTTTATTAGTGCAACTTAACCATAACATCCCTTTAACAAAGTTTTTTCATTGAAATTCATAGGTTTTTATTAGTCTAACTTAACCATAACGCCCCTTTAACAAAGTTTTTTCAGTGAATTTCGTGGGTTTTTACCAGTGCATGCTGTTTTCCTACAACTTACTAATATCATACTTACCCAATATAGCAATGTTTGTGTCCAATTTACAAAGTGTCACCTTAAAACTCTGCCATTTTTAAAACTTCTGTACACTTTTTGCAACTAATTCAACTAGTTTTGCATCCATAAACATCTACGAACATCTGACTTCATAGCGGATCTTCCAGACAGTGTCACATGACCATACGCTGGCACGTGGCATGATGATGTGCCTGAGAATCCGTCCGCAGTACACGATTAGATTTCTGCTTCGTGGACAATTAAGAACTGCATTTTCTACTGATCTAGGAACTTTCAACTTCAAAATTTCCCTTGCAAAGCTCCAACACCTATTCCTACTCATTATCAATTAACAATCTAGCACACAGTACATACTTTTAGAAAAACTGCTATTTATCTTAAAATGGCCTCAGCTAATGCCATCCGTCCTCCCCAAGAGCCAGCACCACTGCTGTAATCAAGGAGCATGAGAAACACTGCCCCCCACCTTGGAAATAACACATGTGCAACATTATCCTTTGTCCACCTACCCCTCCATATTAGTGTTTGGTTCCTCTTGCCTCATTTCCCTCCCCTCCTTTCGTTCTTAGCTCTCTTGCCAAAAAAATACATCCAAAATCAACAAAAGACATATTCCTTTAGGAACCACCTTTCACAGTTAAAAAATAGAACTAAAAAAAATGTATAGACTCCATCTACTTTATATTATTTCTCAGTAAAGTACATAGACTCAAAAAGATTTTCCAACATTTCCATTTGCATTTTGTGTTATGCTAATGGGAATATTGTGGCGTTCATCCTCTGTTTCAGGGACTGGAACAGTGCATACCGGCCCAGCAGCCCAAGTTATCAGCCCAAGCGAAGCACGGGATAAAAAGGTCTCTGGACCATTATCTCCCCATTCCAGTCCCTGAAATGGGGGATGAAGGCCATTAGCACCCTAGGTTCCCAAAGCAGGAACCCGGGGTCCTAAAAAAGAGGATTCTTCTTCCAACAACGGGACGCCTTTGGCGTCCCGGTGTAAGAAGGAAAATTATTTTCCAAGATGGCCACCATGGAAAGGGAAGGCGAGGGTTCCATACAGAGCTCCTCTTCACTTTCCATGGCAGCCTGCAGAAGGCAAAAAGAGAACCCTATGACCATATTACCACAAGCACATTTTTCTTCCCTTTCAGATCTATCCTCATTTCGAATAACTTTACCACAAAGCCAGCCCCAGGTGGACATGGCCACTTTAATCCTATGTTTTGTCCCTTGTGGTCATGGCCAGTAGCCAGATTGTCTGGATCATGACCTTATTCCATGACCCAGACAATCTGGCCACTGCCCATGACCACAGGCTACCCATCAGTCACTAAAGGTATACCGCTTTTTTTTGTAGCTACATTATGACACTTGTCAAATAATAAAAAACTGGCACATTTGAAAACCTTGCTTGTAGGTCCTTGCCAAAGCTCCTTATGCAAGTTTGCTGGAAATCCACCCATGTTTTATTTTTTCAAAAGTGTCAAATGTATGCACATACAATCATCATATAAACTAGCCCCCACTTGACAAAATCCATTCAGACTTTACAAAAATATCTATATCTAGATCTATAATCTTTTTGCAAACCTTTGTGCAGATTTGTCAAATGGCACCACATTTATAAGCCTTTATAATAGTTTGGGACCCCCCCTCTAATTTTGCTCCCTCTTGACAGAATCCCACCAAACTTCGTAAAAACATGTGTATCTAGAACTATTATCAGTTTGCCAAATGAAGTGTAGATTTGTCAAATGGCACCTCATTTATAAGCCTTTACAATATTTTGGGACCCCCTCTAATTTTGCCCCCTCTTGACAAAATCCCACCAAACTTCACAAAAAACATTTATATCTAAATGTAGTATCAGTTTCCCAAATTAAGTGTAGATTCGTCAAATGGCACCTCATTTATAAGCCTTTACATTATTTTGGGATCCCCCCTCTAATTTTGCCCCCTCGGGACAGAATCCCACCAGACTTTGCAAACTCACTCGGAATCAGGTCAGAAATATACATGCAAAATTTCATGCAGTTCCATTACGTGGCGCCAAAGTTATAAGCCATCCAAGAACTGCATTTCACCAACCCTGTAATGCTGAGGTGTTCGCAAACTTCACAGGACTGCTTGCGAACATCCAAACTGTTCGCAGACTTTTGTGGTAAAAAAACACCTGTTTTTTTTGCTTCTTGCAGCCATATCCTATGTCTTTTTTAATATGTTTTTACTGCGATGTCCGCGGACAATGGCCGCTGTCCGCGAATCCAAGATGGCGGACATTTCTGGTGCACTTCACACCTTTCACCATCCAATCAGCAAACACGTTGCATGTCCGTGGACATGGCACAAGCCCAATAACCAATCAGTGTCCTGTCCGCGCAGCGAACAGGGAAGTGTGTCCGCGGAGCGGACATAGATATCACAAATATTTTGTGACCTACTTTTTGGTTGTTTTAAAACAAAAACTAATGAACCGATTTTCACCAAATCTGCAAAAGCACGCTTTTGTGACTAAGCTGCTGCTCCTGCCGCAAATTTGATGAAAATTCGTCCAAGGTTTTGGGCTGTAGGCGTGAGCAAAGTTTTTTCCCCATTCAGTCTATGGGAAAAAAAGACATTTTGGGATCCCCCTATAACTTTGCCCCCCCTGGACCAAACCTCACCAAACCTTGCAAAAGAATTCAGAGTGGGACATATACTTTTTTTTGCAAAGTTTGGTGTGGATTCGTCCAGGGGGAGCGAAGTTATAAGCCACCCAAAGTGCTCTTCCTATGAGATGAGCAACTTAACCATAACTACATGGCCGCTAGCGCAGGCCATGTAATAGATATATTTGTATCCTACTGTTAATTTCATACTGTACCCTATCAGTATAGATGTGTAAGGATGTCTACCTTTTGAAAATTGGGAATGCACAAATATTATTTCTCCGCAACCAGCCTCTCTGCTAATATTCTGCAAGGCTCCCAAACCCATAGAGGTTCTCCTCCTATTTGAGACAAACACATTATCTCCAGCCATCTGACCAAATGGAGTGGTAGATGCTGCAACGATTTCATCATTACGTATACATTCTGAGGCTGTCCAAAGGGGAGTATATGGCCTGAGGTTACTAATATTTTACATCAAGGTGTGTGTTGTAGAAAATAAAATTAGCACCAAGCACAGAGCGTGTTATACACTTAATCTTCAATCACACAACATGTTTATCACAGACATATTTGTCAAATATAAATATATGTGTTCATGCTTATGACATACAGTGCTCTTCATTGTTTGCAAAGCTGCCAGGAACACTCATTTGTGCTATTTGTTCCTGTTATGGTGTAGCTTTTATGAGACATATATATATGTCAAGTAAGATGTAGGTTCAAGATATAGAAATATAAGCAAGTTAAATGTTGTGTTCAATAACAATGGAAAGCAAGTATTGCTATGGAAAGAATACAGCCCTGTCTATTCAATGTAGCCTGGAATGGAGGTATGTCATACTGTAAGAGAACATTCCATTTTGCTATGATGCTGCTGTTTACTTTTGATGGCATTCCAAGTGAATCTGTTGCTGCTTTCTTATGTGCCTGGTTGTAGTGTTATGCAGCTGGAGGTCCTTTCATTATAAATATAACTTAAAATAAACAGTTCCATTAACTCCCCCTTAATAAGGGCATGGCTGCCTCCAAACTTGGGTCCGGGTTCCCTGAATGGGGGATTACCAGGCCATTCTGATTTTGGAGGGCCTGGTATTTCCCCATTCAGGGAACCCGGACCCAGACGATCCCCATTCCCATTTGAGCCCCCATAGGGCTCAATGCGAATGGGGAGCATGTTAACAACGGGCCCATTAATGACGGGCCCATTGTTAGCATGCTGCCTCCCTCGCGGGACCCGGAAAGTCTGACCAGACGTTCAGAGCGGGTCCCGCGAGGGAACCTCGTAATAGGGCGGAATGGGTTTAACAGCGCTGGCACCTTTACCAGTGCCATTAAACCCATTCCGCCAGGGTCGTAATGAGGCACTAATAGTTGCGAGCGGAACGATTAAGCATACGATCAGCTATGCTACATGGGATATACCTTTACGGTCAGATTGAATTGAGCTACACATATTAGTAATCTGAAAATGATTCAGCCCTTGGAGACTTGTTTCGATTTGCGATTTATTTTACTGTCAACCATTAGTGATGAATATTAGAGCATATCAGGCTAAAGTAACAAATATTGCAAAATATGGGGTTAGACTGTGGGCTTATTCTGAGGTGTCAAGTTTACAAATAGTAGAAATTGGCTTTCTGAAAAGGATACTTGGACAACCTAACTGGACAGCAACATGTTCAGTTCATGCTTATCTAAATTTGACTTATCTTGAAGATGAATTAGCAGTAGAATCTGCACATTTCTGGTTGAGAATTTGGTCTAATGAAACAGCCATTTTATCACACCTAATTTTGAAACATATTTTAAGATTTGGGCACATTTACTTTGTATTCCGTGGCTGCTATTTATTTAAAAAAATAATCTAGTATGGTGAATCATACTGCTCGTTTTGTCAAATTGCCTGCCGATTCTGCTTCAAACCAATCAAATCTGATAGTGAACAGTAAAACCAGGTTAATAATGAATTGTGAACATATTGAATTGCGTAAACCTTATAACCAAACACATTTTATTTTAAGAACGGGAAACATCTGTGATTACCTGACCTGGAGCAGATATAGATTTGAGGTGGGAGTGATAACTAGAGCCAGACAGAATGTTATGCTGTGAAGAGCAGTTACAAGTAGATGGACTCTGTAACAGTCCACTTGGGGACTTCATGCACTTGTTATTCTTTTGTCCCATTTACACTTCTGTCAGGAATACAACACTTAAACTACTAATTCAACTAATGAGTCTAAGGTGATGTAGACCTGCCTTAGTTTGTCTATTGATGGTTGATGAACCACCGAAAGCCTAGAAACGGCATACTTATTTGTGACAAGCTCTTAAATCAGGCTATGGACTGATGAATTGTACAAAATAATTGGATTGTACTCCTTTTAATACAGGTGTGTCCTAATATTTACATATTTATTTCAGTTTTTTAAAATGTTTTAAAATGTTTTATTGACAATTGTGTCTTTTATATCATGCTGCATAACCGGAATTACCGGCATATTACAGATGCCGGCAATGGTAGGTTAAATCCCATTCCATGGAGTCCATAGGAATCTATGGGGGGAATGCCGGTATTACCATCACCGGTAATTCTGGTGCCGGTAATACTGGCTGTTTTTGCTGGTGGGGTGTCTGAATTACCTCCAGCTCTTGGCTGGGGGTAAATTCATCCACTCCACCAGCAAACTTGTAGTTTGGTGATGCGGGAAAAGTGGTGGTAATGGAATTACTGCCGATTTTTTCCAACCAGTCAAACTTATAATGAGCCCCAATGTCTTACAGAACCTTCACAAACGCGGTAGAATCTATCCGCATTCCCTGTTCTGCCCTCATTGTAATAATATTCCCTGAGTGTGATGGCAATATTCCTGCAGGACACATGCCATGCCAACTTGGTCTACAAATACCAGGCAGGTCCCAATCTCACTGGATGCCTTTGGCACTACTGCTGTCAATCTTCCTGTAACTATAAACAAACACAACACCCCCAACACTACTGCCATTCAAGATATCAGTGCTTCTCCTCTTAAAACACACTACTGTCAACACAGCTCTCACATATAGAAAAAAAGAGAGAAAGAAAAAGGAAGAAAGGGAGAGAGAGAGAGAGAGAGAGAGCGAGAGAGAGGGGGAGTGAGAGCGAGAGATAGAGAGAGCACTAGTATAGTTTGGTGGGAAACACAAATAGACTAACTCATGTTTTTACAGAATTCACAGAATTTTATTATACAGGTTAGGAAACCTGGCATTATTGATATTTAAAGACAAGGTAGCATTGAACTGCATCCCTCGTAGTATGTCATAGGGTTTTGCCTATCCAGTCCATGACCCACAATTCATATTAGTATCATTGTCTTTGTCTTGGTTTGTGGGGTTCTTGAACCTGGTTATGGACACTCTAAGATAGGGATCCTGATTGGGCCAATGGGTTGTGTCTTTGGAAATTAATTTTATTGAGTGGGTAAAAGAAAGGCTTAAGCATCGACATCAGGGACAGTTTCCTATAGAAGCCAGTCATCAAGCTTTGGGTTATCCCTAATGTCCCCCCCCTTTCTCCTGGCACTTCTGTAACCTCTGTGATCCTCAGAGAAGCAGCATAACCATGTCCCAACTCTTACCTCTATGATCTACCCTGGACTCACATGGTATACTAGAATCTCCCTGGTCTCGGTAGCTAGTATCTGTACTCCTCCATCCAAATCTCCTTCCTATATCTCTCCTTCCAATATCCTCAATATTGCTCTGCATCAGTGGCGATCTCTTGCTCCCTCCTCAATCCTCAATAGGACTGGAGGAAATTGTTAAATTCCATTCCACCAGCCACAGAAGCAAAATCTGTCTGATTTTGTTCCACTTCATCCCAATCTGCTGCTCTCCCGTCTATCGAAAAGAGATGTGCAACGTATCTCATGCGATTGCACATACCAAAAAGAGCTGTACAAAGTTTCTTGTGCTGTCATGAGAACCCCCACACAAATCGAAAAGAGCAGCCCAAAGTTTCATGTGCCGCTGCATGAAACCTAGCATGAATCAAAAAGAGTGGCACACGTTTCTCGTGCCTCTACATGAACCTGGCACAAATTGAAAAGAGCAGAACAAATGTTTCTCATGCCACTGAGCAAACCTATTACAAATCAAAACATAAACCATGTAACATGTCTCATACTTCTGTGCAAACCTAGCATGGATCAAAAGATCTTTGCAAAGTGTCTCGTGTCAGAGAAGGAAAACTAGTGTGGGTACATAGTGCTGCATGAAACTAGCATGGATTGGGGAAAACCACACAGAGATCCTTGTCTCACTGTGCAAAACTAGCATGAATCGCAAAAGATCTGCACAAATACTCTCCGGTTTCTGCACAAACATAGCAGGAATGGAAACCCTGCACAACGTTTCTCGTGGCAGTGTGCAAAACTAGCAAGTTTTAAAAAAAACATACACAGTTTCTTGTGTCGCGGCACAAAATGTGTACATATGTAAAAAAGACCTGTGCAAAGTTTCTTGTCTCACTACATGAAACCAACCTGGAAATAAAACACCACGCTCCATGTAAATTTGCACAAAACCAGGCAAAATTCTACTGACGGAGGAAAAGTAATAAAAGATTTTTGCAGATTTGCAAAAACTGAATAAAATGCAAATTCTTCAATTTTCTCTTTGCAGGTGGAAATTTTGCTCACCCCTGCTCCTCAATGTAACGTATTCCCTTCTTCCTCATTCTCCCAACACTGTGCAAGCTGTCAGAGTTCTCACCACATGTGGACTTCCTTCCACCTTCTTTCCTGAGCCAACTATTCTTCCCAAACCTAAACCATAGCCTCTGCAGATTTTCGGAAGTCTTGCTTGGACTGTGACTCTGTCTTCTCCTCTAGCTCTTTCCCAACTATTATTGCTGGTGTAACCTGGTTAATACCCTACCTCTGACAGTAAATCTACCTTCCTTAGTGTCTTGCCTTTAAACAGCTCTGTAGTTATATAGCTCCATCCACCTTTCTCCCAAAACAGTCCTCTTGATGGTGGTAACTGTTATTCTCTTCCTGCTCTTCCAGACAAATCTATCTGTGGTGGTGACAACTCTCCCTCTTCCACCTCCAAACTATCACCACCTCTGATGTTGACAACTCTCCAACTCTAACTCCTCCAAATACTGCTCTCCTCTCTGATGCTAGCAATGCCCCCCTCTTCCTATTCCAAAGAATGACCTCTGCTCTCCCTCCAACATGCATGTGAATATTACCCTCTCAGTGCTGCTCTCTCTCGCCATCTCTGCAAAATTCCTTCATCCAACTTCAACTCAAACTCCCCACACCTTTTGGTCTGAACAAGTTGGCATTTATAGCCTAGTCCCTTTTCCCTTTGGGTGGTGCTTATGGATATGATATGCTCCTGTTTAACATGGGCTGTGATGTTCTGGAATTGACCATTTGCCTGTTATCAGGTGTGCTGAAAGGTATTTGGCCCGAGTTTATTGGTCACATGATATACATATTAATAGAATAGATTTCATTTTGTTAACACAGCTATTCGGAACTCCCTTCCCCACTTATGTACCCAACGAGTTAGTATGAGTGATTATGTGATAGCCCTCAAGTTAGCCTCCAAGGGAATAGGCTGCTTTGGTCTTCGGCTAACATTGGAGGTTTCAATCAGGCTCTGACCACGGGAAATTGTATGGTGCAATTTCTATTGGAGAGGTGTTAATGACACCTGGGCCAACTTAGGGAGATATTTTGTCCCCAGGGACAGAGATGTGTAGCTAATCATATTCTGACATCTACCCCTGGTGCCCCCTATGATGCAGCAATTGCTTGCAAAAAAAGAGAAGTTAGGTGTCCTCTGAGTTTTGTTAATCATGATATGAATAAGGAGTCCCTCTTTGCCAAGGGGCACACCAAATCTTTAAAACATCAATACAAGGTGTGGCTTAAGGTGCACAGAATTAGTCACATCTTGGCATCTTCTACACATCTTGATTTGACACATGACACTAAGATGTTTAGTATATGCTCCGTTTCTATCGTGCCACTACAGAGGCACATGAAATCTGTGGTGTAGCGGAAGCGGACTGGGGTAAATGTATTACGACTCATTATTGGTCAGTGTCAGAGACCAGTCTTGTGAAAACAGTAGCACCCATGGCCCACAACATAGTTTTGTCCCATGTGGCATCTGAGCATTTAGAGGGCCTGATTAGAAAGTTCAAGGTCTCACGGGCGGTGAGACCTGATGGTCTTTGTAATGTGGTCCTGAAATAAGATACTCCATTATGGTCTGCCCTGCTGAAACGCTATTTCCTGTATATATGTGAAAAAGGTGATATTCTGCAATCATTGCGTAGTTCCATCTTAGTCCCTATATTCAAACAGGGATTGCATGTGGACCCCATCTGTTACTGCTCTTTACTGGTCTCCTCTTACAGTTATTGACATCATGGGTTTAGTAAAGAACTTCTACTGGGACTACATCAGTCAGGGTTTAGGAAGAGATATAATGATATGATATGATATTTGATATGGCATAAATAACGCACCTATACAGAAGTGTTTCAAGGTGCAACGAGGCACGGGAGGGGAACAGAGGGAAGACAGAGACAGCGATTTTACTAGGCCAGGTGACAGTGAGATCGCGCAAGTGCAGGGGAGGTGTGCAAGGGGAAAGAGCCAGGGGGAGGGGAAGTGCAGTACATAGGATACCAGTAAATAAATAGGAACAATAAATAGGAACAATAAATAAGAAGTGATGCCAGCTGGTGGCAGGTGCAAGGGTAAGTTCAGGCATCAGGTGTCAATTGCTGGTAGGGGGCTGTAGGGATACAGAAACAGCCACAGAGTGCAAGGGTTTCCAGGGGGGCAATGCCGGTGTGCAACTCGCAGTGAGGGTACCTGGTTCAGAGAACAGAGGGTAGCCAGGTGATCAGTGCGGTTTCAGTTTCAGCCAGGAGTTCAGCAAGGGAGAGGAGGAGAGAAAGCAGAAGCAAAAAGCAAGGTCTTGAGATGTTTCCGGAACCGGAGATGGCTCTCTTCAATTTTCATAGAGGCAGGAGGGCTGTTCCTGAGGGAGGCCGTAGCCAAAGAAAGAGATCTACCACCAACTCGTTGCTTGGACAAGCGACTCACCCTGAGGGAATTGGAGGCAGATGAGCAAAGAGCTCGAGAAGGAAGATATTTAGGAATAGAGAGTTGATGGTATTGAGACTCCAGGCCCCAGAAGTCCTTGTGGACAATGCAGAGGGTTTTGAACTTAATCCTCGCAGCCACCGGAAACTAATGCAGAGAATTCAGTCCTGGAGAGATACGATCCCTGGGCTTGAGGCCAAGGACAAGTCTTGCAGTCCTGTTCTGGATGAGTTGCGGAGAGTAGAGGCAGACAGATTTAGAAAGAAAAGAGGATGCTGCAGCCTAGAGAGAACCAGAGCTCTGGAGATAGTGAGCTTCTGGGGGAAGGAGAGGAAAGGAATCATACATCTAAGGAGGTGCAGCTGGTAGTGTGACTTCTTAGAGACATCGGAGATGTGAGAAGAGAGGGAGAGTGTGGAGTAGAAGATGACCCAGCGGTTGTAGGCCTCACAGGTGGCAGCAGGAAGAGGGCCAAGAGAGGCTGGCCAGAGAGAGACAGGAAAGGGGGGAGCGGGTGTGCCGATGAGGACAATCTCAGTCTTACTGGCATTAAGGCAGAGATCATTGGCGGCACATCACTCCTGGATAGCAGACAGACAGTCGGATATGAGAGAAGGAGCAGACGTGGCTGAAGGAAGCCTGAAAATGAGCTGAGTGTCATCCGCATAGCACTGAAATTTGGGGCAGAGAGCGGCAATGCAGTCGGCAAGAAGTGCCAGGTATTGGTTGAACAGCCAGGTAGAGAGGTTAGACCCCTTGGAAGGATCACCACAGGTAGAGATAGAGATAGAGGAGAGGAAGGAACCAAATTGCACCTGGCAGGATCGATACCTCACATTACATACGGATACTGACGTCTTTAATATGTGATGCCTACTGTTATTCAAGGGTGCTGCTGTACCTATGTTTTGTGGACTAAAGCGCCACCTTTGATAGCTCTATCTGCTCCCGCTTATGGGGAAACATTCTGAGCATGGGACATTGACAGTGCCCTATTATTTAATATAAAATTACTGTACAGTGATACTAGTGTCAGAGTGAGACTCTCCCCAGGGGGAGTACTGACAGGGCATTATCCAGCTAATGTGGGGCTCAAGCAGGGGGTGCTCTGGCACCCCTGCTGTACAATCTTTATGTCTCTGACTTTCACAGGGCTATTGAGATAGCTCTGAACTTTCTACCTTTTTTTGGCAAAACTAAGACAGTCTGTCTTATGTATGCCGATGATACAGTACTCATGGACAGGACAGCACACCTTAAATGCTCTACTAGCTTATTCAAAAGTAAATGGCCAGAAAATTATTTTTTTTTAAATATTTTTTATTTTCAAAATAAACAATACAAACCAAACTTGCAGCATTATACAATACAACCGTAAACATCAGTTAATCCCATAATACTGAACTTCAAACCCCCCCCCCCAAGAGCTTATCAACCTTACAGTTCTGTGTACACTTGGTGTGGCTGGGCGTCGCCTCCTTCCGAAGCAGCAGGGTCCACTTCCGTGCCAAACAGTCCCGTAATTAACATCCTCCAAGCCGCTAAGTTGCCCACATCTTCTTCCCCGCAATTGCTACATGCTTCCTGCCACACCACTGTTTCAGCCTCCGCCCACTTCTGCAGGTCCCGCCACCATATCTCTATTCTTGGCCCATGGCATTGCTTCCAACTCATGGCTATCCTTCTCTTTGCAAATACATACGCCAGGTCTCTCAGTTTCCCGAGATGTTTGGTGTTCCGTGGTCTGGGGAACCCTCCCAGGAGGCAGGCCCAGGCCGTGTCAATGCGTAGCAGGACCCCCTTATCTGCTAATGTCTGTGCCACTTCCCCCCAAAAGCCTTCAATCACTGGGCAGGACCAGAACATATGTGTCATGTCTGCGTCTTCTTCATCGCATTTCGGGCATGCTTGTCTACCTGCGTTCACAAACTTGGCTATTTTCTTCGGGGTCATATATGCTCTATGCGTAATGTATAGCTGTATTTTCTGCAGTCTAGCATTCCTGGACACTTTCTTATGGTATCCCATGGCCCGTTCCCACATCCCGTCAGTCAGCTGCGCCCCCACTTCCGCTTCCCAGTCCAGCCTCAAATCCATCAAGTCCTTCCCCACCCGGGTCATCACCACCTCATATAATCTAGAGATCTCATGTCCGCCCTCTGATATATCATATATCGTTCCGATCAGTGCGTCCGGATCTTCCGCCAGCACCGTCTCCGGCCAAGTCTTACGGATGATCCGTACCAACCTCAGGTACGTAACATATTGGCCCCCATGCAGCCCTGTTTCTTCTCCCAGGTCTTCGAATTCCCTAATGGCCCCATCCTGCCATATGTCTCCCAATGTGGCCAGCCCAACCGATTCCCAGTATGTCCTGATTATTTTCCTAAGCTGGCTGTCCCCCATAGTTAAGGCGATCAGTGGCACCTGTGGGGAACACGGGCACGGGCTCTCTATCAATTGGCACGCTCTGCGCCAAATTCTCCACCCCAGCAGCAACATACTTGGGCGTCCATTCAATTCTGATCTAGGGACCCAGACGATCTCTTTTAGGTAAAACGGGGCGCAGTCCCGCCCAGCCAGCCTAGACTCAGGAGTTTCCTCATCAGAGAGCCATTTAGTTACGTATTGCAACTGGCTGGCCACATGATAGGCCTCAAAGTTCGGCAGCTTGATGCCTCCCCTATCGTGGAAATTTTGCAGTTTCCACAGGGCCACCCTGTTGCGGATGCCGTGCCACAGGAAGTCCCTGCATACACTGTCAAGTTTGACAAAGAACTTCCTGGGTATCAGGTATGGTATGTTACTGAAAAAGTGCAAAAGCCTAGGCAGGACCACCATTTTGAGCATCGCCCCCCGGCCCATCATTGCCAGCGGCAGCTTCTCCCAAAACTGCATAGTCTCGCGGATTTTCTTCACAGCCACCTCGGTATTGTGCAAGTGTTCTTCCTTCACAGTACGATATACATCAATTCCGAGGTAGCGGAAAGACTCAGTTGCCCAGGGCACGGGCAACACCGGCAAGCGTTCCAGAGGGACTCCTGCGAAGCTCCCCAGTGGAAACATGCTCGATTTACCGGGATTAACCGCTATGCCGGACAGCTCTGCATACTTTTCCATAACCTCTAAAATGTACTGGAGGTTTTCCTCCGGATACTTCAGGTACAATAACAGATCATCAGCATATAGGGATATCAAATGGTTCTCTCCTCCCACCTCGATGCCAACCAAGTCATATTGTTGTCTGAGGTACACCGCTAGGGGCTCCAGATCCAATATGTACAACATCCGAGACCAGAGGCATCCCTGTCTGGTGCCTCTACTGAGTCGCCACCTCTTGGATATCACTGATCCCGTGCGCACCCTGGCCAGTGGTTCGCTGTACAGCAGTTTCGCCCACCCCACGTAGCCAGGCCCAAACCCGTACCCCTCCAAGGCCGCCAGCAACCACGGCCACCTCACTGAATCAAATGCCTTAACTGCATCTAGGGACACTACCACCATCTCTTCATCACTTCTGTTCCCTTCTTCAATCACCCGGTGGAGTCGCCTGTGATTATGAGTTATATTTCTATTGGGGACATAGCCTGTTTGATCCGGGTGTATCAGTTTACTGATGACCCTTCGTAGCCTATTGGCCAGGACCGCCGTTAGGATCTTGCTGTCCTGGTTCAGCATCGACAGCGGCCTATACGATCCACAGCATTGTCTCGGTTTGTTAGGCTTGGGGAGCGGCACTATCAGCGCTTCTCTAAGCGTTTCCGGTAACCGACCCTTCTCGAAAGATTCGTTGAACATCTCTAGCATCGGAGGAAGTATCTCTGCCCTATACACTTTATAGAACTCACTCGGGAGTCCGTCTGTGCCCGGGGTCTTGCAGGTGGGCAATCGTTTCACTAACTCCTCCAGTTCCTCCAGTGTAATAGGTGTGTCCAGCTCCTCCCTCTCTTCATCACTAATCCTCGGTAGTTCTATGTCTTCCAATGTGTTTCTGATCTCTGTCTGATTTCCTCTCCCTTTGTCCTCATACAGTGCTCTATAATAATCAAAGAAGGCTTCATTAACTCCTTCTTGGGTGTCTACCTCCTCCCCGTCCTCTCTAACTATCATCCTGATCGGGGACGTGGGGGTTTCTCTCTTATATAGCCATGCCAGTAGGCGGCCAGTTTTGTCTCCAGCTGCATGCTGCCTCTCAACATATTTTCTGTAGTTAAGGTTACAGAGCCGCTCCCAAAGCTCCGAACACCGCTGCTGTAGCTCAAGTACTGAATCCGCGTCCCCACCTGCCCTGCTGCATTCGCGCTCCAGTTCTCTCTCCGCCTTCTCTAGTTCCGCCAGGACCCCACCCTGCAGGCCCTTTGACTTGGAAATGGCGTCACCCCTCAACACAACCTTGAAGGCCTCCCAAAGTGTGCCAGCCGAATCTACACTGCCCGTGTTCACCTCAAAATACCGCGTGATCGCATCTCTAATGTCCTCTCTAAAGACCGAGTCTCTAAGCGCCTCAGCGCGAAGGCGCCATGTAGGTATCCGCGCCCTGGGGCGGCCATACTGCCAGGTCAACACCAAGGGCGAGTGGTCCAACAGGACCCTCGCTCTATATTCAATTTGAGTGGTCGCTATCACCACCTCTGACGTGGCAAAGAAGTAATCCAATCTCGTGTGTAGGTGCTGTGGGGCAGAGTAGTGAGAATACTGCGAGGCATCAGGGTGTTTCAGTCTCCAAACATCCGCCAGCCCAAAGTCGCCCAGCAATGTCTGTAATACTCTGGCCGCCGGGGTGGGCCGATCAATCTAAACGTCGGACCTGTCCGCCCTGGGGTCGAGAACACAGTTAAAGTCCGCCTCCCCAAATAATCGCTCCCCCCACACACGTGCCCAGACGAGAGCATAGGGTTCTGAAGTATCTAGCAGCATTCTGGTTGGGAGCATATGTGTTAATAATGCAAACCTCTCTGTTCTCTACCAGGGCTCTGAGCACGACCAGCCTGCCCTCCGTGTCCACCACCTCCCGTGTAACTCTGAGCGGAACGTGCGGTGCTACCCAAATTAGCACTCCCCTGGCATAGGCAGAGTACGGGGAGCCCACCACCGTGCCACTCCACTTTTTCCCCACCAGTTCCAACTTGTGTCGGGTCAGGTGTGTTTCTTGCAGCAGTGCGATGTCAATCCTCTGTCTTTTGAGGTACAACATGACTTTGTTCCTTTTTAAATAACTATTAAGTCCCCTGACATTCCAGGTGACAATCTTAAGGTCTCCCATGGCAAGTATGTATCTTCCTGCCTCCCATGTAGCGATTCCCAACTGCCCACGTGACACAGATGGCGTCTCCGTCCAGTAGCTCCTCATACAAGCTCAAACTCCCTTTAACTATACACACAACAAAACCCCTACTTCCCTCCCCCCCGTACCTTCCCCAACATCACACACCCCAACTGTTGCCCAGCTCCAGCCTCAGAGCTCAGGCACCCCCACATCTAGCTCCGCAAGCACCGGTCGGTGCACGGAGCCCAGCAGGGTGAGGTCACCCTAGTGGCCACCCAACTAAAACTATTATGGGGTAAAGAGTATCGCCCTGTGAGGCTCCCGGTCAAATAAACATTAATCACAGTGTCCTTGACAAATAGTGCAATCATCTGACCTTCTTTACCGAAGGTGTCACACCGACTATATTCAAGTCCCACGAACCACGCCATCTTGCGACGCCATTTTACGCCTCCCGTATCTCTTCCGAGCCCTTTCTGGGCCGAACTTCTGATTCCTGGGGGCATCCTTGCGCATCGAGCCATCCCATGGCATCCTCCGGGGTCTAAAAAAACAAAGTTTTATGTGCATGAATGACCTTCAATTTTGCAGGATAAAGTAACATGTATTTGTGGCCCGCTTCTCTCAGCCTCCGCTTTACAGACCCAAAATTCATGCGACTACGCTGTACAGTCAAAGTATAATCTGGGTAAGCCGTGATGTTTGCCGCTCCTCTCGTGATCGTCCCTCCTTTACGGAAGTATTCCAGTATCCTCTCCCGGTCGTGGTAGTTGAGGATTTTGGCGATCATAGGCCTAGGGGGGTTCCCCGGAGGCGGCCTCCTCGTTAGGGCTCTATGTGCCCTTTCTACTGCAAATCCTTGGGATAGGGCCCCTCCAGGTATCTCCTGTAAGAACATGGATTCGATGAAATCCGTAGGGTCACGGCCCTCCATCCCCTCCGGTAGGCCCACGATGCGGATGTTGTTGCGACGGGCTCGTCCCTCTGCCTCCTCCGCTCTGCTCTCCAGGTTGCCCACCCTTTGTGTCAGGGCGTGCAAATCGGCCTTATGAGTGGCAAAATCTGCAGTATTCGGGCCAACTTCTTTTTCGAGGGACTCCGTGCGCTCCGCCAGGGTCCTGACATCCTGTCGTAGCAAATTAACGTCCTCTTGGACCTCTCCAACCTTGCGGTCCAGCGCCGTTTTTAGTTCAGTGACGGCCAGTTCCAGCTTTGATTCCCAGGCCGCCCTCAGATCCGCAATCGCCGCCAGGATTTCTTGGTTGGTGCACGAAGACGTCGCGCTACTCGCAGCCAGCGGATCCTTACTTTTGGTAGTGTCCTGGCTCGGGGACGTCCGAGTGAAGTCGTCTAAGGTGGGCTGTTTCACCTTCGGTCTCACTGGCCTGCTCGACATGACTCAGGGAATCAACAGGCTGCTCAAGTAGCAAGTGTGCGTACAGTGCACCTTCGCAGCTGGGCCACCGTGCAGCTCGCTTCTATTCCTGTCCCAGGCCCTGGTCGGCCATTTTGAGTCGCCCTTTGTTCCCGGTGTCTTTTAACTCATCGTCACCGATCTCCGTGACCGTTAATCCTGTGCCTTCCAGAGGTTCACAGTGCGTGGCCAACACCTTCACACACCAGCATGTGTATCGTCGGTGGTCCGCCGTACCGCACATATTTGCCCGGATCGTTGTAGGATCTCGGGAGCTCCTCCAGAACGCGTCCTCCTACATGGCTCTCGTAGCCACGCCCCCGGCCTGAAAATTAATATAGGAAAACAAAGGTCATGATATGTGTGCAGAAAACCCAATAGCAAGGGTACCGTTCCCTCGGTATTAGACAATGTACGCCTGGATTTAGTCCATTCCTACAAGTATCTCAGCATTTATCTTCAGGCCTCCCCCTCATTGGTGCATCTTAAGGAACGTATAGTGTCCGAAGTATGGGACAAATGGCTGTCTTTAAGGAGGGCAATCTGTGATAATGGAGAAGAATCATAGAAGCACTTATTATTGCATATACAGTGTCTATAACACCAACGATTCTATACAAATTTGAAGCTTTCCCCTCTTAAGTCAGTTTCCTGGCTTTCTAAGTTGGAGGTAAACATTTTACGATCTATACTAAATCTCCCCTCGGCTTTTCCCATTGAGGTTTTGAGATCAGAATTGGGCCTCTTGTCACTTCAGTCTACTTGGGAAATTGCGGCTTGTAAATTCTGGGCTGAAATAAAATACAATTTGAGTTCCACTGCCTTTTTACTTGACAACACACAAGCCCACAGTGACCTCCTATCCAAGAGTGTTTGGGAATTTCAATTTATGGTGGGAGGCCACTGTCCGGATATTGAATTATATTGCAGTGGTCTGCTAGATCTACCACTTTTCTTGAGGGATTTGAAGAAGAAAAGCACAAATATTTGACCGTATTTCCACTTTGAGCAGATAGGCAGAAATGCAAAAATATGTGGTTTATTCACAACAGGGTCTTTTTGACAATTGTGCGAGGAACTATCTTGCCACGCTTCCCCTCCCTGCTCTTATATGTTTTATTCTGTATATCCTCATTGATCTGATCCCTGTATTGGTAAACACAGGAGCCTGGAGAGGAATTAAGAGAGAGGAACGTAACTGTAGGCTCTGCAACTTGCAGATTGAAACAGTGTGGGATATCCTGACAGAGTGCCAGGTATTGTGTCCTTTCTATGCAAGGGGATATGTAAAATGTGTTGACTGTGGTTCTGATCAGTTCCGGAGTATGCTGTATAGTGCAGAGCACTATGTTACTATGACTGTGGCTCACCATGTTTGGCTCAAAATTAATTCTGTTCATACTTTCATTGATTAACATCTGATATATTTATAAATGATATGTAAGAACTAAGAAATGTATTTTAAGTAAAATGCTACATTTTGACATGTATTTTTTCATCAATGTTCTCAATTCTTCTAATTCCTTTTATGTTATTGTGTGTATTGCTGTAATGTTTGTGTGAGAAAGGTTGTCTTATGACACCTAAATGCACCTTATCAAAAAAACAGAAAAAAAACACATACACCATTAAAAGAGATGAGGCATCCAGGTACATAAATGATTACAATCATATCATTGCACTTTTGTGGAATGCTAACATAGGCATTCAATATATTGTAGGCAATTCAACTGCCATTGCAAAATATGTCACAGCCTCAACAAAGCTGAGAAAATTAAGCTAAACGACCGTTGGAATGACATATCATCTGACAAAACCCCTTCACAAAAGTTGTACAATTTTGGTATCAAAATGTGGGTCCTAAGAAGCTGCATATCGTTTAACAGTTACAGCCTTGTATTGAAAATCTGGGAACATTATCTGGCTCACCCTTGGTCCAGCTTCTTCGTGAACACAGAGTACTTAAGTCCTACCCAGAAATCGAATCTATAGCCACAGAAGATCCCAACAGCCAAGACATTTTAAATGATAATCTGATTGACACAGACTATCTGAACAGAAGTACTGCTTTGGAAAAAATGTACCTCTATGATATAGCCCAAATCTACAACAATAGTGTTATGCCAAGTGAGACAACTGGCAAATAGGCAATATTAAATTGTTGAGGAAGTCTAGCAAGACTTTCAAAACCCAGCCTAATTAAGCATGTAAAGCTATCACTTAAATATACAGAGCATAGACAACTTTGTTACATCGCCTTACTTCAACTATTGAAACCTTGGAGAAAGAGGAGAAATTGCTAGGTGGCCATGCCACCTTTGAAACTGCATTCAAGGCAAATGAAAGCAGTAAACCAACGGAAAAGGTTAAACAGTACAAAGAAATGTTAGAAAATGAATGCCAAGAAGAAGAAATCGAAACAATACTAGACAAAGACACTCCTGAAGGTAGTCACCCATCTCTTACAGGAAGCCAATAGGCACTTGGAAAACCACCCCTTCAAAATGAAACAGAAATAGCAATAAATTAGGTGGAAAACACCACGTATGAATCCAAAAAATCTAAAGAAGATGTCAGTGCTCAAGTCACAGTTATATTATGAACAAATCACCATTTACCTAGAAGCCACTGAAGAAATTGAAAATGGACTAAAACATGAAAATAATACTTGCAGTTTTAAAAATTACAAACCTCTGCTCTTGTATTTAAGTGGTAAAGCTGGGTCTGGCAAAACAGTCTTAATTAAAACAATCAGAACATTTCTAGAAGACAAAACAAATAACCTTACAGCTGGTCTACTTGTGTACAACATAGGAGGTGTCATTTTACATGTACAAATGTACCTTAATTTTGTGACTGAATATTAGAAGAATAGAACTGATGATCTCAACGGTCTTTCTTCTCCCACACCTAATTTTCCTCCCCGCAACCCCACTCCTTAATTTATGTCTCACACGAATGGCATATTGATCCACATTTATATGTTTTATTTTGGTT
This sequence comes from Ambystoma mexicanum, assembly GCF_040938575.1. Lineage (NCBI taxonomy): Eukaryota > Metazoa > Chordata > Amphibia > Caudata > Ambystomatidae > Ambystoma > Ambystoma mexicanum. The sequence goes on from NC_090934.1 coordinate 461,962,779, forward strand.
GACCACATGCTTATGATTTTTTACTTTTTAATTCTCATCAGTATTATTATTTGTAACCTTATGGTTTGAACTTACTGATGCTTTCGAATGTTTATGATTCAAATTACCTTTGTAGAAACTCGCCCTGATTTGAAAAAGACCAAACGGTCGAAACACGTGTCATCAACAAGGGCATACATCTATTTTGTGAATTAAATTCCTCACTTACCGGAAATTTGGCGCAAGTCTCCTGGAATTTCTTTATACTTGGAAACTGTAACCAACTCCATGAAACAATGCTGAAAAAAGAGAATCAATCCATAGTCCATATCAGCTGCACAGACAAACTAGAGGTCCATTGCATGACACTCTCCCTATAACAAGCAACAACACAACTAAAATCACATAAAAGAATCTATCTCAAACACAGCTGGATTGGAAAAATTACGTGCCTAAATGCAACATTTATGTTTGTTTGTTTGTTTTATTGCTTATTTAGCGCACCGAACCCAGAGGTATCTGGGCGCATTACTTGAGAACAGCATGGTTACAGAGTACATACAGTATGAGTTATGCTTACTAAACAAGGTAATATACAAGGCGCATACACATGTTACAATATAGGCAATTTAGAGAATGTGCAAGAATGTAACAAAATAGATAATATACAAGAATGTACAGCAATAGTAATGCCAGGTAATATACATGGATATACAAGAGAGCTGTGGAATGGTAGAAGTGCCAGGAGATACTTAGTTGGCTTGTAAGACTAGCCAAGATTTTACTTTATGTCGGAAGGAGAGGAACATGGTATCTAATCTGAGAGCCAGCGATAATTTGTTCCAGGCCTTGGCTGCAAGCACAGGGAAGCTAGATCCTCCTGCTTTGAATAACCTGAATTTGGGAATGTTAAGGCAGTGTATGTAGGTGGCTCTGGTCGGTCTGGTGGATTCATTCCTGGAGAATGTATTGGTAAGATACTTAGGGGTAGATTTGTTTAGGAGTGCATGGGTGATCATAAGAGTTCTGAACGTGATTCTGTCTTGGATAGGGAGCCAATGCATGTTGCGTCTCATTTGTGAGATGTGATGGGACTGTGATATGTTAATGGGAGAGTGGAGGGCATTGTTTTGCGGTACTTGCAGTTTGTGCAGGTTCCTTTGACTGGTGCCGAGATAGAGGGTGTTGCAATAGTGTGGTGTTGCTTTTTGTACCTCGATACAGGAAGCAATGTTTGTTATAACGTAAGCACATACAACGTAATATTGCAATAAACAAAAAGACTGTCAGCCCCTATAGCAGAAAGCACAGCCTCTGCAATATATACACATCTGATACCACAAAATCAGTTTGATTTTAAACATATCTCAGAATTGGATCTTGAAGTACTTATTAGCAACTTAAAACCAACAATGTGGAAAGGGGATGTGTGCCCTGCAATAGTAATGAAAGAGTGTTCTTCCTTGCTTATCGGCGTGTTGTGCACATTTTTCAATGCCTCATTCAGAGAAATCTATGTTTCTACTTGGATTAAGAATGCCTGGATCACGCCCCTATTCTAAAAGCCTGGGTTGTGTCTGGATACACATACCAATTACAGGCTTATCACTAACGTGCCCTTTCTGATGAAAATCCTAGATTGTGTAGCATACAAACAATTATGGATCTATCTGAAGTCAAATCGGATTTTGAACAAGTGGCTGTCAGGTTTTAGGGAGAACCGTGGCACAGAATCTGCCCTATGAAATCCAGATTGTTACAAATCATGGAAAAGGGCCAAGCTGCACTACTTATGTTATTGGACCTTTCCACTGCCTTCGACCTGGTGGACCATGCTTTATTGGTCATCATGCTAAGGGAGGTGGCAGGCATTTCAGAGAGTGCAGCGCAATGGTTCAACTCTTTTCTGAGTAATAGATGATGTAAAGTGTGCAGTAAAGCTGCTGAGGCTCAACCTGTTCTTCTGGCATATGGTGTGCTTCAGGCAGAATGTCTCTCCCCCTCGCTTTATAATATTTTTAGTGTGCCACTTTTAGCCTTCGGATAGAAAATAATGTTGTTTTTACCAATTATGTGGATGACACGCAATGTGTTATCCCATTGACTGGAAAGCATAAAGATGATGAGGAAACAATTAATACAACATATGGACTTATCCAAGCGTCGATGATCAACAATGGCTTGGCATTGAATAAGGACAAAACAGAACTTATGGTGGTTGGCACTGAGGGGAGGGACGATTTGCATATTGGGTATAGACTACACTTGTTTCCAAGTGGCAGGATGCAGTATCTCAACAAAATAAAAATAAAAAACATTGGGGGTGAACTTGGACTAGAAATTGAATATGAGGGACCAGGTGAGTAGCTTGGTCTCCTCTACAACATACTACATTAAGCTGCTAGTGCAGCTTTGTCCATTTCTCTCAAAAGACAATTGTGAAACCATGGCAAGAGCCATAACTGGGTCAAACATTGGGAATCATTACGAGTCCAGCGGTAGCCGAGCCGGTAAGACTGGCAGGCTGCCACCGGACTGGTGGGGATTTACCAGCACCAGACTTGCCGGAATTACCATGGCATTACAGCCCCGGTAGTCCGGTAAATCCGAGGCCAGCATTCCGATCGTGGAAACACTGGCACCATGCGGTAACGGTGGAAGTGTTTCTGCGTTCGTCTGCGGCCGGTCCATTACGCCTGCCAGGTCAGACATAGCGGCTGTGATGCCACATGGCCACAGAACTCGGAGTTAGCCAGTCCGGAAAACGGTGCCAGTACAGTTCTACCGGCACCGTTAAATCTGGACAGGCTAACTCATAATGAGGCCCCTTGACTATTTTTGTAGCTTGCTTGTGGGCATAGCCAAAAAAGAATGTACTTGACTGCAAATTGTTCAGAATTTAGAATAGTGTGGTGAGGGTTATCGCTGGTTTGCAGAGAAGTGATCATATATCAGATGCTAGGTGTCATTTACACTGGCTACCCATAGAGGCAAAAATCAACTTTTGCCTGCTGGTGATTACCCATAAATGTCTCAATGTGTCTAGCTCTCTGTATCTGAAGGAGGCCTTGGTGCATACATCTAGTAGTAGGACGTTAAGATCAAACAACACTAGGCAACTCAAAATCCCACCATACAGACTGACCCATGTGATGAAATGTGCTTTCTTCATGTAAGCTCGGAGAGCCTGGAATGCTAGTCCATTCGATCTCAGGGAGCTGATCTTGACAGTGGTGTTTAGGAAAAGATTGAACACATTGCTGTTTAGATATTGATATCATAATAGTTGGACTGTAGTCAGGGACATCATTTCACCGAAATGCTAGGGGTAGTGGAAGTGACATCACACAACCCTTGACCTCTGATGACAGGACGTGATGTCATTTGATACCAACCCGAAGTGACATCACGGGAAGCGGAAGGACATGATCTTTCACCTCTTGACAAAACAGTTAATGGCATTGTTCCTAAGTACACTATGAAAAATATGGGTACAATATCACTGTAATGTGATATACATTTCATACAAGAATGGATCACCATATGTATCGTTAATATCAGTGTCTATAGGCCCAGATTACCAAATTACTGTGAATGCAAGCTGACGTCCAAAACCAAATTATAATGATGTTTTATTATGCAGCACTTACGCTTATGCGCTTTAAATAGATCAAATGTACATACAATATCACCAAACCTGTGCTGGTACTCATTTATCAACCTCAGAAGGATGAATGGCTGAGTTGGCCTTCACAGGATTTCAACCTGCAACCTGCCGATCTCTCTCTCTCTCTCTCTCTCTCACACACACACACACACATCAATGCAGCAAGTGCTCAACCCACTGAGCTATTTTACCAGCTATAACTATGTTACCAGCTATAGTAAAATGAGCAATTACATGTCTGAATGTTCTCAAAGTCAGAAAGCAGTTTATACTGTAGTGGATACCATTAAACTGGTAACAGATTTAACAGCAGGCCAATTGATCTGCAGGTCTGGTGCAAAGTTGGCCACATGTCAAGCATGCGTGGATTTACTTTTCAGGCTTCAGAGGTTTGCAAAATACATACCATTTGGAGGGTTTATAACTGTGTATTAAAGAAGTTAGAGTAGCGCAGAGAAAACAGCACACTCACACAGCATCCCGTACTCTGGGCACCCCTTAGCTCATACATGCAAAAAAAAACATTTGCCATGCCAAGGAGCTAGGAAATATAGACACATTACAACAAAGCATTAATTGTGGCATAATGAAATCAAGGGCCACTGTATGTGCTATGGTCAAACATTCCTATACTGTACACAAGCTTTTAGGCACAAGGATTTTGGAATGTCTTGAGGTTGTTCGTAACAGAGACAACGGCAGAAAACAATCATGCTATAACTGCAATTTGCAAAAAAGCCAAATACATAGTCTAAAATGGATGCTTATTCTACGCTAAATGCTGTTTGGAAGTTTTTGCCTGCATTGTGAATTTGAGGTCTTTAATAACTGACTAAATCAGTGACTCACCCCCTGAAGTGTGCCTGAAATAAACCTTTGAGTCTAGAAATTACTGTATTGAATTCCAGAAAGATACATTATTGTTATTCCTATTCTTTCTTATTTAGGGTCACTGCACAAAGTGTTAGACTTGTGGAACCCACTACAGAATCAAAGAACCAGATGGTGCTGGACTCAGACCAGGAGCTTACATTACAAAAACAAAACAAAAGATTCTTGTTTTATTTAACATTTGTTTTTAGAGGTAGCAAGGTAGACCCCAGGGGTAGCAAGGGAGGCCTCAGAGGTCGCAGTTGCGACCGCTGGCGACCCCTAAATAATGTCCCTGACTGTACTATGACTGCTGCCCTGCATGCTAAGTGCGATATGTTTGAGACTTAGACTGGTTTGTCTGTCTTCAGTGTTACATGTTGTCTGGGCCCTTAAGCCCCCAGACCCCTTGCTGCGTGTTACAAATATTTTAAAGTAAAGTAAAGAACAAGGTTTAGTCAATGAAGCAATTGGAATAGCTGTTGGCTTTCAAAGAAATTCAATTGAATACAATAACCCCCACCACAACACTTCTCCTTCTTTATAAAGACATGCATGTAAGCAAAAAACTATTCTCTCTGTATCTTGTGTATACGGTTGCTATTCACACGTCACAAGGTCTGACCCTAAACCACACATTTGTAGAAATTGACAGCACATTCTTCAAAGAAGGTATGAGTTGTGTTTCACTCTCATATCTTGATACTCTCACTGGTCTGTTCTTTGATGCAAACAAAGTCAACTCTGACAGTCCTTGCATTCTAGAATACAACAGGCTGCAAGCACCGTACAGTCCACATCTGGATTTGTACTATGTACCTAAAACAAAGACTAGAAAACACAACTAGTACAACAGATAACCATAGCAGATGTCCCCATAATCCGAGTAAAAAAGAAAATGCAGGACCTTCAAACTCTCTGGTCTTTTTAAATTTAAAACACAACTTTAGAATATTGCTTTCTGATGTTGTAATCAATCTTCTACTCCATTTGCCATCAATTGTGGAAAATGTTTGCTTAAGTAGCCCAGAGCACATATGTTTACAAATGTTTAAACTGCACAGAAATGCCATTAACAGCACTGCCACTATCTACATTGTCTCAGGGGTAATACAGGAATCGGACTACTATGCAGGAATCGTTAAATTCACCATAAACACATAAGAGAATCAACAAGAATTCCTAATGTACTCACTGCAAGTATTAGAGACACAGCACATCCCCATAAATGAAATCTTACACTTTTCATATACTTCAAAACATACATGCAGTCTCTGCAAGCATGTTTCACAAGAACATACACTTAATGAACAATTTGTGTATGTATCTATGCCAAATTGTAATTCAATATCATTGTAACAACTTCTCCAAAATGAAAATCATGGAATATTATGCTCATTTTCCAATTCAGACAATCTGCCCAACATACAAATAGATTCTCATGCCCAATACATAATATTAATGAGTTTAAGATACAATGCAGATGGCACTAAAAACTACTGTAAACTCACTAACTTCACATACGCCCAGGTATCTCTTGGTAAGACAATCTTCCCTACAGTAGGTGTAATATACCACACTGGTGGCACAACAACTTCAGTTGACTATACTACATATTTGAAAGAAATAAGTGGTTGGTTTGAATGTAACAACACGTCCATTACTCAATAACATAAGTTACCAGCAAATCTAACAAATATCTACTTAACATTCCTTACACCCAAATTTAGTCATTCAATTACACTTTACATTAACATTTACACTACTGTACAGTTAGAATATGCCAATGGCTATCTAACTACTTTAAACGTAAACAAACACACACAACAAATATTCCTTAATGACAATACACATAAAACACATGATCACCTTTGTATTTATTTGATATATCCACACTACTACTATCCATCTTTTACAGTACTATACAGTTAGAATACACCAATGGATATCTAATACAAACATAAGCAAACATACAAAACAACTATTCCTTAATTACAATACCCTTAACACACACCATCACCCATGTAATGAGTTACTACACCCATACTACCACTTTACTAATTCCTACAAATATGCAATGTGTCTCTGGTTCATAAATGTAACACTCTAAAAAGAAATGGAGAACAAGATTAAGAAAATGTATATTTCATTAACAGTAAATGAGGAAAATGTGTTTTTTCAATAGGATTTCAATTTGTCTCCACAAGCCAATGATTATTTCATGATAATACATGTGTATATCTGTTACGCTCACCTGGTATCCACAGGGGCGCCACTCAGCTGGGTTACTCGCTGGTATGCTTCTCAGCTCTGCCCAGTTGTGGTCTACGGGGAAGGTTCTGCCTGAAAATACAGGAAGACTGTGTTCAAGACTGACCGACCGGGGTAAGTATCCTCCCTCCACCCCGGTATGATTTCAGCCCCTCTGGACCCTCTCCTCACCTGGTGGTAGAATTAGGCATGCTCTCCTTCCTGCCTTCTTTGCAGGGGCGCGTTGTCTTTCTTGGGCGTGTGGGGTCCAGTTACTTCACTGACGCGGGCCCGTTTGATATTGTTCAGGTAGGTCTTACTGCTGTTCTTTAGTTTTGTTGCTATCCTGCATCCCTTTCTTTATTTAGAATGTCTCTTTTTCCTCCCTTAGGTATGCGGAGCTTCAGCACGACAAACTGGCTTGGTTGAGCCCCGCTGGTAAATGATGGCGCATTAAGAGCGCTATGATGTGGTAAGTAAGCGCTATGAACAGCGCTTCAAAGTCTTGCTTTTGCTAACCTGTGTTTTCCTTCCTTGTAGGTCGCGGTGTTCTTCAGCGCGAGTAGAATGTCCAGAATGGTGCCAGCCGTGAGGCGACCAGCCAGGTAAGTCTTTTGAGCAGTTCGTAATTTACAAATGTCTCTACTGCTTTCTTTAATGTTGCCTCTATCTTCCTCTTTCAGGTCGTGCTGTCCGGGAGGCATGCTGATTCAAGGAAGCTGTTCTCAGAAGCTGCGAGTGGTTAAAGATGAATACTGCAGGTAAGATGCTGCTGCTAATGATGTTCCTTTTGTCTCCTTGCAAGTTCTACTTCTCCGAGGTTCGAGGGAATAGCCGGACACAGTGACCATCACGCTGCAAGCTGCAAAGTAACGCAAAGCATGTTGTCTTGCTCGGGTTAAATAGCCCCAACAAAATAGTCCAGGTAAAGCAGTCCCTGGGCTACCACACCCAAAACACTAGACCGCATATCTTGGTTCCTGGGAACCAAGCTATGTGGATGCCTCCATGTTGGCTGGCAACTCAATAAGTAGTTCCCAAGCACATGTTTCTCATGGTGTATGAGCCTGGCACCATAGGCGCCAGGAGTGGCCCCCAGAGGGCTTTGGAAAAGGATGCCTGGCTCTAGAGGCCCGAGTCCTGACTCCACCTGGCCGATGGGTTTGCCAGAGGGGGTTTTGGGCAAGGGTCGTGACAATATTGCACAAACATTGTAGAAAACCTAGTACATACAATGTACTATTTATGAGGTTCAAGAAAAGTAAATCTATGTGCACAAATTTGAGTATGCATATCCCCCATATTATGTCCTACAACTAACTATATTTTTGTTTCTTTACAGACAAAGAACCACAGATATTCCAGTGTTATCATATCCAACTAAGAGCTCTATTTTTCTATTGCCAATAGCCACATTATTACTTTCATTCAACCCAAACTAAACATGTTGTTATGCCCATAGTCAGTACCCACATTCTTCCAGGCATTCAACCTATTGTGGCAAGCATTCAAAGTAAGTAAACATACTATTAACACCATGGTTAGTAGCCACATTTTGCCACATATTCAACTCAAAGTAAACACATTGTTGTGGCAGCGGCCACAGCCATATTGTTTAACATAAACATATTGTTTTGGCCATGGCCATGGCCATTGCCCATGCTCCGAGAAATCTGGCCACTGGCTATGGCCACAACAATATGTAGTGTCATTACTACTACACATAAGTGTTAGTCAAACTCACTGCTTTCATTACATAAATAGAAAGTAACAATTGTTGTAACATATAACATCACTTCACCATTCTCAATGGACATCCGCTGACACAGGGTGATGTTCATATTGGCCGCGCTATGTCCCAACAAATCTGCCCACTGGCAATGGAAACAACAATATGTAGTGTCATTACTACTACACATAAGTATTAGTCAAACTCACTGCTTTCATTACATAAATAGAAAGTAACAATTGTTGTAACATATAACATCACTTCACCATTCTCAATGGACATCCGCTGACACAGGGTGATGTTCATATTGGCCGCGCACAGAAAAAGAACATCATGGTCATTTCTATACACAATAACACATACATGTTTCTTTTTCTTGTCTCTCACATGATCTCCAGACACTATTTCATCCTCAAAATAACCATAGAGGTTTTTTCAGAGCTTTTTGTGCCACACTGTCCACAGACTGCACGCGCAGTTTGCGATGCCAACATGGTGCCTGTCTCAAAAGTGTTGACACACCTCACATGTTTAATTGACCCATCAGCGGCCGAGTATCATGTCCGCGAATGTTACATTGGTTACTGACTGGCCATTTGGTGTCTGCGGACACCGAATCAAGAAGTGAGTCCACATTTTTTTAGACCTACTTTTAAACCATTTTTAAAAAATCTACTAGACGGATTAACACCAAATTTGCATAAGCATGTTTTTGGGACCAGGCCACTGCTCATAATGCAATTCTGGTGCAAATCCGTCCAGTGGTTTGGGCTGTAGCCATGAGCAAAACATTTTGTCCATTCACGTTTATTCTGATTTGAAAAGTTTTGGGACCCCTTTATAATGCCCCCCATGGCAAAATCACATGACACTTTACAATATTATTTGAAGGTTGCTGTATAATTCTTTGCAAATTTTCATACATATTCATCAAATCCCACCAAAGACGTAAGCCACCCAAAATCCGGTCTTCGGATGGGTTGTGCAGGAGAGAGAGAGAAACGGAGAGAGACCAACAGAGAGAAAGGGAGAAAGAGAGAGCGAGAGAAAGAGAGAGACAAACGTTTGAATAATATATTGATGGCATTGAAAGTATCATTATTTCCACTTCAGTACTATTTGGTATTCTTTTTTTTTTATATGTGTGATACATTTCCCTGTGATGACATTGGGGTCAAAGGCCATGAAACATAACTTGCAGTCACACTAAATTAGCTAAAGGACATGCACAAATGCTTCATGTGATCTTAACATAACCATAAACAGGATGTCACAGTTTACATGTTGGTGAATTACAGTACACGATCTTAGACAATGAAAGGGTGAGCTTCCTTCTCAAAGGTTTTACATTGTCACTCTGATAGTAAAAATCTTCTGAAAACTGATGCAATGTTGCATTAAAAAAGGATGACAGCCATTCTGAGAAATCCTGATATTATACCATTACAAAAAATGCAACCTTGCAATGCAATGTGCAAGAAGTATAACAATGCAACAAATGCATTAATGCATTAAGTGCACACGTTCTGGTACAGCCATATTCAAAAGAATTGGAACACCTGAGACATGTGAATAATGTGCCACAAAAAAGGGTATCACTGATGAAAAGTTCACTAGCAATCCATATAATACAATAGAAGCCATTCCTGCTGAAAAGGTAATGTTACTATTTTATTAAAATTACAGCAGACTTGCAACCTGCGGAAAAGTGCTGGTACAGTACTGTTAATTGACATTTGCAACATAGGCCGACACACAATACAATATTTGCCGTGATGCAAGACCTTTGTCTTGGCAAATAGCTTCTCTGGAATCTATTTCATTTCCTCATGATACCTACCGAGAAAGCAACAACACCGCCCCACTCTCTCCATGATGTGGTGCTAGAAAGAAAACAAACTCCCCAGCTGAAGGATTCAGCTGAGCGCCTGGTGTGCTATGCTTGCCCTTTGGTATGCTGCCACAGATTACATAGTCACAGCATTTACACCGTAGTTCAATTTCGGAGTTTGAGCACTTGTCTCTGAAAAGTTTGCATTCTGGGAGTCGTGTTTGACTCTTGTCCTCAAACCCATTTTCTCTTCTTTTGTAGTGGCATAGAATTGAAACAATTAATTATTTATTTATAGATTTCCATAATGCATTCAACAGAGAAAAGAACGACAAGGATGTTGCTGTGCTTGTGATTAAGCAAGCTCCAAGCTTATGCATGCATGCGCAGCACGTCAGCCTGATGGCTTTGTAGCCATGTGGACTGTTACCACCCTTGCAACAGGGCTGGATAACTTCACAAAGTTCCTCAATTAATAAATATACCAAGTTTCAGGACCTTTTCGATGAATACCGCTTTTTTGTAATGGCAAAGAGATAAAAACGAAATGATTACCATTGTTTGACAGGCGTTTGTTCTCCCAACATGCAGTCATTTAGTGAAACGTATGCTACAGTTTGGAACAAATGTTTTATTTTTTAATTTGAACGAAATAGGACTAAATACCCATAATGCATTTGGCACAGCTGTCTTTGTATTCTGAAAACAAGTCCACTCATGTCTTGGTAATCAAGTGGGTCTGATGGAAATTCAGTATGTGTGCGACATACAGCAGTGACTTGCCCCCGTGCAGAGTTGCAGATCACTGATATACAGTATGATTGTACAAGCTACATGTTCACAACATACTGTAAGTTATTCTTAGGTTTGAATGTTCCACTTGGCAGAATGGGGCTCATTGTGAGTTGGTCGGTATACCGTAAAAGTACTGATAATACTGTTTACCAGCACTTAAGTATGAATGTGCTGGAATACAGTTGCCGAAATTACCGGCTCGGATATCAACTCATCCCCAACTGCTGGCGCTGGTAATACGATAACAAAAATACCAGATGGGCCTGAAACCTGCACCAGTAATACCGGCACAATGGTATCACCAGCATATCACAAGCTTGGATTTGCTGGTAATGCCAGCTATTTCCTGGTATTACCGGCAAAAGCAAGGCAGGGATATCTCCACCTGAAAGTAGGTGTTAAATGCATATTGGTGTGGGAAATGAGGCAACAGGTACGCTCAATGCACCCAGGTGCACCCAATCCACCCCAGAAGAGTACAGACGGGCCTCACCTTCCTCAAACATGCTTCTCTTCACCACCATGCTGCCACTGATCGCAGTCAGCACTGACATGCAGTTGCTCCAGGCCAACATGGAGCTGCATGGGCTGGAGGACCACCAGAGGGAACAAGAGGTAGTGGAGAGAAGGATGAGAATGATTGCAAGGAGGATACACCATGCAAGGTGTGCACTGATTCCCCAGGTAAGGGCCACACCATGGACCCTCACTGACCTGCAAATCTTCACCCTGTACCGCCTCAAAAGGGAGAGTATTGCAGATCCCCTCAAACTTATCCAAGAAGACAGAGGGAGCAGGATTGGCATCAAGACAGACATATCACTGCTGGTAAAGCTAATGTTGGTCCTGCATTTCCTTGCCACAGGCTCATTCCAATACATTGTGAGCCAGCTGCATGGAATTTCACAGCCTGCATTCTACCAAAATGCTTGGGCGTGAGCTGGATGCAGTCCTGTGCCATGTGGGACAGCACATTGCACTCCTCACCACCCCGGCACAGGTGAACACCACAAAGACAAGATTCCATGCCATTACACGCATGCCCAATGTGGTGGCACCCCTGATTTACATGCTTACACAGCTGCTGGCACATCAGGCCTCTGAGGAAGTCTACAGGAACTGGAAGCATGTCCATTCCCTTAATGTCCAGATCACCTGTAATATCGACCTCACAATCATCCCCTGCTTAGCCTGGTTCCCCGGTTCAACCCATGATTCCATGGTCCTGTAGAACAGCACACTGCCAGGGTACATGAAGGAACATAGCTACCAATGACCTGGATACTGGGTGAGTACATGTACCATCACACAATACCTGGTGCACAGGTGACATGTAGTGGGGGAGGAACACACACATAGAGTTTGCATGCCCTAACAAGGCCCAGTACATGCAGGATCCATATGCACACCCTATACACAACAGGCAGCAACCCTCAGGAGTAGGGCATGACCCACAATTCATCAGTGAATGGCCAAGACACACTTCTCAACAGGCCAGCCCCACACAATGGACTATAGGTAGCAGAATGCAACATCACAAATCACACTACATGCATGGACTGTCAAATGAGATGCTGCTGTTACAGGCACGGCTTCAACACATCTCCATAACGTACTCCTAGGTCTATCCCACTTGCAGGTGACTCTGGATGCCTGCAACATCAGTGGCTTATGACTCCTCTGATGACTCCCCTGATGGCACAGGATATGGAATACAACCAGGCCCATATCCTCACTAGGGTGTCAATTGAGCACACCTTTGTCCTGTGGAGGCAAACTTCTGATGTCTACAACAGACTGGGGAGCACTCATGTACAGGTCAGACAAGGTGGGCCAGATAGGGTTGGCATGTGCTATGTTGCACAACATATACATCCGACGCAACACTGCCCTGCCCCCGGATGTGGACATGCCACTTCCTGAGGAGGATAATGCAGTGGCGGCGGATGACACACATGCACACACTGAGAATGCAGAGGTCAAACCCAGGCAACTGGCTCACCAGGAACTCATTGACAATTTCTTTGAATGATGCCACCGAATTGCACTCCCCTTGCACCTTTGTAAAGTCAACGTTTACTGTGCACATTAAACACATGCACTCACAAATGAATGCCCTGTCATTGCTTCAAGAATTGTGTTTGAATCTTGCAACATGCAACATGTATATAATATCCCAACAACAGCATTGCCCCTCCGCAAAACACCCACTCTCAAAATCATCCTCCCTAAAACACCCACCCTCAAAATATCCCTTGCCAAAACAGCTACCCTCAAAATCACCCCACTAAATGTAATTGCCCGGACCTTTTGGCCTTGGTGGCCTGCTCCTGCTCCTGGGAGGTGATGTGGCACAGCGAACCACAACTTGGGGTGGTTGTTAGGGAGCCTTCTGTGGGGGTAGCAGAAGTGGATGTCTCAGGCCCTGACACATTGTTGGATGAGCTGAATGGCCTGGATCAGATACTCTGCAGAGGCCAAGGAAGAATTGTGTGCTCATGCACTCTTTGCCCTTGTGTTACCATGGCTGCAGTGGCATGGCCGAGTGAGTGTGCAATCCTGCAGGTGCACCCTTGCAGGCATTCCCACATCAGCATAGTTTTTTGCAGATGCTGGCCCGCAAGAGAGTGGAAGTCCACCAGCTGTCTCACAATTGCATCAAACCTCATACGAATTGTGTACATGTTGGTCTCAGGTGGTGGGCTGTGTGGGATTTGTGGCTGGGCCAGGCTGAAGCATGGTGTAGTATCAACCTCCTCCTCCTTTTCCTCCTCAGTGGTAGGGACATGGTGCCTGGGCTGCACTCCATGCAATGAGGATGATGACATGCTGGCTCTCTGGGGTCTGTGTACCACTGCTGTGGAGGTCAAAGTGTGTGCCACTACAGGTGGTGGCTGTGGCATGGCATTGGGAGCTGTTGGGACAGCTGTATTACTTGCCTGGCTGGTGGGTGGGCCACTGACCTCTGGCATGGGTATTGTGTCACCTTCAGGACTTGATGGAATTTCCATGGTGGCAGTATTTGGTGGTGGAAGTGGAGATGGGGTGGAGTTAGTGCTGGTGGTGTCCCAGCAGCACTGGCCTGCTGCTTGCTCGTGCTAGTGGGTGGTTTGGCCTGTAAAGGGGTGGGGATAGTTGATGCGGCTGCAGTCAAAGGTCCATCCTCTTCACTGTCCTTGGACTGTGTTCCTGTTGGAAATGTAATCACATGCTGTTAGTCATCTTGCAGGCATGTCTGTGGGCTTGCATTACTCATGCTACATTGTGTGTGTCCTTGAGTTCCATATTTCATGTGGATTGCTTGGTTGCTATTTCTCTGATGGATGTTCCTGCATGAATGTGGTGGTGCCTGCTGAGTGTGTACACATTGCATGCATGTGCACATTGCTTATTGGCCTGCCAAGATGGTTTTTTTTGTGGTTTTTGTGGGGCATCATTTTCTGACGTGGATGATCTTGGCACAAATGGGTGCTTCTCATATGTCCATGCACATTCATGCACGTTTCAGCGATATTGCATGTGCATTAGTACATTTAGCCATATCCCCTGGCATGTGTGTGTGTGTGTGCTCACTGGCCATATGCTGTGCCTGCCATGTGCTGAACCCTTTGTCATGCCCATTCTGTACAGCTATGCTAGTGGATGCATGTAATTGTGGATTACATGCACATGTACATGCAGTTGTACGTACTGCCATCACCTTGGGTCCCTGCTCCAGCCTCGGCACTTCCCATCCCCTCAAGGATACTGCTGACCATCTCCTCCCATGGCATGAAGGGAAGGAGGTCCACCATGCTTCCTCCTTTGATGGCACACTCCCTCTTGTGCTGGGCAATGAGGCTATGGACCCTTGCCTTCAGGTCGTCCCACCTTTTACAACAGTCCCTGGTAGTACAGGAGACAGTTTCCACAGCTGTCAAGTTTGTCATGACTTCTGCCCATATGGCACACTTCCTCTGAACACTGATGTTATCATCCTTGCTCCCAAACAGTTTGTCAGCATGCTGTACCACAGCATCTGAAAATGAATTGACCTTCACCTCTGAAAATGTAGACTTGCAGAGCCGGGTATCTGGTGCATGTGGCCTTTTTCTTGGGACATCATTGGACAGCAGTTCGGGGGCTGGATATCCGCAGGAACAGAGGGATTCAGGGAGGATTGTGCTTTTAAAATGGCTGTCAATGGCCTTCCTGTTCCGGTGGTGATGCTATTTCTGGCCCGCTATTACTGGCACTTATCTGCTGTTAATACAGGCATGTTGCTGTTGTCGCTGGTAATCTGCATGTCGTCCCCAATTGCACCCTGGTATTTTTGCTGTATTACCGACATACTTGTAATGGGCCCCAGTGCCTAGCTTTTGGAGCTGTGTGTGCATAGGGTTTAATATTGTTTTGTTTCCCTTTCTCTTGCTTATGTAATAATGACTATGGCACAAAACTGATATGGAAAACAAAATGTTAAACTCTTGCAGAGCACCAAATTGCAAGGTGTTTACAGCTTCATGTATAGGTGATTTGTGGGTAATCTAGATGAAAAGGCCAATAGGTCCGGACTACGTTGCCAAGCACTGATAATTCTACTCAACACCATACTCTATTAAGCCATTAAACTCCAGAGATTGGAAAGCTGTGCGTCCACCACATTCTCTTCTATCTACCATTTTAAAGGATCCCATTTTAAAGATAACCATACATTTATTATTTGTGGATTACAATATTTTAGCTTCTTAACCTGTTAAACTCTCCATCTATCTAGTATAGCACAATGGGCCTCATTCCGAGTCTGGCGCTAACCAATGGCGGTAGTAGCGCCTTGGTCGGCACTGGACCCGTACCGGCACCGCCCTGGTGGAATGGGAAATTACCGCCCTATTCCGAGTTGACCAGGGCGGTAATTTCCCATTCCCCAGGGCCCTTCCCCATTCCCAAATGAGCCCCCATAGGACTCAATGAGAATGGGGAAATTGCAAATAACGGTGACCGTAAAGTACCCCTTTGCTAAAAGCAGGCGTTAAGGACGAGTGCGCAAAGGGAACTCGGAATGTGGCAGTAAGGGATTACCGGCACCGGTCTCGTTAACGGTGACCAGTATCCATTACCGCCATGCTCGGAATGAGGCCCAATATCTTTAAACATCAGCGAGAGATAAGCGCCAAACTGAAGGAGGTTTTTTGCAACTTTATACATTATTAAAGGTATCTAGTAATGACTCTGCACTCTCTGAATTACACTTAAGCATTCTTCCATCTGCCATCATATCAGGTGGAAAGTGCACCCTGATAAGAGGTGAATCAATCATAAGGATGAGTAAGAGCTGTGGGGTGTGTTGTTATGTTGTACAGCATAGGGTGCTAGCGAGTGTTGGACAGTTTCTATAGAAAGGGAGCATAATATACTGTACTACGCACCTGACATGCATATGGGAAATTAAATAACTTGTGGGCTTTTTTAGCGGTCAAAACCCAATAAATGCATTTTTTTTTTTTTTTTTTTTTTTTTATTGTAAAACTTCAGTTTAATACAAGATCAAACTTTTGTTACATTACAGTATCCTGAGATTCAACTGTTAGGTTCCCATAAGAGTGCATGTTTGAGTCACACCTATAATATGGCATTAGAGTTCATTGAGGTGTTCAAAAAGAAGAACAAAAGATTCCTTACACCTCAGATTAAATACTTTGTTTACAGACAGTTTTTTGGTCAATGGGCAAGATCATGTCTAAGAAGTTGATTAAGCTACATGTGAGCATGGTATTACTCCCAATCGAAACAGTGCCCCACCAATCATCGGCATCATAAAAGAACGGTTTATAGGAAGCAAGGTGTAGTTCGCGACCGATCTTGAGCTCAGTACATTCAGTTATAAGATGTTTTAATGACTCAGTTTCTCCTGTCTTGCAGAGCCTGCATTTATCGGAGTTGATTGTAGTATCTCGTCGTCGCCAGAGTGTTTCTCTTGTTGTGAGAGTGTTCAGTCTGAATTTCAGGAATTGATTCCGATGGTGGCGAGAGGGGCAAGAAAATAAGTATTTAGGAGGGGAGTGTAATTTGATCATGCTCTTGGAACCTGGTAGAGTGGATTTAAGAGATGTGCGATGATCGTAAGTGAGAATCCAGTCCCATAGTTCGAGTTTTTTTTGGCATGTTGTGGGCGATCAATTAATTCTTCAATGCTGATATTGGCGGCTTCCATGATATTTGTCAGAGCGGAAAACCATGATTGAAGTAGGCCCGAGTGTATACCTGCAGTGTCGTTGACAAAGATTTCATATGCTGGAATTTGTTGACCAAGCTTCATTTTCCTCAGAGTGGATAAGGATTTCCAAATTATTGTCATCTGAAGTGAGGTCAGAGCCAATTCGTATCTCAGAGCCACTATTGAGATGTCTTTTGAAAGCCCCAATGCCTGTTTCCAAAACCTTCCTTCGAGTTTTTGCAATAGCCGATGATCGAGGTTCCATCCTGACTCTCCACCAAATGATATAGTGGGAATGTACTTCTGCAGGTAGAATGTTATTAGTGGTTCAATTGAAAATTTGCCATAGTCTTTATTAATTTTCGCACCTTGAATACCAAGTGTATTAGCTCTTGCCAAAAGGTTGTTCGTCCAGGCTGATTCGCAAATGGAGGTGTTAACCATTATTCCTAAGTATCGTATAGATGTCACAATAGAAAGCGGAGTGTTCTCAATTGCCCATCGAAAATTTTTGTCCTTCCGTGAGACAGTGTTCCCAATACACATGATCTTAGTTTTCCCAGTGTTCAGTTGCAGTTCATTTATTTTTAGATATTCGTTCAACTTCAACAACAGGTTTTGCCAGCCTATCTGAGTGCGGTCAATCAGCACAATATCGTCAGCATACACAAGACAGTTAACAGGTTTTGCGTTGATCTTTGGGGGAAAACAGTGTGTGGCTTCCATCCATTTCGGTAGGTCAGAGATAAATATTTTAAACAAGTCAGCCGCCAGTGGGCATCCTTGCTTGACCCCTTTGTACGTTGTAATTGGGTCGGTCAAGTCGCCTTGGGAATTTACTCTTACTTGAACAGAAGTGTTGGAATGAAGCGCTATTAGAGGATCAAGAATTTGAGATGGACAGTTCCACTTGCTTAGTTTGGCCCACAGTTTTTCGCGATGGACTGCGTCGAAGGCTTGTTTTAAGTCGACAAAAGCAAAAAAGATTTTTGTTTTAGCTTTCAGGGCTTCAAGTTTTAAGATGGTTAATATAGTTAAGTTGGCATCAACGCCTACGTTTTTCGTGAAACCTGTTTGTCGACAATCTACTTGATTCACCTTTGATGCCCAAGCAGTCAACTTCGTTCGGAGAAATGAGCCAAATATTTTGCCCATGGTATCGAGCAGGGCAATTGGACGATAGTTTGATGAATCATCTCTGTTACCCTTCTTGTAAATTGGTACCACAATTGCCTTAGCCCAAGACTCAGGTGTTTTTCTCGAGGTTGAAATTTGACGAAACAAAGATTCCATAAGTTTGGCCCAATGATGCTTGTGTTTTTTTAGCATGATGTTAGTTATTTGGTTGGGTCTTGCTGCTCTTGAGTTTTTTAATTTTTGAATTGCTGATTCAAGGTCAGCATATGATGGAGTTATATCCCATACTTTCGTGGAAGGAAGTCAGTGAACTTGGGGGATTTGATAAGGTCGTTCGTACACTTTGGTAAAGTAATCCACCCATGAAGAGCTTGAGATTGCATTCGAGATGAATGGGTTGGTTCTTGTGTTTCCTTTATTTAGGATGGTCCAACTTTCTTGTGAGTTCTTTATAATAATTATTTTTCACATAATTTCAGCTCTGTTTTGCTCAATTATGACAGAATGGGATTTAAGCCAATTTCTATATTCCTGGCGTCGTGCCTTTACGCTTCTTCGTATGTCATTTGGATCAGCATGTGTTTTCCTTAACATTCGAAGGTCTTTCCTCAACAGTTTTTTGGCCACTGCTATTTCTGAGCTATATAGATTTTTCGATGTAAGACCGTGTGTGTTTGTGTTGGCGTGATGTTGTGAACATGCAAACAGCAAAGGAACATAGTCCACGTCATTTGAGGCTTCAAGATGGAGGGTTAATTTCTCTATTGACGAGCCAGTAGTTTTTAGCCGATTTCCGGCTGCAGTTGTTGTCAGTGGGAGTTTGTAGGTCTTTGGATGAGCAAAAGTATCGAAGTCCATACATAGACGAAGCAAATCGTGGTCACTTGCATCTTTTTGAACTACTTCTAGTGAAACAACTCTTTCAAATAGATTACAAGAGACCCAAATATAGTCAAGAGTGTTTCTAAGTAGAAGTCTCTTCCAGGTTGTCTTGCGGGTTGGTCACCTTTGGCGTTGCCATTAACCATCTTGCAGTTTTGTGACGAAAGTGCTTGTGTCCATAGTTTACCTCGTAATGTAACTTCGTCTTTAGGAATAGCATTGTTTTCCAACGTGTGATGGTTGAATCGATACCAGCTGCAGTTCAAGTCACCACATATTAACAGCGATAGATTGCAGTATTTAAGAAAAGCATCGTCAATGAGAGTTGGTATTGAGTCGATACATTCTGTGGTGGTAATCTTTGCCGGGTTCCAGTAACAATTGATTATAAGTAGATAGTTTGAAGTTCCTGAGTTTTCCTTCCCAATTCGAATGATCGTACCCTGAACAAACGGGTTTGGGTTAACCACGTCCTGGGGAGTCATCCAATTTTGAATTTTCAGTAAGGTGATTAAGCCTGAGTATGGACAACCCTTAGTATTTCTTTTGGCTGGATTCAGATGAGTGGTAAATCCGTCGCGATTCGGAGCATCGCGCAGCCATGTTTCCTGAAGGCAAATTGCGAAGACCTCATCAAGCGGTTCTGTAAAATTATCAAACAGATGAGAGAATCCGCGGGTATTCCAGGAGAGTAACCTTAACTTTGTCCGTGTCGTTCATGGTTATTGAAGATTGTTGTGAATAGACTGAGTCTTCTGTCTGAATCCTCTGATGGTGGGTTTGTAATCCATATCATTTTGTAATCTGTGCGAGAGGGATAGTGACTTCCGTAGGGATGTGCTACAGATTGATCTTTCGAAGTTTCCTGAATTTGGTAGATTAGTTGAAACTTCTTTTTGAATTTTCAAGTCGGGTTCTAGGGTTATATCGAATCCATATACTAGCAGTTCTTCGACTGCTTGCAGTAAGATGTTTTTTACTGCAGACAATTTTATATGTAATAGTACTTGGTCAGTTGTTTTTTCCGTTACATATTCTACGATCTTGATGTCGTCTGTGGTTATTGATCTGAGGTGGGGAACACAGGCGAATAGTTTTAGGACGTTCGCTCTGTTCAGGTTTATTTCTTTTCCATCAGAGTCGATATTCTGGAGATGAAGCTGCCATGAACTTGTTACAGGTTTGGCACTTAAGCTATCAGATACTCGCGAGTGTAAGTGTGAACCGTTTTTTCTTTGGTTTATTGTTAGTTTCGGGTCTAGTTTTGAGCTAACAGGTGAAGACTGGATCTTTAAAGAAGTGGACCGAACCGTCCTTGTAGATTCTCTAACGTGACATCTAGACGCGTTTTCTTTCAAGAGGGATTTCTTCCTTGCCTGGTTTCCTTTGTCGATTGGTACTAAAACTACAGGAGAAGAGTCAATATTAATTTCACTTCTAATGGAGTACGTAGACAAATCGCATAAGTCGACAGAGCCGTTTTCGCCTGACATATTTGAGATATCAGAGTCTGTATTCAGGCGACGGCGTTTGGTTGGTAATTTGGTCATGACTTTTTTTTGATCAGTTGCATGTACTAACCCATGAGATTGTGTAAGATCATTGTGAGGTTTTACATTGTCACGTACAAAAAGACTACTTTTTTTCGGGGTCGTCAAGGTTCTTATGAATTTTTTGACATTCGTTTGTTTGTTTTTTTGTGATGCATCTTTTGGACCCAATTTAGTTAGAGGTTTTCCATCGGGTTTTGAGCCTTTCTTATGAGTTTTGGTTAAATCTAGAGTTTTGGCAGGGCCAGTAAAGATGTTAAATGAAGTGGGTTTAAAGATCACTGAACCAGAGGATACTTCTTGATTCTCAGTTGTGTCTTTTGTGTGAGGAAGAGCATTTTTTAATTGTTCGTCACGACCACTAATACGTTCAGTTGAGCTAAGATGCTCAGCTGTAGGTTGCAAGAAGTGGGTGTGAGGTGAAGGGGGCTGGACCTCATTCGAATTTAATGCAGCAACATTAGAGTCCGAAGTTGTTGCGTTTGGTAATCTTACGTCCACATTTTGAGTTGCCGGAGAACTTGAAGCCGGGACTAGAGGGACTGGCGTTTGGTTATATTGGGTGGCATTTTTTCTCATCCATTTCAGTGCTTCTAGAAGACCTCTGATAGAGAGTCGTTTTGACAATGGTGTCTAGCTGCCAAATCACCTAACCGCTCTTGCCATCTTGTGGACATATAAGCATTTTTTTCCATTTCTGTTTGAAGAAAATTCGTAAAGTGATCAATTTTTTCTATTTTTTGCGTCAAGTTTTGAATAATCGCACCTTGATCACTTAATTGTCCATGTAGAGCTTCATATAATTTGGTGAACGGGGGTAAGGCCACCGCTGATGCAGCTAGAACATTATTATGAATTTGTGAAAAAGCTTCCATTGATATATTCACAGATTTGACTTTGCCTGCTAAAGGTAGTTCCTCGATCGAGGACGCATAAGAGCAATTCAGGTTGAACTTTGCCTTAATTGGTGAAAGAGTTTTTGTTAGATTTGGCAAGTGAGTATCGCCATAGACAGACTCAGTCGGCCGGTGAGGCGTACTTGCGTGACTGACTTGCTGGTCATCAGGTTTTTGCGGAAAGTGCATTTTGGATTTTAACTCTGCAATTCGTTTTAGGCGACACACTCTTGCAAGAGAGCTTGGATCCAGGTCAGATGTTTTTGCTGTTGCTGTTTGGCGGTTAAGTCAGAAGGGCACCGGTGTAGACCGCCAGGAGACGCACTTAAAACCTCTGGCGCCTGACATGCATACCCACTATTATTGCCTAGTACAGGGGCCTCAGGTTTGTGGTTTGTTCCCGGATAAATCATCTTGGACGTTACAGTCGATCGTGCCAGAGGATTGCAAGTCTTGTGGGTTAGGTCAGAGGAGGATTCCTTTGGCACCATCGGCCGTTCATGGTGATTTGAGGACTCGGCGTCTGTTGAAAGCAAATTTGACTGAGGCGGGTTGGACTGGCTGCTAGGTACAGGAGTAGATGTGCAAGAGCCTAAGTTTGCTGAAGTTACAGCCCTAGAAGACTTCATCTGTGAAAGTGAAGATGCTGGGTTTGAAGAGTTAACATTTGCCGGAAAAGGGTGGGGAGGCATTGCATTTGAGATGTTTAGTAGTTCGTCATCACTCACCACGAAAGGCAACATTACATGATTGTTAGAGTCCATTAGTTCGCAGGGAAATAAAGACGTTGCATTTTCGACCTGAGCTATGTCATGGTCTACTAAATGTGCTCGTTGTTGCGAGACAGAGGTCACATCTGTACTCAGTTGTGTTGTAGTACTCAAGTTGGAATTTGAGTGAGTGGCAATTGAAGGTAGTGGAAGCTTTTCAAGTTGCAAAGCTGCGTCTTCATCCGAAACGCTGGCCGGAGGTGCTGTCATCAAGTTGGTGGGGTGACTATGAGAGAGTATTACGGGCACGGAATTTTCAAGCCCTTTTTCATGTCCATCACCTTTGTTTGCATCTTGTTGAGCATGAGTTGGCGTTATGGAAGAATTCATGTGTTTCCCTTGATGGATCTGGTGTACGAGATCCCAAACTGCCGTGTCAGTGACAGATAAATTGTCAGTTGTTAATTGGGATGTACATCTTTCAATGCAGGGAAGTAATTCTTCAGTTGAAGTTAAGGTGTTTTGTACATCTTGTATAGAATTTGTTGTTTGTAGTCCTAGAGAACAGACCGATTTGCCATGTGAAAAAGCTGCAGGTGGAATGGGTGAAGCAAGTAAGGTACGGCTTGCAGTTTTGCTTACCTTTTTAGAGGCTGAGGCTTTCATCGCCGTCCACGGATTAAGCGTGCGCCGATGTTGGAGAGTTTTTTTCCGTGTCTGGGGGCCTGTGGATTCAGCAGTCAGCGTCATCGATGAATCTTACTGCAGATGGACCACAGCGCAGATACAAGGACGCTTGAGGGCGATTTGGGATCAACTAGAATCGAATGTCGTGCTCTGAACGCCGCAAGTATGATCAAAAATGATTTACCGAGGAAGGGGGCGAGCAATGTCTCGTCGTGCAGCTCCTCAGGTAATAACAAAAGTCAAAAGAAAGAAGACAAGCGAAACTCTGCTACTGGACTCCTCAGGATGCCTGTATGTCTTGCGAGTCCAGCAGCCTCTGCTTCTTGCGTCGGGTATGATACCCGCCACATGCCAAAGCCGCCAAACAGCTAAACAGGTGTAGCACAGCCCTTCTGCCACAGGGCTTACGCCGCAAAGGCGGATTAATTATGCAGATATAGCCCAACGATGGTCATG
This sequence comes from Ambystoma mexicanum, assembly GCF_040938575.1. Classification (NCBI taxonomy): domain Eukaryota; kingdom Metazoa; phylum Chordata; class Amphibia; order Caudata; family Ambystomatidae; genus Ambystoma; species Ambystoma mexicanum. Next base: position 461,986,414 of record NC_090934.1, read on the forward strand.
TGACTTGCACGTCACTGCAGGGAATCCTCGAGTTGTTTAAAGCAACGGCGTCCTTTTCACCATTCGCTTTAGGCTGCACTCGTGCTGAACTTGATGAAATGAGAGTGGGAGAAAGTTCAGCCTCTCATCCATGCTGATCAACAAGGAAGCAGAATAGCTGTCAAGCCGCCACAGCTAAACAGGTGTAGCACAGCCCTTCTGCCACAGGGCTTACATGCATTTCTTTTCCTTGCGGGTACTTATAGGCCCTTAGGTGAGATCACTCCTTGATTAAAAAGGACGATGAACAAACTGTGTCCAAGCTCAAATCTCTTCTGTCCTCTTATGACCGGATTCAGGTAAAACAAAAATATATGATTTACTATGGTCAACATACAGTGTTTTGGAAATGGCCGACTGTGGCATAAAACAAACTTTACTACTGTCCTGTTTGCATTTTCCACTGGGTCCTTTGCTCTGTTTATGTGAAGGATTTGTCTGCAGTCCAACAAGGGTGTGTTTGGGGTCAGTAATACAGTCCTGCTGCATTGTGGGTGGCATGGCTCCAAAAGGGCAGAAACATGTAGGAGCAACATTCGTTTTGTGCAGCATTTGCATGATTTGTTTATGTTTTAGAGAAATTGCATTTGATTTCTTTTACATTCAAATCTGTCATCTGTAGTCATGACATGAACTAGGAGAAGCAGGAGTCACAATCAAAGCAGTGGATCAAGACAGTCAAGGACTTCAAGTCCAAGCTGTTCACAGATGAGACATCCATCATGCTATGTCATACTCTAATGTCACTCATCAACATCCTGCCCCTTTCCCTTGGGGCCCATAATTCTATCTGTGCCACTGGAGAACCCATGATCCAAACTCAATGCTATCCTGCTACCGTGCATCTCCTAGAGCCCTGGCACGTTGCTATGAAGCAGTTTAGAGAAAGAAAACCAGAACCACGTTTCCTATGAGTTTGAACATTCTAACAAAAATCAGGAAATCTCGGCAGGCATTTTCTGATTGTGCTATTTAGAGAATGACCATCCTGATACTTTCTAAATCTGTTGTGAGAGACAATCCTCACTCCAGATACGATGTACTGGTCTTAAGCAATTCTCATCAAAAGTACCCTGCACACGGACGTGCATCTGCCCCTCCTAACAGCAAATGCCTGAAAACAGAAATAGCCAGGAATAGAGAATTAATAGTATAGCTTCTTAAATTGTAGAATTAGGCTTAGATATTCCGGTTTTCTCTCACTTGTGCCTCTTCTTCAAGGACCCCTTAGAATGCAAATCAGAGGTTTTAAGAACCCAATAGCACCCGACAAATGAGTACATGTTGTCACTAGGCCACACAATGTTGCAGTGTTGTAGTTTTACAGATTAGATGTTTTGAATCTTGGAGTTTACAACGATTCATGACCCCAACATGTCAAGCATCATGCACACTAATTGCGATTCCCAATGAGGAACTAGGTCTTCTTGGACGCATAACAATGTTAATGCCCAAGAAGCCTGTGGTAGCTGGTTTACTCAGCCAAGAGAGTGATGGAATGTCTTTTGGAAGTGTGGTGCTGGTCTCCTTGACTCTGGGCATTGGGAGATGCATTATACCTGTTTGTCTCAAGGGTGGGAAGGAGTTTTAATTAAATACAATAGCTGATCAAGGCACAATACAGGATTCATTGACTCACCCTGCCCACCTGACTTGCCCGTTTCCTCTGATTGGCTGGCGAGCCCCTCTTCACTAGAGGCTGCTGGCCGGAAGGTGAAGCCGGATTCCTTGACCCCAAAGGCCAACCATTAAGGCAGTCGACCACTGTCAGGGCCCATTGCATGATTGAGGCACAAGGAGAGCAATACTGGCTTGAAAGGGCCATCATAGGACCACTGCCTCCATTGCCTGCCACTGGTGTGTTGGAGCAGGAGCTCCTTACCATGATGGCCACTGCTGCATGTCCCAATCTGCAGGGAGACTCACCCTGCCCACCTGACTTGCCTGTATTCTCTGATTGGCGGGTGAGCCCGTCTTCACTAGAAGCTGCTGGCCGGAAGGCAAAACCGGATGTCCCTGACCTCAAAGGCTGATCTACAAGGCACTCAATACCTGTCTGGGCCCATTCCATGATCGAGGCAAAAGGAGAGCTGTGCTGGCGTGAAGCTACCATCATAGTCCCACTAGCTCCATTTCCTGCCACTGGTGTGTTGGAGGAGGAGCTCCATACCATGATGGCCGCTGCAGCATGTGCCAATCTGCACGGAGTCTCACCCTGTCTACCTGACTTGTCTGTGTTCTCTGATTGGCTGGCAAGCCCATCTTCACTAGAGGCTGCTGTCCGGGAGGTGAAGCCGGATGTTCCTGACCTCAAAAGCTGAGCTACAAGGCACTTGACCCCTGTCTGGGTCCATTTCATGATCGAGGCACATGGAGAGCAGTGCTGGCTACAAACTGTCATCATAGGCCCACAGCCTCCATTTCCTGCCACTAGTGTTTTGGAGCAGGAACTCCTTACCATGATGGCCGCTACTGCATGTTCCGATCTGCAGGGAGACTCACCCTGCGCACCTGACTTGTCTGTGTTCTCTGATTGGCTGGTGAGCCCCTCTTCACTAGAGGCTGCTGGCTGGAAGGCAAAACCAGATGTCCCCGACCTCAAAGACTGACCTACAAGGCACTCCACCTCTGTGGCACCCATTCCATGATTGAGGCACAAGGAGAACAGTGCTGGCTAGAAGCTACCATCATAGTTCCACTTCCTCCATTGCCTGCCACTGGTGTGTTGGAGGAGGATCGCCATACCATGATGGCCGCTGTTGCAAGTGCCGATCTGCAGGGAGACTCACCCTGCGCACCTGATTTGTCTGTGTTCTCTGATTGGCTGGTGAGCCCCTCTTCACTAGAGGCTGCTGGCTGGAAGGCAAAACCAGATGTCCCCGACCTCAAAGACTGACCTACAAGGCACTCAACCCCTGTCAGCGCCCATTCCATGATTGAGGCACAAGGAGAGCAGTGCTGGCTAGAAGCTGCCATCATAGTTCCACTTCCTCCATTGCCTGCCTCTGGTGTGTTGGAGTAGGATTGCCATACCATGATGGCTGCTGTTGCAAGTGCCGATCTGAAAGGAGAATCACCCTGCACACTTGACTTGTCCGTGTTCTCTGAATGGCTTGTGAGCCCCTCTTCAATAGAGGCTGCTGTCCGGAAGGTGAAGCCGGATGTCCCCAATCTCAAAGGCTGACCTATACGGCACTTGACCCCTGTCTGGGCCCATACCATGATCGAAGCACAAGGAGTGCAGTGCTAGTTAGAAACTCATCATATGCCCACTGCCGCCATTGCCTGCCACTGGTGTGTTGGAGCAGGGGCTCCTTACCATGAAGGGCGCCGCTGTATGTCCCGATCTGCAGGGAGACTCACCCTTCCCACCTGACTTGTCCGTGTTCTCTGATTGGCTGGAGTGCCCCTCTTCACTAGAGGCTGCTAGCCGGAATGCAAAGCCGGACCTCCCCAACCTCAAAGGCCAACCTGCAAGGCACTAAACCCCTGCCTGGGCCCATTCCATGATCAAGGAACAAGGAGAGTAGTGCTGGCTAGAAACTGCCATCATAGTCCCACTGCATCCATTGCCTGCCACTGGTGTGTTGGAGGAGGAGCTCCATACCATGATAGCTGCCGCTGCATGTCCCGATCTGTAGGGAGACTCACCCAGCCCACCTGACTTATCTGTGATCGCTAATTGGCTGGCCAGCCCCTCTTCACTAGATGCTGCTAGCCGGAAGGCAAAGCTGGATGTCCCTGACCTCAAAGGCCGACCTACAAGGCATTCAACCCCTGTCTGAGTCTGTCCGGGCTTTCCGGCGCCAATCCATGCTTCTCTTGTCTTCATTGATCTGCCTGCTCAATGTTCATCTACACCTCACTGCGGGGTCGCACCCCTCTGGGCGCCTAAGGTAAGAAGGTCAGATCCCCTTCTCCGACTCACTCCCCTGTCACTGCTTTTCATGCCAGATTCTATTTGAGGCATCATAGGCTCGATCTGCATCCCGACTTGGGCAATGTTCTGAACTCCAACAACTGCCACTCAACAGACACTTCTCTCACCTTCGCTTGTACTGCTCATAAGCTGTATTATAGTCTTATTACAAGCGATGTATTCCACCTCCCCTGGGTGTGACTGTTCACACTATGCCTGATAGCTCCCTTTTCCTTCCGGCATTTTCCCTCCCTGTTACTTGCATGCCCTGCTGCTGTTTAATACACTTGTCCTGGTGATCCTCTCTCTCCTTCCCCTCCTGTATGCATGTCCATGTGTTCCTCTGAGGTAGTCGCCTGCACTATAGGTGTGGCTGTGCCAGTTTTGCACTTACCTGATTTGCCTGGCCACATACATACTGCATTTAGCCCCCGTGTCATGAGGTGTGTTTATGCCAGTTTGGCTCTTACCTGATTTGCCTGATAACCTGCATACTACATTTAGCCCCTGTACCATGAGGTGTAGTTGTTCCAGTTTTGCATTCATCTGATTCGCCTTACCACCTGCATACTGTATTTATCCTCGATACCATGAGGCATGGCTCTGCCAGTCTATGCTCTTCACCAACCAATTGAACCTTGTAATATGTTTTGCTTATTCTTGCACTCTAAGATTGTTGACCCTGCACTTGCTGTAACTAGCACCCTGATGCCTGAGGGTTTGGTGCACTGCTATAAATGATTGCAATAAATAAATAAATACATAAACATCTGCAAACACAGATGAATTCAAGAAATAATCCCAAATACTCCTAAAATGCAAGATCCGGGAGACCGAGCACCTTGATTTGGACATTTTTCTCCCAGTGTCTCTGGACCTAAATCCAATTGAATTTTATTGGTACATCGCAAGGGATATTTAAACTGGGGTACTTTCACAGCATATTTGCTACAGGACAATTGCCTATGTTAAAAGTATCCAACCAGTGTTTTGTTAAAGTATAGGGCAGCGATGGATAGGTGATTGTGTATCACAATACGTCAGTCTCACTTTTGATGTGCAAACAGGTAAATGGAGGAGCCGTATATATGTATTTCAATACATGTTTAATGCAATTGTTTAGGACTTGTATGCCTACAATGGTGATTTAACAACACAAATAATTCCTGTAGTTATCCCTCCAGCTTCTCTCAGTCCTCTTCATCTCCTCATCCGAAACACCTTCGACGCACCAAACTATAGACACGGGAGGTAAGATGTGCTAGTTTACACTGCAACAGGGGAAGAAACACATTACAGAAGAGTAACTTACCCTCTATGATGTAGTGGACCATGTATTTCCTGTAGGCTTCAGTATATGGGGGGACATTCTACGGAGTGTGTGATTTGTTGTCTATACAGAGATCGGTCCTGTAAACAGAGAAATACTGTGTTCAGATGTTGAACGACATTATTGGTGTCTATTTTGGTCTCCCACACAACCTTAAATGTTTTCGCCACAATTATCACATCAGTAGAAATATTTTCATTGCTATTTTTTCTTGTTTGCAGTGTGCTATGCTATGAGAGAGGGACCCACACAACAAGTGCAAAGTACCCTCATTGGATTGCCCAAGTACTGTACCTCTGGCAGCCAGTGCATTGTGAACATGTGGGCGAGGATATCTTAAGTTAAGATGCACTTTTGAATATGGTTCTGCTACCCATGCAGAGATGATGGAGAAGGAATTCAACAAGAAAGCACATCCATCCCTGATTCGGAGCTGTGCCCAAAATTCAATTTTAAAGTGAAACTGGGAATCTGAAGGTTAGTCAAACTATGACTATGAAAGCATTGACTAAAATAAGTGCATAAACTGGCACCAAAAACATGATAGGCCGTATATGTGCCTGATGTATCTGCTCTGCATTCCTGCTAAGCTTGTAGTAAGATGATGTGGTAAAGGAGGCGGTAATGCACTTTGAATCACATTTTTTACTGCACCAGCAAAAACAAAATGAGCCCCAAGACTCTGTCTTCCTCACTTTTTCCTATTCTGTCTTGCTTTTTTTCTCTCACTGTCTCTCTCTCTCTTCTTTTTCTCTCTCTCTCTCTCTCTCTCTCTCTCTCTCTCTCTCTCTCTCTCTCTCTCTCTCTCTCTCTCTCTCTCCCTCTCTCTCTCTCTCTCTCTCTCTCTCTTTCTCTCTCTCTCTCTCTCTCTCTCTTTATCTTGCTCTCTCTATCTCTCTCGTCTATCTGTGAGTGAGATCTGCATTATTGCATATTATATAAATATACCTGTGTTGAAGAATTTAGTAATCCAAGGCAAGCTGTAGACGCCTAGAATGTATGTGCATTCACACATATTGGGGGTCATTACAAGTGCGGCGGTAAGCGGTTAATGGCACTGGTAAGGATGCTGGTGCCATTGACCACGTACCTCCGCATTCCGAAGTCCCTTAACGGGTCCCAGTAAGGCCGGCTGGTAAAACCAGCCGTCCTTAGCGGGAGCGGCTAATGGACCAGGGAGCTAATAACGGGCCGTTATTTACGGGCCCGTTATTAGCTCCTTCCCCATTCCCATTGAGCCCTATGGGGGCTCGAATGGGGAATGGTTTTCAGAATGGGGACTTGTCGGGTCCTCCAAGGTTGCAATGACCCGGTAAGTCCCCATTCTGAGAACCCGGACCCGAGTTTGGAGGCAGCCATGGCGCTAAAAGCGCCATGACTGCCTCCAAACTCGTAATAACGCCAATATTGACTTTGACAACTTTTACTAGCACATAGCACACAAACAAATATTAAACTCTTTAAATGTCATCTGAAACAAAATGAAGGTATACATGATTTGCACACGGGAAGACAGATTGACCTGACCAATCACAATCACGGTTATATTAACACTGTCTGCACGCATGGCATAAAATAGACCAACAAGTGGCTAAGAAGTGGTTGACTGTGGAGCAGAACAGCAGTCTTTTCACAGTTGTAGATGACTCGAGAGTAGTCTTTGATGCAGCGCTGTGGCAGATCCTCTAATAGCAGCAAAATAGCGCAGAGCGCCGTGCGGACAACAAGTGGCTAAGAATTGGTTGTGTGTGGAGCAAACTAGCAGTCTTTTCACAGTTCTAGCTGACTGGAGGAGGTGCCTTTGATGCAGTGTTGTGTCAGATCCTTTAATAGCAGCAAAGCAGTGCAGAGCCCTGTGCGGACAACAAGTGGCTAAGAAGTGGTTGTCTGTGGAGTAAACTAGCAGTCTTTGGTTGTCTGTGGTCGTCTGGATCTGCTGGGACAAGAGGAGACCCAGCGTGCCTCATTATTGCTCAATTCTGCCCTTCTGTGTTTCAGTGAGCTTAAGCAGCATTTGTTCAGATGGTAGATGAACTGAGGTAAGAACTCTATGCCTTGGCATTAGCTCCTATATTCTTAACTAGGCTCGGTGGATTGGAGATTTTTGGAGGCAGATTTCTGCAGGACTGTGTGTTTGAGTTGAATGCCGGGAGAGAAAAGCAGTTCCTGCGGGCATTCGTCGGTCTTGCTGTGATTTTTAAGTAAAACCAGGTTGCCTAGGTTTCTCGAAATCTGCTGAACGTTTGTAGCTGCTTGGTGTCTAATTGAACTAACAGAGAAGTGAAAATCTCCATTGCTCCACTGCTTACTAATCATGCTTTATTAAACTGATTTGGAGTATGGAGCAGAAACGAGTAGCTGTCAATTGAGGAAAACTGTAATTGACAAGACTCTAAGAAGCTGATATATTGTTAACACGGGCGATGGATGAGTCGCAAGTGGCAGACTGGTCAGTGTGTCTTGACCTCTCTGGTGTGGTCACTTGTTGATTATTGCCTACCGATATCTGCTATTGCTTCAGCTAACGAAGAAAATGCGCCTTGTGAATACACAGCTTGAATGATTTTTATTCCAACTACCTTTACAACTTAAGATAACGAAAGAAATAAGTGTGTGCTGCTACTGCCGCTGTTTTTACACAACAAGGGCATTGAGGAGTCGAGAAGAGTGTATTATTGTGACACATGTGCCATAAAGCACTTGGCTGTTCGCAAGTATGGTTTACGGAGAGCGACTTCTCGAGCAGGCAAAAGATTAAGAAGTCCCGATGACACCACGTGCTCTCGAAAAAAAGATCAAATTGAAAATGGGCTAGGTGCACAATCTATGCTTCCCACCTTTCTTAAAGTGGCACCACTAACTTCTGGAATAAATATGAGGATGGAATTGCCATTACCATGCACAAGTACCTCCTCTATTCACTTGCCAACTATTGTTAATAATAATGTGTTATTAAATATGTGCATTGGCCTGCAGCAAGATTCCTTAGGCAATTTGGAAAAAAAACAATGGAAGGCCTTGAAAACCTAATTGGCACTGTGAAAAACCAGAAGGTGTTTCACTGCCAAAACCCTGGGATCCTTTACTCAGGTGGCCGGGCACGCCATCGCCTTTGGATCCAGACAACCTAGGGGTGGACAAGTGTGGGAGGATCACCTGAGTGAGAGGTCCTCGGGGACTGGGGTAGAGACACCTGATGGCAAGATGTGGTATTCCCCCTTCTTGCAGTTACCCCCAATTGCACAACCCCTCTATCAATGTGGGACATTTCCAAACACATATCTTTCCCTCCCCATCTTCACATAGTACTGTGAAGAAGAAGAGACGACTGGGAGTAGTAAAGATTACCCATATAAAACACCTTACGACACAGAGGAAAGACTATCACTAATCACCCTCAATCTGTCCCGCTAATGAGATCAGGCCGGGTCAGGCACTTAATGGTACACACCTGAACCCTATTACACCTCCCCACATGCATAAAAGGCAGAGATAAAAGGCAGAGCACGAAAGCACACTCTGAACGAGGCTGAACATGTGAAGAAGCAGCAGTCTCTCCATGGCAGAGGCAAACTAGGCAAGAAAGATGGAAATCGAGGGAAGGCCAGGCGAGAATTCCTTGTGATCATAGGGCCGTAAGGGTTCAAACAAAGGAGCTGTGTGGAAGACGAAGATACTGATGCTGATTGACAAGGTTGCCTCGTTCCCCTCCCGGATGACGGTTGCGTTGGGGAGGAAATGAATAGTCTTTACAGAGCCATGACGACTGCACAGTCAGAGACACATGACCGGTGAGTTGCTAAGAGAAACGAAAGCCCAGTTGTGTCTGAATCAAACGAAGTTTCTACCGTGAATGAAACTGCTGCAAAGATTGAAAGGAGTTTTGTTGAAATCTAACATGCTCACTGTCAAAATAACTGAGGCGTCCTGCTGGAGAAGCTAAACTTATCGAGAGACTCTGGGAAAGCTTTTGCAATTGTGTTGAACTGTAACCAAGTCGAAAGGAATAATGAGATTACGAGTGAGAGTACCAAGAAGACGAGAGAAGTAAGAGGAAAGATGTGAAATTGACAAAAGGCAAAGCTGTCAAAAAGTACAAAAGTTCAAAGTTAGTGAGCTACAAGTACTTAGAGGCCTTGGTAAAATGAAGTAAATGAATTGTTAAGGAGGTGGTTTTGGGAAATTATCTTTCTGAAAGGCTTGAGCCTGGCGGAGGGGAGTCTGTTTAAAACAACATGCTAAATGAACTGCTTAAGAAAGTCAAATTGGTTATGCAGAGTGGTCCGGCACTGCATGAGTGCCACTTCGAAGGTCTCTGTAAGGTATCCAGCTGGGAAGCAGCAGAAGTGAAAGTAAAACACTTAAGGAGAAAAGAAACTTTGAATCAAAATGGTCCTGCAACGGGTCAAGCAAAATGCTGCGCACAGTAGAAAGTCTTCGATTTTGATGCAGTAGAAGCGAGATCTATGGTCTGAGCCCGAACGAGGGAGACAGAGTGTAAAATATTTTGTTATTGGGATCCGAGCCTGAAAGAAGGAGATCCATAGTCTGAGCCCAAATGAGGGAGACTAAAATGTGAACATTATGGTAAAGTGGTCTGAACCCAGCTGAGGGGGGCCCAGGGTGAACAGTGAAGCACCTGAGAAATTGTGTACATGACTCATTAGTTAAGGAAGAATCTCTCCATACGACTACGATAAATGCAATTGGCTGGAGTGTCAATACCTTGTTTTCCCTTTGTTTCACCATTGCAAATGAGGAGCCAGACATTAAGGCCCAGATTCATGGAATTATTTTCATGGAAAAAAGGGATACTTGTGTGCCCAACTTCAGGCAAATCTGTGTTAGTCGATTCATGGAATCTAATGTGCTGTACTTTTCCAGGGCTTGTGTGGCATATGTGCAGGCTCGTCATGTCTCTGCGAGCCGTCAAGGGTCTTGCGTAACACTAAATGCAGAGTGTGGGCATGGCTTGCGCAGAGGTCTGGGAAGGGGGTAGTACACCAGAAATCAGGAAGAACTTGCTAAAAAGTCGGCATTCCGAGAGACGGCATGCAGGCAGTCCCTCGCACGTCCACAATTGCGCGGCATGAGACGTATTAATGGATTCGATTGAGCAACCTCTCGACCAGGAAATTTCCACACAAGTCATTCATACTATCCACCACCCAAAGGCAGGTGTAAGTACATTTGTATATAGGAATGGCAGCATGAAGGAGGGTTTGCATGTTGGACTTTGGGGTGCTTGTATGCAACCAGGGTTCCGATCCAACTTAAGGGTGCATGTACGCAGTATAGCGGGGTGCAGGGACGCTTTACGGGGGTGTGTGGATGCAGAATATTTGAGACTTCAAATGAGTTGCGATTTTTCATATGCATGTTGTCTGGGTGCCGAATACGGTTACGAGGAACCCTGAGCATGGTCCCTGAAATTTAGGCCTGCTTGAAGGGGACCCCACACATTGTTTGAAGGATGCATATATTCATGCTGGGGGGAATACAGAAAGGTAGATGTCCTGGCTGTTTTTGCTTTGTGTGGGAGCGTATCGGGGGGCATTGCGGGGGCAACGTTTGAATATTGTTACTTTGCGTAGTAAATTTCATGAATATGCGGTGCACATATTTGTTTATCTGCGCGCAGGCTCAGGCAATGTCCTTTTCGGCGCACTGCCCCTGTCGGATTCTGCGCACATTTCCATGAATCGAGCCGTAAATATGCACTGGCAAAAAGTTGTTAATGAAATCTTGTACAACTCTGCTCCACGTTTGGAAACTGATATTAAGGACACACCATTGAAGAGAACTATTTCTCAATTTCTCTTGAGCAAGAACCCAGCGACAATTCAAACTCAAATTTAGCAGGCGGGGAAAAAGGGCAAAACGGTGCGCAGGTTGAAGAGAACATGGTGCCTTATAACTCTGACGCACATGGTTGGGACTACGTGGAAATCAATTTTCTGCCGCCTGAAAATGAGGTAATTACTATTAAGGAAAATCCACCAATAGAATGAAAATCTTTACTATGGAAAGGAAAACCAAATTCAACTGAAAGAAAGTAGGTAAAAAGCTTAGTGTTCCATCTATCCCTGCACTTGTAAGAACACAATGGTATCTTGGAATCCAAAGACATTAGTGACCCACACCATGAAAGATGGTACAAATAGAAAGGTTCTACTTCATGACCCTAAGGACCGCTGGCACCATGTACCCTCTATTGCGTGAAAGGGCATAGCGATCCAGCAAGTGCCAAGACTTTGAACTTTATGTAAACATAGCTCATCAAATGACTTAGCATGAATGCATTTACAACAAAACACAGTTCAGGAGCCTAGACAACAACAGAAACCTCACCTGCAAGGATGCATTCCTTCAACTTTAAAAGTAACTGCACCCTTGTGTCTAGTTGGCTTAGCAAATAAGTGATCTGCTTTCCTGCTAAGCAACAAGGATATTATTGATGGTGATATAAGATACCTGGGGAAATCGGCAAAAATGGAAGAACTTTGTCCCACCAATTTCAACGCCTTTTTGAAGCGGAGAGTGATCTTGGATATCTTTTTCCAGATCAATCCACTTAGCATGCTAAGTATTGAAGACATAGCCTACGTTGAGGTTCCTAAGCCTGACAGTCTGACTAATTGGGCAATCATTGTTTGTTTCTCCATTGATGGTTGCATTTTTAAAATCATGTGCTCTTGAATTAGGGTCTTTGGGCTTTAAATTAATAATCTGTTTAAAGCATACTTCTAATTTCTTGAGCACAGGAGAATCTGTATTAAAGCCGGCCCCCGCATTGTCTGTTGAAGTGGGAAACCACTGCCCAGAATGTGCATCTTTACTGGCGTCTACTTTTCCCTCTGACAAAAAAGCTGCGGGGGAAAGGCCAAACAGATCAGTGGATTTGTGAAGCTATTACTATGAACCATATTGCACATAATAATCAGAAGCATATTTTGAATTGGCTGTCATGGAACACTAGAGGTTTGGCCATTGTACTAAAAGCTATACACACGCTAGTGCCTTTTATAGCAATAATAGATCACCTTATGTGCTGCCTGCCCTTATGTCTCATTAACAATCAAATGAGAGAACATTGATCATCAATGTATATGATCTACCGAGTGGTCTGGGTATGAAACAAATACAATGGCCTCATTACACGTTTGCCGGTCCGGAATTAACAGTGTTGGTAGCACCGTACCAGCACCGCTTACTGGACAGGTACATTCAGAGCCGTGATGGTGGAAACACCATCATGGCAAAGTGTGCCCCATGGTTCTACCGCACATGGTAGCACCGTGACTACAAAAACCAGGAGGAATCAGTGGATTTCCCTGAATTAACGTCACGCTAGTATACCGGGTACATTACGAGTACCATCTACATGGAAACACTGCCATAAAAATGGCATTAGCACCATGACCACCACGCCTGTATTACCGCCACTGCTCACCAGGCATTAAACAGTGCCAGGTGAGCACCAACAGGCATCAGCTGGTCAAAATTATCCCAGCTACACACCATAGGCCACTTGGAAGCTACAAAAGGACCACATCCACACCCAACCCACCTCCCAACACAACCATGCTGGCAGTCGGTCTAGCAGCAATTGGGCTGGGGAACCTGCAAGCAGCTATGGCGTTAGAAGCAGCAATGTGGCAGGGGAGGAAGCGTAGACACTGGAGTCAAATGAGGAACCAGGTGGCCATCCCAAATATAATTCTGCAGCAGGTACCTCCCCGCAGACAACCACCAATACCCTGCATCAGGGCCTCGCCCTGGAACCTGACCCCAAGCCAAATCCACACCATATACTGGCTTGACAGGGACACAATGATGTCAATAGTCACCCTCATCAATGATGACTTCTGCAGTATCATAAACACCCGTACTGCAATCCCACCCTTGCTGAAGGTAGTTTCACTATTGCACTTCCTGGCATCTGGCACACACACGCACACCGTTGGTGATCTGCATGGGCTGTCACATGTTTTTCAAGGATACTGTTCCAGGTACTGGATGCGCTTCTGCACCATGTGTCAGACCATATTGCCCTAGCCCGAATCCCTGCACAGGTTAATGCCACCAAAGTGGCCTTCCATGCCCTTGCTGGCATTCCCAATTGCATAGGAGCGCTAGATTAAACTAATGTGGAGTTGACTGCCAGTCATGCCATAGAGGCGGTGGATAGATATCAGAAACAATTCCACTCTCTAAACGTGCAGATTGTCTGTTATACAGAACAACTCACTACCCATTGCTGTGCACATTTCCCAGGACCGACACACAACTCTATGGTTTTGTAGAACTCCACATTAACAGGGTACATGGCACGTTACCATGGATAGAGCATCTGGCTTTTGGGTGAGTAGATTGACCATTTCAGGACCTCTGTGTAGTGGGTGGGTGGGGAATAAACACACATCAGAGTACTCACAGCTGTTGTGTGAGTAGAATGACCAATGCAGGACCTCTGTGTGGTGGGGGCAAATAGACACACTCCAGAGTACACCCAGCTTACAGCTGTAATAGGCAAATTAGAGTTTGCCATGTCACGGGAATCTATATACTGGCTAATGGTACCACCACCGAACAATGGAGTGGCAGACCATGCAATGGTGACATGTGAATGAGAGTATCGGCACCAGTGAGATAATAGCAGTTTCTACAATGTGTACATTGCCTATTTTGCCCACTCCACGCAGCAGTGTCTACACTCCTGTGCACTGCAGGTGCATGAGGCTGATTTTGACAGCACCTTACAAGACATGAGGCACCTATTATGTACACAAACTGCAGTGTGCAAATTTCAAGGAATAAGATGTGTATTTGCCTAGAAGGTATCATGAATGCAGACATTGAGCACGCCAAGCAGTCTCAGTAGGAAAGAGTGTCAAGTGTGTAATAATGAAGAGTACATCCAAGACAATTTAGCAGGTTGCTTTCAGAAATCTGTGCCATGTACCTGTGCTAACAAAATACTTGAGAGTGTGTACATCATCATCAACACAAAATTCCCACCATAAACATCAGATCACCTTTCTGTCACTCACATGCAGGTGATGCCAGATACCCCCTCACGCCATGGCTCATGACACCCATCAGACGACCACGGAACAGGCATGAAGAGGCTTACAACTGGGCACACATATGGACACAGGCATCATAAAGTGGAACTCTGGACTGCCAAAGGCCAGGTTCCGCTGCCTCAGCAGATCCGGCGCAGCATTGATGTATAGCCCCGCGAAGGTAGGAAAAATTGTGCTGGCATGTGCCATGCTGCACATTAGATGTATACGCCGGAACATTGTACTGCCCCCAGACATGGACCCAGCAGATGAGGAGTAAGAGGATTCCGGTGATAATGATGGGATGGGTGTGCAACCAGGGTGGGGTGCCATGGACGGACAACGTGCACGGGAAACAATGATTCACAATTTCCTTTGAGCATTCATCACAAGCACATTGTACACATTAACCCACATGTAATTCTGAACACTTGCATTAAATCATTAAGTCCCACACAGAAGAAGAATGTCCACTTGTTATTCTGATTTACAACCCAGTCTATTAAGTAAGAAATATCAACCATGTGCCACAACAATACACACCCAAATGTACCCACCCACCTCCCAGGCCCCAACTACCTATCCTAACTATGTACCCCCCTCCACCTCCCAAACGTACCCACCCACCTCCCAGGCCCCAACTACTATGGACCCCCCTCCACCTCCCAAACGTACCAACCCACCTCCCAGTCCCCAACTACCTATCCCAACTATGGACCCTCCTCCACCTCACAAACTTACCAACCCACCGCCCAGGCCCCAACAACCTATCCCAACTATGGACCCCCCTCCACCTCCCAAACGTACCAACCCACCTCCAAAGCCTCAGGCCCAATATGCCAATATTTGCATCAGATGCCCCAGACAGCCATGTGCACCTCCTCCTGGGGATGCCTGCCTGTCAGCTGGTTGTTGTGGTGCCGGTGGAGGGCATTGTGGGGTTATGTGGTGGCAGACGTGTCATGATGGCCTGTAGGGCCAGCGCCATTGTTTCCTCTGTGGATGACTGTATACTGTTTCCCTCACAGACCCTCCATGACATTTGCATGTTGGAGGTGGCACAACACCCAATGGCACGTACAACCGGGCGCCCAATGGCCTGGTTGCTCTCACGTTGCAGCCTAAACTCCTCCAGATACTCCTGGACCATTCCGGCCAGCATGTCCATCTGTTCCTAAATCCATTGTAGATGGCTGCTGATCTCCTGTAAAGATGGTGTTGGGGATCACATGGGACTCTGGGGTCCCATGAGGCTGAATGTGCTAAGTGGGTCTGGGGTGTTGGGGTTCTCCTCACTGTCCATTCTGACTGCCTCAACGGGCTGTTCCTCTGGACTGTTGTCCATGCTCAGGGACTCGACCTGATGGGGTGGTGGTGTTGCACATCCATGTGGGATTGCAGTGGCAGCAGGGGTGTGGGCCTGGGGTGCCTGCTGAATACCTGGGGCACCTGGGGTTTGGGCCTGAGGTGCCCTCTGTGTCCCAGGAGCAGCAGGGGTGTGGGCCTGGGGTGCCTGCTGTGTCCCAGGGGCAGCAAGGGTGTTGGTCTCCTGGGCGTGGTCAACCTGGGCCTACATAACTTCACGGGTGGCAGCGGTGCCTGCAGCAGAGGATGACTGACATTGTGCTGGCCGACGTGCACATCCCGTCTCCCTCGAAGTCCCTGGTTGTTTCCCATCGGTCTCAGATGATGTTCCTGTAGATGATTGAAAGGCCTCCTGTTAGTGGACTGAAAGGATGTGTATTGTACAAATACATGCAACACAGTAATTGAGCAACATCACACTGTAGTTAAATGCATTGATGTGTGCTGCATTGTCATGTGGGTGTGTACCGCTTGCCCGGAACACAGGCAGATATACAGCAGGACCATGGAGAGAGAAAAGCGAAGCCTAACAAGCGTTCACTGGGAATTCAGAAGCCTGACAAGAATGTAAAAATCAGAGTTGAAGAGTGTGATGCATTCAAGAGATTCCTCAGAAAAGCCTGGATGGAACTAGTAGGGCTCGTAACAACTATTGTGAAAAACAGATAGAAGAGCACTTTCAGTCACGGAACCAGGAGAAGGGAGTTATTCGCTGGAGTTGCATTTGTTGACACAGAAGCTAAAGCTACAGGTTGTGAAGGACTGTCAAGAGAAGGTTGAACTTGTGGAGCCAAGAGAAGGGAGTCATTCTCCTGGTACTTCAAGAGGAAGAACTGAACTGAAATAAAGATTCTTAAATATTGCCCCTAGGGCTGATCCCTGCATAACCAGGAGAAGGAGTCATTCCCCTGATACTATTTAGGTTTCTTTCTGTTGTTAATGGTATGGCTAGAGCAGAGAAGAGTTTTGGACAAAGGACGGATATTCTTTTGGACCTCCACCCTGATGATGAACACCCCAGATATTCCTTGGATAGGTCGGGACCACCCTCTAGAACTAGGGACAGGTAGTCAATCATGTCTGTTATCTGTATATCCTCCTCCCAAAATTGAGCTAGCCCTCCAGCAAAAATAGTGGCTATGAGGTCTGTTCTCCATAGAGTTTGCATTGTTGGAGGTACTAAGGATTAGCATATTCCATTGGAATCCATTAGTTTGCCACCTTCATGACAATCTTATGTAGGTGCAAACTAAATGCTCTTGTGAGGAAAACAAAGCAGAGATGCTATCTCCTCTATGCTGCCCTCCTCTGCCTCAGCACAGCAGCAAAATGTGTTGGAGCATACATGTAAAGCGTAATAGCATTTTATGCTTTACTATTATGCTTTTCCACATGGTAAAATGCCGGGGGGGGTGTCTGTGGGCCATTACCAGCCATGTCAGCCCCCCGCCAAGGGGGTGAAAGCCATTTGCATCGCAGGATTTCAACTGGATGCAAATGGTTTTATATTTTTTCCTCTGCCAGCAAATGAACTAATAATCAATATTGGGTAATTTGAGGCCTTGGAGCAACAATAAGCCCAGTGATGCCAAAAGAGCGGGAGTCACTTGTTCCATTTCAAGTAAGAACAAGTGAGCTCTTCCCTCAAAATAGTCTTTACCCATAATTCTCAGAAGTATATTTGAGTTAGAGTCAAAACGGGCACAATCATCTCAGAACAATGGCAGCTAAGTAAAGGTACAAGACAGGGGTGCCCGTGGTCACTGATGCTCTTTATTCTGGCACTGGAGCCGCTGGCATTTTATTTACATGATGAATACAGGGAGGCAGGGATAGAAACTCTGGGAGGGAGGCACCTTATCTCATTGTACGCAGACGATATGCTTCTTTACTTGCAATACTCTGAGACAAACTTACAATATATTCTAGATGTGATAGAACTATATGCGGTCCTATCGGGCATAACAATTAACCCACAAAAGTCGAATCTGTTTCCGTTAGGGGGATATATTGGAAAGTCTGTGTGTATGTTGCCAATGCTGCCGATTAAATGGGAATTAGACACATTCAGTTACTTGGGGGTGGGCATTTATCATGATCTGCAGAAAGAACACACACGGAACACAGTGAGAGCAATGAACGGCATTCAAAATTCCATATTTTGCTGGGCTAGGTTACCATTATCCATGATGGGACGGGCAGCACTACTTAAGATGGTGGTACTCTCGAGACTCCTTCTTCACAAATGTCCTGTTTGCGATACCAAGGTTGTTCTTCAATAAACTGCATAGTATATGCAGAAACTTTTTGTGGCATAAATCACGATGCAGGGTGGCACTTTGGAAGTTCCAGAATGCGTATGAACTTGGGGTTATAAAGCTACCCAACTTGAAGCGTATTTCATTGCTAGCCAGTTGCAATTTGTAGCCGGGTGGTCATCGGACAAACAAACGCATGAGTCGCGGCTGTTGCAAATGACACAGACCCAGTTCTTTATAAACAAAGTTATATGGATATGGGAATGGCGGATAGCCTGCTCGCCCAGGTTGATGAAACTAGGGTGTGTAATGTGGCTCAGAGCCTGTAAATTGATGGGATACATCACACCTTATTCCCCACAGATTCCGCTGTGGCATTAGGAGTGAGTGACCAACTGCGATTGAATGTGAGGTATTGGGAACCTAAAGGGGTGGTGACAGTAAGAGACCTGATAAAGGATGGTGTGCCTAAAGATTTTGGGGAGGTGATAGAGGAAACCAGAGTGCACCCTGGGCAACACCTTACACACGCCAACCTACTGAGGAATATGAGACACAGATGGCCGGCCAACACAGCTTCACTGCAGATAAATGACACAATTGAGACATTTTATGATGTGTTGAAAGGTGGTCTCGCAGATATATACGCTGCTAATGTCTAAAATGGGGTAGGGGTTGGAGCAGACGAGACAGCAATGGGAGGCAGACCTGCAAGAACCAATGTCAGACGCGATGTGTAAAAGGGCCATAGTATTCCATAAAAATACATCCAGAAATACAAGGCTCGAACAGATCCAACTATATATCACCCATAGAGCATTTAACCCCGAATAGAATAGCAAAATTCAGTAAAACAGCAATACAATCTTGCCCGAAGTACAGGGAGGTGGATGCAGATATGGTCCATATGTTCTTGACCTGCAGGGAAATAAGTAGATTCTGGGAGGAGGTGGCCCAAACATTAGCAAAAGCTGATATCACCTTGGACATTGGAACCCCCATGGCCTGTCTGCTGGGGTGTTTCGCAAGGCCTAAGAGACCTAAACATCTAGTATATATATTGGCGAAATGTAGAATAGCGATGGGATAGAAAGCACAGTCAAGGCCTCTGGTGCAAATATAGTGGAGGGACCTGATCAAATGGGCAAATGCAGAAACTGTGGTGTGGCATGAAGCAATAAGCAGGTCTTCAGACCAGGAAGAGGGAGGGATGGAAGCATGGAGACAGTTGATCACATTTAGCTAATTTGACACTGGATGCCAGAGGATCACAACCCAATCCCGTAAAAGAAGGTGCAGACAGTATAGGAACTGGTGGGGAGTAAGCAGACTGGAAGCAAGTTATGTGATGTCGGATAGGCCGGGAAAAGGGTGGGAGGAGTTGAGGGGAACAAGGGAGTAAACAGACGTAATTTGAACTGTGATATGATGGACATTATGATGCAATATTTGGAAGTTAAGGTGGTATATAAAATGAAAATTGTTAAAATAAAACAAACTATATTTGAGTTGTAGTGAGTAGAAATCATCATTTTGAGATGTAAACTAGTTTGCTGAATTTGCCATACTGAATTTAAAGATTGGAGGCCAAATTCCATCCATAAAGCCTCTGCTGGAACCGAGCAAGGCAGATTCATCAAGGAACAAAGAATCCTTCGTTCAATCTTATTTAACCATTTAACTTGTCTTTTTTGGAGGTTCTGCAAACAAAACATTATGACAGGCACAATGCTAGTACGATAGATTGATATCAATCCTTCTACGTTGTTTCCTCCTCTACTAGCTATATATCATTTTATAATCAGCCATTTCTTCTGAACCGTAGTTGTGGTAAAATCCTTAAAGAAATTAATGGAGGATTAAGCTTTATAGGACAACCTAAATAAATATAACTATCAACAACTTCTAATTTGGCATTATCCAATTTCCAATTAAAGTTTTTTTTGGAAGGTGGCCACCAAAGCCTATCATTTTTGTTTTTGTGATATTAATTACCATACAATTCTTAGATGCAACTTTAGCGAGGGCATCTATTGATTGCTGCAACCTATATGAGTTAAATCAATGAGGAATGTATCGTCAGCGTAACCCAGCCAATGCACAGCTAGGAGGAGCATTTTTTGCAACATCTATATAATCCGCCATTTCTGATATATACAAGTTAAACAGTAGGGGCACAAGGAAGCATCCCTTTTTGAGTCCTTGATTAGTTTTAATGGAGTCAGTCAATCCTCCCTCCTGATTCAGTCAGACAGCCACACTAGTATGCATGTGTACTATTTTAAGAAAATAGAGCAGATATGGATCGATCCCACACGGTTCCAGTTTATGCCACAGCAGTGGCTGGAATACCAAATCAAAGACCTTACTATAGTCTATGAAACAGCAATAGAGATTGGTGTTAGGGCAGCACTTTGCATCTGCCATAAGTCATTAAATAGTGCAAATGTTATTTAAAGTGCAATGTGTCTTTCTAAAACGTGTCTGGAACATTTCAACAATTCTCCCCCATTCAACCCATTTATTAAACTTAGGTAACAAAATATTAGCAAATATCTTTTGGCTTGTATCAAGCATTGCCAATAAGCGATAAGTTGTTGGGTCTTGTATATCGCCCTTGTTGTATACTATGATTAATATAGACTTACTTCAACTAATGTGCACTGTCCCGCTCTTCTCTATGTGAATAAATAATCGCAGCAGGGATTTCGCCCAGAAATCAGGATTTGTTTTCATAAGGATATTAGCTATACGCTACGTGCCAGCGGCTCGGGATGACTTTATTGATAATGATGACAAACTCTTCTTGATAAAATCCTTCACCAAGAAACTTGACCGGAGAATTATATCTTTCTTCAACATACTCTGCAATATTAGGGTCACAGAAAAGGTGTTAAGTATATACAGCCCATTGACATTCCATCACTGCATTAAGTTCCTTAGCGGCAGAGCCTCCCAAGTGCTCCCTGTACTGTGACCACAATTTCCGGCTGTCATTACTTTTCAGCATTCCAAACAAAAGATTCCAATTTGAATTACGTAAGGAATGGTTATAGTGATTCAGCCAGTTCTTATATATCGTGGCTAGCAACACTAATTGGGCTGGTTTCCCTTTAGGTGATAGAAGACGATGTCTTCTAATAAAGGCCCTCAATTTACGAGCTATCATCTTTCTTTGCAAAATCAAAAGGTCGAAATTGGCCAGATGGTTGTTACCCAATTTACCAAAGCTAGGAGATTTCCTAATACATTTACGACCAGCTAAATTTGTAACCATGCGTTCAAAATCCCAATTATGGGATGCAAGCCATCCTTTAAGTAAGGTCTGATTGGCTGATATAATAGTGTTAATATCTCTTTTCATTTTCCCTGACCATTTGATTTGATTTCCTTGCTGATTAACATCGACTACAACAGCCAGTCTGGGCCTGGGGAAATAACGCCCTATACTAGCTGTCCAGGTAAGGGCCGCATGGCCACTTATCTTAAAATCTGGTGTTACCATGATGGCGGTCATACCGTTTCCGCCACCGCGTGCTGGCGGAAACAGGGTAAGATTACGGCTTGGCTGCCACGCGTATCACCAGTGCACGGAACCAGTGCCATAACCATCATGGAAACAACGGCGGAAACGGATGTACCGCCACAAAACTTGGCTGTACTTCCCCCTCCATCGCTTCCATGCCGGACATAGCGTAACCGGAAATACTGTGATTAGCATAGGTGTGTGACCACTCAGTCCACCTCCTCAAGGTCACGCCGCCAACTCTCAAATTCCAGCTTCCAATTCGGCTTGCTGTTGTTTGGCCATAGAAGGACTCTTCTTGTCTGTGACCTGCGTCCTCCCAGCATCTGGGCTGCTCCTGCAATGCCCTGTCTTCTCTGCTGGTGTGAATTTCCTGGGATGACCAGGTTTCACACGTGTCGCTCTCTTTACTGAGTCGTTCTTTGCTATTTATCTTTCTGGGTTAGGACCTCCCCAGCGCAGTGGAGCTCCTCACATCTCTGACGTCTCTAAGAAGTCAAACTACCAACTGCACCTCCTCAGCGATATTCTTCCTTTCCTATACTTCCCCCAGAAGCTCACTGTCTTTAGAGCTCTGGTACACGCTAGGCTGGACTACTGCAACAGCCTCTTTCTAAATCTGCCTGCTTCTACTCTCTGCCCTCTGCAACTCATCCAGAACAGGACTGTAAGACTTCTCCTTGGCCTCAAGCCCAGGGATCATATCTCTCTAGAACTGAAATCTCAGCATTTGCTCACAGTGAGGGCAAGGAATAAGTTCAAGACCATCTGCATTGTCCACAAGATATTCAGTGGCATGGGTCCTTAATACCTCCAACTCTCTCTTCGCAAATACCTTCCTACTCTAGCTCTTTGCTCCTCCACCTCCAACACCCTAAGGGTCAGTTGCTTCTCCAAGCAACGACATGGTGGTACATCTCTTTGTTCGACTGGGGCCTCCCTCTGGAACAGCCTCCCTGCCTCTCTGAAACTTGAGGAGAACCATCTCCGGTTCCAGAAGCACCTCAAGAACTTCCTCTTTTCTTCTGCCTTCTCTCTTCCTCTCCACTGCCGATTTCCTTTCTGATACTGCACTGTTCACCTGGCTACCCTCTGATCCGGGACCACATCCCTGCCCGCCCAGTTGCACACCTGCACTACCTCCTGGCAACCCTTGCAAGTGGGTCTGTATCTGCAACCTGCTGGCCGCACTTCTTGTTATTGGTTTTGATTCCATGTACAGCACTGCCCCCTCCCATTTCCCCTGGCACTTTTCCCCTCCCCTGTACTTGCACAATCTCAATGTCACTTGGCCTAGTAAGATCGTTGTCTCTGTCCTCCCTAAATTCCCCCTTCCTTGCCTCATTTCTCCTTGAAACAGTTGTGTATAGGCGTGTTACAAATGCCAGATCATATCATATCATATCAGTGTCATAGTCCATCGTTGGGCTTAGTTGTGAACTCCACTTGCCTCCTTGGGGCCATCTTGTCCCAGTATCTTTCACATGACTGTTCTGCATGACTCTGTGAATGTTCTTCTTCTTCTCAGTACCTTCATAGTACACATCCTGTTTAGATTGAGTGTACATATTGATGGTGTCTAATCTTACAGGAACAAAAGAAGGAGCATCACCTCATCACACATTAGTAGAGTCTGCCTAAACCTCGACAGATCTTAAGGGTTTCATAATTTTTAGGGAAGGATGATTAGGGAGTTCCATCAGGTAACAGGAGTCCTTGTCCCCATAGGGGGAGTCTCTCCCTGTGAGGTCCTCCTGGTTTGTACCACCACAAGGGGACTATCAGGTAGCAGCCTCACCTCCCTAGCCTCACAGGGAAGGGCTCCTACTTAGGGAGAAGTGATGTCATCCCATGAATCATCACACTTGCCAGCCACTTTCTAAGATGAAAAATAGTAACTGAAATGCAGAAACCCTCAAATCATGATTCACTGGCAATGACATAGGAGTGGGTTATGTAACAAGCTGAACTATGGCCATAATATTAGTTCGCTGTATGGGCCTAAATGTGGTACTTTGCTAATTGTACACAATTAAAAATGTTATGATTGCTTTAATAATTTGGAGGAAAAACTGCATTTCAGAGATTAACAGCTTTGGTAAGAAGAGGCAAACAGCTGTTTGATGCCTTCACTCGGAGACAGGAAATCCGCTCATGGTCCTATCTCTTGGCACTTTGCAAAATGATTCAAATGATATTTTGTTGACTGTTTCAATACTTTGAGGGCCGAAATTAGACACTTTTACCCAGTATTGCAACACGTATATTTTGCATGCCCATAGTTACATGATTAAGCGACAAGATGTATTTTTGTTAGGTAAGCCTTTCACATATCCCTCTTCTCACTGAGGTAATCATGATACCAGGTTTCATCACAGTGCTTAAATCGAACCTGTGATGTCCCTCATATTTCTTGATTCAGGACAAGTGGAACATTAAAGCACAGAGGGGGGGGGGGGAAGGAATACTAGCAGTAGTATTCAAAATCCTTTACCTGTAATTGTTTTCATTCAACTCTCTGTAACTTTCTGCTCACCTCTTTTAAAGTGACTTTTCACGGTGCTGACCCGCCAGTATGATGTTTTTCTCTACTCCTCTGAGGTTCAGAGAGGTCTTGAGCAAGAATTAGACATTTAACACGTATCTGTCATTGTGGATATATTTTTAAATTCATGCCATCCACATCTTTAACAGTCAATATCGATGTACACTGTATATAATTTTGGCGACTGTAATTCATTCCCAGAAGTGAATTGCAATTGCAAATGTATCTAAAATATATTTGGAAAATAATTTTTCAAGGCCTTTGCTTTGGATTTCGAATTGTTTTCCGTTCTCTATCACTGTATTAGACTATGATTAATGCATTTGTATTACTTAAATGATAGGTGATGGCCTGCGGGGTCTGGATATTTCTCATATGTGTTAAAATGTTTATTTACCTTTTTCCCTCATACCATGTCTTTATGTGTTGTGTGCCTACAATAAAGTGGTGGACCTACGATATAAAAATAGTAGTGCGGTGTCTAGTAGGGCAATGTATTATGTGGTTGTAACAGTTGTTTTAAACTGTCTGACTCCTTTCCCCTCTTGTCACAATATGTTGGTGTTCCTATGTGTAGTTGGTGAAACCACATTTAAGGAAAAGAGCACTGGTTTTATAATACACTGTGTATTTTTAAACTGTGTTTTATGGGCAAGCACTTATTTGGAGCAATATAGTTTTAAATGTGTTACATAGTAAACGTATATATTGTTTCAGTATGTCACTGTGGTGTATTTTCTATGGATAGATGTGTGGGCACATGGTATCTTTGTGTCAACCGCTAATCCCTTCCTGAGAGGTAATCCTGATCACTCTTCTAAACTCCCTACTTTTAAGAGAAGCTTGGCTTTCAGGTTGGATCTGTGATGTTGCCCTAACCGGATTTTGGTAGCTGTCGAACCCATAACAAGGAGTTGAACTAAAACAGACTTAACGTTGACAGTACACAGCATTTTGACTCTGAAAATGGTCTTGCTTCTTTGAAAGGATAATATGCAGATTAACACAACAGATCTGTTTATTCTGTGAGCGCCAAATCAATTATTAATTGTGCTTGCTGGTCACAGATTGGTTGGTAGTGCTTTTGAACTGTGCATTTGATACAGTCTGAAGAACACTAATACTTAACACAAACATAGCAAACAATAAACACAGTTGATTAACCTGCAGACTGGCTCTCTGTAGCCTTAAAAGACCTATCAGAAATCCCGAAACCCCTCAGAGCACTGCTTTACCCCCTTACATCCCCACTACTGGCAATGCACCTTCAGTGTAGTGGTGCCATTCAGTCAAGACAGACGCTGTGAACATGTGTACTCCAAATACCATGACTGACCCAGGATGACACTTTCACTACTGCTCTCCTTCTGCTTTTATTCATTACATACAAAGCTATCTGTATGTTGTCTCTGGTTGTGCTGCCCTCAGCACAACTCTCACCAGAGAGAGGAGAGAGAGATGGGAAAAAACAGAGACAGGAACAAAGAATGGGGCAAAGATAAATAGAGACAGAAGTAGAAAGAAAGAAAGCGAGAGAGAGAAAGCGAGACTGCGAGATAGGGGAGAGACAGAGGGAGAGAGAGAGAAAGCAAGAGGGAGAGGGAATGACGAGAGAGACAGAGAATCGTGATTGTTTTACATTCTAAGGAAAGCAAAAAAGGGAAGTGAAAATAGAAACCTGCACATTCTTCCTAAATGAAAAATACATTTGGTTGTTTTAAATGCTGTGTTATCACAGAAATAATTTCCCAAGGGTCTCTTATACAGGAGCCAAAAGTATTCAGCAAACAATTAAACAGAACATATGTGATTCTTATATATTGGGTCCTATATGTATAATGGTAAAAATAGAGATCAACTAAACACAGCTATATGATCTTCAAAAATTTATAAAATCCATAGGCATGTAATTTATAAATGTAAACAATGCCACAATAAGAACATGTCAATTGTTGAGCACGATCATAGTCTGAAATACATTAAATATATATAAAATAATGTTATTAACATTGTAAAAAACAGATGTAAATAACATTATATATTTTGGATGGGTCAGAAAACATGTGTCTGTATATCAGATGTGTACATCATCTCACCTGAACGCAAGCCTCCCTTCCAGTACAATTCTACATGACCACCCTAGATTCTTCCATCACCACAACAGAAAACCCTTAACTGTATGGGTGCATGGTGAGGATTGATGCCCCCTAACATCATGCAGGTGAAGAGTCATTAAGGCACCTGATATATATCAGAAGAGAACTTTCTTTGTGGTACGTGGCTATAGTCAAAGCTTTTAACGATCCTCGGCTCTGTTGCAATACTATTAGACCCGCAGCTGCAATATTTGTGTTTACGGTTATTGTTACTGTTTTTTTTCTGCCATTTCGATTTCCTGAAATCTATGCCCTCCTTTTGCTCTCTGTTGCACCCCTTCCTTCTTCTCTCCCCGAGTCAAATCATTGCTGGAAGAGTATTATGGTACAAAACACCTGCAAACGCACAGAGAATGTGCAGTAAGGAGGCTGCGCAGAATCCTTCCCAAGACTGATCATTATTCTGCATCCCTTTAATTTCCACATATTTGCAAAATGCTGATTTATTCATTTTGTGTCCGGGCACTTTGTTTAACTGCTTTCTACAAAATACACTACACTGTGCTGAAAGGCCTCTCCAAATGCACTGAAGAACACAAA
The DNA here is from genome assembly GCF_040938575.1 of Ambystoma mexicanum. Classification (NCBI taxonomy): domain Eukaryota; kingdom Metazoa; phylum Chordata; class Amphibia; order Caudata; family Ambystomatidae; genus Ambystoma; species Ambystoma mexicanum. The sequence goes on from NC_090934.1 coordinate 462,013,160, forward strand.
CACTCATTTATTTCTGTTTCCCCATCAAAAATATGGAACAGAACAAAAACACATGTCAATAAGCACAGCAGTCTACCGACCCACACCAGAGGTAAGTGTTTCTTTGATTACCATAACATGTGCTAAATTGCTTACTAACTGCATTTGGCTGGTTGAAACACAAAATCATTTTTTTTAAATGTCATAGGAGCGTTTCCTTTTATATCCATCCACTGCTTAAATTGCCAGAACGATTTTTTAAGCTATGGTGATGTGTTGTTGTGTTCAACAGATACATTTCCTTTCTTGTGTTATTTTTATAACTCTGCATTTCAAACATTTGCCTGCAATTGTATTGTGCCCCCAATGTGCCTTGCTAAACAGGGTCTAGTATTTTAAGATTGTAAGGGTTTACTAATTTCTCAATTCGTTTTTACTGATTTGAATTTGAAAACGTGAACAGGAGGAGGAGTGTCTATACTTGTGACAATACAACGTTGTGTAGTACAAACTAATTATCGTCGATTTTACTTCTTAAATTGAATTTTAATTTTCTGTTAGTCATAATCTCAATTACTGATATTATAATCCAGAGTGTCTGTTATGCTTCTTTTCCGTACATCAATATGTTGTCTGCAATAAAGAAATACGGCAAATTGATGCCTGTTGACCAGCAGATGCAACTCCAACCTCCTGCTTTTGAGTCTCACTAGTTCAGCGTCCAGGATGCAGGCAGTCAGAATACTTAACAGCTTGAACCAAAATGTTGTGGTTGAGAGTCTTATCAGTATGTGAGATGCCACTGACTGCATGTCTCTGATGTCAGACTGAGTAAGACATTCCCACCCTATAGAGGCATTCGTGGAATACCAGGTGAAGATGATGTCTTGTAGCCTTCATCCCATTGGTAACGAGCCAGAGAAAACATGTATGCAGCAGAGAGTGAATAGCTCCTGCAGGCTCTGTTGGGTAGGAGGCTCTAACTAACCAGCCATCTCGATAGAGATACATCTGGAACACCTTTCAGGAAAGGTGGGAAGCCACTGCTAACATTAGCACTGTGAAAACTCTGAGGGCTGTGTTAAGGTGTTAACTTATTTGACATGCCATAGGTACAGTATAATTATGCCCCAGTTATAGGGTCCCTATTATTCTCTTTTCTCATGGTTAAAGTTGAGAATGTCTTGAATACTTCTGCTTTTCTAGATAATTATAATAATTATAATGGGTTATTTATAATACGCTTAATACTCTGAGGTTTATAAGCATAGACTCAGGGATCAAACCTGTGTTGCTCTGCATCGTCTTGCTTCCAAGACGAGTGTGTTATCCCTGAGCTATCCTCCCGGGCACCAGGTACCAATTGGGGAGCAGCGTGAGTTCTGTGCTCTAACTGGACGGGTAGGATTTACGTAGGGTTTTCCTGTCATTTAGGGCCTGATTCATGTTTTCCTATAGGATTGCGCCATTATAAAACACGTCCATGAATCAGGCCCTTAGTATGCTGCCTGCATGGAGATAATTTGACAGTGATATATGAGATCTCTGTTGTTCAGAAGGATATCATTATGAGTAGTGGGGAGCGCCTGCGTTTGGAGAAGGACTTTTCCGCTAGAGGTCTATTGAGTGCATGAGTTAACTGGTGGTGGTGATAGAGAGGCACATGCATAAGTTTTTGGAAAACAAAATGGGGTTCACATTATGGTGCATAATTATTCTGTACACCTATGGCATGTGTAAACACCATAATTCTTCGAAGAGTTAAGGGTAGCAATTTGCAATGTATTATGTTTTTATTGAGAAAGTTATACAGAATATGCGGTCCGTTTTCAGTTTGTATCTACAGTTCTGCTCCTGAAGAAGGGGTATTTAACCCCAAAACGCGTTGACCAATGAATTCACGACAGAACATTAAAAAACAATATGGATTGGGAGATTTTGAATTAATAAGTGTTTACTTTTTTGATGTAAGTGTTTATTTCTCATAAACTCAAATATCATTGGGCTATTTATTTAGCATTAAGGTGTGCAGGGGACTGGGGTGTCCATATAGTGTTCACTTTTGTATTTGTATTAAGTATCAGCTTCGTGTCAGGGCTGGGATTGCTCCCCTGCACTCACATATTCTTTAAAAACCCTGTAGTATTGTTTACCTTTTGGAATTTGCTCTGCTCTCTTCGAGTTCAACTATAGATCGAAAGGGGTTGGGGCAGTGGAGCAAGAAGGAGGGGGCGAGGGAATGGGAAATTCAGGAGAGGAGCCGAGGTTGGTAAACAAATGCAGAATAGAAAGAATGATGAGGTAATTGAGGATGAATGTGAGGGGGCAGCAGACAAAAGAAGAGTAGGAAGGAAGGAAGTGAAGGACATAGTATTGGAGGAGAAGAGAGGGACAGGTATAGATAAACACAAAGAATTATTGAGATTGCCATATATAGGGCTTGGCATAGCCTGTAGGGTCATTCACATTGAATATGCTAATTTAAAAAAAAATGGAAATGGGAATTTACTGACATATTTAAGTTGCTACACAGAGAGGTAAGATATAAAGAATGGTCAAAGGATGAATTAGCTAGGAGACATAGAGTACCAATGAGCATTGAGAATTGGACATCTGTCTTCCTGCTATATGCTAGCATATACTGCAGAAATGCCCCTGAGTGTAGTGTGACACGATTGAAATACATTGATGCGGTTAGGAAGTTGCATACATTTTGGATGATTCGCGTGGCTAAAATACGATGAAGAGTTCAGGTCATGGATGGCATATGATGACGGTAAAGATTGGAGTGCAATTGATGCAGAGCTATGGCTGCAGTGGATGGTTCCCAGGAGGCCAGCAGTGGGCACATGGCTAGTTGTTAAAAAGGGACGGGCAGTCAAAGAGTGGGATATGTTGGGGGCATGATGGACTTACAATAAAGGGGTATGTTCCAGAGCTGCATGCAAGTGCAAGCATGAATGCATGGAATGCATCAGGTGACATACCCTCACACGAAGCTGGGGAAGAGAAAGTGAGGGAGGAGGTAGGTATGTCAGGAATTACAGGTGGTCTCTGGGAAAAGGTTATACTCCAGTTATTGTAAAGAAACGGAAGGAATGGATACAATTTTACTCAGCTAGGGAGGCAGCAAAATTACAAATAGAAAGATTTGAGAATAGCACCAGGATACTTTATAGGGCTCCAAGGTTGTGGAGATGGGCAGAGAATTTGGAATCTATACAAGAACATACAATTTTGGTGGCAGACAAGTTAACAAAAGAAGTGAGAGAAGGGAGAATGTCTGGACCACAATTTATTGTCAAACTTGATTGTTTCACCTATGGGCATTGTGCCTAAAAAAGATGAGTTTTGGATAATTCATCACCGTTATGGCCTGAAGCAGAGACAATTAATCATAACATCAACCCGGCCGACTGTACGGTGATTTATATTAGCGTTGATCACGCCATCACACTGATTAAGGAATGTGGGTTTACTGTTCAGTGGGAAATACTGAAGGTGAAGTCAGCGTTCTGGCTGTTAGCATTGCAACCAGATGATTTTCAGCTACTGGGTATTTACTTTGAAGGTTACATATATGTGGACAAAGCTTTTCCCATTGTGAAATGTTCTGGATCAAAGAACGTGGTGCATTATCTGGATGGCTTTCTGATGGTTGGGGTAATTAAAGAGGAAGATGAATGGCTATTAGTGGAAATTCAAAGAATGGCTAAGGAGATGGGCAGGTCGATGGTGTCAGAGAAAACTGAAGGGCCAGCGGTGGTGCTGACATTCCTGGGCATTGCACTGGATGCAAAGAGAATGGGCTGCAGACTATCTTTGGAGAATATTGCAATATTGAGACAAAAAATTGTACGAGGGACTGTTTAAAGAAAAATGCAAGGTGAGGACAATACAGCAGCTTTTGGGGGGCAGCTGAATTTTGCTTGCAGGGTGGTTGCGCCAGTAACAGCATTTTGCAGGCAATGGCATTAGCTATTACAGGTGCAAAAAGACCATATCATAGAATTAGAGTGACATCACAAATGAGACAAGACTTGGAACTGTGAAAGGCTTTTTATCCGGATGCAACAGAATATCAATGTGGATAGATGACACATTGGAATGTGGAGATATTTTTGGATGCGGCTGAGGCAAATGGTTTTGGAGTTTACTGGCAAGGGAAGTGGTGTGCTGCTGTATGGCCTGCAGATTGGTTGGCAGAGAAGCATAGCATTGAACTTTGTTTTTGTTTTTTCTGGGTATAGTGGCTTTGGAATTGTGGGGGAGATTTTAGAAGAACCAAAGAGTAGTTTTCAGGGTGGATAACAAAAGTATTGTGGCTGTTATCAACAAGCAATCTAGCAAAGACGTGTGGGTACTGAGGTTACTGTGATTGTGATTTGCTTGAAACAGAATGTTACTATCAGGGAAAAAACATATTGCAGGGGCGGTTAATGGCATGGCTGATGCACTATCTTGTTCACAGTGGTCAGAATCCTCTAAGCCGGCATCAACGGCAGACGATTGCTGCATAGCAGTGCCCCCTGAACGTTAGAGCTTAGGCATCAAGAAAGGAAATGATGGAAGGGTCTTTTGTGGCATTGACTAGAGCATTATACAGGCTGTCTTGGGAAGTTTGAGGGAAGTGTTGCCAAGGAGAGAAGAGGAGTGGGACACATGGTGAACATAGAACCGTGATGATGCTGTGGATCTCATACCGATGCTCATTAGGAAAAGGCTGTCACCAGTGACTATCGCTATCAAGTTGGCAGTGGTGCCTTTTTTTAAACTATATTACTCCAAATAAGTGCTTGCACATAAAACACAGTTTAAAAATACACAGTATATTATAGAACCAGTTCGCTTTTCCATAAATGTGGTTCCACCAACTACACATAGGAACACAAACATATTGTGACAAGAGGGGGAAAGTAGTCAGGCAGTCTAAAAAACTGTTGCAACCACATAATATATTGCCCTACTAGACACCCCACTACTATTTTTATATTTTAGGTTAACCACTTTATGGTAGGCACACAACACATAAAGACATGGCATGGGGGAAAAGGTAACACGACATTTTAACCCACATGAGAAATATCCAGACCCCTCCGCCCAATACCTATCATTTAAATTATGAAAATGCCTTAATCATAGTCTAATACAGTGATAGAGAGAGGACAATTAAAAAAAAACAAAGCAACGGCCTTGAAAAATCAAAATCCATATATATTTTAAACACTATTGCTGCCGCATAGGGTGTGGAGGGGTGCTCAGAATATTTTGGCCATTGATATAGAAAGAAAAGAAATTAACAGAGATGTGCCCAGTTTTTGTGAGGTGACAGGAATAGGTGTGTTGTGACATAAGGGCATTAAGTATGGGGAGCCAGTGTACTTTAGATTGGATGGAGTGCACTTGTCACTCTTGGGAAGAGAAATATATTTGATGGTGTGGTTGATGAACTTTTAAAAAAAGAGAAGGATGTTTGGGGGGTGCCGCATGACTCCATCTGGGGAGCATCTTGATGAGTGCCACACTAGAGCATAGAGAGCAGAAAAACAGTAGGAAAAGGTTAAAACTGCTGAAGTTCTTTTACATAATAAGAGAACAGAAGGGGGTGGAAAACCTAATGAATAGACAGCCCAAATACATTCATAGGAAGGGCAAACGGTTTCAGTAAACTACAACCAGCAATTCAGTTCATAGGCCTTGGCCAAAGTCAATGGTTCAGAGTCTTTGTATAGGATAGCACAGTTCTGGTAGTAAATGGTTAAGTCTTTGCCACAGAGTTTAGAAGAATATGGCTAGGCGAACATTTTGACGAATGTTTAGGGAAGGACAAGCCTTCCAATTTGAGAAAGTTTCCACAAACTTTCGCAATGGCCGAAAAGATTTATGGACTGCGTTTGCACAGTACCTTTGTATTGAAGAAGAGCTGTAGTGGAGGCAGTTGTTCCTGGCAGTTTGAGAAGATCTCGCTGTTCCTGAGCTTCAGTTGTGAGGACAAGAAGGAGGGCGTTGGCTCCTGCACTGTCCAGGAATTAGGCCAAAAGCTTTAGCAAGACATTGGTTTAAGGTGTGAGTGCCTTAAAGTCCACAGGTTGGTTTCCTTCCTTCTGGCTATCCGGTGTTCAACAGCACTCTGATGAAAATTGAACCAGATGGGGACGGTGTCCAGGTGGCTTGCAAGTTGGTTGTTCCCACCAAACTCAAGGGAAGAAGTTAACCTCGAAAGGCTTCTCTGTTGATGGAGTTTCAGGCAATTCAGACCTGCAGCAGGGCTCACCGGTCATCCAGGAATTGCAGCAGTCCTCTTCCTTCAGCTCGTCTTTGGTTCTTTCATTCCAGTGTTCGACTCTGATTTCCAAGTCCCAGAGACCTGCTTTTAAACAGTTTTCCTCCATTCATTCCAGCCTGTCTGTCACTCACACAGCAGGGTAGCTGTCCTTGCCTGACAGCCAGCCAGCCAATCACGCCATAGTGCATTCAGGTCTCCTAGGAGACTAAGCATAGGGAGTTTCGGGTACCCCTCTCACATCCTGTCCACCCCAGACACTCATGCGCCAGAGGAGGGCTTCAGCACTGAAGCCCGCCAAAGGCCAATGAGCAAAGACACCAAACCTGGTTTGGCGCGCAGAGAAAAATACAAGGACTTTTCCTAAAAGAAATGGGGAAAAAAGATGACCGGAGTCTGTTTTACAGACAGGTCTTGGGCACCATATTGAAAAACATGGCTGACCCGATTTTTAGCTACCGTTGTCAGCGGTCGGAAAAAATCATGGTCATTTGATCTAAACCACTGCCACCAGCCATTTAAAGTAGGAAAAGGTAACAGTTAACTGTTACATGAGTGTGTTTACTCAGGGGAAGCTAGGCAACCCCTCCAGAACTCTATAGGAAGATAGCATGTGCTGGGTCAGTAAATTTAAAGAGACCAGTAAAGTCAATTTAACTTTACATGCTCTGGGAGACAGTAGTCAGTCCCAGAAAAGGTATTTAAACCTTGGGAAGTCTGAACGACATCCCTGTGTCACTGCACTGAAGGTGCTGTGTGACACACAGAAAAAGATGATGCCTATGGAGTTGTTTTAAAACTCCATACCCAAAGAACACAAAAGTAAAACACATATCAACATACATGAACAAATGGGAAAAAAGGCTCACACTCCTCCCAGGTAAAAAAATCAAATCCTAGAAATCCAGCAAAGTTGCTGGGGGGTCTCAAAATGTAAGGGAAATTAGCACATTTTGAGAATCCTCCCTAACAACAGAAGTAGAAAGAAAGAAAGCGAGAGAGAGAAAGGGAGACTGCGAGATAGAGGAGAGACAGAGGGAGAGAGCGAGAGAGTAAGAGGGAGAGGGAGTGAAGAGAGAGACAGAGCAAAACCGGCTGAGAGAAAATGTTTACTTACAAATCGTGATTGTTTTACATTCTAAGCAAAGCAAAAAAGGGAAGTGAAAAAATAAACCTGCACATTCTTCCTAAGTGAAGAATACATTTGTTTTTTTCAAATGCTGTGTTATCACAGAAACAATTTCCAAAAGGTCTCTTATACAGGAGCCAACAGTCTTCAGCAAACAAAGGGAAAATGTGTGATTCTTATATATTGGGTCCTATATGTATAATGGTAAAAAATAGAGATCAACTCAACACAGCTATATGATCTTCAAAAATGTATAAAACGCATAGGCATGTAATTCATAAATGTAAACAATGCCACAATAAGAACATGTTAATTGTTGAGCACGATCATAGTCTGAAATACATTAAATATATATAAAATACTGCAAATAACATTGTAAAAAACAGATGTAAATAACATTATATATTTTGGATGGGTCAGTAAACATGTTTCTGTATATCAGATGTGTACATCATCTCACCTGAACGCAAGCCTCCCTTCCAGTACAATTCTACATGATGAAGGCGAGCGTCCCCAGCCAGCACGATCCTCCCCACAATGAGAGACAATGAAGGACTCTCCCAAATCGGGAATAAGGCCAAGACAGAGTGCGGGTGAGCTTAAATGGGAGTTTATCAATAAGAATATGGCATGCAAAGAACTCTGCAAACTCCGAGAGCGCTCTGTCTGACAATCGCAAAGACAGGCGTATATATTTACAAAAAAAGTCATAAGAACCTACACACTATAGGGGGCACAAGTTCAATGGGATTGGGTGGCGACGACTAACTATAGGTGCTGCTGCGATGTGGTTGGCCGTGGCTGGAGAACGTCACTGGTCAGCCTCGTGGGTTGGGCTGGGCCTGGCAGGTTGGCAGAGTTCATCCGGGCGGTGTTGTTGTGCCATCGCGGCCAGTGTCATAGATGAATGTCTTTTCCTGACTTATTTGCCCTAGGCCATGCACACCGCAATCAGTCAGTCATTGCAATATTATCTTCTTTAGTAAATCTTCCAATAGGTTATTCTATAGGTTAATGCAACACAGGAGGAATGCACCTTGTGAGGGGTCTAATGGTCATTCGTCAGGGCATGGTTACCAGTGTCCTGTTGACCGGAGCCATAGGTTGAGGGGCTAAGCTTCAGGGCATGGGACGGACGGTACAAGCCTCCCTGTCTTGTTAGATGTGGTTATAAATGTGCCACTGTGTGTTGCCACAGTGTTGGGTGTCCTGATTGCACAGGGCCATAAGTCTAAGATGATCTGGTGGGTTGTGGGGTTTACGAGGGTGTGCCTTTGGAAGTGTGGGTTCAGGCAGGGGTTTACTGCTGTGCTGCAAATAATGCAGGTGGCGGCCCGTGGCCTTGGGTGCTGCAGAGGGGGCTACGCATCTTTGAAGCGACTCTCGTCTAGTTGGGGGAGGTGGAGCAGTGCGGCGCGGGCCTCTGCTCTCATGTTTGGCAGTCTTTGCAGGGTGGGAGGGGGAATGGCCTTGCACATATTCACAAAGGTATCTCCCTCGTGTGTTGCCAACTTTAGGTAAAAACATCACAAGCATTTGAACGCTCAATAATACTTATTCAAATCACTTTAAAACATGCATTTCAACTTTGCTGAATGTGTCTCGATTATATTCAGTCTGGGCACCTTATTCATACACTATGTTTTAACAACTACAGTAGTTAGTTATATGCATATACATTTGCAGTAGGTGAGGTAGTATCAGGGTTGGTGGAGTACATAGAAAGTAACCCGCCACTGTACGTGGCGGTGGTGGCACATGAGGGGCTTAGACATACATGCGTGACAAGTGCATTCTCGCACATTCTTCACATGTGCCCTTGGTATGGTTACATTCGTTTTCTTGTGTACCCTAGCAGCATTAGTTCAGTTATGGCGCGGGACCGCGGGGTGTACGGCTTTCAATGATACATATGAAGAATAATCCCCCGGAATGCTTTTATCATTTGCACACCCCTGCAGGGGTGTGGGTCCTTCACGGCTGGTGTCATGTACGATAATTACACAATTTTACAGGTTTCTTTAGTAAAAGTGGTTGTATGGAGAGGATACATGTGTTAAAAGTGGTTTTTTACATTCATATTTGGGTACCTGTCTGCTTTCATCAGATGACCATTCTACAGATCTTCCCATCGCCCAGGCCTTGCTGACCGGGTCATTCTGGGAGCAGTGATACACTGCGGAAGGTGAACTGTTACAATGTTAGTGTATTACGCTAGATCATGTCCGCTTTGTTCGTGGGAACGGGCTTGCAGCGGATCTGCCATGGTGCTGCGGGGAGAGGGAGGACTGAAACTTTCCGAAGGTGGGGGCCGCGCTACAGCGCGCTGAGCTCACACCATCTTTAGTAGACGAAAATGGTTTCTGAGGCCTAGCTAAATTTAATACGTGCGGGCAATGTCAGCAGCAGGTGAGCCATCCACCACCTGGGCCCTGGTGGTAAGGAGGGGACGCCCAATGAGCCATGGCCCTCACCTGGGGTGGAGATGCATGCCAGGGGGGGGTCCCTTGGACCACTCCTCCCCTACAATGATCACCCTAGATTCTTCCATCACCACAACAGAAAACCCTTAACTGTATGGGTGCATGGTGAGGATTGACGCCCCCTAACATCATGCAGGTGTAGAGTCATTAAGGCACCTGATATATATCAGAAGAGAACTTTCTTTGTGGTACGTGGCTATAGTCAATGCTTTTAACGATCCTCGGCTTTGTTGCAATACTATTAGACCCGCAGCTGCAATATTTGTGTTTACGGTTATTGTTACTGTTTTTTCTGCCATTTCGATTTCCTGAAATCTATGCCCTCCCTTTGCTCTCTGTTGCACCCCTTCCTTCTTCTCTCCCCGAGTCAAATCATTGCTGGAAGAGTATTATGGTACAAAACACCTGCAAACGCACAGAGAATGTGCAGTAAGGAGGCTGCGCAGAATCCTTCCCAAGACTGATCATTATTCTGCATCCCTTTAATTTCCACATATTTGCAAATTGCCGATTTATTCATTTTGTGTCCGGGCACTTTGTTTAACTGCTTTCTAAAAATACACCACACTGTGCTGAAAGGCCTCTCCAAATGCACTGAAGAACACAAACACTCATTTATTTCTGTTTCCCCATCAAAAATATGGAACAGAACAAAAACACATGTCAATAAGCACAGCAGTCTACCGACCCACACCAGAGGTAAGTGTTTCTTTGATTACCATAACATGTGCTAAATCACTTACTAACTGCATTTGGCTGGTTGAAACACAAAATCATTTTTTTAAATGTCATAGGAGCGTTTCTTTTTATATCCATCCACTGCTTAAATTGCCAGAACGATTTTTTAAACTATGGTGATGTGTTGTTGTGTTCCACAGAGACATTTCCTTTCTTGTGTTATCTTTATAACTCTGCATTTCAAACATTTGCCTGCAATTGTATTGTGCTCCCAATGTGCCTTGCTAAACAGGGTCTAGTATTTTAAGATTGTAAGGATTTACTTATTTCTTAATTCGTTTTTGCTTATTTGAATTTGAAAACGTGAACAGGAGGAGTGCCTACACTAGTGACAATACAACGTTGTGTAGTACAAACTAATTATCGTCGATTTTACTTCTTAAATTGAATTTTAATTTTCTGTTAGTCATAATCTCAATTACTGATATTATAATCCAGAGTGTCTGTTATGCTTCTTTTCCGTACATCAATATGGGGTCTGCAATAAAGAAATACGGCAAATTGATGCCTGTTGACCAGCCGATGCAACTCCAATCTCCTGCTTTTGAGTCTCACTAGTTCAGCGTCCAGGATGCAGGCAGTCAGAATACTTAACATCTTGAACCAAAAGGTTGTGGTTGAGAGTCTTATCAGTATGTGAGATGCCACTGACTGCATGTCTCTGATGTCAGACTGAGTAAGACATTCCCACCCTATAGAGGCATTCGTGGAATACCAGGTGAAGATGATGTCTTGTGAAGGGATCAGGTTAGCCTTCATCCCATTGGTAACGAGCCAGAGAAAACATTTATGCAGCAGAGTGAATAGCTCCTGCAGGCTCTGTTGGGGAGGAGGCTCTAACTAAACAGCCAGCTCGATAGAGATATATCTGGAACACCTTTCAGGAAAGGTGCGAAGCCACTGCTAACATTAGCACTGTGAAAACTCTGAGGGCTGTGTTAAGGTGTTAACTTATTTGACATGCCATAGGTACAGTAAAATTATGCCCCAGTTATAGGGTCCCTATTATTCTCTTTTCTCATGGTTAAAGTTGAGAATTTCTTGAATACTTCAGCTTTTCCAGATAATTATAATAATTATAATGGGTTATTTATAACACGCTTAACACTATGGGGTTTCTAAGCATAGACTCAGGGATCAAACCTGTGTTGCTCTGCATCGTCTTGCTTCCAAGACGAGTGTGTTACCCCTGAGCTATCCTCCCGGCCACCAGATACCAGTTGGGGAGCAGCGTGAGTTCTGTGCTCTAACTGGACGGGTATGATTTACGTAGGGTTTTCCTGTCATTTAGGGCCTGATTCATGGAACATTTTCCTATAGGATTGCGCCATTATAAAACACGTCCATGAATCAGGCCCTTAGTATGCTGCCTGCATGGAGATAATTTGACAGTGATATATGAGATCTCTGTTGTTCAGAAGGATATCATTATGAGTAGTGGGGAGTACGTGCATTTGGAGAAGGACTTTTCCTCTATAGGTCTATTGAGTGCATGAGTTAACTGGTGGTGGTGATAGAGAGGCACATGCATACGTTTTTGAAAAACCAAATGGGGTTCACATTATGGTGCATAATTATTCTCTACACCTATGGCATGTGTAAACACCATAATTCTTCGAAGAGATAAGGGTAGGAGTTTGCAATGTATTATGTTTTTTTTTAGATAGTTATACATAATATGCGGTCCGTTTTCAGTTTGTATCTACAGTTCTGCTCCTGAAGAAGGGGTATTTAACCCCAAAACGTGTTGACCAGTGAATTGACGACAGAACATTAAAGAAAAATATGGATTGGGAGATTTTGAATTATTAAGTGTTTACTTTTTTGATGTAAGTGTTTATTTCTCATAAACTCAAATATCACTGGGCTATTTATTTAGCATTAAGGTGTGCAGGGGACTGGGGTGTCCATATAGTGTTCACTTTTGTATTTGTATTAAGTATCAGCTTCGTGTCAGGGCTGGGATTCCTCCCCTGCACTCACATATTCTTTAAAAACCCTGTAGTGTTGTTTACCTTTTGGAATTTGTTCTGCTCTTTTCGAGATCAACTATAGATCGAAACGGGTTGGGGCAGTGGAGCAAGAAGGAGGGGGAGAGGGAATGGGAAAGTCAGGAGAGGAGGCGAGGTTGGTGACAAATGCAGAATAGAAAGAAAGATGAGGTAATTGAGGATGAATGTGAGGGGGCAGCAGTCAAAAGAAGAGTAGGAAGGAAGGAAGTGAAGGACATAGTATTGGAGGAGAAGAGAGGGACAGGTATAGATAAACGTAAAAAAGAATTGAGATTGCCATATATAGGGCTTGGCATAGCCTGTAGGGTCATTCACATTGAATATGCTAATTTTAAAAAAAAAATGGAAATGGGAATTTACTGACATATTTAAGTTACTACACAGAGAGGTAAGATATAAAGAATGGTCAAAGGATGAATTAGCTAGGAGACATAGAGTACCAATGAGCATTGAGAATTGGACATCTGTCTTCCTGATATATGCTAGCATATACTGCAGAAATGCCCCTGAGTGTAGTGTGACACGATTGAAATACATTGATGCGGTTAGGAAGTTGCATACATTTTGGATGATTCGTGTGGTTAAGATACGATGAAGAGTTCAGGTCATGGATGGCATATGATGACGGTAAAGATTGGAGTGCAATTGATGCAGAGCTATGGCTGTAGTGGATAGTTCCCAGGAGGCCAGCAGTGGGCACATGGCTAGTTGTTAAAAAGGGACGGGCAGTCAAAGAGTGGGATATGTTGGCATGATGGACTTACAATAAAGGGGTATGTTCCAGAGCTGCATACAAGTGCAAGCATGAATGCATGGAATGCATCAGGTGACATACCCTCAAGCTTGGGAAGAGGAAGTGAGGGAGGAGGTAGGTATGTCAGGAATTACAGGTGGTCTCTGGGAAAAGGTTATACTCCAGTTATTGTAAAGAAACGGAAGGAATGGATACAATTTTACTCAGCTAGGGAGCCAGCAAAATTACAAATAGAAAGATTTGAGAATAGCACCAGGATACTTTATAGGGCTCCAAGGTTGTGGAGATGGGCAGAGAATTTGGAATCTATACAAGAACATACAATTTTGGTGGCAGACAAGTTAACGAAAGAAGTGAGAGAAGGGAAAATGTCTGGACCACAATTGATTGTCAAACTTGATTGTTTCACCTATGGGCATTGTGCCTAAAAAAGATGAGTTTTGGATAATTCATCACCGTTATGGCCTGTAGCAGAGTCTATTAATCATAACATCAACCCGGCCGACTGTACGGTGATTTATATTAGCGCTGATCACGCCATCACACTGATTAAGGAATGTGGGTTTACTGTTCAGTGGGCAAAACTGAAGGTGAAGTCAGCGTTCTGGCTGTTACCATTGCAACCAGATGATTTTCAGCTACTGGGTATTTACTTTGAAGGTTACATGTATGTGGACAAAGCTTTTCCCATGGGATGCACAGCAGTTTGCACTCTGTTTCAGTGTTTCACCACTTTTATGGAATGGGCATTTGTGAAATGTTCTTGATCAAAGAACGTGGTGCTTTATCTGGATGGCTTTCTGATGGTTGGGGTAATTAAAGAGGAATATGAATGGCTATTAGTGGAAATTCAAAGAATGGCTAAGGAGATGGGCAGGTCGATGGTGTCAGAGAAAACTGAAGGGCCAGCGGTGGTGCTGACATTCCTGGGCATTGCACTGGATGCAAAGAGAATAGACTGCAGACTATCTTTAGAGAATATAGCAATATTGAGACAAAAAATTGTACGTGGGGGTGCTTAAAGAAAAATGCAAGGTTAGGACAATACAACAGCTTTTGGGGGGCAGCTGAATTTTGCTTGCAGGGTGGTGGCGCCAGTAACAGCATTTTGCAGGCAATGACATTAGCTATTACAGGTGCAAAAAGACCACATCATAGGATTAGAGTGACAGCACAAATGAGACAAGACTTGGAACTGTGGAGATGCTTTTTATCCGGATGCAACAGAATATCAATGTGGATAGATGACACATTGGAATGTAGAGATATTTTCGGATGCGGCTGAGGCAAATGGTTTTGGAGTTTACTGGCAAGGGAAGTGGTGTGCGGCTGTATGGCCTGCAGATTGGTTGGCAGAGAAGCATAGCATTGAACTTTGTTTTTGTTTTTTCCGGGTATAGTGGCTTTGGAATTGTGGGAGCGATTTTAGAAGAACCAAAGAGTGTTTTTCAGGGTGGATAACAAAAGTATTGTGGCTGTGATCAACAGGCAATCTAGCAAAGACGTGTGGGTACTGAGGTTACTGTGATTGTGATTTGCTTGAAACAGAATGTTACTATCAGGGAAAAAAACATATTGCAGGGGCGGTTAATGGCATGGCTGATGCACTATCTTGTTCACAGTGGTCAGAATCCTCTAAGCCGGCATCAACGGCAGACGATTGCTGGATAGCAGTGCCCCCTGAACGTTAGAGCTTAGGCATCAAGAAAGGAACTGATGGAAGGGTCTTTGGTGGCATTGACTAGAGCATTATACAGGCTGTCTTGGTAAGTTTGAGGGAAGTGTTGCCAAGGAGAGGTGAGGAGTGGGACACATGGTGAACATAGAACCGTGATGATGCTGTGGATCTCATACCGATGCTCATTAGGAAAAGGCTGTCACCAGTGACTATCTCTATCAAGTTGGCAGTGGTGCCTTTTTTTAAAACTATATTACTCCAAATAAGTGCTTGCACATAAAACACAGTTTAAAAATACACAGTATATTATAAAACCAGTTCTCTTTTCCATAAATGTGGTTCCACCAACTACAAATAGGAACACCAACCTATTGTGACAAGAGGGGGAAAGGAGTCAGACAGTCTAAAAAACTGTTGCAACCACATAATACATTGCCCTACTAGACACCCCACTACTATTTTTATATTTTAGGTTAACCACTTTATGGTAGGCACACAACACATAAAGACATGGCATGGGGGAAAAAAGGTAACCAGATATTTTAACACACATGAGAAATATCCAGACCCCTCAGCCCAATACCTATCATTTAAATAATGAAAATGCCTTAATTATGGTCTAATACAGTTATAGAGAGTGGACAGCAATTAAAAAACCAAAGCAAAGGCCTTGAAAAATCAAAATCCATATACATTTTAGACACTATTGCTGCCACATAGGGTGTGGAGTGGTGCTCAGAATATTTTACCCATCGATATGGCATGTTTCTGTGAGGTGACAGGAATAGGTGTGTTGTGACATGAGGGCATTAAGTATGGGGAGCCAGTGTACTTTAGATTGGACGGGGTGTACTTGTCACTCTTGGGAAGAGAAATATATTTGATGGATGTTGTTGATGGATGTGGTTGAGGAACTTTTAAAAAAATGAGAAGGATGTTTGGGGGGTGCCGCATGACTCCATCTGGGGAGGATCTTGCTGAGAGCCGAAATAGAGCATAGAGAGCAGAAAAACAATTGGACAAGGTTAAAATTGCTGAAGTTCTTTTATATAATAAGAGAACAGAAGGGGGTGGAAAACTAAATGAAAAAAATAACAAATATACTTGGTCCAGAGTGGGCAGGTACGAGCAAAAGAAAGAAAGCAAAACGCAGAAATAAGTGAGAAAGAGCAAGGAGAGATACAACTGGGGGAAAAGACAGATAAAGGAACGTAGAAGGAAATGGGAGGTGTAAACAAGATTGGGGAGGGGAGGAGAAACATTATAACAATGAAGAAGTGGAATGTTGTAACAGAAGTTAAGTTGTTAATTATTGTAAGTGGACCTGCCTTGATTAAAGCAACATTTATTTTTAAAGAAATTGAAGTCAGAATTTTCATTGGCAAAAATCTCACACAAAGGACTGGTGTGCAATGCAGGATGACAGCGCCAGTGGGTGGGGATGGACAGAGTTGTCTCTGTGCATGTGCACCGGCATTGCGCTACCACTTAATTTGTTTTGCTCTTCATAGACTCAGGACCCATCCCTACAGGACAATATCCCACAGGAATTGGGGAAAAGAGCCAAGAGATAGGACTAATTAGGTGATTAACAGTATTTACTGTACATAAAATGCTTGGTTTTCTGCAATAATGGCATAGGAATGTCAACATATTCAATGAGCACAGGGTATTTTCCTAATCGCTCCTTGCAAATAATATGCCATCAATGAAACAACATGATGGCTGTGCTTCTCAGGAATTACATTTGCTGAGCCTCCGCTCACGCAAGGGAGAGAGTTTCACCCCGTGTGTGGGCGACGAACACCATAGAAGCGTCCACATTTAATATCAGATTTAATGCAGAACAGCACACAGCTCACACATCTGCTGCTGACTACCGACATCCCTTGGTACCTGCCTTTCACTGCGGGCCTTTCTCTTCCAACCAGATAGTCCGATTTCCTTAATTGCAATTTGCAAATGTTCAGAAAGAAAGCCTCAGTTGGAAAAGAGCCGGTAATTTCACTGGTGGGAGCGCTGGCTTTGTCTGTTCTCTATTACACTAAAGGTTGAGCCTGAATGCCTGCTTGTAGAATGATTGTTTCCTTTGCATTGCATGTTCAAAGGAGCGGATCGCGCGATGATAATATTCCCAGAGCATGAAGGACGTATCACTCTCAGAAGAGGGATCTATGACATCATGATATGCTTCAGGGACATCAAATCGGTTTATACTACCAGGTTTCCCTGACTTCAACTCAGGTTTCTGGAGCATCACAGTTCGTTCACTGATTTGGGTTCAGTGGCATCACAAACAGGACGGCACAACAGGGTTATTAATTTAGCAGAGCGCGTACTCCAAAGCGACTATATACAGGATTACAAAAGAGTCGTCACAATACATACTGAGGCAATGAAAGGCAAGCAGCATAATGCTAAATTTCTAGAAATGTGGACCGTGGAAATGAGTTTTCAGGGAGGAGCAGAAGGAATAAGAGTGGGGTGCATAACGTATAAACTGGGGAAGGTCATTCCAAGCTTTAGGCACCAGAAGGGAGGTGGAACGGCAACAGGAAAGGAGTGCAAACAGAAGGAGCATGGTTATTAGATGCACGTGAAAGTAGGCAAAACGAAAAGAGGAGTAGGCAGGCGCAACGTCATGCACATCTTTAACCACTATGCAAAGATAGCAAAACTGAAATTGGACAATATGGGAACGGGGGTGGAGTTAAAAATATGGGAGTTAAGGTGAAGTGAAAAAATATTGCTGGCGGGGAGAGCAAGAAGTATTCGAGAAAATATGTCAAGAAGGGAAAAAAGCAAGCGTAGAACAAGAGGACCATAAAACCTAAGAAAATACTGTTAAGGATGACCACGGCAAGCTAAGAATTGCGATTAATGAAATTAGTGAAGAAAAGTGAAATATAAACAATGAAACTTGGATTATGCGTGGAAAATTATATGTTGAGACAATTAGGACAAAATTAGTAGAACGAGGGGGAGGACCTTGTTTCAAACCTGGTGCAATTCCATACAGCTGTTTTGGCTGTGTGGTCGAGCAAAATGTGACCTTTTTCTGTCAATGGTAAAATGAATGGGGACTAGACCGAAGTGCCTTTTTTGTTTTCTTAATAATTTGTGTTATTTTTAACGAATCTTTCCAAACTTTCCAGTGTGGGGGTGCGGCTGGGGAAGTCAGATGGCCGACGTACAAACTTGTCTGCAAAATTTCATCCAAATCTGTCACACCAGTCAAAAGTTATTATCGGTTAATTTTGTCAATTTCCTATTTAATTCTGACTCACCTAAACTATAGGGTGGAAACTGCTGCTCTATAATATATAGTCACTGAAAAAACCTTTACTAATGTGTAGTTAAATTGTGCAGATTAACGCAACAAATCCCTTGGAATTCAGCATATGTGGCAAAGGCATGGCAGCTTAACTTGGCGCGCTCCAGTCGGCCTTGTCCACTATACATTTTCTTCCAATATGTTTCTTTTGTACCCACAAGGTGGCCACGGCCTATTATACATGTCTTTCGGGCCCATGAGCCAGAGCCTTCGGCCCTGGCCAGTGAGCACATCCTCGGCCGTGTTCACTGTATATATTAAAACACTGCCGGACCACTAGCCATGGCCTTAAGCCCTGGCCAGTGAGCATGGTCTTCCACCGTGCCCACTGTATATTTTAAAACACTAATGGGCCATGCCCACTGTACATGTTCCCCCAATAGCTTTCTTTTGCACTAACTAGTAGGCCACGCCCTTTGGTGTGGCCACTTTACATGTCTCTCGGTCCCACTAGCCAGAACCTTCAGCCCTGGCCAGTGAGCATGGCCTTCGGGCTGGGAAAAATGTACCTATAATTTGTGGAGAAGGGAGCACTGTGTGCTATGGATTTCCCTGCGGTTTGTTGGACAAGTCATGGCAGCATTGATTCTGAGCCTTTCCTGTTTGGAGGAGGGGCGTCTCTGGAAGAGGAACCAACATGGTGGTCAATCGGTGTGTCGAAAATGCTGTGAGCTTTCCCTTAATGGCGAGATGTCCCTGGATGCTCTGCAGTTTAGCAATCCTGGAGGAAAGAATTTTGAGGTAATTCTCACCACCTTTAATCTGTTTGAAGAATGCTTATAGCACTTTCATGCAAAATGTACTTCTGATTCTTTGAGTATATTTATTTTGACTCCTTTGATCCAGCCCAAAAAGAGATGGGTGAACATCTCAATGTTCATTGAATTTGTGCAAAGTGCAGATATAAGAACTTGGCGGATGCAGTATTGCATGGCGATACATGGAAAGCGGGTGTAAGGTGCTGGTCATTCTGAGAAAGCCACTGGGGATTTGCTCCATATTCCAGCTGCATTAGACTGGTTGCAGCCCAGGGAAATATCTTGTATGTGGTACAGCCGAAAGATAACACACAATGTTATGCTGAAGGGCACTATGTTAGGGTTTGTAAAAAAAGTTGTTTTGTATCCTTTGCCAGGATGTGGAAAATGAAGGTACAAGCTATACAACTGTGAAATCCTGTAACCTTTCTGGCTCCAAATAACAACTGTTCAAAAGCTGCCCTCTCTGCCTTTAAAGCAAATAAAACAGCACTGGAGAAGCAGAAGTCACATTCATATCAAGAAGATACAGTATGCGAAGAGTTGAAGGCTGGGTGGCCCATTTTAGAGCACATGGAAGTGGGTGAAGTTGAAACTGGTACTTAATTTCTTTTTGAGACATCTCAAGAATCATCTGCTTAACTTCAGCCTGTGGTCCCTGATACACATTTGAACATTGTTGCGAAAGGAGATGAAAGGGGCAGCGTTAATCCGAATGTAGCCTTCCAAAAACATTCTGCTGCAAATAGGGGAGATGCTCTTGATGCAGAGTGGAAGTGGCAGCTGGGGGTCGTCATGAGACTCAGGGGTTGTGGAGCAGCTGGACTGCACGTTAGCAGAAGATGCCAGAACTCCAGGTGTGAGTGCTGTTAAGCCCCGCATGGATAATGAGGTTAAAGCCCCTGCGGGTGTGGCTCGTAAAGCTGCTGAAATGGAGGTGTGACACTACTACATTTCCTGGTTTTGAAAGGGTTTTACACATTTTAGAACTGTGTTTTGAACTTGAACCGTAAGATGCGATCTGAAAGTGTTGTTCAGGAAAGAGAGGAAAAGAAGATTCTTCTGATAGTCAGCAGCTTGAGCAAAGGGAAGGGTGGCATAGAAGAACTGTTGGCTCTGGTTTGGAGACAGCATTCGGAAAGTGGGAGCAATAATGCACATGTGCTGCCCCCACTTAACAGCTTGGGGGGAACAGGGGCATTTGACTGTGGTGAAATTATCTGGTACACAGGAAGTAACCCTTCAGCCCTTGCAGTGGCTCGAGACACCCAGCTTTTTTTAGTCGATGACGTACTGTAGTTTTTCTTACTCTGTTAAGTTGAAAAAAGACGTGGATTCCTCTGCTGTCCTTAAGATGAAAGAGATGGAGAGTGATACGTCCGTGTCTGAGAGCACTATCTCTAGGGGTGAGCAGGGAGCAGAGGATGTCTCTGATCCTTCAGGAGAAATATCAATTAACTTCACGAATGAAAAGAGGAAGAGTGAAAGGTGTGACCCTCATAGGTTTTGGTAGCAATGTATTGTCTGTTCACATTTATTTTTGATGCTCTTATTAGGGGTTTGGTGCATTGGTAAAGCAGCAAAACGTGTGGCTGTTACGGATTTTTTTGCAGGAATGTGCTATTGCTGATACTACTATGGATAAGACTTTTGAGGGTGGGTGGGATTTTGGTCTGTCCTTTTGATCGGGATGTATTGAGGACCGGGAGGCAAGGATGGGGAGTTTAGTTAACAGCCCAGGTTTTACCTTCCAGTAGGCTCAGAGTATTGTGAAGGGAAGACTGTAATTTGTAGATGGGGTGTGGAATGGGCAGGAAATCTGCCTCACCAATGTCTACTGCCATGTTGATTTAGGATATAGGGATGAACTGCTGAAAATATTAGCTTAGTATATTTTATGTAACAGTAGGCTGATTATTGGAGGGAATTTCAACTGCATTCTTAATTTGAGGGATAGAATGTTCACTTCCCCATTTGGTTTAAACAGAAGTTCTAGGGCCCTTGCATATATAGTAGAAGATCTAGGCATGCAGGACTCTTTCCGACTCCATAAACCACCAACTTCCAATTTGACTTGGTTCAGTACTAATTGCCCTACTAGGTACCGTATAGAATGTGTTTTTATTGAACCAACTATAAAGGTGGCTTCTGCAGTCCTTATACCTGTTTTCTTTTTGGACAAATGCTTATTGAAGGTGGATTTGGTCTAGCCTCTGAGGAGTTGTAGGGGAAAAGGTTTTTGGAAACTGGATTTGAGGTTATTGGACAATCGTACATTTCTCAAAGGTTCAAGCGCCATTGCACTGATTGACAAACCTTAAAGTGTCTCCATCGATCCATAGGAGAGTTTGGAAGATGTTGGTCCTTTTTTGTGGGAGTAAGGAGAAGGGTGGATGTGGCAAGAAGGAGTGCTCTGTCCCCCTATCAGTTGAAGCTTCAAAATCTCACTGCCCTCTTGAATAGTGGTTTCCCTGTGCAATCAGAGATTATGCATTGTAAAAAGGTTCTGGCTTGAGGAATACACAAAGGGAATTATACTGCAAAGCAAAACAACATTTTTCTTGGGTAAAATAAGAACTGCTTGAGGTATCTCTTTCAAGAATGTGAGCAACGAGCCACAGCTGATTGAGAGCATTTTAGACCTCTCTGGGAAAGAGCACTCCACCAATGATGGGACGAGGCAGTGTGCTTATGATTTTGAACTGCATTCCTCTTGTAGGATTTGTAAAGTGCTATGAAACCTCTGCCTAAAGGAAACATCCTTGGATCTGATGGCTTACCAGTTGAGTTGTATGCTGCTTTTGGGATCTGGTGGGTCCTGCATCATCCCTATTTTTTGGGAGTTTCTGAGGGTAGGTATTGTCTGGACTACCTGAGGGGTAGCAATGTTACTCTTTTGTACAAAAAGAAGGATCAAAAGTTCATTCGAAATTAGAGGTCAATAATCCTCCCAAATGTGGACTATAACATCGTTTTTAAGGCTTTAGCTTTCCAGCTGAAGTCTGTTGTTTCTGTAGAGGAGGAGTCAAGTACACCCACGAAAAGCTCCTTCCCCATGTTGCCTATATGTTGGGAACCGGAAATTGTGACACTAACAGTACCAGTGAAATTTCCTGTACCACAGAGAATCCTGGAAACAAGGTATCCATTGAGAAAACCTTATATGCATTCACAAAGATATGATGGTCTTCTGGACTAAGTCCCAGGGGATGTATGAAAACAAGTGAAAAAGAAGACTGGTGATGCACCCAGAAAAGATGCACGAGGTAAAAGAACATAAAGATTCTGTAACATCTGAATTTAAGGTGGTAAATATTAGCAACATTTCGGACTTGAGATGAAGATGCTCATGCTATAGAAACGCTGAAGAAAATTCTGAATCAGTTTACACTTGTACAGACACAGTAACGCCAGTAGACAGTGATTTTAAGGCTGGATTTGTAGTGAATAGTTGTGGCAATGCACAAATGTATAATACATAGGAATGTATAGAACCTGGATATTCCATGATGCACTTTAAGCAAGGCTTGAAACCCTGTGATTGCAAAGGGTTTGTCAGTTTGCCGCAGTTGGAAAATCACTAAAGGCGATGGAGAAATACAAAAAAGGCTTGGATGGCCAAGCACCAAGAAGTCGAGGCCACTGTAATCCTGGTTGCCTGTCCAGTAGTTACATGAATGTGAGAAAGAAAGAAACGTCTGTTTGAGGTGAAATGGAAAAACACTGAAGGCATCGAGAGTTTATCATTTAATAATATTAAATGCTGCAAAGAGCTTGAAAACGCGGTCTCCAATTCACAAGTTCAGACCAAAATAGACATTGGGCCTCATTACAAGTCAGCCGGTCCGGAAAGAACGGTGGTGGTAAATCCGCCACCACCATTCTTTCTGGACCAGCTGATTAAGAGTCCTGCAGGCGGGAGGTGTCATTCCCGCCAGGTCTGATCTGGCAGGTTTAACATCACCCGCCTGCAGGCGGACATGGAAACAACGGCACTATTACAGCATGGTGCCGGGGTTTCCACTTCCCGATTCCCATGGAGTCCTAAGGGACTCCATGGGAATGGGGATTAACTGTTACGCTCACCTGGCTCCCACAGCGGCGTCGGTCGGACCCGGACTGCTACGGCCTCCACCCACGTGATGCGTAGTGCAGCGATGACTGACTGGATCTGCCCTCCTAATCTTGTCAGCTTGACCCATAGAAATATTCTCCTACAAGTGGAGAGATGGATTTAGCCACTTGTGGATTCAAGTGATAGCACCTCCACTGTCCTCCCCACTAATCACCTCTGAAGCGCCCTCTCAGCAATCTCACCTTCTATTCTTGAAGGATGAGCCCTCCATCCTGCGAAGCACACAGGGGCGCGTTGATGACCAGTTACTTCACTGGCCTGAAGATATTGGAAGAGTTGTAGACGAATCCTGACTCCAAAAGGTCCTGGCGAAGAGCCATAAGTATATAGTTTGTAAGAGTTCAAAATGTCTGGAATTCACTCCTGTCCAATTCCTCTTTTATCTTGCAGCTTTGACCCAATAAGATGATTGACAGCTGAAAGCGCTCCGGTAAAAGTCTGTGTTACCCAAGACTGTCCGGTAAATAATGCCAAGGGTTAAACTTGCTGCTTTCTCCTTATCTTACAGGTGCGGCAAATGAAGATGTGGCGTGCTGATGAATTATACCTCTAGCGGTAAAACCAGGTAAGCATATGGCGGCTAAAGAAATTGTCTCTGTCTGTTCTCTCTGCTCACCTTGTTGTTACTTGTCCCCCTTTGATGCTGGGATTCGGCGATGTAAAGATGGAGACAGCGCCGGATCGAAGAGATGCTGCGTGGAACGGTGAGTATGGCGCGGCGCTGCTGCTGGCAATGGGTTTAAAACAAAGTCTTTCCTCTGGTTTGAAGATGCGATGAATCCGGAATCAGGTAAGAAATCAGGTAATACTCTTGTTCTAACCTTTGCTTCTTTCCTTCTTTCTGGGTGCTCCAGGTTCAAGGCGGGCGTGGCAGAAGGCTGGATGCTGCTGCTGGCACAGTGAACGTTATGTTGCTGGATGCAGAGTAACGCGAAGCGTGTGCTGCTCTTCGGGCGTGGTTTAAATAGCCTCCAAAGTAGTCCCAGGTAGGTATTCCTCCCCGACCACACCCGAGTAACAAAATAGTCCCTAAGGTAAAGTAGTCTCTTCCAGGCCTCACATGGGTTTGGATCTTCTTGCAGCATGGTCTGCATCAGGTAAGTGTGCACCTATGAGCTTGGCGCCTATGGCGCCAAGACTGATGTCCCATATGAGCCTGGCGCCATAGGCGCCAGGACTGAACCCAGACAGCCCCTAGCAGGGATTGCTGGGTTTTCTCAAGGCAACATGATGCCTGCTCCCGGGGCTGATGGACGTGGTCTGGATGCCCGGGGGTATGCATCATGACATTAACAGAATTCCGCCTACGGAATTACCAGGTCACCGGGGTTGTAATGCCCCGGTGATTCCGGCAATCACAGAGGCGGAATGGTAATATGAGTCCGGCGGTAACCTGCCAAAATGGCTTGAGCTACACCGAAACCAAGAAGATACTCCCTTCTATTCTCAGGCACAGAGAACCTCTGCAATGCCAAGTAGCAAGCCTTAATTGACTAGCATTCTGCAAGAGTGATGATAGATGTTGGGCTAACTGGTAGGGAGGCATGATCACATCGACCCTACCTGTACTTGGTATGGTAGACTGCATGCTGCTGGCATGTGGAATATTCTAGAAGGGTAAAAGAGTGCCAAACCAATTGTCGAGGGCAACGTATCAAAGAGCCCTCTAGTTTGTATAACCAATGAAGTGTTGAGTATTAGTGTTACAGCGAAGATGACTTGCACTTGGGATGGGCTTAGTTGCCCACCTGCCAGTAGAGACCCAAACGCAACCCCCGTCAGTATGGCATGTATACTTCAATGTTCCCTGTTGGCCTATCGCATCCCTAAGTAGGTTTTTATAGTTTGCCACGTACTATAAAAGTTTGTTTTTTTATAATATGCACTGAGAGAAATTGAGCGAACGTCAGTTGATGTCTGTTGAAACTTCCTGTTTTAGACAATTGCAAATGAAACAGAAAAAGTTTTGCCGACTCCCTGAGTCGGTTTTGATTACTGATGTTTGAGTAAATTCTGCATCCCCTTCTATCTCTACATATTGCTACCTCATCTTAAAGGGCCCTAGGTCTATGGGTTCACATGGTAGCAGAGGATGGTTCAGAATCCGTCGACCCAGTCGGCTTTTAAGGGTCTCATAAATATCGGATGTCCTCTGCCAGTTACCTGGAGGACCGCAAGGCTTCCTGTGGATAGTGGTTGAGAACCAAGATCTTACAAGACAAGCAAAGCAGATGGGATGGGTCCCTCTTTCATGGAATTCCCCTCCCGGTTTCTCCAGGCAGCTGTGAGGACCGAAGGTTAAGGTGTCTGGTTGAGGAAGAGACAATCCTGGGGGTCACTAGCTAAAAAGCAAATGGTGAGTAGATTGGGAGAGGTGGCAAAAATAATTGTGTATTAAATGGGGAAAGGGATCATGGGGAGAAAGCAAAGGAGGGTTGGTGAGGTATTTGAGGTAATGACGAACAATGTCAGGTGAAGATATATGGACAAGGAGCGACTCATAAGATAAGCCCAGAATCCTACATCCAGGGACATCTACAAAGAGTTGTTTTAGAATCCATGTGGATGCTTAGGCTATAAACAGATAGATATGTTAAAAAGAACAACTCACACCCCGATCAGTCATTTTAGGGTTGAGAGTAGCCACGTGGAGCGTTGGCAGAAGTTTATGTGGGCCGGCCAGCTTGTCTGTCTGTATAATGTATGTATTATATGTGTTTAGGAAAATGATGAAATGTGGAAGAGTGAGAACCAATAGATTGTGGTAAAAGGCTGAGAGTAGATTATTTATTTAAGTAGTTGTCAAAAGTATTGACTGAAGTAAAGTGAGACACAAAGGTTTCGAGCTGCACACTCATATTGTGTTATTTTTCTGAAAAGTATTTTCTGTGTAAAACGACGGTAAGTATAGACAGTAAAGTGTGACTAGTCATGATGGAGGATGTTACTCCGCTCTTGCACCTGTTCAAACAGCTGCCAAAACACGAAAACACGCATTAAAGCTTAAGCAGTATAGTACAGAATGGGTTAAGGGCATGGCAGATAAAATGTTCATGTCATGGCCGCAAGGGGGATCACTGCTGAAAGCAGTTTTGCAACTCATGACCACATACATGCACGCAGCGTACACGTAAAAGAAGTTAGAACAAAGATTAGCTAGTTTAGAGCTTTGGAAAATGTATTAGGAGGAACGGGAAGACCCACCTCCTGAAGACTGGATGCTTAACCTGTGTAAAGAGGGGGGTGTTGAGCCTTCTTCTCCCCCTACCATGCCTGAAGTAAATGGCGATAGTGCAAAAGACGAGGAAGTGTATCAATTAAGGGAGCCTAAATCAGCAGCATGATATAGTAATCCAAAGCATGAGCTGTCTGCGTATAGTAGTGACGAAGGTCAAGAAAAAGCTCCAGAAAGGGATGTGATCTCTAAAGTCCCAAGGGACTAAGGGAGAAGTGAAAGACCAAGTATGTCTCTAGATATAGAATGAGAAATTAAGAGATGGAAAGGAGAAAAGGATAAAGCTGACGAGATATCGCTCATACAGAAAGAATTGAATGGCGGTCACATGTCGCTCAAATTTTATTGGAAGAGCATCGAGGAAGTTCGGCATGGGGAAGATCAAGATGAGCAAGATAAAAAGGACAGAGAAAGAGATAATCATATGAAGGAAGACAAGGCTAAAAGAATAGACAAAGACGAGAGCAACTGTATCGTGAAGAACAGTTAAGAAAAGAGGAAAGGGTGGAAGAGGAAAGAAAATATGACAACAGACAGAGACAAATTGAAGAACGAGACAGGCCAGAAAAAAGGAAACAAGAAGAGGAAGAACAGAAATTAAGAGAAAAAAGAATGCAAAGACGCAGAGAAGACGAGGTGCATAGGGCAAATGAAAGAAGGGAAGTGAAAATGCAGGAAGAGGAAAGGATTAAGGAGGAAGGAAAGAAACAAAGGGAATTTGCTGAGGAAATGGAACAGAAGAGAAGACAGAGGACACATGACATGTATTGCTTTGAAAGAGAGTTGATGGAACCAAACCCAGTACTGGCATGCGAGGACATAGAGGAGTTCCTTCCATCACAAGAACCTATGCCAGGACCCTCTAGAATAAATCTAGAGAAGACCTTTGATATAGAAGATATTGGAGACAGAATCAAAAAACCTATCAAGACATGAGGGTAAAAGGTTATTTGAGAAATAGAGGAAAAGACGATCGATCTGAAATTGCCCAATCACGAGGTAAGGAGGCAGGCCTGCTCAGCTCGAGCATAGAGCCCTGTCTCTGTACAGGCTAACACTAAATAGAGATGAGAAGGAGGATAGCCATATGAGTTAGGGACACGATATATCAAACAAAGAAGGAGAAACTTTCCGTGGGGAGGAGGGTGGTGCATGTGGTCCCGAGGGATGTTTTCAGAAAGACAAGGAAGTGAGGTGGTCAGATTTGGACCTGTCTAAAGAAAGGATGCCAGAGCCTATGACACAGCCAGAGCGACCTTAAAGGTGACCACTTAATGAGAGGGGGGACTCATCACCTTATGTGAGAAAGGCTTTGGTCATTACTAGGAAGATGGCAATCAGGAACCATTGTCCCTGCTCTGAACAGGCAGACAATGGCCGACGATTGCGATTTTGGGATTTAGCATTTTCCCTTGTTAGAAAAAGGAGGGGCCAGACCACAGTATATTCTGTGTCCCCAGATTCATAAGGATAATCTAAGGTGTAAGCTCCCGAGTTTCACTTCGGGCGGCCGGAAATGGATCTATGAATTAGATAAAATGACAGGAGGAAACACGTTAGCTATAGGGGACATTAATGGTCTTCTAGCAGCTATCCTTGGGGAAAGGGCTGACGACATTTGTATGAGAGTAGGATATGTCACAGCACAGAACGCAGCGCATAATGGAAAGCTGTTTAATAATTGTAGAGTGGCAGTCTGGAAAGGTCTTAGAGTAAAATATCCAGAATCCGTTGGAGATGGGGGCTATAATGGCACGAAAGATGCAGAAAGACGAAGATCTGCTTGCTTACATTCAGAATTCTCCAGAACAGTGGTCTATGGAAACTCGAGAGCCATGGGGGAAATCTATACCTTTATTCAATCATATATTACATCAGGGATTGCCAGACCAGGTACATAGACAGCTCAAGAAGCTGGTTGGTATGGAGGCAAAGCCATAGCCAGAAATACAGCTGACCATTGTCGATTGTTGCAAGAGAAAAATTCAAAGACAGAAAATGCTAGGAAAAGCAAAGAAGCTAAGTTAGTGCAGAAGAAACTGTCAAAATATGTTGTAGAAGGGGCAATGCTGACTAGTGGAGAAGGGTCAGGATCACAGCAAGTAACAGATATGCCGCAGGTGAATAACAAACAGCAATCAGATCAACGACACAACATATTTGTGCTGAGAGGCAGAAGAGGCTTCTGCGGGAGAGCATGCAGTCAGGGCAAGTTATTAGATTCCCTCCTGTATGTTGGACATGTGGAATAACAAGGCACATCACGTGAACATGTAGGAGCCAAGGATATGTGCATAATGGGCAAGTGGGAGAAGTTAAAAGTAAATTGAAACCAAGAGCAATTTAACTTGAGCAAGGCAATATCCTATGTCCCGAGAGGCAGATGGAGGTATTTTCAAGACTATATCAGCCATGATGGATCAAGGCATCTTAGTGACGTCAGAGTCACCATGCAATACTGTAGTGTATCATATCAAGAAATCAAAAGGGGGGGTTATGGTGTTTAATTCAAGACATGAGGGCGATTAACCAGTTTGTAGAGGCAGAATGTCCTCTAGTTCCTAATCCAGCAACAATATTATGTAGTATCCCTGTTGAGGTGCGATATTTTACGGTGTTTGACTTGAAACATTTTATTTTCTCAATCTCGTTGCATAACGACTCCCAAGATCTTACATCATTTACATTACGTCAAACTAAGCTGAAAAGCACACATTTGCCCCAGGGGTACTGTGAGTCTCCATTGATTTTCAATAGGGTCCTGCAGATGGACCTAAGCAATGTTGATTTGCCAAGTGTCATGCTGCCATAGGTAGATGATATTTTTGTCTGTAGCACATCAGAAGAAGAATGTAGATGAGACTCGATTCAGCTAATGATTATTCTAGTTGAGAAAGGATATAAGGTGGACAAAGAGAAATTGCAGTACTGCCAAGAAGAGGTGTTGTACATAGATCAGTTAATTTCACATGAGGGAAAGAATGTTACGCCTGAAAAGAGCTCAGGTGATTTTGAAAACAACAAAACCGCACACGATAAAGCAAATGCAACAGTTTTTAGGACTATGCAATTATGTTAGAGCATGGGTATTTGATTATAGTTCATACACGAGGGCCTTGTTGTAAGGTAAATCAGGAAAACAATGAATGGACTGAGGAAATGGAGGAGGGGTTTGATGAATTAAAAAAGGCAATATGCACAGCTCCAGTTTTAGGAATTCCCAATTATTCTGAGGAGTTCTTTTTATTCTCGCACACAAATGGGACGGTAATTTCAGCATTGCTGATGCAGAGAACTACATTAGGGTACAAACCTTTAGCATATTACAGTGGGATTTTGGACCCAGTAATGAGGGGTCACTTCCCATGCAAACAATCGTTGGCTGCAGCCACGTTCGCTATTGAGAAGTTTACCAGTATAGTGATGGGGTGTTCCATGACTTTATTTGTCGAGCCTGTTTGTTTGCTGTTTTAGAGAAACCAAAGGGTACGCTGACGTCTCAAAGAGCTTCTGCTTATGAGGTGATCATTTAGAATCCGATAATAAAAATAGTCAGGTGTAAAATGGTGAACCCTGCCACATTTGTAGATCAACCACAGGCAGAAGACGAACAAGTGTATGGTTGTTCAAACTATGAGGAATTCTATGATGAGGTCCCAAGGGTAAAGGAAAATGCTTTAGCAACAGGGGAGATTCTTTTTATTGATGGTTCTTCAAGGAGCGATCAAACTGATGGAGAAAGACATTCAGGTGCTGCTGTAGTGAAGAACAAGGCTAATGAGTAATTTGAAGTAATAGTGAGTGCAAGACTACTGTCTCACTTTTCAGCACAAGCTGCAGAATTAGTGGCGCTTATTGTTGTGCTCAAGAATCACGCAGACCAGGAAGTAACTGTGTACAGTGACTTAGCTAGCATGATCTCAACCGTGCATGCAGGGCTAACAAGTTGGAAAAGGAGGGGCTACTTCCGATAGGACGGCACTCCAGTACAACATGTCACATTATTGGACAGGCCTATTAAAGCACTACAACTCCCAGTAGCCATTGTAATAGTTAAGTGTGCAGCGCACTCTAAGAGAACATACTTTATTTAAGGGGAAACCAAGCCAGGGTTGCGTATTCACCTGATATAATGAGTTTTGATACACCCGATGTGAAATGAAAATTGTGATGATTATACAGTGATAGAGTATCTCTGCCACACTAGGCAGGTTTCATCAGCCTTAGTTCTTGGTCTTCGGTTTCTTACTTTCCAAGGCTTATAAAAGTAATGGTTGTTAGAGGTCAGGGGTTTTTCCCTCCTCCTGGTCTCGCCGTCTTCCTCCTCGTCTGGTTCGCCTTGCTCAGAGTTTGCTTTCGTTCTCCGCCTTTTTTCCCATGTGGGGAAGTGTGATGAAAGTCAGGTGTGTACAACAATCCATAATTGCCTCAACTTTCCTGTCCATGGATTTGGGACATGTCAGGTGTACGGGTCTGATGTTAGTCTGTTGTCGCTCACGTTGAACTGTCTGTGAGAAAGAGTTTGTGTCAGAAAAGGGTGGTGGGGGTTTAATTCCTAGGTATCCTACCTGGTAGGATGGGGAAAAGGTGTTACTGGGAAGGGGATGCCGTGTCTCACGCTCCTGTGTCTCACTTCCAGCCCCTGAGGACCGCTTATCCAGGTGATCCTCTCCCACTGGTCACCCCCATGAACTGAATCCAAAAGCGATAGTCGTGTCCTGGCCACCTGGATGACAGATCCCCGGGGACTAGCAGGTGAGACACCTTCTTGTTTCTCACACGCCACAGTCCGGGACCACACGTGATTTCGGCCCAAACCGGAGCATGGCCTGGTGGCTACAGGCCACCCAGCGGCCAACCCGGGCGGCCCAGATGTGAGGGAAGTCCCAGGTCACATGCGCAGTGCAGCCCGGGTGAACATTATGGCCATACATGGAAACCCGCCCACCCGATGGCCAGGCAGGATGGGCGGTGATGAGGAAGACCCCAGTCGCACCAGCGAGACCACCAGCACCGCCGGGGGGGCTGCGGGCAATCCACTCTCACCAGGGCCAGACGAGGAGAACAAAGAAAGCATAGAAAGCAGGAACTCACCTGGAGCCCCGGCCACAACGCCATGAGTGGAGGTTGCTTTAATTCGAATGCATCTGGGTTTTCATATGTATTATTTGTACTAACACAAGTATGTCTTAAAAAATGTCAAAGTGCTTTTGAAGCTGTAATCAAGTAACATGAGAAACACTGCCCTTACCTTACATTTACCTTACATTTAACACATGCACAACATCTTCCCATGTCCACCTGCCCCACCATATGCATGGTTGGTGTGTGGTTGGTGCCCCTTCCCTCATACCTGTCCCTGCTCCACCTTACTTTCTGGCATTTCCTGGGGGAAAAAAAACATCTACATATCACTGCATTGAATCTGGGACAATGCTAATCAGCAGGTAATTACCAAACACGTCGAACCAGATGCCCACGTGGTCAACAGGCCACCCCTTAAAATCATTACCCACCCTTATATGCGACCATAGCGGGACACGATAATGGGATTGGATGCTGGACTCATTTTCACAACCTCAGAGCAATTACTGGCGCACAATCCATATGCCTTAAATAAAGAATCTGGAGAGTTGAATTACATGTCGGCTGAGGTCTAACACTAAATACAGCATCAAGAATACTTTTGAAGACTGCTTCATTACGACAACAGTTACTTATTGAATAACTCAGTGCTGAGGTGAATGGGGCTCACTCTCCTATTCATTCGAAACCTAAAACTTTAAGAAGGAAGGGCACCTTAAAAAAGAAAACCCATTAGCAGCAGTAGGATAATCTACTAAAAGTACTAGATGAAGCACAGTGATCTACCCATTCTACCGCCCTGCAATTACTTGATAATCCTGTACTCTGATTTGATTTTTGGGGTATGCAGCATGGTCTAACCCTAGGTTTGAATGGGAAGAAATATTTTGCATGTGGCAACAGCCTGAAGTGCTGTACTGAATTACAACAAACCTGCGCAAGGAGCATTAGCAAATACCTGAAAACATGGTTTTACAAAATCTGTTTTGTGTTTTATTTTTTCAAAGTGTCCAAATGTAAGCACAAAAAATAGTGATATAAATTTTGTGCATGGACAATGGGCCCAGTTCTTGGCAAGCCCCAATGCCTACTCTGAGTTAGTTGTTAGGGCATGCAACATGGCTGAAGCTCTAGGTTGAAGTGGGAAAAACAATTCTGATTGCGGCTGCAGTCCGTAGTGCTAGACAGGATTGCGGCAAACTTGCACAAGGAGTATCAGCAATGACCTAAAAGGATGCATTTGCAAATCTGTCCTGTGTTTTATTTGTTGAAAAGACTGGCCCTTGGCCAAGGAGTAATGCGTACTTTGATTTACTTATTGGGGCATGCTGCATGGCCGAAGCTGTAGGTTTAAATGGGAAAAGAATCAGCTTGCGATTGCAGACTGGACTGAATTGAATTGAATTGATATTTTATTTATATCGCACTCACAGACAAGTGTTTCAGAGTGCAACAAGGCAATGGAGGGGAAACAGGGGAGAACAAAAAACAACAATCTTACTAGGCCCAGTGACATTGAGAATTTGCAAGTGCATGGGAAAGAGAAGAGGGGAAAAGTGCATAGAAAGGTGGGAGAAATGGAAAGTGCGGCACAGAGAAGAAACTGATAAATAATAATAAATAAATGAAATAAATAAATAATAAAGGCAATAATCAGTGGTAGTGCAGCCAGCAAGTGGAAAGTGTTGGGTTTAGCAGACACTGTGGCCCTCATTATGACCCTGGTGTTAACTAATGGCGCTATTAGCGCCATGGTTAACGCCAGTAATTTACCGGATCCGCCATGGTGACATGGGGAATTACCGCCCCATTCCAAGGTTGGCGGGGCGGTAATTCCCCATTTACCATTGGCCCTTCCCCATTCCCATTTTTTCCCCATAGGGCCCAATGTAAATGGGGAAGGCGGTAATTACGGTACCGCAAAATGCGGTACCGTAATCACCTTCAAGGTCCCTTTGCGGGACCCTACCTTAACGGCTGGTACAGACCAGCCGTTAAGGTCGGGACCCGCAAAGGGACCTCGTAATCTGGCATTAAGGGATTACCGGTACCGGTACCCTTACCGGTACCGGTAATCCCTTAACGCCAGGCTCGTAATGAGGGCCTGTGTGTCTGATTAGAGCAAAAAGAAAAGAAAGGGAGTCGGGACTGTATGGGTACAGATACAGACCTCAGTGCAAGGAGTGGCCCGGAGACTGTGCTGGAGAGTGGCAGAGTGATCGGGTACCTCGGCCTGGAGGATGGAGGGTGGCCAGGTGCACAGTGCGGAGAGAGAAACAGCAGGGGAGAAGGTGGGCGAAGGCAGAAGCAAACAGGAGGTCTTGAGGTGCTTCTGGAACCGGAGATGGTTCTCCTCAAGTTTCAGAGTGGCAGGGAGGCTGTTCCAAAGAGACGCCCCAGCCGAAGATAGAGATCTACCCCTTGGTTGTTTCTTAGAAAAACGACCGACCCTGTGGGAGTTAGAGGTAGAGGACCGAAGTGCTCGAGTGGGGAGGTATTTACAGAGGCATAGTTGAAAGTATTTTGGATTTAGGGTCCAGAAAACCTTGTGGACAATACAGAGGGTTTTGAATGTACTCCTTGCATCCACTGGGAGGCAATAAAGGGATTTCAGAGCTGTAGAGATACGATCACAGGGCTTGAGGCCAAGGACAAGTCTTGCAGTTCTGTTCGGGATTAGTTGTAAAGAGCGGAGAGTAGAGGCAGCTAAATTTAGAAAGAGGCTGTTACAATAGTCCAATCTAGAGAGAACCAGAGCTTGGGAGTCAGTTAGCATCTCGGGCAAAGGAGAGGAAAGGCAGAGTATCTTAGAGGAGGTGCAGTAGAAAGTTTGACTTTTTAGGGACATCAGAGATATGGGCGGGGAAGAAAAGTGTGGAGTCAAAGATGACCCTGAGATTCTTAGCCTCGCAGGTAGGGGTCAGAGCCAGGCCAAGGGAGGCTGGCCAGAGAGTGTGGGGAAAAGATGGTGAAGGTGTACCGATGAGGAGGATCTCAGTCTTGTTGGCATTTAGACAAAGATTGTTGGCGGCACACCAATCTTGAATGGCAGTTAGGCAATCAGAGATGTGAGAAGGCGAGGAGGTGGCCGAGGGCATCCTGAAAATCAGATGAGTGTTGCCAGCATAGCACTGGAAATGTGAGTAGAAAATTGCAATTCAGTGGGCGAGAGTTGCAAGGTATTCGTTAAAAAAAACAGGGCGAAAGGTTAGACCCCTGGGGAACACCACAGGTAGAGAGGGAGATAGATAGGAAGGACCCAACTTGGACCTGAGAGGGTCAATCAGAGAGGAAAAAGGTTAGCCAGGCCAGAGCCTGATCAATGATACTGTTGAGCAGGGTGATAGGGTTGACCGTGTCAAAGGCAGGAGAGAGATTGAGTAGGATAAAGACAGAGGGAATGTTAGAGTCAAGGTTGGAGAGAAGATCTTCACAGATGTTCAGGAGAGCAGTTTCCGTATTTCTGGCAGCTCTGAAACCTGACTGGTGGTCATGGAGAGAGACAACAGAATCGGAATGAAGGTTAGGCTGAGAGATGGCCAGCTTTTCCAGAAATTTACCCAGAAACGGAGTAATGGAAATTGAGCAATAGTTAGCCGGACAAGAAGGACCAGCTGTGGGTTTTTTGAGAACAGGATGCACAAGGGAGTGCTTCAGAGGGGAGGGGAAGGATCTTGAGACAAAGGAGAGGTTGCAAAAATTGGCAAGGGCTGGAGCAATGGTATGAATGGGGTCCTTGATGGTTTTAGAGCAACAGGGAGCAACATGTTTTTGACAAGGCTTTCATAGATCGGACTTGTCTAGCAACCTCATCATGGGAGAAAAGAGGAACGGATGAGGAAGAGGGTGGTGGGGTGGCTGAAGGAGGGTCAGCAAGCACAGATTGAGAGGGGAGAGGGAGGGGTGGACAGGGTAGAGAGGATGTCCTGGGTCTTTGAGATAAAGTGAGAGTCAAGGGCATTGCAAAGAGCCTGGGAGGTAAGAGGGGGGGTAGAGACTGCAGCAGGGTAGGCCAGCTTCTTGCAGATTTTAAAGAGTTCGGCCAAATTGTTATATGCCGCAAAGACATCGGCTTCAATGTGGACTCTCTTATTGGTGAGGGCAGAGGGTCGGTATTGCCTTTGGAGCAGGCAACAGGCCAGTTTGTCAGAGGATGAACAAGAAGCCCTCCATGTCCTCTCAGCCACCCTACACTTACGTTTAAGTGTAGCTATGTCAGAGTCAAACCAGGAATTGCACTTGGCTTTGAGCTTCAAGCGGATCCTCATGATAGGGTCAAGAGCATCAAGAGTATCAGAAATAAAAGAGTAGAGCAGGGACAGGGCTGTGTCCGGATGTGAGTCAGCCAAGGGTGCAGGGGGGAGAGAAGGTGGCAGCTAAATCCTCAACTGACTCACGCTTCATGGGCCAGAGGTCCGAGAAGGTAGGTCGCAATGTTGGGATAGGCTTGGCTTGGTGGGTAGAGAGGGAGAGATGAGAGGAGAGGAGGCAGTGATCACTCCAGGAGAGATGAGTGGTCAGAGGGATAGAGAGGGGAAGACCAGAGGAGATCAAGACATCAAGTGTGTGTCCTGCAGAATGAGTTGGGCCTGAGGGGAGGATAGAATGGGAGATGGCGTCACAGAGATTGCGAAAAACCAGAGATGAGGAACAGAGAGAATCAATATGGATGTTGAGGTCACCAAGGAGGAGGAGTTGAGTTGTTGAGGCCAGGAGGGAGGAGGAGAGGTCAGCCCACTCAGAGAGAAAAGAGGTGATTTGGCCAGGGGGCCAGTAGAGAGTAGCAACAGTAAGAGAGTGGCTAGGAGAGAGAGAGAGCATGCAGACAAGGCATTTGAAAGAGGAGTAAATATGAGTGGGAATGATAGAGGCAGGAATCCAGACAGGAAAGATCAGGGTTACACCCCCTCGAATCCAGGTGGATCTGGGTGCAGAGTATCTTGAAGCCATCAGGGAGGATAGTGTCAAAGCTTGTGCCAGAACTGGCCATAAACCAAGTCTCAGTAATACCGAGGACATCAAGGTAAAGTTCTTCCAAGAGGTGGTAGATGTCAGAGGAGTGTTTGACAGCAAAGCGAGAGTTGAGAGTGGCAAGATGAAAGACCTTCCGGCCAGGGGTACAAATTAGAGGTACAGCCTGCTGAGGTGTGCAGGGAGTCTGAGGTGGGATAGAGGAGGAGGGAAGAGAGGGCAAGGTAGATTAGCCTGAGGGCCTTGGACCATGACAGTGCCATTTAGGTATATATTAATGATAAGTCTGGAGGAGTCGAAGGAATCCATGAGGACTTTCCAGCAGTTGCCACCATTAATGGGAGAGCAGCAGACAGGAGAGAGCACAGACATCATATGAGGGGTCCATAGATCTGGCGAAGGAACGGCAAAGAGGATGCTGGTGAGGGTTTGCTGGAAGAGGCGCTGGAATAGATATCAGCGATGGGGAGACCTGGGTTGGAGGCCAAGATATGCTTTTTGCAGTGCTGGACAGGATTGCAGCAAAGTTGCAGTCATGCGGCATTGCCGAAACAGTAAGCTTAAATGGGAAAACAAATCTGCTTGCGGCTGTAGCCCGGAGTGCTGGACGACATTGCAGCAAAATTATGCGAGGAGCTTCAGCAAGGACACGAAAGGATGCTTTCGGAAATGTTTCCTGTGTTTTACTTTTTTGGAATTGTCGAACCATTCCTATCGAATGATAGCTGTATGATCTTGGACAGAGCTTTAATACTCTCTAGGGTTAATTACTGTAACTCTCTGTACATTGGCACCAACAAAGACATCATCCAAAGGATACAAATCCTCCAAAATAATGCATTAAGATCCACTTTACGTATTAAGAAACTATCTCTGTGACTAGACGCCAAAACAACTGGCTTTTGACTCAAAACAAAATCCTCATAAAAATGGCATCCCTGACCCATAAATCGTTAAACAACACTGCCCCTAGCTATTTTGAAGATAGATTTCACAGAAGAATATTCATCAGACCTATGAGAACCAACAACGCCAATTGCCTCACTGTACCAAGATTCAGACTCACCAAAGCTGGCGGTAGTAGCTTTCCTGTGAAAGCAGCCAAACTTTGCAACTCTCTGCCACACCACTTTAGAGAAGATCAATCCTACCTGAACTTTAGACAAAATGACACTAACCTACTTAGATCCATTGACCCTTAGGATTGATTGCTGCACACTATACTTAGGATGCACAAATATATTGTATTTCCTGTTTACTATGCTTTGTACCCTACCCTTTACAATATGTATTTATGTATTACCTGTACCCTACCTGTTTACAATTTGTATTTATGTATTACCTTGTCCCTACCCTGTAACTCTGTAACTCTGTAAGCTTTGCACTATCTTGCTGCTGCGCCCTGATACCCTCAGGTCTAGTGCACATTAGAAATAAATATACAAACAAACAAACAAGTACATAAAATAGTGATATAACTGTTCTGCCGTGGGCAGAGGGCTTGGCCTTTGGCAAGGACAAATATCTACTCTGATTTACCTTTTGGGGTATGCTCTACTGATAATGACTCACATAAGTATGCGTTGCAAACAATATGTTTGTTAAAGGAGGTTTATAGTTCTTTTATATATAAAAGAGGAATTATTAATAATGTATATACACTGATACGGAGCCAGAATCCTGGGAACAGGTTAATGGAATACCAGAGTCTTTGTTCACATGTTTCAGCCTCTCAAACCAGGTTTGGAGTATATCATCTGCCTCCAGGAATCATGGCTAAGGGAGACCCCCTTCCTTGATGAATAAACCAGCTACTTGAACACAGCAACAAAGGAGGTTAGGGGAAGGCCCAGTTCAGGCCTTTTGACTCTCATTAAAAACCACACATTGGAAAAGTTATTTAAAGTAATCCATCCAAAATCCAAATCCCCTTATGCAAATAATCATAACGAAGTTGACAGACTGCCCAAACGAAAGCCAAGGCAACTTGGCAGTTTTCAATCTGTACTGGAACCCAAAAGAAAAGGAGAATAGTATTTTCATGGACTGTGTCATGAAATGGATTGATTGGATTCACGTAAAGATGGAGGGAACTTGAATCATTATTTGTAGGGATCTCAACATAGATTGCCTTTGCCCAAGTGCTAGAACATCTGGTACGTGGGGAAAACAAGATGTGAGCAAAAACCACAAGGTCTCAAAAGTGGCTGGAAGCAACCCCCCTGAGAGACTTTCATATGATAACTGGCCAGGTTGAGGGGGATTTATTTCGGACAACAACCTGGCACACAAAATTCTCTCGTGCCACCATGGACTATTTATTTGTGACTGGTTCAACTTTCACAAGAATGACCTTGTTGAGGGTCATTCCCACCAAGCACAGCGACCGCAACCTTTTTGGTAATGACGTGTGTAAAACCAGGACAGTCCACCCAGGCCGAACTAAAACAAAACATTTGGAATCATCACCTGTCAGTTGAATCCGGGAAGAACAGAATGCATATTAAACCAGAAAATATTCCTCAGCTGGTTAAGACCTTGAAAGCCTGGCAACAGACTGACGGAGGACGATGTTGAATATGAACACAGCTTGCCAATCTTTAGAGTGGCAGAAAAAAAGGCATGGGGACTGGACCTCCTCGGAAACATGTTTCAAACCCAGTAATGGCCGAAAAAAAAAATACCTCCTGAACTGTGATCTTAGGTCTTTAAGGAGACTTTGACTCTTAAAAAGCAGGGAAGAGTATAAAATAAGGAAACAACATCATAGGAACTGGGTGAAATCATATTGAGCGATTCGATTTCAAAAGGATGCTGAATGCATAATGTGGGCCATTGACACATAAAACAGTAGACACCTTTGGCAATTGTTGAATGGGAAAGACAGAGCTAATGGTATGCTCCAGCTGAACCCCATTCACGAAAGTAAATGGGTTGAACACTCAGAAACCCTTTTCACCGGAAGAAAAGTGCGACAGCCAGAGGGAAATCAAACTTGGAAAGACCACTGGCAAATTGTATTCGGCAAAAATGAAATCCTGGACCTGACACTAAAAGCAAATAACTCCAGGGCGCCCAGCCCGGATGGGTCAATGAACATCACACTTAAGGAAGCCCCAGAAGCCTGGGCAGATTTTTGCCTGATCCTTTTTAATAGGATAGTCTCTTGTGGAGGAGTCCTGACTTCTTGGAGGTGAGCCGTGGTCGTCCATATCTACAAGAAAAGCGATAGGGACGACCCTAAGAATTATAGACCAATAGCCCTCATCGACATTCTGGGGAACATTCTTTCCAGTGTCTTACTGGCAAGGCTAAAGGAATGGCTGTCAAACTCAAATGCGTATGATCCAAGCCAAACGGGTTTTGTGCGGAACATGGGATGCAGATTAATACTATTCCTAATCAACTTGTTAAAGATGAACACTTTAAAGAGGGAAAATAACCTATACATGACCAGCATCGACATGGAATGCGCTTTTGATAGCATCGATAGAGATATGCTATGGGAGAAGTTGTTAATGATTGGATGCCCTAGGAACCTAATTGCAGCCGTCAAGGGCCTACAGGTTGTAGGTCATAGTACTGAATCAAAAGCATAGAATGACAAAAGGGTCGAGTCAATTCGACCGAAAAAAAGGATCTAAATTTTATTTTTTTATTTTTTGGGGTGGGGTCCAATTTCTGGTGTAAAAAATACCCTTTTAAAGCTAAACTAGAGCAAATAAAAAAGACATTTTCATTTTTTTTTTATCCTTTGGTTTTCGGTCGAATGCACTCTAACCTTTTGCATTCAATCCTTTTGTTTTCGAGAATTTAACTGGACACCGGACCTACACACCAGGACCTTGTTGCAAATTAGACTAGATCAGGCAGGCAACCTGACTAGATAAATAAAAGCATACCGAGGTCTGAAGCAAGGATGCCCTCTGGCACGAATCCTGTATAACATCTATATCACAGACATGAAGGATGTGTTAGATCCTTCCAGATCTTGCGCTCCGAAGGTCAACGGGTCATCTGCAGGCTGGTTACTGTATGCGGATGACCTGGTCCTCATAATCAAAGGAAAAAGATCAGAAACTGGTTCCTGAATGAGAACAAAATCAGTGAAAACAGCACAATTAATTACCTAGGAATCCCGATTAGTGCAAATGTGTAGGAGAAACCTTGGAGAAAAAGTCTTATTTCAAAAGTAAACCAGCTATCAGCCCAAGGTATGGTAATTGGGAAAAATATGTGAAATGTTCACTACTTCCGGTGATCAGTTTCTATAATGAAAAGGTGGCACCATCTCTGACATTTGCGACGGAGGCTGGACTTGGAATGGACTGGAAATCTTGGGAAAGCCTACAAAGTAAATTCTGGACAAAGATCTTAAGGCTTCCCCTTTCAATTCCCATGTTAGTG
The DNA here is from genome assembly GCF_040938575.1 of Ambystoma mexicanum. Taxonomy (NCBI): domain Eukaryota; kingdom Metazoa; phylum Chordata; class Amphibia; order Caudata; family Ambystomatidae; genus Ambystoma; species Ambystoma mexicanum. The sequence goes on from NC_090934.1 coordinate 462,054,141, forward strand.
ATGAGGCACACACTCAGCCTCCTCTCACTATACGTAAGAACTGTTTGGAAATCTTTTTCCCTTTTTCATAAACTATCTCTGCAGTGCCCACCCCAATGTGAAATCATAAGGATAACAGAAAAGGAAATGTATGATTTGCCTTTAAAGCAATGGAGAGACAAATGTCGGAGACAATTGCTGGCCTAGGCCTGTCAGTGGAGACCCTGTGTGGAAATCCCATGCCGGTCAAGAGGGCCCTATGGGCGGCTGATTGGCAGGAAAAGGAAGAACTGAGATCAATGTCAAATATCCACACCCTGTCAAACACACTGAGTGGACAACTAAACATCACTCCTGCATACTTGAGGAAAGTTTCCAAAGTCAGACATAGAGATATGCTTTTAAGATTCCGGCTAAATATCCTCCACACCAAGGTGACACTTCATAGATATGGCATCGCAAAGGACGATAGATGCAGTTTATGTGGGGACCAACCTGATCTTTTTCTGTCCAGAATTACGAACAAAGAGAACCATCCTCCTTTACGAATGCATGGGAAAGATCTATGGCGAAGAAAGTGATGCCTGGTGGGAGGTCAGAATGAGAGCCTGTCGAGAGCGTTGATACTTTTTCTAGAATTAATATTCCTGCGGAAACTGCCTGACACGGATAAAGAAAGGGGTGTCTAGGAGTTATCAACGTGGACATAACCTTGAATGTGAGGAACTTTAAGGGAAGCAAAGTGTGATGCATTGACACCTAAGATGTTTGCCTTGTGCATCGGCTGTGTAAAGCTCTGTCCTGCGGACCCTTGTGGATTCTTTGGTCTTATTTTTATTATTGTTATTTCTTGTCTGGGGTGGTTTGGTATCTACACCCTCAACTTTGACTCTCTTTGTACTTTGCTTTCTGGATATGTTTTATGTTTTAAATTAGAATTTGGATGTAAGAAAGGAATTCCTGAGCAAAAGTTTGTAATAAACTAATTGCCATTTTTTTTAATACATACAAATATACAGTGATGTAACATTATGAAACATTTTCACTTCTAAAAACCTATTCAATTGACAGAAAATACTCTGTTAAAGGGACGTTATGGTTAAGATGTAACCCACCATTGGGATTCCTCTGCCCCAGCAGTTAGCTAGTGGCCTCCCATCTTGGGATCCTTTGGCACTTCCCTGCTGGGCTTCCATGAGCACTTGTCCATCGGTACTGGCCCTTTTCTTTATACATTCTGTCACTGCACAATGCATATGTGCATTTATAAGAGCACTATGTAACATTTTTGATATACCTATGGGAAATGGAGGTGCAAAAGATTTGTAGAATGATATGATAGTATATGAAATGGCATTTATAACACACCTGTACACAAGTGTTTCAAGGTGCGACGAGGCAAGGGAGGGGGAACAGAGGTAAGACAGAGACAATGATCTTACTAGGCCTTGTGACATTGAGATCACGCAAGTGCAGGGGAAGGGGGGAAGGGTAAGTGTGGGGGAAGGGGTGAGGGCAGTGCAGTACATAGAATTAACAATAATAAATAAAAACTATAGGTAGAACGTGCGACCAGCTTGTGGCAAGTGCAGGGTTGAGTGCAGACATCAAGTTTCAGGAGCTGGTGGTGACTGTGGGGATACATCAACAGCCCTCAAGTGCAGGGGTTGCCTTGAAGGCAGTGCAATGTCAGAGATGGTTTTCCTCAAGTTTCAGGGAGGCAGGGAGGCTGTTCCAGAGGGAGGCCCCAGCCGTAAAAAGAGATCTACCACCGACTTGTTGCTTGGGGAAGCGACTGACCCTGAGTGAGTTGGAGGCGGATGAGCGAAGAGCTCGAGAAAGAAGAAATTTAGGAAGAGAGAGTTGAAGGTATTGAGACCCCAGGCCCCAGAAGGCCTTATGGACAATGCAGAGGGTTTTGAACTTAATCCTTGCAGCCACTGGGAGCCAGTGCAGAGATTTCAGTCCTGGAGAGATACGATCCGTGGGCTTGAGGCCAAGGAGCAGTCTCGCAGTCATGTTCTGGACGAGTTGCAGGGGGTGGAGAGTAGAAGTAGGCACATTTATTAAGAGGCTTTTGCAGTAGTCCAACCTAGAGAGAACCAGAGCTCTGGAGACAGTGAGCTTCTGAGGGAAGGAGAGGAAAGGAATTATACCTTTCATGAGGTGCATCTGGTTGTGTGACTTCTTAGATACATCAGAGATGTGAGGAGAGAAGGAGAGTGTGGAGTCGAAGATGACCCCAAGGTTTTTAGCCTGACAAGTGGGAGAAGGAAGAGGGCCAGAGATATATGATATGATATTTTATTTGTATTGCGCTCATACACAAGTGTTTCAGAGCACGTCTAGGCAAGGGCGGGAAACAGGGGGGGAACACAGCACAACATAAAAACGATCTTACTAGGCCCAGTGACATTGAGAACGAGCAAGTGCATGGGAAAGGGAAAAGGGGAAAAGTGCATGGAAGGGGCAGAGTGGAAAGTGCAGAAGCTGAGGAGCGCAGATAAATAAAATAAGTAGAACATTTAGGCAAACTGTGGTAGTGCATCCAGCAAGTGGCAAGTGCTGTGTTTAAGGCAGCAGACTGGGTAAATCTGAATAAGTGCAGAAAAGAAGAAAAATGGGGGGGGCTGTATGGGTACAGATACAGTCCCCAGTGCAAGGAGTGGCCAGGAGGTAGTGCAGGAAGGTGGCAGGGTGAGAAGGTACCTGGGCCCAGGGGACAGAGGGTGGCCAGGTGCACAGTGCCAAGAGAGCAGATCATCAGGGGAGAAGGGGAGCGAAGGCAGAAGCAAAGAGGAATGTTTTGAGGTGCTTCCGGAACCAGAGATGTTCTCCTCAAGTTTTAGAGTGGCAGGGAGGCTGTTCCAGAGGGAGGCCCCAGCCGAAGCTAGAGATCTACCCCCAGCTTGTTTCTTTGAAAAACGACTGACCACGAGGGAGTTAGAGGTAGAGGAGCGAAAAGCTCGAGAGGGGAGGTATTTGCGGAGGGATAGCTGGAGGTATTTTGGACCCAGGCCTCAGAAAGCCTTGTGGACAATGCAGAGGGTTTTGAATTTAATCCTTGCATCCACTGGGAGCCAATGGAGAGATTTCAAAGCTGGAGAGATACGATCCCAGGGCTTGAGGCCAAGGACAGGTCTTGCAGTCCTGTTTTGGATAAGCTGTAGAGGGCGGAGAGTAGAGGCAGGTAGATTTAGAAAGAGGCTGTTACAATAGTCCAAGCTAGAGATAACCAGAGCTTGGGATACCATGAGCTTCTGGGGGAAGGAGAGGAAAGGCAGAATATCTCTGAAGAGGTGCAGTCGGAAGTTTGACTTTTTAGAGACATCAGAGATATTTATTTTATTTATTTATTTGCATTTTTAAAGCGCAGCAGCTACCCTCGGGCATTGTGGTGCTGTTACAAGAAAGTTTACTTGACATGTTGATTTGGTTACAGGAATGGCTGTGGTTCCAAGGTTACATGGGAACCGTGATCATGGTACAGTTGTAGCTTGCAGACACTGTTGCATGCGATAGAATTAAAAAATGGGATTCACTTAAATAGGGTGGTTTTCAGAGCTTTTCTAAAAGCTGTGTGGGATGTTTCATCTCTTAGTTTGGGCGGTAGGGAGTTCCAGACATTTGGTGCTAGGACTTCGAAACTCGAGCCGCCAGCTTTGGCTCTAGTGAAGTTAGGTATTGCAAGTTGGTTGGCATATAGGTCCCTTTTGGGTCTGAGTGATATGGGCCGAGAAGGAAACTGTGGAGTCAAAGATGACGCCATGGTTCTTAGCCTCGCAGGTAGGGGTAGGAGGAGGGCCAAGGGAGGCCGGCCAGAGAGTGAGGGAAAAGGATGGAGATGGTGTGCCGATGAGGAGGATCTCCGTCTTGCTGGCATTCAGACAAGGATCATTGGCGGCACACCAATTTTGAATGGCAGTTAGGCAGTCAGAGATGAGAGAGGGAGAGGAGGTGGCCGAGGGCAGCCAAAAAATGAGTTGAGTGTCATCAGCGTAGCACTGGAAATTTTTGCAGAAGATGGCAATGCAGTGAGCGAGAGTTGCCAGGTATTGGTTGGAAAGCCAGGGTGAGAGGTTAGACCCCTGGGGAACCCCGCAGGTGGAGAGGAAGATAGCTGATAGGAAAGACCCCGTTGGACCTGGGAGGGTCGATCAGACAGGAAAGAGGTCAGCCAGGCCAGAGCCTGATCAGTGATACCCAGTGATACCCAGAGAGCGATAGGAAAGGAGGGAGCCGGTGTGCCGATGAGGAAAATCTCAGTTTTATTGGCATTATGGCAGAGATCATTGGCGGCACACCACTCCTGGATAGCGGACAGACAGTCAAAGATGAGAGAAGGAGAAGAGGTGGCATAAGGGAGCCTGAAAATGAGCTGAGTGTCATCTGCATGGCACTGAACATTTGGGCAGAGAGTGGCAATGCTTTGGGCAAGAAGTGCTATGTATTCGTACAGCCAGGGAGAGAGGTTAGACCCATGGAGGACACCACAGGTAGAAATAGAGATAGAGAAGAGGAAGGACCCAGTTTGGACTTGGGAGGATCGATCGGAGATGAAAGAGGTCAGCCAATCCAGGGCCTGATCAGTGATGCCCAGGTTATCACAGAGACGGTTGTGCAGGATGGCATGGTTGACCGTGTCAAAGGCAGAAGAGAGATCAAGTAAGATGATGACACAGGGGGTATTGGAGTCAAGTATGGAAAGGAGGTCTTCATGGATGTTCAGGAGAGCAGTTTCCATGCTTCTGGCAGCTCTGAAACCAGACTGATGGTCATGGAGACAACCAACCGATTCAGTGTGAAGATTAAGCTGGGAGATAGCCAGCTTTTCCAGGAGTTTGCCCCGGAAAAGAGCGATAGAGATTGGGCGCTAGTTAGCAGGGCAGGAGGGGTCGGCTGAGAGTTTCTTAAGAAGATGGTGCACAAGGGAGTGCATCAGGGGGTAAGGTAAGACTCCAGTGGTGAAGGCGTGGTTACAGAAGTCAGCCAAAGCAGGAGCTGGGGTGTCAATGCGGTCCTTGATGGTTTTAGAGGAAGAGGGGAGAACCTGTTTTGACGAGACTTTCATAGATCTGACTTGTCTAGAAACCTTGTCTGGGGAGAACAGGGGAAAGGCAGAGAAGGAGGGAGGAGGGGTGGCCCCAGAAGGGCCACAGGAGAAGCGGGGAGTAGAGTTGGAGGAGTAGGAGAGGAAGAGAGAGAGGACAGGATGTCCTGAGTTTTAGAGATGAAATGAGAAAACCAGGGCCATGCACAGGGCCTGGGAGAGGATGCCGCAGAAACGTGGGCTTGGATGGGGGATCTCTTCTTGGTGCGGAAAGGGAGCCAGTATTACCTTTGGAGCAGGCAGCAGGCCAGTTTGTCAGAGGATGTACAGGAAGCACGCCATTTCCTCTCAGCCACCCTGCACTTGTGTTTAAGGGTGACAAGGTCTGATTCATACCAGGAGTTGCACTTGGCTTTGGGCTTCAAGCAGATCCTCTTGACAGGGGCAAGAACATCAAGAGTATCATATATAGCAGAATGGAGCATAGAAAGGGCTGAGTCAGGGTGTGAGTCAGCTGAATGGGGGGGTGAGGAAGTGGCGTTGAAAGCTTCATGGGTTGGATAACCGAGAAGGTAGGTGGCAGTGCTGGAGTTGGCTTGGCCTGAGGGGTGGAGAGAGTGAGCTGGGAGAAAAGGAGAAAGTGATCACTCCAGGAGAGATGAGTGATGAGAGGGATAGAAAGGGGAAGGTCTGTAGATATTAGAACATCCAGAGTGTGCCCTGCAGAGTGAGTCGGGCCAGAGGGGAGGATAGAGAGAGAGAGAGAGAGTTGCAGATGTTGCAAACGAGTCCAGAGGAAGGGAAGGAAACATCCAGTTGGATGTTAAAGTCTCCAAGAAGGAGGAGTTCAGTGTTTGAGACTAGGAGGGAAGACAAGATATCCACCCACTCAGAGAGGAAGTCGGAGATCTGACCAGGTGGCCAATAGATGGTAGCCACAGTAAGGGAATGGCTAGGAGAGAGAGAGAGCCTGCAGACAATGCATTAGAAAGAGGAGTAGGCCTGCGTAGGAATGACAAAGGCAGGAATCCACTCAGGGAAGATCAGGTCTACAACCCCTCCAGAACAATTGACCCTGGGCGTGGAGAGGATCTTGTGACCATTAGGAAGGAGAGTGTCAAAGCTTGTGACAGAGATGGCTGTGAACCATGTCTCGGTGAGACCGAGGACATCGAGGTCAAGTTGTTCAAGGAAGCGGCAGATGTGTTTGGAGGAGTGTTTGACAGCTGAGCAAGAGTTTAGAGTGGCACTATGGAGAAGGTTGCCATTCTAGAAAGACTTCCAGGGAGGGGTACAAATCAGAGGTACACCCTGCAGAGGTGTTGAAGAAGCCTGAGGAAGAGGAAAGAGGAGAGGGCAACTTAGCCAAGGAAGAGACAGCAGGGGGAGGCAAGGAAGCCATGGAGGTAAGAGAGGGGGAAGCAGGAGTAGAAGGGAAATTGATGAGGCATGGAAAACATCTATCAAAGAGGAGAAGGTTGGCCTGAGGGCCTTTGACTAAGACGGTACCATTCATTTAAACATTAATTATGACCTTAGAGGCGTGCAAGGAGGCCAGGAGGGCCTCCCACCAGGTGCCACCATTAATGGGATAAGAAGAGAAAGGAGAAAGCATAGAGACCATATGAGGAATCCATAGGTCTGGCGATGGAATAACAAAGAGGATGTCGGTGAGGGTTTGCCTGGAGTATGCACTGGTATAGGTGTCAGCGATAGGGAGGCCTGGGTCGGAGACCAGGATGTCCTTTTAAAACTTCTTCTTACCAGATTTAGTGAGGAGAGCAGGATAGTCGACAGAGAAGCAGTAAGAAAGACAATTGAACAAAATGACAGGAGCTCAGACAATAGTAGAACAGTTTGCTACATAAACGCTTATATATCAGAAAAACCTTCCCTTATAGTGGTGCTCCAGCCTACTCCAGCGGGTGCTTGTGTGCCGGTAAAGGGAGAAAACCGTTTACCACTTCCAACTTTGCTGTGCTGCTAGTGTAAATCTGATATATCTGACAGACACTGCTAGCTCAGCCCAAAAATACACAAGCACTCAATCCCAAAATGTTTAGTGGTAAAACATACATTGTATTGCTGATGAAATTACATCAAGTAAAAACATCACAGCCAGCACAGACTTACGAACCAGTTTCACATTGCTACAACCACTGTTGTTTTGCCACACTTTCCTTCCCTGCTCGGGGACTTCCTCAGCTACTCTTTACAGCCTAATACAAATGGGCTCCATTGATTTCTACCTTCTCACGGGATACTTGTTGTTTCTGGTCATGTGACCTTTGTCTAAAACACCACTAAATGCGGCGTAAACAGAGCAGCCATCTTTAACTAGTACACTGGCCCTTTGACCAAATGTATACATGTAAAATACATACTTTCATTCTAAAATAATATGAATCCCTTCTAGTGCTGTTCATCAGCCCACTGGGTTAAATACACTCATTCATATTATTTCACCATTGCAGTCAATGCTGCATGGCTGCAAGTTTTGCACTGTAAACCTTTGAAGCTCGGAGACTGTCAGTAGCAATCTCATAAAAATGCAACCACAATTGGTAAACAATCCATTCTACTAATATCAGAAATATTGCATACAATTTACATAAAAAGACTTGTAATGTAACGCGAGACTCAATCGTACACAGAGGTGATAGCAGCACATTTTTTGAAGCGACTTTGTGTGCAATAACGTATAACTAAGCAAACCTAGTAACTCACATCTCAGTTGCTGTTCATCACCACTTATAAATAAAAGTGGCTTGGTGTGTGCATCAGCTGATGTAAAAAGTCTCTATTGAGCCCAAGTGGGCTGTCGATCAAACTGACACCATATATATATATATATGGAAGTACCACCACTTTTTTCAAACACAGAAGATAGTTAGGAGGAAATGAAATTTAAGAAATGCTTCAAGGTCCTAGTGGTGGTGCAACATAGCAACAGTGAACTAGTTCACCAAAATGAAAATCCTTCTGAGATTAGGTCATCCTAGACTACTTTAAAATATGATATTTCAAAGGGTTCAGAAGGTACATGGTCTGTATGCACATCCGAGGAGGAAAGGGTAAAGGAGATACTATCATGATTGAGGTACTGGCCAAATATGCCAGAGACTTGGCAGTACACATGGTGGGTACCATGTCACCTTTGTGTCACAACAATTCTTTCAGAAAAAAGTGAAGAAAGCTACTGAAATGGCCTGCTCCAGATGGAACACAGCAAATAATGCATATATACTATATGGGACCACTGTGTAAAACACAAAGAAGCAACGCCTACACCTGTGTCATAACTTACCACTTTCAAGATAGAGCTAGCCATACCCCATAAAATATTGCACGACACTTGCAAAATGTAAGTTATTGCTTAGAGACATTGGGGGTCATTACGGGTTGGGCGGTAAGGGTTAACGGTCACCGGTAATGATGCCGGTGCCGGTAAACCCTTACCGCCCTATTCTGAGGTCCCTTAGCGGGTCCTAGCAGGAACGGCTTGTCTGACCAGCCGTTCTCTGCGGGTCCCGTTAAGGGACCTTGGAACTAATAACGGGCCCGTTATTAGCGCCTTCCCCATTCCCATTGAGCTCTATGGGGGCTCAAATGGGAATGAGGAATGGTTAACTGAATGAGGACCTACCGGGTCCGCATAGGTCGGAATGTCCCGGTAAGTCCCCATTCAGCCAGATCAGACGCGGACCCGGGTTTGGAGGCAGTCATGGCGCTAATAGCGCCATGGCTACCTCCAAACTCGTAATGACCCCCATTTTCTTGAGATTTGAAATGCCAAATCAGATTTCCTGTGGCATTGGGCCCCCTTCGAACCTTGGGCAAAACAGGACTCTGTAAGGTGATATGAATAAAGCAACCATTCTGCATTGCAGGCAGACAACATAATTCAGGGATGGTGGAAGGAGTCAACCTTGAACTGAAGAAGGAAGTAAAGATAATGATTGACGCCGTGGGTCAGGGACGGGAAAACCATTTCCTTTTCATCTTCAGGGCACTTAGATTCAACACACACAGATACAGAAATACAAAAATACAAAAATACAAGGTATTATGTGGAAGACACATGTCTGGATGGGGACGTTTAATAATGCTACCCAATAGATAGAGCTCACTAATTAAGTTTGTCACAGATGCTGGACCATTTGAGAAATGTTCACATGTGCATTGTATCAAATTTGGAGGAAAATATATGAAAATAAAAGCACAGTATGAGTAAACATTAGCATCAGAGAAATCTGAGGATGATAAAAAAGTGTCATACACATACCCAAAGCAGCTCCCCTAACAGGATGGCAAATTCTCAGGTCCTTTCACAATAATCGAATAATTATCTGCATTGATCTAAAAGATCAATATCAGTGGCTTTGTAGATGAAAGATGGGTGCATTCTGGCCGTTTCACAACTGTAGAAAAGCTAACATTTACATGGGTAGATGTACTAAACCCCCAGGTCACATATGCTACAGCTAACAAAGGAGAAAGGACCTGCAAATGAATCATTGGGAAGCTCCAGTGTGATAAGACCAAATGACAGACATATTACCCTGAGACCATTACACATAAGACACATCCAAGTGCATTTAGAAACTGACCTGAAGGAAGCTATGACCCATGGACTATTTCTCAATAGACCACTAATACAATTTACACGGATGCTGATGGAGAGTTTGCAAATAAACCCACAATGGAACCCACTATTACATAGCACACAAGGACATCAACTGTCCTGATCTGTATTCCTCTGCTAACTACCATGCCTTGGAAGTCTTTAATGGCATCCACAATAGCACCCATATGACAAGGCATGTGACGTACAGAAGACGTGCATGACAAGCGCATGTTATTGTAATAATTTATGATGGATTACCAATGATCATCAAGGATATCTGATGTTGCAGAAATGCATATCCCCTTATTAGTTTATTTATTAAATGTCACCCTGCCTCAAATGCTCTGCTCCCTTAATAGAGTATCCGACTTGGAAATGGTATCTCATTTGAAAAGAGAGGTGCATTTGACATTGAAACATACGCCCAGAGAGAAGAGCGATTTATGGAATGCACTAAACAGTGGCCAGCACCATGTAATTCTGTTTATATTGTTGCCCTCAGCAAATGCATTAATACCTCCACTTGGTAAGCAGGCAACCGTCACATTGACACCAGTTTACTCAAATTGGACTAGTAAACCTTGGTAGTAAGCATATTAAACAAGAGACTGATAGATAGATTTAGCACTAGATAGAGCTTTGGACAGTACTTATTGTGTGTTGTTGAATGGGAGCAAAATGCTTACTAGATGAATGAATTACCTATTAGCCATGCACCTCATGTGAACAGCCCTGCAACAATAACTGCAAGATGCCCATACAAGAGTTATTTTTATTCTGCTAGAGGATCTATGTGATCTCAGAGATTATTTCAACGAATACAATTTCATCATATTTTTCTTTTTAAGACATTTCACTGCAAATGTATGTAGGGCGAGACCCCCGAAACTCCGCTTGTTTCCCTTCCAAATTTATAAGTACCCTAACCTACTCCCCCACATACATTTTCAGCGAAATTCAATGGAAAAAATGTGATGAATTTGTATTCGATGGAATCTTCTGCGCAGTAATCTACCTATATCCTGCTAAATATGATTAAGTTGAACTGGGCAGAAGAAAAAGACGTGGATCTAATGAAAAACAATATAATAATAATAATTCTTTAATGTGATATAGGTTGAAAATAAATTCAAACTTTACACATATTACAAATTACAAATATGAATATCAAATCATGACATCATGAATAAAACAACAAATCATCAACAAATATAAAAACAGCAATAATACAGCAATACAAAAAGAATTATTGGAATATCTGTGAATTATTTTCTTTTCACATGATTCTGAGCAATTTAGCGGCACAAATAATACATGTTCATTACACAAGACCGCTTGAGTCTTAGACAAACATAAGTGTGAGAAATGAGTAATAAAGGGCCTCTTCCTAATCAAAATGATCTGACCATTCTTGCCTTCTCCAGTACTAAGAAAATTTAAATCCGAGTGCCAGACCTAATTCAATCTGCTGCCAGACATTAAACAATGCAATGAATAAGTGCATGTTGCGGGTGTTAGTGCAATAAAGCCAAAAAGCGGTTTCACATATACTTAGGGGATCATGCACAAATTCACCCAGGTGATACAAGATTGTCTCCTTTAGTGTCTGACAATCCGTTAGAAGGTTTCTGGCTGTCTCTAAACATTCTGGGGATTTACATAGGCGGCATACTCGTTCTTTAATTGGGATATTATTCCTGGGACCCACATTATACAGAGTAGGCAATTGTTCTAATCGGAACAGAATAATAAAGCGCATGGGCCTCCTAGTGGGACAAAGGTAGAGATAGGCTTGAGGTTTCATGAAATCATACAATCTGTATTTCACAAAATGGTAGCTCTTAAGACTACTCAGATGAGAAAAGTTTTCAAGCCAATCCCAAAGGTCCACTTTTTTCCGAGTGCATTTAATACTTCCTTGGTAACAGTTACCCCTCTGTGAGTCCAGTCAATATCTATAAAGAATTTTGTCATGGCTTTCTGTAAGGGTGACGTGGTGTGTTTTTTGGTCACCTCCTGATGGATCACAGTCAATAGGGGATTAGTAGAGCCACCAATCGTCTTGAGGTAAAAACCTGCTCTCCTTTTTAATACCATCGCTTTCAGTGATGGCAGGCCCAATTCAAGTTTGATCAAGGCCATCGGGACACCCGGGGATAACCCCAGTATTCATCGCCAGAACTTGCCCTCCATCACTTGTAGCCATGCCAGGTCAAAAGAGAGCAAAGACTCAAGGCCATAGATGATCATGGGGGCAAGCACTTGGATGTATAGATGGCAAGTCCCCCAAAGGGTAAAACCACTGTGCTTATTAGTAAAAGAAGAGATTAATGCGGTGACTTGCGTTGCCCTAGTGATGCGTCCTTGTCTACACAGTGGGTAATCGCCAAGGGGCTCTATTTCAACTCCTAAATAACGGCGCGTACAGTATATGATTTTTATGTACCATCATTTTCACTCGAGATGCTCTTTTCCTAGTAAATCTAAGCACCTGTGTCTTCTCTAGGTTAATTGTCAAGCCATTTGCCCTGGCATAGTCCCATAGAGTGGATGCAGAATGCCTAAGTCCCCCTATGGTATCATCAAAAACAACCAGATCGTCCGCATATGCGAGTACTGCACAGGAAGCATCGCCAATATTAGGAGGGCAGTTATCCACCTCTGCCAACACCTCAGGGATATCATACACATACAGATTGTAAATGAGGGGTGCTGTGACACAGCCCTGCTTTACCCCCCTATTCTGCATCACCTTTCTCGTCATCTTGCCTTCCTGATTTCATCTAAGGCAAGCAGAAGTATTTTGGTGTAAAAGCCTCAGGTAATATAAGAGGCCTGACGGGCATCCCAATTTTTCAAGCTTAGTCCATAGTCTAGCTCGGGGGATGGAATTAAAGGCAGCCTTAAAGTCAATATAGGGGGCGTAGAGCGGGTGCTGCCCCTTACTAAGCGCCCGTGTGCGCAAAATATCCATGACCAGTAGGTTATGCGAGGTGGAAAAATCCCGCCTGAAGCCACATTGAAATCTGCTGAGTATTTTATTCTTTTCTACCCATTTCTGCATCTCACTAAGAAGTAATGATGCAAAAAGTTTGCCCGTAATATCCAGCATGGATAGAAGCCCGTATTTGTTGGGATCTGTCTGACTGCCCTTTTTAAAAACCGGAATAAGAATGGCTGTTTGCCAGGTGCTAGGAATTTTCCCCTGCACTAAGATCTTATTAAAAAGTAGAGAAAACAAGTCTGCCCAGAATACTGGGTGATTCTTGATCACTGCATTAGCCAGCCCATTAGGGCCGGGGTCTCTAGAAGACTTAAGGGCAATCATTTTATTCAGGATAGCCTCCACTGAAACATCAAAAGGAGGATTGATGGGGGCCTTCTGCATAGGGCTGTTTACAGATTCCTTCTCCTCGGAGTTTTGACCCAATAGGAATTGTACCCAAGCCTCCTCACCGATAGGGTTGATTGAAGAGCATTTGACCTTATCTCTGTTCTCATTAAGGAGTAACCAAATACTGTGGGAATTTCTACAGCAGATTGTCTCGATAAGCCTTTGGTTTCTATTGTTCCTCTCGGCTGCCTTTATGCTCTTAATATAAGCTCTGTATCTATTTTTAGCCTTTCTTACTTTCTCGCAGTAGAGGGCTCCAAGTGAGTAAAAAGACTTCAGGCCTCAAATCTCAGATCTTAACCCTCTCTTGGCATCCCTGATTTCCCTATTATAGGGGAGTATAATTCCCCCCGTTTTTACCATGTGCACCTTTTTAGCCGTTGCATGATGGCCTGAGAATCTTAATATCCAATCTTCTATGTCATTCACCGACATAAGATTGAAATCAAAGAACCGTCTAACGCAACGGGTTTAAGAGCTTCCATGGCCGCTCTAATGTGCTTCTCGGACCACACAATTCTTGATCCTGTGGGATTGCTTTGAATGTTACCAATATTCAATGAGTGAGGGGGAGGGGTGGGGAGGCAAAGTGTACAAAGCAGCGACGCATGGTCGCTCCACTTGTTAGGTATAATTCTCATATCAACCACTCTGGTCAGCATCTCGGGGGACACGAATATATAGTCTAAGGTACTAAACGAGGATCCATTGGATCCATTCGACCAAGTATGTTTCCCAGGTCGATCTCCCAATGTACAGCCATTTATCATCGTAAGATCCCAGGAATCAAACAATTGCAACCATCCTAATCCTTCACCATCTCTCTTTCCATGGGTCATCAGACATCTTGCCAGGTCTCGATGACCAAGATGACAGTAAATCCTGTATTGCCTCTTGTAGTATGTCTCTTGCCACCGCTCCTGGACCGTTATAAAGATTAATTAGGAGAAACCTCCCTAAACCACTTTCATCAAGATGTTCCACCTCTACCGCCATAAAATGTTCCTCAGCTTTACATTGGATTTTTCTAGACATAACCGTGTTAACTACCCCCGTGAGTAATCCCCCATAGGGGTGGCCCTTATTGCCCCGGTTAGCAGGTGATTGGTGTATGACAAAACCATGTAGCAGCAGAGGGTCCAGGTGAACACGTTTCTTGGAGACAAAAGCAACTGTGTTGGGACAATGAGGCTACCGAACCCTCCGACCTCAGGAGATGAGCAAAGCCTCGGCAGTTCCAAGTGACTAATGAGAAGCTTCAATGGTTCTGTATCAGTTGCGGCAGGGATTCCAACAATGACTTAAGTACCTGCTGTATTTCAGCCAGGGCAGGATTGACCCATCCCCCAGACTTAAGCTCATTTGCTGCTGGGGCTGGTGTGCACATCACCTCAGATTCAGCACAAGGGTCCTTCTCCTGCGGGTCCACATCAATGTCAATGTGTACTGCTCTCAGTTCTTCTTTATATTTTCTAATCAATTGTGTTGTAGACAAAAAGGTACAGTGTATGGCAGAGACGTGGGAATTGGGGCCCTTCAAAGGTTCAATGAACAGGAAGTCCTCCGGTTTTTAAGACGCGAAGTTGGGGTATGTGATAGAGTCTGGCTAGTAGCTCAGAACGCGCCAACCAAGGGTTTTTTCCACTAGGATATAGGTTCTTGATAAAACAAATGCGGTTCATGTTGTTGTCCTTAGCTACACTCTTCTGGTCAGGCGGAATATGCTCCAGTGGTTCTTCCAACGCCAAAGTCCCGGGAGGGCATATAAGATATGTCGTCAAACTGGATTCAAGATCCAGCTCAGTGACCATGAAAGAGACTTCATTTGGGACCACACAGATGGACTTCTTTTCAGGTACCAACCAGTCTGTAAGCGGTCCTTTTCTCGATGCCGCCCGTGCGGCTTCTCTCACAAGTCTTTTCCTGGCTTTTTTAGAACCTATTTGTGGCACAGGCCTGGGCTTGGCTGCAACCGATGGAACACTTGTTGTGGGTATCCTATTTTTAAGAGCTTTCTTTGCTGCTCTACGTTGTTTCCGTGAAGGGAAACCATCGAGCTTTGATCTAGTTCTTGGTCGTCTGCCTCCAAGGATGCTTCCTCAGATTGGCTATTCCCATTGGGCTCAGCATGCTCCACAGCCACCTCTCCCCTAGTTTCCAGCTCTTCGATCTCCTCAGCAATGCTAATAGCTCCATCGCTACCTCCAACCTCGTAATGAGGCCCATTAAATTGTATCTATGTAAATATGCCCTTACTAAATACAGGTGGCAGTTTGTTACATGTCAAGGGCCTCAAAGGGATGCATAAGGGATGCACAAGGGTGATTTCCAGTGATTAAGGGGCCGATTCATGGAACAAATGTGCATCGAAAATATTGACGCAAGCATGAAAAAGCAAGAGCACGAGCATGCGTGCAATTCATGGAAGGGCCTGCGCGTGTTTACTGCGGGATGTGCGCCAAATCCGTACATGGCGCGCACGAGCGCACAACTTACAGCAACATCCTGAACGCCGTGCGCAACGCGTACAGCGAAAGCGCACAACATCAGCGCACACACCAAAAAGGGGGTGGGACGCGGGGCATAACACGCGGAATGGGGAACAACACATGAAAAAGAAGGTGTAACTAGAGAAGTACTGCAGGGAAATACACAGAACGCCCACACGCACGCGAACAACACATATTTATGGAATCGAATACGGGAAACCCGCGCACGCTAAAAGACGCGCACAGGCGTCATAACATCCGCCACATGAAGACCGGTCGAAGCGTCCCCGCGCCCAGTAAAAAAGTGCGCGCAACAACAAACACGTATATACAGCTACGATGAATGCCTCATTTGTCGCAGCACTGATCGTGGGACACCGCAGGAGGAGGAGAATAGCCAGGCCCCGCATTTCTTTGCCCCGGACCAGCCTTTTTGGGATGCCTGACGACTAATAGCTCCATCGCTACCTCCAACCTCGTAATGAGGCCCATTAAATTGTATCTATGTAAATATGCCCTTACTAAATACAGGTGGCAGTTTGTTACATGTCAAGGGCCTCAAAGGGATGCATAAGGGATGCACAAGGGTGATTTCCAGTGATTAAGGGGCCGATTCATGGAACAAATGTGCATCGAAAATATTGACGCAAGCATGAAAAAGCAAGAGCACGAGCATGCGTGCAATTCATGGAAGGGCCTGCGCGTGTTTACTGCGGGATGTGCGCCAAATCCGTGCATGGCGCGCACGAGCGCACAACTTACAGCAACATCCTGAACGCCGTGCGCAACGCGTACAGCGAAAGCGCACAACATCAGCGCACACACCAAAAAGGGGGTGGGACGCGGGGCATAACACACGGAATGGGGAACAACACATGAAAAAGAAGGCGTAACTAGAGAAGTACTGCAGGGAAATACACAGAACGCCCACACGCACGCGAACAACACATATTTATGGAATCGAATACGGGAAACCCGCGCACGCTAAAAGACGCGCACAGGCGTCATAACATCCGCCACATGAAGACCGGTCGAAGCGTCCCCGCGCCCAGTAAAAAAGTGCGCGCAACAACAAACACGTATATACAGCTACGATGAATGCCTCATTTGTCGCAGCACTGATCGTGGGACACCGCAGGAGGAGGAGAATAGCCAGGCCCCGCATTTCTTTGCCCCAGACCAGCCTTTTTGGGATGCCTGACGACTAATAGCTCCATCGCTACCTCCAACCTCGTAATGAGGCCCATTAAATTGTATCTATGTAAATATGCCCTTACTAAATACAGGTGGCAGTTTGTTACATGTCAAGGGCCTCAAAGGGATGCATAAGGGATGCACAAGGGTGATTTCCAGTGATTAAGGGGCCGATTCATGGAACAAATGTGCATCGAAAATATTGACGCAAGCATGAAAAAGCAAGAGCACGAGCATGCGTGCAATTCATGGAAGGGCCTGCGCGTGTTTACTGCGGGATGTGCGCCAAATCCGTGCATGGCGCGCAAGAGCGCACAACTTACAGCAACATCCTGAACGCCGTGCGCAACGCGTACAGCGAAAGCGCACAACATCAGCGCACACACCAAAAAGGGGGTGGGACGCGGGGCCACGCGGAATGGGGAACAACACATGAAAAAGAAGGCGTAACTAGAGAAGTACTGCAGGGAAATACACAGAACGCCCACACGCACGCGAACAACACATATTTATGGAATCGAATACGGGAAACCCGCGCACACTAAAAGACGCACACAGGCATCATAACATCCGCCACATGAAGACCGGTCGAAGCGTCCCCGCGCCCAGTAAAAAAGTGCGCGCAACAACAAACACGTATATACAGCTACGATGAATGCCTCAGTTGTCGCAGCACTGATCGTGGGACACCGCAGGAGGAGGAGAATAGCCAGGCCCCAGCCTTTTTGGGATGCCTGCCGACCAGGTCTATGGCAGGTATAGGTTTACACCTCGTATCATCCTAGACCTGGTCAGGCAGTGGGAAGATGACCTTACATCACCCACCCTGTGCTCCCAAGCATTGAGCCCCTTGCAGAAGGTGCTCAATGTCCTGCATTTTTTGGCCACTGGGTCATTTCAGCAGACAACTCCCATAGTGGGGGGGTCTCACAGGCCACGCAGTCACGCTGCCTACACCAGGTGTTGGCAATCATGACTGTGCGCCCCTCAGTCCGCAAGCACATTTACATGCCCAGAACACCCGCAGAAAGGCAGGCCATGGTCCCGCACTTCTACAGGGTGGCACACTTCCCCAAAGTGCTCGGTGCCATAGATTGCACCCATGTGGCCCTATGTCCACCTAGGGCCACTGAGCACATCTATCGAAACTGCAATCACTGGCATTCCATCAGCGTGCAGGTTGTATGCGATGCAAAGGGAATCATCACCTCTGTCTATGCAAACTACCCTGGCTCAACCCATGACAGATTCATATACAGAATGTCTGCCCTGAGCTAGGCCCTGGAAGCTGGGAAGCATGGCGACACATGGCTACTAGGTGAGTACAAATGCCTGTGCACATGCATGCATGTCACTCACAGACAAATACATAAACCCAACTAATCACAACCATTATCACCCCCCCAGGGGACAGTGCCTACCCTCTGAGCAACCACGTGATGTCGCCAATCCGGAACCCCACCACACCAACCCAGGTAAGATACAACACTGCCCATATTGCAACCAGGGCCATAGTGGAGCGCACATTCGGAGTGTTCAAGTCACGCTTCTGCTCCCTTGACCACTCTGGTAGCCAGCTACTATATGCACCCCCAGTAGTGTGCAGGATCATTGTGGCAGCATGTGTCCTGCACAATGTTGCAACATGGCTGGACGTACCAGTGGACATGGTGGTGCCCCCACATCCCCAACCACATGCACAAGCACTGCCCATGGGAGGGGAAAGGGGACATGGCGAGGCAGCCCAGACCCAGCTTGTGGCCACATTTTTCACCTAAACTCCCACCCCTGCGGAGTGCACACAGGCCTGGCACATACCAGGTGCCAATCGATGATGACAAAGAGACAGTCAACTGTCACAACCTTACCACCCTGAGAATGTTTCCACAGAATCCTGTGTGACCAAAAGGAACACATGCAAGGTGTGTATCACACCAGCCCCTGCAAAACAGGCCATGACAATCACTGGTATGTCACCCAAACCCTCCCAACCCACATCACCCTTGTCTGCCACGCCATGACATGGCATGCAACAGAAAAAGCCCAACACATGACCAATAAGATACAAAGTAACATGTGATAAATGGAAAGTGGCCCAACACAGGACGCCTCACATGGAATCAGATGAAATGACTGACCAACAACCTCCCACAGATACCAGGTCATACACAAATGCTTTCCACCAGTGGAGCATGAACAAAAGACTGAATGCCAGTTCACATGCACATTAGGCAAGCCAAAATGGCTACTCCCTAACCCGTGTGCTGTGTGTATCTCCTCACACAGCACAGTGAGCAGCCATTGTGTTGGGGATACACTTTGAGCATCACATCAAAAGGACAAACTAAATAAACAACCTATTGATGCATGTACACGATCCACAAAAGGCAATTGATCATGTGCTGCAGGGACACAGCGTGCCCGAGACAGCAATCTGTGTGCACCTGTGGGCATGGAAGGGTGGTTGTACGTGTGGTGGAGCATTGTGTAACAGTTTGTGTCAGTAGGGACATGCACTCAATATATGCATGTGAAATCAAGTGAACCTCAGTGTCCTGTACACATCACATGCGAACATTGCCCATGTGTACACCCCAGCATGTCAAACCACAACAATCCCCTGACACCTGAAAAGTAAATACAACACAGGAACAGCCATTGAACAGCAGAACACATCATGTACATAGTACGCCACAATGACATTGTCAGAGAGTGCCCAAACACTGTAGGCCATGCTTACTGTGCAACAACAAAAGGTCCTCCCTCATTTACACATCAACATGACCTTCTGAACAACTGTGTCTGGGGTATGTAGCCTTCTCCCTTCTAGTCTAACTGGCTACAGGATCCCCTGCCCCTTGTTCTTCATGTTCCACCTTGCGTGTAAATAGGGTCCAGCCCCCTCAGAGGCCACCTTGACTGGTAAAAATACCAAATCGCAGAGAACTCCAAGGAACCAAACCCCCAAACCAGGGAAAAAGCCTCTAGACACAAAAAACCCCGGAAGAGTCTCCAGTAGATTACTTGAAGTAGCAAAAAATGTCCAAGCACATGTACAAGCAGAATGATAGAACTACCAAGGTAGCACACTTCAACAATGGTTCATTAGGATGGGTACCTTTTACAGGACACAATATACAATGAGGATGCAACAACTGATGGGTAGTGTCACAGCTCCGGTCTCCAGGCGCAGTAGTGGCACAGAGCAACCACCCCCTCCGTGGTCTGGGCACCTGCAAGGGAAAACATACACAGGCCTCCGAGACTCCGGTTGTTTGGACAGGCATTGGTATTCAGGATAAGCGGAAAGAGGGGCAGGAGAGGGGAGTTGGATTGGCAGGGGAAAGTAGGCAAAATACAAAATACAACTATTGACAATAACACATACTCAATCAGATAAACCATGTTCTACATGCACATTGTACCAAATGTGTCAAATGCAAGACATAGAGAGACTTATCTCTGGGGTGAGTGCTGGCCTCCTGCCTGCGCACTCTCAGGTCCGGTAACAAGATCAGTTCAATTCAGAAAAGAGAGCGTGAGTTACTAACCTGTGTGTGTTTGCAACACACACACACAACACCATTCATGCCCCAAAGTAAGTGACTTCTTCACAAACAAACACTCTTGTCTGCTGCTTTGTACGTATACGTTAGCGTGCCCCCGTGATGGTTCAAACACTGTCAATGCAGTTAGGCAGGCACACGTGGGCATGAGGTAAATGGAAGACCAATGCGTCAAGAATCACACATGATAGAATGGTCCCTGGGTGAGCTACTAGATGCATATAGCGAGGTGCGACTTCAGTACAAGTCGTGTTCTGGCAGCCGCGGATTTCAATAGGTAGTGCACATGGAAATTTTCACATGCAAATGATATGCACTGCACACAAGTCTGTGCCTCGCTGAGTGTCCCTGTGCGCTATATTAGTTTCTGGCTAGGAATGTTACTGCGCTAATAACTCAGCTTCTATGGAGCAGGGGGGACTCGAGGATATGTGTGAAGGCCCCTGCGTGTGCCCCTGACTACTTGTAAAGCTACTTGGCATTTGTCCCTCAACGCATCTTAGCTGTACTGTGCACTTCTACAACAATGCCTGGCCAAGCTCCCCAGCACTGGCGTTACTTAGCATACATGTGCAAGTGACCTGGTGGAAGGTTGGCTGCGGTGTGGCCCCTTGTGCTGCTCACCTTGCTTGGAGCTCCTGGAAACACGTCTGCTTCTGTCGGATGTCTGAGCACAAGCCCAGTGTTTCTGCTTGCGCACACATGCACACGTCTGCACCACCGAACGTCGCCCGGTTTAAGTAGTACCTGCCCCTGTGTCTGCTGGCAAAGGTAGTCTGGAGGCTCATTTTCCTGCAGAAAGGGCATAAAAGATATCAATAAGGCTGGAAAGTTCCATGTGTGTGTGTCTTCATGCTGGTTGTCACTAGGCCATGCTAGAGACCTACATCCAAACTCCTCCCACCATCAATGTGACTTTGACAGGCAAAGGGTGCAGACTACTGTCTACAGCATGAAGTGCATCAAGCACATATACAGGCAAGAAAAGAGCATACATCACAATCCACATCAATTAATGGAGATATCAATCATGTACTCACACATATTGATTACAGACATGCTGTGGATAATACCCACTCAATCCCTACTAGGGGTGTTAACACGAGTAGTAAAGCAGCAGACAGGCCACATATATGACGAAAGTCCAAAGCCCTTGTGTAAATGGTTGTTACACCGAACCATCCTTGCGAGCCCATGGATAAGGGAAGCAGGAGTGGCCTATGTGAGTCAGGACCCCAAGCTGCAAACACATACACGAGACAAGCTTGAAGGGTCCAGCTGGAACAGACAGTGGATGCTTTCAAAAGCCACAAAGCACCACACCGTCACATGAATGCACAATAGACAAGCAATTTTAAACTATATTAACTAATTAAATTAACTACAAAAAACCTATATTACCTAATTAAATTAACTATCAAAACCCATATCAACTAACTAAATTAAACATACAAATCAAAAATGGCCACATATGACCCGGGGGGGAGGCACACAGGAGGGGGGAGGTACAGGGTGCACCTCAACACCCACAAGCAATCATGTTGAGACAAAACAAAAAAACCTCCATCGGCTCAACACCTGGACAGCCCGACCTGTGTGGGAGATAACTCGTCGTCCTCATCACCCTCTGGCTGAAGAGGTTGACTTGGCACAGTACCCTGACCACACCTAGTGTTAGGCAGAATCCAGTGCAGTTCCCTTAGGGAGCATTACACCAGATTAGGACTACAGGTGAGAGCAATAAATACCCTTTGGTATCAGTCTGTACCACAATAATTTAGTTGGTTGCTGTGGCTGAGCAGTCAGACTTATCTCAAGAGGGAGATGAGCAGTATTCAGGGTTTACACAATAGGCAGTACAGTACTATGGAGCAAGGAAACACTGACCAAAGCTTTGTATCAAAATGAGAATATTTTTATTCTAGACACTTCTAGTTTCAACACATAGATCACAGTTGATAGAGTAAATTAAGTTTAGTCAAGAAAAAGCATATACAACTCCCTATTCAATTGTAGACAAGTTTGCGGTAGAGTGAAAACTGAGCAAAATTGCACAGCGAAAACTAACTACAAATGGCACTCTAACTATTCGACGAAAGGGAGGGAAAGCACAAGTTAAACCGAAATATCTTCAGACATCCCCTAGCAACATTTCCCTGAAGCTTTGTGAACAAGTAATGCACAGAACC
Organism: Ambystoma mexicanum; assembly: GCF_040938575.1. Lineage (NCBI taxonomy): Eukaryota > Metazoa > Chordata > Amphibia > Caudata > Ambystomatidae > Ambystoma > Ambystoma mexicanum. The sequence continues at coordinate 462,076,629 of NC_090934.1, forward strand.
ACTTTAGCCAAAAGATCAGTGAATGAAAACTGAGCAAAATGGCACTCCACAAGGTAGAACAGTAGGAAGGAAGAGGGGTTTAGAAGATTTAGGTGCATCCATACATTTCTCATTGAAAACCAATCTAGTGAGAGCAGATCTAACAAATAAGCCAGAGTCAATAGGCCTGAGCCAGAGTCAGTGGTACACGACCAAGAGTTTAGGAGCAAAAATGTTCTTGTAGCTGCAGTCAAGTCTTTAGTAGAAAAATATTGAAGAGGTAGATGCAAGGCAAAAGACAATGATAAGAGAGAGGGCGGCCGACCCTACAAGTAGTTAAAGGATTTAAAACACCTTTAGGGCTACCACGGAGAAAGGGCGGCCTGGCGGAACAATGTACCTTAAACGTGAAGAAGTGACTCCTGCGGTGGCGGTTGTTCCTGGTAGTTCCTGCAGGTTGAGGGGTCCAACAGGGGAAGAGAGGCTCTCATCATGGAGAAAGGTTACCCATGAATGAAACCAGCCGTGGTGCTGTCAAACGAAGTTTAAAAGGTACGCTCCTTTTACTCGCGGTCCGGGTCGATAGCTGCCTGGCTATCCAGTCTCCAAGTGCGGGGCACTGTCGATTCGACTAAGGCAGGTCCGAGGAAGCGATAGGTGAACTGGTTGACCCCACCAGCTCAAGGGAAGGAGGCTCTTTCTCTGAAGATCTCCTCTCGTCGTGTGGAAGAAAAGTGGTGAGACGATCTGGCAGGGCTTCACCGGTGGTGTAGATGCTGAAGATGTCTGTGGCTTCTCTCCCCTTCGCTTCTGTAGTTCCAGTGGCAATGTCTTGCTCTTCCAGTCCTCAGGACCCTGCTTTTATGCAGAAAGAGACCCATTCATCAGCCTAGCTGTCACTCACACAGTGGAGTGGTCTACTTGGCGGAAGACCCTCCAGCCTATCGGGTTAGAGTGCAACCTGAGCTGCTGTGGCAACTCTGTCCAGGGGTTCTACTCCCCCTCCCAAACAACAGACCCACCCCAGACTCAGAGGCACCAAAAGGAGGGCTTCTTGGCAGAAGCCTGCCAAAAGAGCGAACAACGGATCCCCGACCTGGGTTAAGAAAATGGAGTAAGACTCGAGAAAGAAGTCATATCAAAGTTCTGGCAAATAAAACCTACCAGAGTAAAGTTAATAATAAAATAAACCGGCGGTATGTTAGAGGCTGTCAGTAAAAGTGTTAGCCTCGAACAATGGGAAAATCCCATAGGGAAATATTCGCGGTCGAATATAAAAGGTAGTAACCACTGCCATCAGCCAGAAACTTTGTAGAGGGGGACTTTAAGGCACCCTCTCGAAAATGAACATAGGGGAAAAACTATTAACCCCTTCCAGTACTTACATATTAAGATGGGTTGTACTGGTTTAGTCCACAGAAATTGACTAGTAAAGTCAATGGGGACTTTACATGCCCTGGGAGACAGTAGTCAGCCCCAGGGTATGGAGTCTATGTTTGGGGGTCGCTACAACAACCCTGTGTCACTGCACGGAGGGTGCTGTGTAACACATGTGCATAAAGATGGTTCCTATGGGTGAGAGAAAAGATCCCATAGGCATTAAACACAAAAATAGCCTACAACACACATAGCAAAGATGCCTAAGAGTGGGAAAAAGAAATAAACCCTTCAGATCCACCAAAGCTGCTGGGGGACTCTATAGGTAAGAGAAATTAGCCATAAGTGAGAATTCTCCCTAACTCCTAGGAGCAGCTTGCCCCTCATCGGCAGCAAGTCTGCGGGACGGGTGAGTCTGGTTCTGTGCAGCAATGACACATAGGTCAGCATGTAGAAACTCGTGTGATATGCGTGCTTCCTCTTGCAAGGTAACACGTGGAACACGGAGTTCTTCCTGCATGACCTGGCTGGACAACTGGTACACCTCCCGGCAAGCATGTAGCTCAGCCAAGATGGTATTCTCTAGCTGCTCCAACCTCTCCTCTGACCGCGTCCTCTGGGACATCAAGAGCACAGCCAGAGTAGATTTGAGGGATTCATAGTCAACCCTCATGGCCTCCATGTGTGCCTCTGCGTGAGCAGCAATTGCTTGATGCAAAGACACCATTTCAGCCCAGCGTTCCCTGTCTGAGGCCGCCATGCCCAGCCTGAGCGAGCGGGCCATGGACTGTGCCACCCACTGCTGGAGTTCCACCTGCCTAGCAGGGAGTAGCACGGATTGGGCCACACGTTCCATGCTCTTAGCGATGTCATCAATTGCTGCGCCCTGGTGTTCTGAATTGGCAACCATGGCTTGCTCACACTCAGTATACTCCAGTGGCGCGCGGCCACCGCGTTGCTGGGCTTGACACCTGTGGGGCCCAAGGAGCTGACGTCCTTGTTGGGTTGGCACCGCCCGCGGCTGCAGGACTATTGACGTGATGCCCCAGGCACATCAGCAACTCGAGTGGAGGGTGACCCTGCGTCCCGATCCACCACAGGCGGAGGTCCCACCACCGTCTGGCCCCTCAGTGCAGGTGTCGTGGACAGAGGAGCGTCCACATCAGAATCACTCACCCCTGACGAATGGACCTATGCACATCCGACTCGACATTGTCGTCAGAGTGATCATCCGAGCTAGACTCATTGTCAGCCCTTGACAAGATGGTCTGTAACACAAGTGGTTTCTCGTGGCCTACCACCCCACGACACCCACTTGTGCTGGGTTGCTGGTGTGATAGCAACCCTGTGGCTGCCACGACAACACCATCCTCTGGCTCCATTGCGTTATCATCTAAAAAGTGGAGAAAAGATAAACATTAGTACACATGTCAGAAGCACATAACACACACACACACATAGACATCACATAGACAGCCAACACATGAAGCAGGCATGTCACACACTAATGAGAACCTGGCATGCATCCAGTGGCCTTGATATGCAAACACGTCCCAAAAGCGGAAATGGATGTGTCTAAATAGCAAAGCCTACACAAGTACAAAATGTAGTATATGAACTCCATCAGACACCGCCTCTGTCAGGCACATGTCACAGGCAGAAAAGACAGATGGCAACTAAGAGATGCAACACACCATAAGCATTTCTGAACTGCAAATTGACCACTGCTGCAAGTGAATCCAAACACACAATGCAACAGGTAACAGGCATGTAGACATGCATTACTAAAGCATCATCATCAATATTGCCACATCCATCTGCAGCTCAGCCCGAACCGGGTGGCATGGGCCATGTAGATATAGTGAATGTCCCAAGCAAAGCAAGGGCCTGCAACCAGGCATGAGGGACCATAGTGCCCAGTACCAATCCGAGCTGCAGGACATGAGGCCTCCACAACACCCCTCAGGGCATGATAGAGCACATTGGGCTATGAATGTGCCCTATTACATCATTCCTTGTGGAATTCTCCACACCCAGGACCCACCATAGTAGCTAGGTGGGCCTGGGCATACACATACTGCACAACAGTGAACCTTTGGGATCATACCAGTTCCACCTAACGTGCACAATGCAGAAATCTCACCAGCATAAACGTCTATCAACTACATATTAGTCAGTCAACAAAAAGCTGTGGAAGACACATGTGTAAATGGACACTTTCACAAACACATAAGTGAGTACTCGCAATTTTGCACCACACAATGTTGAAGCTGCTTGCATATGTACACATGAAAGCATTCAAAAACCACCCATTTCCCCATACACCTGAATTATAACGCTGCTTGCTTTGATGTATGTGGAAGTGCACACATACACACGTGAAGGAAACTCCACAGTCATTACAACCCGATTGGCAGGCTACATCCAATCAGTGCCCTATGCAAGTTGGTATAGGCCGCAGATTGACCAATCAACTCATCTAAACAACCACTAGGGAGTTCCAATACTGAGTACATGTGTCACAGGATGCACCTGTGCCCGTTGCATTCATGACAGAGAAGGGATGAAAAACTGGCCATACATGCCAGGTGACTTTGACATTGCATCAGTGAGTAGGCATGCAGAAGGGTGTAACACGGCTCAGAAGTGGGTTGATGCAGTGCAGAACATGTGTACGATACCCATTATCTACATAAACAAGTACATTATGATGTCTATCAATAAACGTGAAGGCAGTGCAAGGGCAAGTTCAAGCATCACGTGCAATGTGCATGCAATGGGTTGCATGGCTACAAGCAAACCCCCCCCCCCTAAGTGAAAATGCAGGGAGGCATTGCATGTCAGCGAAAGGGTGACCAGAGACCTGTGGATTGGCAGACAGTGCTGACTAGCGTCAATTGCATCATCTGAGTCAACTGACAACACAGCAGATGATGATGGGACAGTAAGCAGGACACATGATGAACCTTCAGTAGTACACCCATGTGTGCAGAAGCCACTACACCAGTTGAACAGAGTCAGTGGGCCTGAAAGAGGGGGAGGCCTGTGCGCCACACAGACTGTGACACCCAAAACCGGTGTGTGATGCTGGACTGAGCCAGAGTGGGCATGGAATGGATGATTAAATGCCATGAAATGTAGGTCATCGTGGACACGTACTACAATGATCATCCTGTCAAGGACACATAGGAGCATGCATGGAATGCACATGGAGCATGAATGTGCACTCATGTCCCTGCGGATATTCTGCCATCTGCACAGTCCAAGTGAGACACCCTGCATGAAGGACAGAGGATGTACCCCACTGTATGTGTCTGGCAGGTTGGCTGGTGGAAGTTTGCATGTACACAGGAGCCTTGTATGCCAACATGATGCACACCAGTGCCATGGTGAAATTGGGGTGCAGGGGGGGTGGAGGAGCAAGGGCGCATGCCTACATGGAGTACCTGCATGCAGGCAGAAGACACATACACGTCAGTCATGCAATGACATAGTCCCAGTGCTGAGAGGAAAGACACCCCAGGCTACATGCAGAAGGGCCAGAGAGCTGGAACATGGACCGGAGGGGCAGCCGGGTGAGTAGCATGTGAGTAGGGTGCAATTGTGGCATTGAGGAGAGTCCCTGTCTGCTCTACATGTCCAGCATCCTGCACAGCAGGCACGCATCAGTGAAACATTGCATGACTTGCACATCAGAACCATGTACACATGACATGTAGTGGCAGTCAAGCACAACACATCACACAAGCAAACCACATATGGCCTCGACAAACACACAGCAACACTCACTGGACGGGGCATCAAAGTCCAGCATCTCTCTCACTCCTTTGACCATTCCTGCCGGTATGAACTCCGCAGCGACTGACTCGTGCGAAGTGAGGTCTTCCTCCTCAGGTGGTGGCCCACTGCCAGTCACCAGAGTCATGTTGTAAATAGAGGCACGCTTCGCCTTTGAGGTCATCCCAACGCTTTTTGCACTCTTGAGCATGGCCGAATGCACTCACACAATCTGCAACTTTCTTCCAGTGGGACATACGATGGGCAGCTGTAGTTTGACAATTTGCCCCCACTACCATATCACGGTTGTGGTCCCGCACGTAGTCCACAAGGAAGTCCACCTCCTGCTTGCAGAAAGGCTTCTTCCTCGACGTGCCGGAGGCCGGAGCTGTGTCTGGGGTCCCAGCCTCTACTGCAGGTGCAACCTTCCTCCTAGTGGACAGTGGTCCGGACCCTGGCTGGCAAATGCCACCCTGATCAGTATGGGCTGTTGCGCTGGTGTTTTGGACTGAGGGAGTGACAGGTTGTATAAGGACGGTAGCCCTGACTTACATCAGTGGCTGCTGGGTGCCCGGGAATGGACCCTGCGCAGCAACATCCGCTGTTCCAGGGTCATTGACTGGGACTGTCCTGGATGGTAGACTCACAACCGGGGTGGTGTTGGCTGCATCTGCCCATGCACTTGCCAACACCCGGCTGGTCGGGGCAGCAGATGACATTATGCCCCAGGGACATGTGCCTCGGTCAGGGCAGCCCTACGTGCACTTACGGTGTGCCTCCTGACTCTTCAGGTGCCAACGCAGTCTGCGCTGGCAGACCCTGAGCCTGGGTGGTGGTATCCATAGCTGCACCTGCAGCTACCACTACCCTTGGGCCCGTGGCAGTCGAAACGGACTGCCGGGTCACATGGGCGCCATTGCCAGATGCAAGAACTGCATCTCCCGGAGCCGCAGGGGCTGGTGGCATGACTGCACCAACACGTGGCACAACATTGTGCCGAAGTGGCGCACCCCTGCCTCTTCCCCCTCTGCAGCCACCCTGGACACCCTGGAGTCCCCCTACTCCCTGGTCACCTCGGCCACGTCCCTGACTACGCCCACCATGTGGAGTACGCCCAGCTGAGGTGCCTCTCACCTTTCGTGCCCTCCGCGCCATGGCACAGATGTAGTAGTGCCGGCACAGATGTAGTAGTGCCAATGGGAGGTGTACACGACAATTGTCCTGGGCAATTGGGGTGAAGTGGGTGGGATACAAGATCTTAACAGCACCCCTGTGCACCTGCAAGGTTGTATATGACCCTGGTGATAAAGTGATGGGTCACTCAATGCTCAGGAACCCCAAAATTGGGAGCCCACTTGTGTGGAATTAACCTCCCGCAGTACGCGGTGGTACCCAGGGACACGAAAAACACGTACACATGGGACACGCAGGCTACTGTGACCTCGAAAACGGGTACGCGATACACAGGGGCACCTGCAGTGGGAAAAATAGCGTGCATGGCTCACCGTCAGACTAGCGTCATAATGAAAAACACGCGTAGCCAATACCCCTGCCAAAAGAAGAGATACGTCCTTGATCCGCTGTGAAGTTGTGATGGCGCACAAAACAACACGAAGTAGCAACACACACGTTGGTCTCCACGAAAGGCACGTACAGCGAACTGCTGGCCCCGCTCACCTTTAAAACGTGCTGAGGGAAACGCTTGTGCGCGTCACTTCTCTTACACGCTTAGTCCCTTTCCTCGGATTACACGCATTAACACGCGTATGTGATTTTTTTGCACGTGCGGATGCACCCGTGCTGAGGGAAATGCTGCACGTATCACGTCACATACACACTTATGCGCTAAGGGCCTTTCCTCGAATTACACACTGACGTGCACTTTTTTCATGTGACAAATCACTCCATATCAAGCTGCCCATGCGACAATACACGGAAGACCATGCTCCTGTGCAGAATGCCATTTTCCTGCCCCCCAGAGCCCCGAGCATGTTCCCACCTGCCATCTGCTGCTGCCTGCCTGCCTGCTGGCCACGTGCCCTGATATTTGGTGCCTGCATGTCAGCCATCTGCAGGGGTCCAGTTGCTGTGACCCCCCTGCTGGAACAGAAGACTCCCGACTGGTATTCCATCGCTCCACAGCCCAGCCCCAGGACCCAGTTGCCCACCCACACCTGCCTCGGGGGTTGCCATGTCCGACACAACACCATCTGGCACCAGTGGCAACCCCCCAGCAGAGAGGCAGAGGGCTGCCAGATTCAGTGCCAATGAAGTTGGCATCCTGGTGGAGCAAGTCATGGGGAATTATGATGCCCTCTTTGGAAGTTCACACGCAGACAATGAAGGACGGAAGAGGATCTGGAAGGGCATCGTGGCTGCCATCAACGTGGAGGGGGTGGCAACCCGTGACATGCAACACGTCTGGAAGCGCTGAGAGGACTTCAGGTCCAGGACCCTCAGCAAGGCCCGGCGCCTCTTGAAGGCAGCGGATGCTGAGAGGTGCCGGGTCCGCCTTACCGACAACCAGATAAGGGTCCTGGAACGTATACACCCAGCGCTCCACCTCCAGGTCCTTCAGAGGCAGACCCGTCCTGAGTCGAGCTGTAAGTGTACTTGCGTACTGATTGGACGCTGGGCATGTTGAGGTGTTCCAGGAGTGTGCAGGTTGGACATATGTCTTCAAAGGCCCATGTATGGATGTGTATGTACAGGGACATGAGCCTGCTGCATGTGAGTCCAGTCATGTGTGAGGCACATCAATGGTGTATGTGTTCAAATGCATGGTGCCCAAATGCACGTGTGGGTGCACACATGTTTAGATTTCTGTCCATGTACTATGGCATGGTTGTGGTGTGACACATGGATGCTGGTTCCACCTTCATGTATGTGCACAATGTACATGTACGTGTGTGTGTGTATTTGACATTTGTGCCACTGTGATACACCATGGATGCATGTGACACCGACATGTAGGAGGCTGATTGGAAGATGTGACATGGATGCCGATGATTTCACTGCGACAGGTGTTGGAGATGTACAGATGCATGTATGTCTGGTGGAGTGTGAGCATGTGTTTGGCACTCCCTGTGTTGCATGTGACATCAGGCTAGCCTTCGGATGCTCATGCTGTTGTATGTGTATGGATGGTGCTGCCTGCTGCAACATTCCTGTGAATTTGCGCATGTGTGTGGGTTCAAATGATATGTGTGTTGGGGAGTGTGATGCCATGTCTGAAGTTTGACACTGCCACTCATGTGCAACTGTCATGTGTGTATCAGACCAATGTACAGTGCCCTGATGCCTGTGTTCGGTCTCTCCCTGTCTGCAACGTCAACTGATGAAGATGGCGGAGACAGTGCTGTGGAGCACAGCGGCAGGGATCCCACGTTCAAATGTTATGTGTGTTGGGGAGTGTGATGCCATGTGTGAAGTTTGACACTGCCACTCATGTGCAACTGTCATGTGTGTATCAGACCAATGTACAGTGCCCTGATGCCTGTGTTCGGTCTCTCCCTGTCTGCAACGTCAACTGATGAAGAGGGTGGAGACAGTGCTGTGGAGCACAGCGGCAGGGATCCCACCGCCAGCCGGAGACGCAAAGCCCAGCTCCCCTCCCAGTTTGTCATCTCATTGGGGAGTGAGGAGTCTGGTGCCGTGTCCATGGCCGCAGCTGCCGAGGGTAGGTCCAAGAGGCGAAGGTCGGAGGTGGACTCCTCGGCAGCAGAAGGGGCAGCTGAGACCCCACAGGGGCCTATGAAGGAAGATGGCACAGAGTTATCCAGGTCGGTGGGGGGTTTGGTTGAGGAGGAGGCCATGGAAGGGCCACACATGGGGTCTGGAGGGGGGATTCCACTGGTGCTAGTGGTGCAGTCCAGGGGCAGGGACAGGAGGCAACACAGGAGGCCGTGGAGGTTCCTGTGTGTAATCCTGTCCCTGATCCTGTGACTGCATCATTCCGCACCAGCAGGGATGCCTTCGTCCAGACCCGTTTTCAAGGAGGGGATCCACTAACAACTGGCCTTCCTCTCCCTGCGGACGTGGCAATCCGGGACTGTGTTGAGCCTGTCCTGGCTGGGGTGGCGTTGCGTCAAGGTGGCATCCGGGATGGCATGCACGTTTTTTCGGAATGCCTCATTGACCGCATCGACCTACTAGGACGGGTCACCAGTGCTGGGTTCTTCCGTGTGCTGGACCTTCTACCGACCCCCTCCTCAACTGAACCCCCTATGCGCCAGTCATCCTGCGTGCCATCTTCCTGGCCATGTATCACCTGGCCACCCTGTGGAGCTGCCCCTGACCCAGCGGCCAGGCCTATGGAAGACACATCCCTGCCACAGTCAGGAGTCGGAGGTCCAGCAGGGGTGGCCGCCCCAATAACTGGACCCCAGCAGGAGGAGGACGTGCAGGCATCAACAGGCAGGGCACATGCACGGCAGCAGCAGGCTCAAGGTGGGAGCGATGATGGCTCGGGGCCATCAACATCAGAGGGGCAGGCATCGGCCGGAGGGCAGGAGGACCCTGGATTGGGAGTGTCTTCCGTGTGGCAGCGGTTGGCCCAGAAAATAGATGCGGAGTGGCGGTGGGTGGAAGAGGCACGGCTCACTGTCGTCAGGGCGGAGAACTCCATGCACAGGGCGTTGAGGCGGGCTGAGTGCCTCGAGGAAATTTGCACGGAGTTGGAGGTGGACATGGCTTTATCTCTGCGAGACCTCTGGGCCAGGCAACAGGCCCACCTCCAGGACGTTAAACAGGAGTTCAATGATGCCCTGGCCCGGGAAATCAACAAGTGAGCCGTAGAACTTGCCCGCCGCCATTGTATATAGTTAAGTAGTGTTAGGTTTCCTTTCTATTTTTCTTTCATTTGGGGCGCATGGACTATGTCCCACATTTTTGTATATAGTTATTTATTAGGTAGGGTTTTTTGTAGGTTTCCTTTGGATTGTTGGGATCATGGACCCTTGGATGTTCTTTTGTAAATAGTTTTCGATGTGGATTTCATTTTCTTGGACCCATGGTGGAATACTTTGCCTTTTTTGAACTGTGATTCTTTTTTTATTGACAGACCCATAGGAGCCATTTTACTTTGGATTTTATTGGTTGCAGCATTTATTTTTTTTGATCAATTTTGGAGTTCCGGACTTTGATTATTTCTTTTCATTATTGCGTGATTTGGTTTTATTAATTTAGTTGATTCTTCAATACACATTCTTTTCTTTACTTTACTTGTGTGGTATTCTATCATTTGTTTTGTGCATGTCACAATGTTGTTTTTCACAGTCATGTGTCACCATTGTGTGGGTTTGAGGGACATGTATTCATGGGCATGCTGGTTATGTATTTTCTATCATGACTTTGGGGATTCAATGTGGGGTGTTTGGACTGGGGTGGCCTGGGGTGGGATTTGGGTAGCCATAAGGCCCATGGGTCTGGAGTGTGATGATGTTTCGGGTGGGGGACATGAGTCGGGGCCTGCTGGCAGGTGCCCGTCAATGGTGGGTGGGTGAGTGGGTGGGGGGACATGAGTTGGGGGCATGCTGGCAGGTGCCCGTCACTGCTGGGTGGGTGGGGGTGCAGGGGGACATGAGTTGAGTCGGGCCTGCTGGCAGGTGCCCATCAATGGTAGGTGGGTGAGTGGGTGGCGGGACATGAGTCGGGGCCTGCTGGAAGGTGCCCGTCACTGCTGGGTGAGGGTGGGGGTGGAGGGGGACATGAGTCGGGGCTTGCTGGCAGATGCCCGTTAATGGTGGGTGGGTGAGTAGGTGGGGGACATGAGTCGGGTCCTGCTGGCAGGTGCCCGTCACTGCTGGGTGGGTGGGGGTGTAGGGGGACATGAGTCAGGGCCTGCTGGCATGTGCCCATAAATGGTGGGTGGATGAGTGGGTGGGGGCGACATGAGTCGGGGCCTGCTGGCAGGTGCCCGTCAATGGTGGGTGGGTGAGTGGGTGGGGGGACATGAGTCAGGGCCTGCTGGCAGGTGCCCGTCACTGCTTGGTGGGTGGGGGTGCAGGGGAACATGAGTTGGGGCCTGCTGGCAGGTGCCCATCACTGCTGGGTGGGTGGGGTGCAGGGGGACATGAGTCAGGGCCTGCTGGCAGGTGCCCATCACTGGGGGTGGGTGGATGGGTGGGGGACATGAGTCGGGGCTCACAAGTGTGCTCACAAGTGCATGGTGCCATGAGGGCTGCCTGCAGGGCATGGTGAGGGTTGTAGGGTAGTCCCCTGTGGTGTGGGCTGCCTGCAGGGCATGGGGAGGGGGGAAACCACACACCCGGGAGGGCCCACGATGCCCAATAGCGTGTGAAACTCCCCGTGTACACCCCAAATACACGTATCCCGCTCACAAAGGGCCTATCGCGTGTGAAACTCCCCGCGTACCCCCCAAATACATGTACCCCGCTCGCACAGGGACTTTCACGTTAGAAACTCCCATCGTACCCCCCAAATACACATACCCCGCTCGCACAGGGCCTATCACGTGTGAAACTCCCCGCGTACCCCCCAAATGCACATACCCCGCTCGCACAGGGACTTTCACGTGTGAAACTCCCTGTCTACCCCCCAAATACACATACCCCGCTCACACAGGGCCTATCACATGTGAAACTCCCCGCGTACCCCCCCAAATACATGTACCCCGCTCGCACAGGGCGTATCGCATGTGAAACTCCCCGCGTACCCCCCAAATACACATATCCCGCTCGCATAGGGCCTATCGCTTGTGAAACTCCCTGCGTGCCCCCAAATACACGTACCCCACTTGCACTAGACCCATCGCATGTAAAACTCCCCGCGCACCCCTCGAAATACACGTACCCTGCTCGCACCAGGCCTATCACGTGTAAAACTCCCCGCGTACCCCCCAAATACACATACTCCTCTCGCGCCAGGCCCATCGCGTGTAAAACTCCCTGTGCACCCCTCGGAATACACGTACCCTGTTCGTACAGGGCCTATGGCATGTGAAACTCCCTGCGTAGCCCCCAAACACATGTACTCCACTTGCACAGGGCCTATCATGTGTAAAACTCCCCGCGCACACCCCAGAATACACGTACCCTGCTCGCGCCAGGCCCATCACGTGTAAAACTCACCGTGCACCCCTCGGGATACACGTACCCCGCTCGCACAGGGCCTATCGTGTGTGAAACTTCCCACACACACCCGAAATTCACACAGGCTGCCTATCCACACTCCCCATGACCCACAGCCAGCCCATCCACCCTGGCCATGCCCCACATGCAGCCCACACCACAGGGGGGACTTTTTCCACGCAATTTACCGGGTGCGAGTGGGTTATGTTTATTCCGAGGGGTGCGTGGGGAGTTTTACACGCGATAGGCCTGGTGCGAGCAGGGTACGTGTATTCCGAGGGGTGCGCGGGGAGTTTTACACGCGATGGGCCTGGCGTGAGCGGGGTACGTGTATTCTGGGGCGTGTGCGGGGAGTTTTACATGCGTTTTCGTGGTTGGGGGGCTGTATGCTGGTCCACTGGCCTTTGCGTCATGTATTGGATTTGTGCAATGTTTATGGCGCACAGGGCGGGGTTGGGGGCGTAACTGGCGCTGCTGCAGGGTCGCTGCGCCACTTCGCGCCACGGCTGCTTATGGATTTATTAATCCATGAAGTCACTGTGCGCCTGAATGGGTTTTGGAGCACGCGGCTGGCGCAGACTGCCGCACGCGCACTCTGTGCGCCAGCCGCGTGCGCCACTTGTGCGTCAAATTTTATGAATTACCCCCTAAATACACATGTATCCAGTTATGGATAAGAGGAAGAAAGGGCTATAATTCCAGATGACAAAATGTATCGAAGGGATAACGAGATTCAGTGTTGGTTAACATGCTCAAGAACAATTCTAGAAGTATGCAATCTACATTTCCGTGTGATATATCTTTCACACCTCATTTTCAAAGATAATGCTGGGGGAGAGACAGATGTATACATTCAAACAGATCTTTAAAGACACACATCAGCTTCCAACATCCACTTGGCCCCCTAAAGAGCTGTAGTGTGTATGGCATTCAATGCACAGTGGCACCTGAGAGTGTATTATATAATTAAGCTACACCTACGTACTGAACGTGCAGGGTGATGTGCTAAATCTATGTACTAACTATGAATTGTTATTGAGAGCGCAAGGCCCACTTCTTAACCCCACACCTTGGTGGAGATAAATAAAAGGTGTGAAACCTATAGGACTGATTTCATACCAGGCAGTCAAAGGCTGTCTATAATTTAGATTATAAAGCAATGTCCTTATAAACATCATAAATACACATGGGCCTATCATTATGGTGGAAGTTTCCTATTCTACAAAACAACAAACAGTGATCGTCAGGATGTCATACAAACACAACTACTCCTCTGTCCAACCCTATCCTTATCTAACTGGCCCTAACACTAAATAACAGAAAGGAAATCTTGGCCTAGAGAAATGGTTCTCCTTTGCCTTATTTTTGGCTTCTGCTATTCGGTGTGTGACCCCTTCCCCAAAATTGTTGCTTGAGGTAGTCTCTCTTGAAAGTCCAGGTTCCCCTCTCTCGATGTAATTCAAACAAAATAATATGTTCCAGAATTTTCCCACAAATTCCAAAAGAAAATAATGTTCTTCTTAGCCTGCTGTGTTTCACCTTTCTTGTAGGCTTTAAACAAATCACCAGTGCATTGTATGTAACAAGAGCACAAAGAATAAACTCCTGGGTTTCTTCATTATGAGCGGATCATTTCTGATAGTTCGGCTCACACTTAACAAACTTGGTCTTGTAACTCTTTCAGCTTTCCTTCTCCTGTTCTTTGTCCATGCATCCAGGGTAATTGGATATCAGGTAGGCCGTGCTTTTCTGTGGTCTTACTGGAACTGAGTGAGTGTGGTTCATGTAACTGCTTCCATTTCTCCACCCACAGCATCTGGTTTTTGGTTGTAACCTGGACTGGGCTCAGACCATTTGGGGCAAAGCTTCCTTCTTGAGGAATGTACCATTGGTATACAACCATCATGCTCATGTCTGCTTATTTCTGGTTTTCGGTCACCCTTACTAGGGTACATGCTTTGGGGACAGCCCATGGCTACGGTTTGCTTACTTTTTGGTTTTTAGTAGCCCCTTCCTGGGTCTTATATTCCTTTCCTCGTATTTATGCATTTCTTTGGGTTTTGCTGTGTTCTTAGGCCCACAGGGTCTCCTTTGCATTTGTTATTCTTGCTTAGCAATTGAGTTCTCTTTTGGTGTCTTGTGAAGTTTAGCTGCCCTCCTCTCTCTCCTCGCTGCAATGCCCATAACTGTGTTCTAGCGGGTTCTGTGGCATGGGGAAATGATTGCTCCTTCTGGGTAGGACCTCTCCTTGTTGATTCGCTGGCTTTGTCCTTCTCTTCATCCAGTGCCATGGTTCAACCCCATTGTCCTGCTGCTTCGTTTGCTGCATTGTCTCTCTCTCTCCTGACACCTCAGGGATGGGAATTCCCTAGTGTTATGGAATCAGCAAAGTTGCCCAGGCGGCTTCCACCCACCATGTGTGTGTTGTGGTCCCGGCTCTGTGCCTGCTCTGTGTGGTCTCTATGCTGCTGGCCCCTCTGCAGTGGTTGCCCTCTCTCACGATGACTCTGCTCGCTCTCCAAGTAAGAAGTTTGTCCCTTACATGCTGTGCCTGGGAATGAGAGACACAGTCCCATTGGTATTGAGCTTTCAGCTTCATTGTAGGGTCAGCAACCAAACCCCGCATTTTTAAAGGCCCCACTTCTTTCGCATTGCGATTAACTCGCATGTATGCGAGAACCATGCTGGACATGGGGTTTAAGGGAGATGGTGCAATTGGTTCACATGGGCGTTCTTATCCCTTAGGATGGGGTCACCACCAGTGAGATCCCACTTGCCTAATCCCCTGGGGAGTTTTTTGTGTAGCGGGCTCACCACTCTATTCTCAAAAAGGGCTGGGCCCCCTTGGGGACAAGGGATACATTCCCTGTATTCTTTCCCTAAGGTAGTTGTAAAACTGAGGGGGCGTAAGAGACATTAAAAGGGTTAAAAGGGTGTGTAAATCTCATATGCTAATGGGAGAAATTCATTTTCTCATAAACTAAACTCTTGCTTCAGTAAAATCTGCTTTTCAGCCTCATTTTTGTGTGTATCCCAAATGGAGTTGACTTGTGCGAGTGTAAATAACGTGGGCCAATCTCCTCCTTTCATACTTAGTAAGACGTCTTTTTTTGTAGGAAATTGATTACATGTTGTAGAACAGAGCTCAGGCATGGATCAATAACTGTTTGGGCTGGCAGAAGAAATCTCCATTCAAGGGACTTTACATTACGAGTTGGGAGCTATGAGTTAAATGTGGCGGTATTACCATATACTGCTGCATTACCGCACAGCACAACGATGAGTTGGGTGGAAATTTGTAGGATTCCCCTCCAGTTATGAGCTGGAGGTAAATCTGATGATGTTCCACCCATTTTCGGTAGAACTACTGCAGAGGAATTATCGCTGCAGTAATTCCACAGAAAATGTCCCATTGAGTCCTGGGGACTTGGACTTCCACTTCCACTTGTAATCCGGTGGCAATACTGCCGGAACAAGTAGCAGTAACGGTAATTACGCAGTTGGTATTCTAGTGGATTTGCCACTGGGACACCGCCCAACTAATAATGACCCACATTGTCTTCGGCTTTATTGAAGCAAACATTGAATTCCTACACCTGACATCTGTAAAGCAGGTAGATATGAGTGACATGGAGAAAGATCGTTTGAAAGTCAACTCTGTCATTAAGCAGACAAAAGGTATCTTGAAAACGTCAATTTGGAGACCAGGTTGTCTAAAACAGTGATGGTTTCAAGATTAAAGGGAGATGCCCTGGAAAACGAAAAGACTACTATAAAATGTCAATAGTGACCTGACAGGTGAATGTACGGTGAGTTAATGGGTTATATTGAAATAGTCTCAGAAGTAGAGCAGCCACCCCTTTAGGAAACTAGGTAAGGTGTCTAAGCCACTTCCCCAAGGAGAGCAAAGAGAAATAATACATGTTCTCCTCAGGTCTGATCCAAAAGATGCTTATTGAATATCAACAGGGAAAACTTGAGAGAAATGAACAGATTAATATTAGTACTTTCAAGAAGCTAATTTTAGTGCTGCGGTTTGAGGTGAACAAGAACGTCTTCCACTAACACAAACAATGTGCTGAGCTCTTATAGTAGTGTGATACAACATCAAGTTCCAGTAAGTGGTTCTCAAAGAGGGTGTCAATATGGTTAAAACAAGAATCCAGAACATGGAAAAGAGACAGAAAAGCAAAATCATCAAACAGGATAGAAGTGCTGTTGCATCAGATTGGCACAATTCAAGATATATTGACAACAACTAAAAATTATATGAATGAAAAGTTGAAGATTTTGCAAGATTGTCAAAAAGCTATACCAGAAAATAAATGAAGCAAAGGAAGCACAACAGCATTGGTGTAGATGTCTGGGGCCCTTAAAGACTTTATGGATACAAACTCTGCAGGTTTATATTAGATGAAGAAATAAGACAAAGAAAATCATGAGAACCAGGCAGCTGGATTGGATTCTGGAATCCACGGAAATAGGATATCTGAATTGTAAGTAATGTATGTGCAATCTATCATATGATCCTCAATTTTGTGAAAAGAGGGGGTTGGACCCCCATGGACTTACAAAAAGAAGATGGGTCATCACGAGTTTGGCGGTAACCCTTCAATACGGCGGTAACGCTATTACTGCCGCATTTAAGGGTGCCCCAAATCGCAGGTCTGGCAGGATTTACCCCCAGCTCAGAGCTGGGGGGAGATCTGCCAGGAATTTCCCAATTTTCAGCGCTATTACCGGACGGTAATAGCGCTGATGGTAATCACGCCGAAAATTCCCCATTGGGTTCAATGGGGAATTTCCAAATGGGCCCAATGCGGAATGGGGAACTACCTTTCTGCCAAACCCATGATCCGGTGCTAATAGCGTCGGACCGGTTGGTGGTAGCACTATTAGTGTGGGCGGTATTCCCACGGGACTATTGCCAGAATACCGCCAAACTCATGATGAGGCCCTTAGTAAGTGCAATATTATCCTTTTTAAGCTAAATCCCAGAAAGCCTAAGCCCCAGAAAATCTTGGTTGATTTCCGGAGTGTCTCAGTTAGGGAACTGATCTTCTGGTGTTTCACTTTTACTTCTAGATCCAATGTTTTTTATGTCAACAATGACAAGCAATGGGAAATGAGGACTGTAACACACCATTTTAGGGATTTGGGGGCCACCACAATTATAAAGGTGCTTGGGCTTAGAAGAGTGGTTATTTGTATCAAATCACACACATCTCACAAGGGTACCAGGATGCACACATCTTAACTTAATCTCAAGGGTTTTTGATACAGGTGAGGAAACTAAATCATTTTATTCAGAGCACAGTTTCACCAAGCTTGTGTGGATGAATTAATGAATAAATCACAATAGGCAAGCAGAGGGTTTCAGCCCTGGGGTTTTAGGGTATTCCTGAGGTATAATGGTGGGATGGTTAAATGCTATATTTTACCTTACATTTCATTAGTCTGGACACCTAGGATCAGGTACATGACTATATTACAAATTATCATTTGGAATGTGTCTTTTGAATGCATCAGCCAATGAATATAAGCAATCAGACTGTTTCAGGACAGTGTGTCTCTGTTCAGTAAAAAAAAAAAGAATGGTAAGAACCCTTCCTCGCACAGATGACATCAACATACTTCAATGACACCAGATCAGTAATCTTGACCTGAAATTGTCTCTCTCCCTTAGCCTTCCCCTTTTCAGCCCCCAACTAACTACCTGACATCTTAATCTATCTCCATCATGCATTACTCACACAATCAACCATTGGACATGGCAGGGAGCTGCTTAGAAACATAGCACATTTATTGATCAATATTACTGCTCAATTGCCTATACTAGTCCTATTACACTCCCCCCTAAATGGGCAGCTAACAAGTTCTTCTCAGTGCTGACTTCAGCTGATCAGTCTTGGGCGTGCCACTCTGAGTAAAACAATTTCCCAAGTGTCTCTGCCACTACCCATCTAGATGTTTACCAATAATCAGTCAGGACTCAGGTATTTCCACCCTGAAAGATTCAACACCACAGGATTTGCATCTGTCTTCCTACCTGTATCACTAGCATCCCTCTCCATGTTTTTCTTCAAGAGCCATGCACACAAAGTCTTCCAAAATAACTTTAGATTACATGACGTCACAAGGGCAAAGAAGAAGAAGCAAGCTATGGGGGAATAGTTGTACTGTACTAGCTATGTCCTAATGCCGTAAAGGAAACACACATTTCAAGATTGGAAGCCAAAAGATCACTGTGTAGGGGGTGATTTGCCAATACTTGATCGGTTAATACAAAGGGAGGTGCCCTCCTCATCATCAAAAGATCAAGGTGACATCTTGGGGATTCCTAGTCAGACAACAAAGTCAGATGCATAATTACCACTGTCTAGAAGTCCTAGGGGGAAATACATAATTTGACATCTCAATGGTCCAGTTGTGGATGGTGGCTCATCCATTCATGAACAATGCAAATCCTATTAGATATGTCACCTTGCCCTATGATAATTATAGGCTATTTTAATTGTACACAAAACCCAAAGCTGAATTAAACATCTTAAAGTAGACATTTTCAAACCCTAACCCCAGAGAGATAAATGTTCTCTGTCGTAGGCCTGCAGTATAGTTCATATCTGGAAAAAGTATAATTACTGTTCGGCTAAGCAGAATGAAGTTTCAGGTACAAATTATACATTTAGGAATATGTGCTATATTGGGGAAGGCAAGCCAAACATCTATTTGGGATATTTATTTCTCTCCATTGTCCACTGGTGGGGACATTTGAGATAGAAAGTGGTATATTAACATAAGCTTGTTGTTCATTTGTCTTAACCCTTTGAAGTATGAAGACTTTCAACTCCAAACCTCGAAAGTAAGCATCCATTATTTTTGTAATAAGGTTGCAGCTCCCCGGAGATGGTGCAGAACATTTGCAAAGCCTTTTTTAGTGATGAGCCCACTTGGTTTTCCTGGTACAATGGCACAATGCCACACAATTAAGTGATACCTTAATTGAACTAAAAGTGGATATTCACTCTTTAGAGCAAAATCTAATTTCAGAAAGATATATCAATAGCATCAGGTGTATTACCCATCATCTTAGAAGCACAAGGGGCCGGGTTGCTAGGATCATATTTGACTCAGTATAAGCTCTAATTGGAGCAAGAAAAACTAACATTCCAATATGGTTAACAATCCTGGTACATTTAGATTACTTTACAGAAATATTACTAGAAACACAAAATATTCTATCCAGGACCTTGTTTTAGACATTCTGCAAGTGAGTAAGAAAGTCCCTCTATTTTCTTTAATGTTTACATAATTGTATAACAACATGGTGAAGGTACAAAAACAGACCTGGCATAGTGTATTTTCTCTTGTGGGTAATCATCATTATCGGCAAGAGTATTCTTTACATGTACTAATCCAGAAACATGTGATTGAATAGCTATTGAGAGATATTGAGAGATTGCTGGTTAGTTCATAGTGATATATTCATTATTTATGTCAGCCCATATGCTAAGCCTTCTTGAGGTGTTTAACAATATTATTTCGACTAATGAGTCCATCACCCCTGGAAGAATGCAATTTGTTTAAATTTACCACCTGACAGAGTATGAGCCATCTAAACCAATTGCATTACTAAATACAGAGTTGACATGATGCATTGAATACTTTCAGGAACATAAGAAATTCACCTTGCAATTCATCCAGATCAGCAAGACAGAATGTATGGTTCTTCTCCATACTATGTAGCAAACATGCAGTGTTTCTTCCTCCACCCTTTAATTTTTATTATGTTAATTGAGCTATGATCCCAAGAAACACAGAGGAGTGATATCACTCCCTTTTGTTATATGAATTGGCAATTCAATATAGATCTGTACAGAGATGACATTATAGCTTTAAATACTAACATGTAGGGCCATATCTGTCATTATTCACCATGAAGATTGAGCTAAAGACCTCAGTGTTAGGCAAAGTTTGTATGTAGTACCCTCTGGGAAAAGTACAAACAACTCTGAGTACAGGCATAGGAAACCCAACCTTTGGTATAAGCTTGTACTGAACAGAGTTGGCAGCATGTTGAGCAGCGAGGCTTATCTCAAGAGGGGTCAATGTGAGCTGTAGGGGGGGTTACACAGAGATTTACAGTGATAAGTATTCAAATAAACACTTATACTCAAGGTTTCTTGAATAAACAATTATTAATTTATTTAACAGTCAGTTAGAATAAGCCTTCTTCAGAAGGGAGCAATACAATAGTAACACACAAATGCACTTCAATACTGTAATTCTTAGTTTCTAAATCAGTTAAGACCCTTTTGTGATGGCCCACAGACACAACCTACACCCTCAGGTGACATCAATAGCTAGGGCCCTGGGGACATTAAGATCTTACTGTTGGCATTTAGAATACTGTTATAAATTGGCAAAAGGAAAAGGTTATTAGAACAACAAGAGACCACAAATATTTGAAAATTCTCCCTAACACTCGTCCCCCCAGTATTCATAAGGAAAGTCCATCTCGACAGCCAGGTACCGCAGTGTTGCTATTTGCAGTAGATGCAAGGAGCTGAAATACTGAACAGCCACTGATTTGAAGATTGCTGGTTGCGAGCGGTGACCATCCCATTGCAGTGTAGGAGTCCCCAGAAGTCCTCCCTCTTTTCCCCATGACTGAGGTCCAGGAACAGTGAGATCTGCATAGCTGAACAGAAACAGATGTCATCTGCAGCATATTTTCTTCAATTCAATGGTACTGTACAAAGTCTGAGAGAACTTACCTCTTGCTGTAGAGTGGCTTGCATCTTCTACCACTCACAAGTCTAACAGATTGTGACCCTACATTTGATTCTTCTTTTCTTCAAAGACTTTTAAAACATTGTGCAAAGCCTTTTCTACTTACTTGCCAGAAGTGCTTCTTCCTATATAAGACTTTTACCCATTGACTTTGGCCTAGCCTGTTATACTGAATGTCTCTGCTGTGGGAATCCCAAAGTATTTTCCTGCTTGAGAATATTTGTGTTCTCTAATGTCCCCAGCACCCTAGCTATTGAAGTCACCTGAGGGTATAGGTTGTGTCTGTGGGCCATCCCAAAAGGGTCTTAACTGATTTAGAAACTAAGAGTGTACAGTATTGAAGTGCATTTGTGTGTTACTATTGCATTGCTCCCTTCTGAAGAAGGCTTATTCTAACTGACTTTTAAATAAATTAATAATTGTTTATTCAAGAAATCTTAAGTATTAGTGTTTATTTGAATACCTTTACTGTAAATCTCTGTCTAACACCCTACAGCTCACATTGACCCTCTTGATATAAGCCTGGCTGCTCAACGCGCCACCAAAGCTGTGTAGTACAAGCTTATACCAAAGGTTGGGTTTCCTATAGCTGTAGTCAGAGTTGTTTGTAGTGTTCCCAGAGCGTACTGCATACACACTTTGCCTAACATTTAGCACAGCAACTGTCTTTATTGAGGGATTAGGGACAATAAGGCATTGTATGGCCTGAGCAATAGCATCCATAGATCTATTATTTTCGATGGGAAACTGTTGGCATACTGCTGGACATTTGCTATGCATATTCTGCCTTCAGTGTTTCTCAAATCCACCATTCATAGTGTATGATGGGGGGAACTGTCAGTGGGTGAATGTACTGTTTGTGTTAGTGTACACTGTTCCAGGGTCAGAACATAGATTTGAGAACAGGAAATCTGATTATCAATCTGTTGTTAGTAAATCTGAGTTGTCAGAAAAAGTGTGACGGCCTCACAGCTGCAGTACAGATAGCGGTGTATGGCAGCAACAGGAGTAAGATGCACCTTTATGAAGGAGAACTGAAAGTCAGATGGATGGTGGAGCTAGGTTATGCAATGGGAGAAATTGTGCCAGGAGAGAAGGGAGCCGGCAACATAGCAAGTGACTTGGTAAGACATCTTATCAAGGTTTCTTTGCCGGGACTCGGTGGGTGCAACATTTCCCATCTTGTCTGCGCCTCAAATGAGTTGCTTTTTGTCCATCTGCCTGCTCCTGCACCATTCAACAATTGTAATATTGTGTGAATGCTAGTTTAGAACCTTGCAGTATCTTCCTGGATCACCCGTTGCATAGAAGCATTTGTGCTTGTTTTCCCTCCATCCTCCATCCTGCCTCCCACTCCTGCCCCAACCCCTGATTGGGCATGCTGCGCTTATTAAGTGTACCCTACAGGGCAGTCCCTCTGCCCGTGCAGGTCCCTCAGCAAAGAGCCCCAAGGCTAAGGGCAGCTCCCATGGTAGCAGCTCCAGATTGTGTTAGCCGGTGTTCACTGTGGGCTCATTTATCGCAGCTGTCAACCAGAAGCGCCTGACAAGGTAAGAAAGGTGCGGCCAGGGGGAACAGCCATTACTGCTCCCTATTTATCTCTCCATCCTCTCTTATTAATCCTATTGCTAAGTTTGCAGTCTGCTGCACGTCACAGTTTATGTTACCCATGTCTGGCACTATGTGAATTGTGTTAGGGAGCCATTGGGGTAACTTCTTTCAGGAAAGTCTAATATGTGTGTTTTTACAGTGCGGTTGTGTTTAAAAATAAGTCTTTTCCCCCTTTTTCATGGTTAGTCAAATATGTGTGTTTCTACAGTGCTGTTGTGTTTAATAATTAGTCTTTTTCTCCTCTTTCTTGGTAAGTCGAATGTGTGTTTTACATTTGCTGTTGTGCTTAATATTTGGGCTTTATTCCCCTCCTTTGGAAAGTCAAATCTGTCTGTTTTTACAGTTGCTTTTGTGCTTAAAATAGTTGACTTTTCCCTCTATCCCTTTATCTAGGATGTCCCCTCTATCCTGATAACTCTCTTCTAGGTGTCCTGCTTTTCTGCAGTATGATCTAACCTAGGCTTTTTTCCCCTCTCCTAGACACTTGATCTTGATTGCTGTGCTTTGCTGGGTCTGGACTGTAGTTTTTCCCTCTCCCTCCCCCTTCCTCTCTCTGCGCTCTCCTTCAATGGTGTTCTCTATCTCCCCTATATTGTCTAACTGCTATTCTAGGACCTACCCTATCTCTCTCTCGAAGGCTGGAAGGAAAAGGTTCAAGAAGGATATCCTGGTCTCCAATCCAGGCTTGCCCATTGCTTCTTCCAAGCAGACTTTCACCGACATCCTCTTTGTCTTCCCCTCTCCTGACCTTTGGATTCCCCATAATGGTCGCACACTCTCCCCTTTTTCCTCCTCTTCCGTTAATGGTGGAACCCCTGAGAAGTATTCTTGGCATTCTTCCTGTCCTCTACAGCCATCATTAATGTCTAACTAAATGGCACTGTCATGGTCCAGGTCTCTCGGCCCAACCTCCTCCTTCTTGATAGGTGTCTTCTGTCTCTCATCTTCTTCATCCCTTCTCCTGCCACTCCTCCTTCTGCCGCCTCTCTAGCCCCTCTGCTACCTCCAATAGGTATACAAAACTCCTGTACCTCTCCTCAGAAGACCTTCAAAAGTGGCAACCTTCTCCACTTAAGTACCCTCTACGCTTGCTTTGCCCATCAAACACTCATCTGACATCTGCCACCTCCTTAAAGACCTCGACTTTGACATCCTCGCTCTCACTGAGACATGGTTCACTGCCAGCTCTGTCACAAGATTTGAGGGCTACAAGATCTACTCTAAGTCCAAGCATAACCGGCCCGGGGGCACAGTGGTCCTGATCTTCCCTGAGTAGATCCCTGCTACTACCATACCCACTCAGGCCTACTCCTCTTTCGAATGCCTTGTCTGCAGGTTTGGTGTCTCTCCTGTATTCTCTACAACTATGGCCATCCTCTACAGGCACCAGGGCCAGCTCTCTCTCTTCCTTTCAAAATGGGCTGATCTCACTTCTTCTCTCCTGGCCTCTACCCCTAAGCTTCTACTCCTGAGAGACTTCAATATTCACTGCAACTCCCCTGATGCAGCCTCTATATTTTTCCGCAAACTCTGTGACTCTCTTTGCCTCTCTATTCTTCCCTCAGGTCTGATGTTATTAGCCAGACACACCTTGGATGCTCTCATCTCTGCAGACATCCCCATCTCCAACCCTCTGATTACTCCTCTCTCCTGGTCTGATCATTCTTTCCAGTCCTCTCAGCTTGACTTCCTGGGTCCCCCGGCTAAGCCCCTGCCTGCAATGCCAGACTCTTTCTCTCTCATTTGACCAATAAAGCGAGAGTCAGTTGCTGCTTTTGCCGCCACCTTCACTCCCCCTCCTACTTCTGCCATTGACTCTCACTCTTACACAACCCATCCTAACCTTCTACTCTCATCTCCAACACTCTGGGCATTCATGCCCCTGTCATGAGGATCCGCATGAAAGCTGCCTCCAAGTGCAACTCCTTGTATGTTTCCAACCTGGCCTCTCTGAAAGGCAAGTGCAGAGCATCTGAGTGAAAGTGGTGGGCTTCAACCACATCCTCTGACGAATTGGCCTGCTGCCTGCTCTAAAGACAATAGAGACTTTCCATCTGCTCTCAAAGAGGAAGGCCTATATCCAAGCCTGCATCTCTGGGGTCACTAACAACACATGGCTGAACTTTTCAAAATCTTCAAGGGACTCGCCAATTCTACCACAGTCTCCATTTTTCCTCTGCCTTGCCTGGCCCTCTGCACTTCTCTGGTCTCCCACTTCATTACTAAAACTCAGGACATTTTGTCCTCTCTCTCCTCTACAGCCCACACTTCTCCTTCACCCGCTCTCAGACCTCCCTTGGATACCCCACCTACTCTCCTCTTTCTCACCCATATCACCTGATGAGGTTTCTAGACAACTCCACTCTTTGAAAGACTCATCCAAACAGGTACAGCCCTGCTCCTCCAGATTTATCAAGGACAACATTGCCTCCCTTGCTTCAGCGTTGGCTGATTTCTGCAATCACTCCTTTGCCATTGGATCTGTCCCGTCACTCCTCAAGCACTCCCTTGTGCACCCTCTCCTCAAAAAGCATTCTGCCGACCCCTCCTGTCCCGCTAATGACCACCCTATCTCCATTTACCCCTTCCTGAGAAAACTCTTAGAGAAGCTGGCCATCTCCCAGCTGATCCACCACACTGAATATGTTGGTTGTCTCCATGACCACCAGTCTGGCTTCAGAGCTGCCAGAGGCATGGAAACAGCACTATTGAACACCTGTGAAGACTTGCTCTCTAATCTGGACTCCAACTCTCACTCCGTTCTCATCCTTCTGGACCTCTCCTCTGCCTTTGATATGGTAGTATCATGTTACCCTTATAAATCGGTTCCATGATACCTTTGGCATCACTGACCTGGCTCTGGATTGGCTGACCTACTCCCTCTCTGAACGAACTTCCCACGTTCAACTGGACCCTTTTCTCTCTTCAATATCACTCTCCATCTGTGATGTCCCTAGGGCTCTATTCTCTCATCTTGGCTTTTCAACATCAACCTTCATAACGTAGTCCATTTTATCTCTGCCTTGTTTGTTTGTTTGTTTGTTTCGTTTTAATGCACACCAGACCCGGAGGTGTCAGTGTGCAGCAATAAAAGCACATGCAAGGCTTAGGTTACAAGTACAAGATAAAGGGAGTTATACAATGACTATGCAGAAATATCGATACAGGCAAACATAGGAATATATGTAGGTTATGCCTATAGGCAAGAATACAACAAATATGTAGGTTATAAAGCAGTTGAGATACAGAAACAAATATACAGCAAACATAGGTCAAGAAGTGTTTGATGGTATATCCCAAGGTAGAAATAATACCATGGTCACACCTACAGGTCTGTGGATTTAATCAAGTTGATATTGTTTTGTCTGAATGTCAAATAGGGTTCATCTTTTCTAAAAAGGTGTGGCTGGTTTTACAGAAAAGCTACTACCACTAACCTTAGTAAGCCAAATCTAGGAGTAGTAAAACAGTTGGCATTGCCAATTCTCATGGGTCGGGTAGAGGTTCTTCTATGGAATCGATCCATAATGTAACTAGGGGCTGCATTGTTTAGTGCTTTGTGGGTGAGTGATGCAGTTTTTAGGTAGATTTTGTTCTGAGTCGAGAGCCATTTATTTTAGCACCTAATTGCTGAGATATTTGATCTTCTGGCCACCGCTAATGCGGCTCTTAATGCGTTATTTTGGAGGATTTGTATCCTATGAATAATAGTTTCATCTTCTGTAACCATGTAACTTAAGTATACCTTTCTGGGTCGCTTATTGTAACCCTCAAGTAAGCCTTCTTTAAATCTCCTTATAGCACCTCGTTGCCTCTGGGCTGTAGTGCGCTATACAAATATTTTTTTTTAAAAAAATCGTTTTATTCGCGCCTGTGGAGAGGGCATTACAGTAATCTATCCTGGAGAGTATTAGCGCTCTGGCCAGGATCATGCAATTATCATTTGACAAGAAAGGTTTGCCAGATTTAATGAGCTTACAAGTGTAGGCAGTGGCGAAGGCCAGCGATTTCCCTTGTTTATCGAAGGTGAGGGCATGGTCAAGGTAAAAGCCTAGGGTCTTTACCTCTTTGGACACCTTAATCTGGTTCCCATCGATGTTGAATGCGGAGTTCTCCTGGCCTAATATCTTGAGGTTGGCAAGGGTGCCTGTTGAATATATGTACACCACGATTTATTTTTGTTGCAGATATCAAGTGTGGGGATGGGAGATTCTAATTCTTCAATATGGTAAATAATTCCTTCATGCTGGAATTGGCGTTAGAGATGCATTCGTTGAGTTATGTTTAGCTAGGCACACTTCCTTTTTGTATAGGGAGGACATTTTGGTTAGTTTAGATTTGTTATCCTCTGAAGGGAGTAGTCTCCAGGTGTTTTCCCATTTCCACTCTAGGGGTCATAGATCCCTTAGTTGGGGGTTAAACCACTTGTTTAAGTGGGATTTGGGTTTATTAGGTCTAAGTTTGAGTGGGGCAATTTTGTCAAGTGCGGTTAGCATGGTTTTGTTATATTCATTGACCAGAGTACTTGGATCGAAGTTGTCAGCCAGTGAGTTAAGGGTCGGGAGAATGGCAGGGATCACTTTGTCCACTGTAATATTTTTTTTGTTCCTTGTTAAAGCGGGAGTGGTCTGGCAGTAGACAATGTGAAGGACACAAGGTAGTAGTCAGTCCACAGTTGAGGTGTAATGGAGGTGATATTGGTGGTACAGTTGTAGTCAGCTACCCAATTTAGAGTGCTTCCTTTATTATGGGTAGGTTTGTTAATTTTTGGGATAAGCCAAGGTCAGATAGGATGTTTGCTATATTTAAGGCATGTTTATCTGAGGGGTCATTAAATCCTAGGTTGTCAAGTAGTAATAGTTGGGTGGTGGTTTTGAGGTTATTGGACAATAAACTGTAGTTGCCCTCCTCAAACGTTCCAAGTGGGCCCGGAGGCCTATAAATTAGGTGGATAATGAGGGTCTACACAGTTGATTAAGGGGAGTTTAATGGTGAGGACTTTGCAAGATTGCATGGTTTGCGGGGAGTCTGGTCCCATAGCAAGGCTTGTTTTGGATATAATGGCAATGCCTTCTCCTCGTGTTGCATCTCTATCCTGTCTGAGTATGGTGTAGCCATCTGGGACTGCTAGCGAGAGTAGTGGTCCTGCCGCATCATGTAGCCATGATTCAGATATGGCCAGGAAATCCAGGTTTTCGACTGTTATGAGGTCAGAAATGTCTGTTGCATGGGCCACCAAGGACCTGGCATTTATGAGGGCTCCTTTAAGTGGGTGAGCCTCTGTTTTAGCAGTCGGCTGAGTGGGAGCCATTATTATTGAGTCAGCTAACTTTGGTTTGTCCATGTTATGCTGCTTAGTGGTGACGTACGCGTGAGGCTGGGTAGTGCCTGGGTTGGTATTGTTATGCTTCTCGCGAGTTTGGAAGTTCATTTTCTTATTTGATGAAGGCAGTGATCTTGTGAGAGGTTCATAAAGTTTAGGTAGTCTTGCGCGAAGTCTGGAATTCCTGATTTGTAAGGTGCAAGGGTTACTAGCTAGAGTACTCGATGTGATCGAGAAGCTGGGTAGGCATTGATGGGAGGGCTAATTGCTGTCATTCTGGTCATGTTAGATGGGGCTTGTACATCAAAGGGAGGGAGCCAGTCGCTGTGTATTAGGAAACATGTTATACAAAGTATACTGGTGATGTAACAGTTGTGGGTGTTGATGTACATGATATAGCGGTGGATTTTAATGGTGGTACTGGCTCTTCAGGCGGCATACAGTGGATGGTATACTTGTTCAAGGGTATACAATAGGAAATAGCTAGATCAAAGCACAGTGAGCAGTGGATCAATTCTAGAGTATGCAGTGAGCAGTAGGCCAATATCAGGTAGTACAGTGAGCAGTAGGCCAGTATCAAGTAATACAGTGATCAGTAGGCCAGTATCAGGTAATACAATGAGCAATAGGCAGGTAACACAGTGAGCAGTAGGCCAATATCAAGTAATACAATGAGCAGTAGGCCAGTATCAAGTAATGCAGTAAGTAAAGGGTTTGTACAAGGTCCCCAGGTAAATGCAGCAACAAATCAGGCAGATGAGGCAGCTCAACATAGGCATGAGGATAGTACTACAGTCGGGGCAGTGCTAGTCCTCCAGGATAGTGGCGAAATGGGGACTATTAATGGCAAGATTAATATCATGCATTTTTGGCATTAGGATAATAGCAGTGGTCAGTGTATGATAGTCTAGGCTTTCTGGGTAGAACAGAGGTGCCCAATGTTGTTGTGGCGGAGGACGTGTGTTTTTAAAGTGAGCGCACGTGGATGTTTACAGCCGGAGACTCTGGTGGACAGAATGATTAGTCGGGTCGCGGTATATGCAGGGAGTAAGCGTAATAGGGCATCCGACGGCGAACAGGTGGCAAACAGGAAGTGGGCCTTTTTCCTTGGGCCTTCTACCGTGCAGCCAGCTTGCACCTAGCGGGGGCGGGGGATTCCAAATTCCTTCTCTCCTAATCTCCAGTGTTATGCAGACTGCATGTAACTCTCCTTCAAGCTTCCCTGCTCTGCCTCCTCCTCTTCCTCTCTCATACCTGATTGTCTGTCTGCTATTCAGGCATGGTGCACCACTAACAATCTCTGCCTTAAACCCAGTAAGCAGTGCTTAATTTGTGGGGGTGGTTGCCGGTGCCCAACACCGGCCCTGTTTTTTGGGCACCAGAACTCATGCCGGGCCAGCACACGTGCAATTGCTTTGTTTGTTCTTCCGCTTCACTTTGCTTCGATTATAAATCATTGGGATTTGTCATTCTGATCTCGATCTCTCTTGTGCTTGCAGGTTGCAGGCCATGGCTGGCTGGGCTTGGGAGGGGCCAGCAATAGCAATGAACAACAAACTGTTATAAACAGCCAATGAAAACTACCATTCTGTTGTTACTATGCAGTATTTGATACATTCTGTATAGTAACACAGAATGTGCAGTTTTCATTGGCTGTTCTTCTGAGCCAATGAAATTATATGGTGACGTGTTGTTGTTGCCACAGGATGCAGCGCAGCGCCACCTTCATTTCACTAGTTACTGTGAAGAGAAGGTGTCGAGGCATGGCGTCGTCGGTCCCGACTTGTGAGAGAGAGAGCCTGCCCTGCTGCACTGCGTGGTGCGGCCTAGTTGCTTCCTGGGGCCCCCTCTGCCTGCCTTTTCATTTGTGCGGGTGCCAGTGTGCGCAACCGCCAACCCCCCACCCTGAGGCCCCGACAGGAGACCAAGTCCCAGCCGGCAAAGCAGGTAAGTCACTTGTTGTTGCATGCGGTGCAACCTGATACTGTCACAGTCAAGTGATCAGGCAAGGAAGGCCCAGGCCGGGGCCCGGGCGGCAGCACAGTCCCCTGGTGGTGTCCTGACTGCCCAGGAGTCAGGACCCCACCAGGGGCCCGTCAGCGCCCAGGCTTCTGTCTGTGTGACCTGTGTACAGCGTGCTGCTGACTGCAGTCAGTGCCAGGCCCAGGCCAATTTCTGTGACCAGGGGCTGCCGGCTGCCGCAGACTGAGTCAGATGACTCTGCCGCACGCGGCCAGGCCCATGGATTGTGCCCAAAAGTATGTTTTTAACTTTTTTATTTGAAAACCTGACCTTCCGTGGGGCCGGTGGTCGGGCCCTGCCCCATGGAAGGTAGGTTTTAAAAGAAATAACTTATTTTGAGTGGTGGCTGTGGCCCATCACTTCAAAAGTGATGGGCCACAGCTGCCCAAATATACGTTTTTTCTTTTAAAATCCTACCTTCTGTGGGGCCTCTGCGCTGCACGCCTATTTTTGTCATCATCAGGCTCAGCATGGTCGTGGTGGCCTCACGGAAGGTAGCCTAAGTGATTGAGGCAAGGCAGGACAAAGCCCTGGACCGGGCGGGGCATGGGCGGCAGCGTGGTCCCACTAGTGTCTGTCACAAAAGGAATGAATTGTCGTTTACAACTTTGGCCACTTTTTCATTGGTGCCAAGCCTATCTCCTCGAGATTGTATGCCCCAGTCCGACCCTGGATAGCATTCATCTAAAGGAAACATGAACTGTGAATGTTTGCCTGGGTGTTTCCGTTCTTCCTTTTAATGTTATCGGCCTCATTAGTTCACCAACGGACTTCAGCGAGGGGACCCGGAACGGTGCATGTATTGGGCCAAAACCGAACCGGCTGAACTTCGCAAGAAAAGCCCATACAAACACGAACTTCTGAAATGCCATTTCAGGCTTATAGATACACACATGGAAGCTAGACGTGGATAAACATGGTGCACATGCCCGCTAATCTGTCGTCATAAATAAAACTCTAGTTGAACATTCGTGCATAATTCGCAACCGTCTTTTGCTGTCATTTTTGTACATAATTCCAGAGCATGTTTTCTATCCTGATGTGTGGTTTATACACCAGATGTGGCCTCTTAACCTGGGTACAATACGCTCCGAGCATGTGCTCCGAACGAGAGCACATGCAATCCTCAGATAGGAATCTTCAGATAGGGAGGTGGGTGTCTGTTACACCCCGCAGTTTAGTGAAGTATGTCAAGAACATGTCAGTGGGAAGGAGATATCCGAACATGCATTCTCCTCTGGCTCCTGAATATTGGGTGGCAAAACATATTTCGTTTTTTAATATGTGTTAAGGTGGAAAGAGGCCCTAAAGCAGAAGTAGCACAGGCCCTTGATTTCACAACAATGTCTTGCAGAAATGACTTTTTCCAAGTTATACAACACCATGCTCATGCTTGAAGGAAGGCTGAAGGGGGATGCATTTATGAGATGTGATGACTGATAAGGGCTTGAGAGTAAATTGATTACACAAAACACCTGGATGAGTGGACTGAAGAACAGGCTGAGGACAGGGTGCTCTTCCTGGAGGTAACCGATTAGCAATACTTGGTGTACTTTAACAGACTGTCAGATGGGGCAGAAAGGGTAGAGACAAATACAGTGTAACAGTGACTGAAAGAGAATGCTTTTTTATTTATTTGCATTTTTAAAGCGCTCACACAGCCCGGGGGCATCGAGGCGCAGTTACAGGAGGAGCATGTCTTAGTTGCGTATTTACTACTAGCCTGTGCCAGCAGCTGCTGCAGCGCCAAACATGTCACATGGAGCAGCAGCAGTGTGATGGGCTGGTGGTGGGCCGATCTAGGTAGGTCTAGCACTGAACTGGCGTGGTCGGCGTGCCCGCGCTGAGGGCGGTGCTACGCCCGCGCTGAGGGCGACGCCGCACCCGCACTACAGACGGCGCCGCGCCCGGCATTATGGGGCCAATATTTTTTGGGCACTGGCACTTATTTTTTTTACAAATTAAGCACTGCCAGTAAGAATGATATCCATCTCATTGGGACTCCAGGTCCCTCCTTTCCCCCTACACTCTTGCCACCCTCCATGTGCCCCCTCCCGACACTCTCCTGTGAAACAAAAAACCTTGGCTTTATCTTTGACTCCTCTCTCTCCTTCTCTCCTCACATCACAGACCTTGCCACGAAGGCCCACTTTCAGATTCACTTCTTCAGAGGCATTCTTCCTTTCCTACCTTCCCCCAGAAACTCCATGTCTCCAGAGCTCTGGTCTTCTCCAGGCTGGACTACTGTAACAGACTCTCCCTTAACCTACCTAACTCCTCCCTTTGCCCCCTTCAACTAATCCACAATAGGACTGTGAGACTTATCCTTGGCCTCAAGCCCAGGGGCGCCTTCTCTCCTGCCCTAAATTATCTCCACTGGCTCCCGGTTGCTGCGAGGATCAAATTCAAAACCCTCTGTATCATCCACAAGGCTTTCAACCCAACTACATCCAACTCTCTCTCCCTAAATGCCTCCCTGCTAGAGCCTTTCAGTCTTCTGGCTCCAACTCTCTCCAGATCAGACACGTCTCCACGCAGAGAGTGGAGGGTAGACCTCTCTCCTCCGCAGGTGTCTCCCTCTGGAATGGACCTGGCTTTCTCAGACTTGAGCTGGATCCCCTTACGTTCTGGAAGCTTCTCAAGACCCTTCTTTTCTCTTCCTCCTTTCCTCTCCCCCTCTGCTATTTTTTCTTGACTGGCTTCCTGGTTCCTTCAGAATCTTCAGGGCACCAGCCCCTTCCCTATCAATCTACCCCTGAACTTGGTCTCCTTTGACCCCTCCCCCAACCTGCACGTGCACTTCTGGTTTCCCTCCCCCTGCACTAGCCTAGCTGGGCCTGCACCCCCTTAGCCATGTTAGCCCGTTCCTCACACTTAGCATGTGGGTGTTTCTGCCCATGCACTCTCTTCTCCATGGGCTCTGTCCACCTGGCCTCCCAGGGCACTCACTTAACCCTCTGGGACTTCCCCGCTCCTCTCTCCCCTGCACTTCTATGATTGCACTTTCAAGATCTGAATGTCACAAGGCCTAGTAGGACCATTTATGTTTGTAACCCTGCCCCTCCCCCGCCCCCCTTATCTTGGTGCACGTTGAAACACTTTGTTTATAGGCACATTATAAAAACCCAATAAATACAATGAATAAATAAAATAAATCTCTGGGCTATACAGCTCATATAGTCAACAAATTACCCAATCAGATGGTGGACTGTCATGGAACACTGTATTCATATTATTTACACGTCTGATTGATGGCAACATATCCGCATTTATTGAAGGTTATTGAACAGTTTGAAAGATATTTAAATTATTCAATTACTAATTCAAAGTCTGAAATGATAGGGTGGGGGCAGGAAACCGAGCAGTGGGAGTATTCAGAGGTGAAGGAAAGTACAAGATTTGTATTTGTATTCATTTTTGGTGTTTCGGTTTATATAGCGTCAAGTTAGCTAGGAAGCCTTTGGCAGAAATACAAGTAATTAGGGCTTACTGTAGATCATCAAAATGGGAGGTTATAGTTTATAATAACTTGGATATCCAACACTACAGGGGTCGTATAAACATAGGAGTAGCATGTCCTAAGTGACCCATAGAACTTGCTGAAAAGAAGGGTCTTGATTTCATTCCTGAGCTGCAAAAGTGTTGGACAGTCCTGATTGCACTTGGGATGGTGTTTCTGTAGTGTAGGCATAGCAACAGAAGGCCTTGTTCTTGGTTATCTCCTTGAATGCCAGTTTAATCTCGAGCCTCGCAATGGTATGGAGCACATCCCACTTGAGTTGGTGTAATAGGTTGCTAGGTATGCTGGTGTTCAGGAATTAGTTGCCTTATGTGTTTTTGAAGAGTATGTTGGCTGGGATGGGTAGCCAGTATAATTCTCTTTTATGGGGTGTATGGTCAAAATCCCAACAATAATTCAAAACTATGGCATTGGAATACAGTGATGAGGGATTTTAGACGTGAGGAAAGGCACACACTGTGGGTGTTATTTACCCAAGCAATAACTGTCCATGGCATATGGGTATCCCCACCCATTACCTGTCACACCTTGGGCAAAACAAATCCACCTGGGGCCCCTTTAAGGTAGCTTTCTCAACAAGCAACATTACTTTGTTCATGTTGCTACAAGTGTTATTTCAAAGTAGTCTTTTGAGCGTTAATGGCTGATTTTCAGCTACGAATGAGTTAGTGGGGTAATAAAAATGTTATAATCCAGTGATGCATCGGCCATTTGATTTACAAACAGTGTGTCTTTGTTAAAACTAGAATTGGCAACGGCAGCAGTTTGGGTCTGTGTCAAGTATTAGAAAGGCATTTGCTATACCCTACTATCATGTGCCCAGGTACTCCGTGGTGCAGCTGTTACAATCATATCGCTAGGTAGTACCTGTATGGCAGTGCATGGCAAATGCCAATAGCATGCCTCCACAAATGCCACATACATTGTTTTTGCCATTGCTTGCTTGATTACGTTCCCTTGTATCAACTGTTGGAGGAAGATTCTGTGCTTGATTAACGGAAGTAATTGGTTCCCAACTAAAGGTACACAACAAAGATATGTTAGTGTGGCTAGCAGAGGAGTTGCTGGTATTCTCGGTAGATGAACGCATGTTATTATTTTTTTATTTATTTTACTTGTTGTATTGCATTTTTCCTGTTTGGGATACATGATTAGACTGATGTCACTCCTTCGTTGAACAGTGGGTGGGTGGGTTAGCTTGAAATGTAGAACATATTGTCACAAGCAATCATAAAAAAGATGTTGATATTTAAAGACCAGCTTTTGATTCCTTACTTTTGGTAATTTTTTTCTCCAGTGCCAACGACAAGTATGTCATCTGAGCCCAGTGATTCTACTGATGCAGTTTAACTCCAGTCAACTCGGGAGGCACAAGTAGTGACCAAAACACAAAAAACTGTAACGCATCTCACTCTGCATAAAGGTTCGCATTTTAATTGCTCAGCTCATTGCCACCATTATGTCAAGTCTGTTCTCGTAATACATGTATTTTGCGCCCACGACCGTGACCGGGGACTGCTTTTAACAGATATTGATTAATTGAGTTGTCCCGGTAGCAATGATGTGACACACTTTCAATCAGTAGGCAAACGCTTGATGCACTTTCAACATCACTGGTGTGTATTACGGTCACTTTGGGTTGCAATACAAGAAAGCATCAGTGGGGGCCCCATCAGGGCCAGACTGGGAACCAAAAGAGGCCCTGGAAAATGTTGTCAAAGTGGCCCAATATTTTGCTGAACGAGCGAGCATAGCGCGTGTGCCCAACACACTGTGCATTAGACATGCCACGAGACACCCGGTCCCGCACCAAAAGGGTGTTAGGAAACCTGCTATTATTAAGAGTAGGAGATTGAAATTAACAGGAAGAAGGAACACCTGCCCTCCCCTGCTTCCAAGATGGTGCCAACTGAAGGGTATTTCTAGGCACTTTAAAAGGGCTAGGGTCAATCCCCAGGCCATGAATGAGTCCGGTGTTGTCTTCCCCCGGACCTTCCTCTGGTTCTGTGTTAACTGACTCGTAGCTTGGGTCCTTTGTTGGGCCAAAGCACAGGTAGGCAAATACGAGCTGAGGCTGTTAGGGAAAATGGGCACCGTGAAATCAATGCCAACTGCTTAGTGCTTCTGGGGCCCCTGACCATGGCACGGTTGTCCCCCATGCCCTCTCCAAGCCTAGCCCTGGGCTCTGGCAGATGTAGGCCCCCAGGGTGTGTGGTAGTCACTAGTCACATTCTGTGAAGATTTTCATTGGATCTGCTATTTGCTCTCACTCTAACTGGCTTTGTGAGGGAAGATGAAAACTCTGTACACTTGTCCCTCCACATGCTTTCTGTGCCCCAATGTGTTCAAACAGATAGGAACTATGTGAACATGATTCTGAGGGTCCTCTCAATGGGTTAACGTGTGCAGGGGATAGGAGCTATGTGTAAAGGCTTCTGAGAGTGCTATCAATAGCACAGGGTGTGCACAGAGGTAGAGGCTGTGTGTACAGGCCCCTGAGAGAACTCATACAACAGTAACATGTGTACAGGGTGATGGGGGCTATGTGTAGGCGTCTGAGAGCACTCTCAATAGCCCTGGGTTAGTAGGGAGGAAAGCGCTATGTGTGCTCCCCTGAGAATGCTCTCAATGGCCGTGTGTCTTTATAGAGGTAGGTGCTATGTTCACAGGCATGAGAGAGAGCTCTCAAGTGATCTGTATGAATGTAGGAGCTATGCACACATGTAAGTGCTCTTGTGGGTGAAGGGAGGTAGTAGACATGCATAGAGGTGTGGGACTGCTTGCATGGGGTCTGGGTATGAAGGGATGTAAACAGAGTCCTGGGGTGTTCCTAGTGACGCTGTGTGTGCACGCTTGTAGGAGTCATGTGCAGAGGCCACTAATAACTCTGTGTTGTGGGGTATGCATGGCAGTAGGTGCTATGTACACAGCAGGACAGCTGCGTGAACACATTGTACCCTAGAGGCAGGCAGGCCAAGGGCCAGTGCCACGCCTGTTTGCCCACAATCCACAGTGCACAACGTGCAGGAAACTGGTATGAAACACACATGACGTGATTTAGGCTTGGTGCCCCAGCCAGCTCCTGAGGGTGTTTGGGGGGAGCTTCTGTGCTATTAATTCCCACCAGGCTTTGTGGATGTGCTGCAGAGGCAGGGCACTGGGCACGTGCATTAGACAGGTCCCTGGATTTGAAACACAGCAGGCAAAGTTTGTGTGACAGGGCAGTGTGCAAAGAACGGGCAGACAATGTGCACAAAGGCCTGCCTCAGGGCACGCAATGCAAAGTGCATGGGAGGGAAACTAAAGTGCAATTATGCAATCCTCACTGTGCAAGGATTGGTCAAAGAGATCACACTGTGGAAAGAAAGATGTAGGGACACTGAGTAGGTCAATGGTACAGGAAACCTAACCAAATGTGTAAAGTGCATCCACTGCATACATACTATGTTCAAGGGCCAAGAAGAATTTTGGCCTGTACCCATTAAAAAACGTTTTGTGATGAATCATTCCCACTGCGTAATAAACAGACTTTGGGACACTGTGTAATGCTAATGCCCATCCATTACTCAGTTATGTGATGCCAACGCATGAATTGCAAAATATACACGCAGGGGGCGCGCCTCCTGTGATTTGCACCATGCACACAGTGGAAATACACTCCTCCCATATAATTTGCAAAATGTGCATTTCGGAAACACACTTAGTAAGTGCATATGATATGACTGGTGATATACACGGACTTCAGGAATAAACGGACACCACACCCTCATGGCCAGTTGCACCCACGTGCCCTAGTTTCACTGGACCAAGTTGGTACATTTTACTGTTGGCTCTAGAAAATAGACTGTGGGGGCATGGGAAGGATCCAGAAGAGAGGAGGGCAGGTAAGCCTGGAGAGGAGAGGAAAGAAGGAGGTAAAAGTACCAGAGAAGAACTAGCAAGTGATGGTCACTCAGCAGTGTTACCCAAAATACTAATCCGAGTCTATCTGCCGTCCCCACTGCGACATTGGCATGAACAGGCGTGTGCTCCTTCAAGGAGCTGACTTTGACACTCCCTTCTGACAGCTGTGGCTCTCCTCTGCCCCATTTCAAAATGTGCTCTGCGGACTGCGGAACCTCTTTCAATAACTCTAACAACTCAAGGACACCACTACAACACGTGGCTGTGTGGATTGCAAGTTAGAGCCACGGAAATTGTCTACCAAACCCCGACAAACAATATAAAATTATGTCAAAAAACGAAAGTCAGGAAAACACTGCCAAAATGTGCACATCAGTGAAAACCACAAACAAGTAAAAATGAACCTACAAGTACGTTTTAACTATTATTTTACATTGGATAACATGGCAATGCACCCATTCATTTAACAAAGAATGTATGCGAGGATCAATCTGACCTGGTGTGATACCCCAGTCAAGCAAATGGTGGCCTGATTCGAATCAGTGTCAGTGAATTGGCCATTGTGGATAGAGGTGGTGTATCCACAATGATGCTGAAGCAAGATAAGCAGATATTATGCATATTTCAAGCTAGTTAACATGTCTCCACGAATAACAGCAGCTGTACACTTATGTTTCCCATGTGCTTAGGTTTGTGTTAAGTGTAAATGGTCTGGGTATTCCATGTACTTGTGTTGTAGGTTCTTTTGTGAAGGGTGTGGTTGATTACTTTTCTCTATGTGGAAAGTAGGTCTTGTTTAAAGTGTTCTTCATGTGACACCAGCCTTGTATCAATCGGTGGCATCGTCGGGGGGCTTCATTGAACTCTCAACCTTAATTACACTCGTCCAGAGTTCGAAAATGTAACGTCCAGTCACTTATGTGAAGTATTGACTTGGATTAGTGTTTTTTAGATTTCAGTTTTTTTCTTCCTTTTTTTAGCCAGTGCTTCAGTGAAACGTGCCATTCAGTAAGTTACACTACATCCATATCTTAATATGAGGATAGACCCCGCGTTAAGCCTGCAGGCAGTGGCATTACATTGCCCCTCGTGAGCAACTACACTCAGCAGAAGATACAATGGGAGAGTGGGGCACTCAGCACGCAAAAAAAATTCTTACCTTTCAGTCGGCAGTCTGGCTGCTGCCCTCAGCCTCAGCCACAGCCTCCCTCGAGTCACCTCCTGCTTCTGCTGTCTGCTGATGGATTAGGGTGACCAGATTTCCAAAACGAAAAACTGGGACGACCAACAACATAAAAGAGGGAGTAACACGTTGCAGCCCACCAATTACCGCCCCTCCCCAACCAGTGGCGTAACACATGGTCTGGGGGCCCCCCTGCAAGCCATGCTGAGGGCCCCCCCAACTCGGCAACAAATCACGGGTCGCGCCACACGCTGGGCCGGCCTAGATTACCACGCTTGCACAATACGCACAAACGTGTTGATGAAGGGGTATACCACACACTGCACTAGGAGAAAGATATAAATATGTGTTTTAATGCTATATACAGCACACTTTCTGAGAAAAATTGCCTAAAAAGCCACAGTGTTTGGTATTGTTGTGTAGGGTAACAGCAATCCAATACATGCAAGTCACCAACAGTGTACATGAACATTAATGCTTTTAAAAATGCCATGCCACAATGAAAACATGCCCAGCTGGCTGCACAATGTAGACCAGTGTAGACACATAATAACATTACAGTAAAGCATGCCAGGCCACATTAAGACATGCCTAGACTGGTTGCACCAAAATGCCAGTCGAAGTAATAAGACTCATAAAGAAGAGAGCACACATTCAAGCCTGCGTCTCTGCGGCCTCTAACAACACAGCCAAACTCTTTAAAATCTGCAAGGAACTGGCCAATCCTGTTGCGGTTTCTACCTCTCCTCTTCCCTCAACAGGTCCTCTGTACAGCTTTGGCCTCTCGCTTCTCTGCTAAAACTCAGGACATCCTGTCCACTATCTCCTCTTCCTCTACCTCTTCCTCTCTCGGCTCCCTTTGGCCATCTCTCCCTCTCCTCCTCCTTTCTCCTCTTTCTCTCTAACACCTGACTAGGTTTCTAGACAAGTCCCACCTATGGAAGTGTCGGCGAAACAGGTGCTCGCCTGCTCCTCCAGAACCATTAAGGACCACATTGACACCTTTGATCCATTTCTGTAATCATACTTTTGCCACCGGAACTTTCCCCTCTCCCAAACTCTTGGAAAAGCTGGCCAACTGCCAGCTTACACTCCAAACTGAATCTGTTGGTTGTCTCCATGACCATCAGTCTGGCTTAAGAGCTGCCAGAGGCACTGAAACTGCTCTCCTGATCACCTGTGAAGATCTGATCTCTAACCTTGATTCCAGCATTCCTTCTGTCCTCATTATCCTGGAACTTTCCTCTGCTTTCGACATGGTCAACCATGCCATCCTGATCAATTGACTCTGTGAGAACCTGGGCATCATGGATCAGGCCCTGGAGTGGCTGACCTCCTTCCTCTTGGACCGCCCCTCCCAGGTCCAACTTGGTCCCTTTCACTCTGTCACCTCTCTCTACATGTAGCGTTCTCCAGGGCTTTATCCTCTCACCCTGGTTTTTCAACCTCTACTTGGCCCCTTTGACCCACCTAATCACTACCTTGTCCTCTAATTTACAGTGTTATGCGGATGACACTCAGCTTTCCTTCAGGCTCCCCTCAGCCTCTCCTCTCTCGCTCATTCCTGGTGTCATCTTCAACTCCACTCTCTCTCTCTCCTCACATCTCGGACGTAGCCATGAAATCCCACTACCAGCTGCACCTCCTCAACGGGACTCTTACATTTTTCACTTTCCCCCAGAAGCTCACTGTCTCCAGAGCTCTGGTTCTCTCTAGGGTGGACTACTGCAACAGCCACTTTCTCAATCTGCCTTCCTCTACTCTCCGCCCTCTGCAACTAATCCAGAACAGGACTGCAAGACTTATCCTTGGCTTCAAGCCCAGGGACTGTATCTCTCCAGCCATGAAATCTCTCCACTGGCTCTCGGTGGCTGCAAGGATCAAGTTCAAGACCCTTTTCATTGTCCACAAGGCTTTCTGGGGCTGGAATACGCACTACATCCAACGCTATCTGCCAAAATACCTTCCTTCTCAAGCCCTAAGGGTTAGATGCTTCTCCAGGCAGAGAGTGGGGGATGGGTAGATCCTTCTCCCCTGCAGGTGCCTCCCTCTGAAATGGCCTCCCTGACCCTCCCAAACTTGAGCCGGACCACCTGACGCTCTTGAAGCAGCTCAAAACGTTCCTCTTCTCCTCTGCTTTCTCTCTCTGCCTCCCCTGCTGACCTACCTGTCCGCTGTACCAACTGGTTGCTTGGCTACCCTCTGTCTCACTGAGTCCAGGCTCTTTCTTGATCAGTCACCTTTGCACTGCCTCTAGGCCTACCACGCATTTAGGGGCTGTAACTGTAACCCTACAGTCCCTTGTTCTCCTTGCACTACCCAGAGACACGCTGCCCTGGCGGCACTTACTCAGAGCATTGCTGCCGTGTTTTCCCCTCCCCTCTCCCTTGCACTTCCCCCCTCCCTTTCCCCTTGCACTTCTCGTTCTCACACTTGCAAGATCTGAATGACACAAGGCTTACTAAGATCATTTGTCTTGTCCTCCCTCAGTTTTCCTTCCCTTGTCTTGTCGTGCCTAAAAAAGCTTGTGTACAGGTGTGTTATATATGACTTATTATATCATAACATATCATTTTATCACAGATGCCCAGAAAAATATACAGTGCCGCAGTAAGAAACGGCTAGAGTGGCAGAACCCAAATGTCAGTCTAGCCAGGAATTACACTTAGCAGGACTGCTCTATCAGAAATGCCCAGTTACAAAAAAGTCATACCAAACTGAGGAATGACTAGACTGGCCTCTCTAGCCACTAATGCCACATATCATGCCTGCATAGCATGGACAAGGGCAACCATTATGATTTATTGCACAACCCCACGCCCTACACATCCCTTCTCCCTCCCATCCCCTACCCCAACCTCCAAAATCAGCTCATTGGCCCAGAATTACCTGCATGTCCCTCTTCCTTGTCCCAGTGCTTACGTATGAGGCTCCTTGCCTCACTGGTAAGTACTGGGATGGGGCAGAGTGGGACTAGGAGTAATGAAGATTACAGGTAGCTAAGTCAGGCATTACGTTCATGTACCTCTACCGTATCCCAGTACTTGTGCATGAGGCATAGTGCCTCATACACAAGTACTGGAATGAGGAAGAATAGGCATAGGTGAAAGATGATTACCAATAATTAATTAATTAATCAAGGCATTAAACACAAGTAGTGGTGGAACACCATTGAGCTGACTGGGTTTCAGCACTCCTCCCCCCACTGAAATTGTGGGCTATGTTGACTTGACCTGGCTGACCTACAGAGCAGTTGCCGGACAGAAAAGGACACAGATGTTAAACGGCACCTGGGTTTTGCCGTTAACAAGGGCCCGGCCCAGCAATTACTAATGTACAGCATTTCACTGTTAGTACCTGCATTCAAATACCAAATTTTTTAAGCAATTGAAATTGCGATGTGGGTTTAGTACTTGCTTGCCAGGGGAGTGATTGGAAGGGTAGAGAGGAAACAGGAGACCAGTCATTCTCACAGCAGTCCATAAGTGGGTGCTTTAGACCTAAAGGAGAGATTTAACTGCTTGTAACATTGAAGCTGCACTAGAATAGTCTCATTAAAATGCGTAAGGAAGTTAGATGCCGCCACATAAATACGTTTTCTCCGCCCCACCACACGTGAAGTTAGCGCCTCTCCCAACATTTGAAGGGTTAGCCTCCCTGAAATGTAGGTTTTGTTGTGCCCCTGAACACAAGCACGCACACCATTCACCATATATAACACACACACACACACAGCCATCCATATATTTAAGAGTGCACTCTTTCAACATACAAGAACACCCAGGCAGCCACCCGTACATTTAAGTGTTCTCCCTTTCACCACACAGCCACACACACCCAGCCACCTGCCCATACATTTAATTGTGCACCCTTTCACCATACAGGCACACCCAGGCAGCCACCCATACATTTAAGTGTAAGTGTGCATCCTTTCACCATACATGCACACCCAGCCACCCATACATTTGTGTGCACCCTTTCACCATACACTCACACCGTCAACTATACATTTAAGTGTGGACACTTTCACCATAAAGGCACACCCAGGCAGCCACCCATACATTTAAGTGTACATACTTTCACTGTACACACACACACACACACGCATAACCAGCCACCCATACATTTGTGTGCACTCTTTCACCATACACTCACACATGCACACGTCATGGGTTGAGGGGAGCCATAATGCTTCAAAAAATTCATTTGGCCTCATTAGGACCCTGGCGGTGACGGTATGAACGGTGGCGGTAGGGCATCGGCACCGTTGATACTGTCCCGCCGCATTATGAGTTCTGCTCGCAGGTTCCCGACAGCCCGCCAGGTCTTACCTGGCGGGCTGTGTGGCACCAGCGAGCATAACTTGTAATTGCGCCGTCACCGTTAACAACGGTGCCGGCACAACCATGCTCCCCACCACCATTCTGCCCTATAGGGGGATCGTGAGCCCGGCAATACCGCCACCCACGAATGGGAAATTACCGGCCCATTCAGCTTGTAATGGGCCGGTTATTGCCTATTCGCAGGAGGCAGTGCCATGCTCGTAATGAGGCCGATGTTTCTTTTTCAAGTCACTCTGACTTCATAAAGAAATTATTTCTGTTAAGGACTAAACCATAATGGAAATAATTTCTTTATGAAGGCAGAGTGACTTCAAAAGTTTATTTTTGAAGTCATAGGCTTCCCCCACCCCATGACAGGGAGGCCTCCAGCCTAGGGTCTTCATGTCATGGGGTGGGGGTAGCCACCAGACTTTTTGTATTCACTCTGCCCTTCATGCAGAGTGAATTAAAAAGAAAATGTAAAAAGGTAGACATTTTTTTTTTTTTTAACATAAGTGGGGCCCCCTTCCAGAACATGTGGTTGCGGGGGCCCCCACACCGCGGGGGGTGCAGGGACCCCTGTTATGCCATTGTCCCCAACACGCCCCCACAACCACCACCCAATCATATTTCCAGCACTTCTCGTTTTTATAAACTGTATATGATCTCATTTGTGCCGTTTTGTCTGTGAATCTTGGCATGTTAATTCAAAACAAGCGTTTGCTCTCATTCATATTATATGGCTTGCTGTACAGCCATTTTCAATGCAGTCTCTGTGGCACAGTCAATAAGTGCTGTGACTTGTACCTGAAAGTTTGGGGGTTCGAGCCAATCCTCCAGCTCCAACATGCTGAAATGTAAAATACAATTTTAATTACCATAATCGTGGCGCTTCTGCACCAAAGAGGCCCTGCAAGACAGAGGCCTACCGGGGGATGTCCCGGTGTCCCGGTGGGGCAGTCCAGCCCTGGGCCCCATCCACGGTTTGCTAAACATTCTTTTCTCATTGTTAGTTTTGGCTACTGGGTG
This sequence comes from Ambystoma mexicanum, assembly GCF_040938575.1. NCBI lineage: Eukaryota > Metazoa > Chordata > Amphibia > Caudata > Ambystomatidae > Ambystoma > Ambystoma mexicanum. The sequence goes on from NC_090934.1 coordinate 462,120,559, forward strand.
GCTACAAAGCTCACCTATAACCCCAAACTACTGCATTAGAGTACAGTTGGGGAGAAATGGCATATGAGGAGGAACACAAAGCTTGTAGTGTTGTTTGGATATTTACCCATCCATTTACTGCCAACTGCCATGTCAGTCCCCATGGCCAGTCCCACCCACTCCCTTGCCCCCACACTGCCCAAAACACATCCTCATTGGATCTCTGGGAGTCAGCTGTATCCAGTGGTCAAAGTGTACGAAAAGAAGTAGTGGAGCTATGTTCTCTGCTGGCTTGCCCCCGCTCCACACCATCACCACGCCCCCTCCGACGGGCAATCCAAACCCCCAAACATACACACCTGCTGTTTGAGGAATGTTCGGTGCAGTGCAGTGAAGTGCAGGTTTAACTTCTCGCTACAATTTTATTTTAAAACTAAACAATTCCAGAACGATTTCTTTTTCAAATAAAAGTATAGGAACAGTAAATAAAAAAAGTGAGGAGCACCACTTCCAAACATTCCTGCCCACTTTGACCACTGGCTTTATCACGTCTTACCATGACACTGTGTGTTCAAAAAGTCTGCCAGTATTTTTTCAAAGCAGTCTTCCGAGAGTTAATGACTTAATTGGAGCTGCAAACTTTCTACTGGTATAATACAAATGTCTTAACCATGTCTGCTTTCAGCCAATTGATTTGCAAGCACTGTGTGTATTCTTCACTGAAGTCCTGTTAAAAACAAGCATTGGCAAAGCCAAGATATGTGGTTTGTGTATAAGTACTAGGCAGTTGCCAGGCCCTACTATTCTACGCCGTTTTCAGCTGTTACCATTGATGGCCAGGAAATAGCACCTAGGCAGTCCCTTGCAAATGCTTTTCCCATGCCTGCACAAAAGCCAAAACTGTTGTCATGGCTAACGTGTGTTGCAAGTGCAATTTATCGAACAGTCATTGTGTAACCTTTAGTGCGGCTACATTCCTTTTTTGCTTTACACTTGTGTAGTATATGGTAGCCTTCAATCCCATACACAAGCCTGGAAATAATATTTTCATTATAGGCTACCTATGACTTCACTATTAATCTACAATATGAAAAAGACATCACTAACTACAGATGGTTTGTTATGCCACAATGCCTGCTGCTTGAGCCAGCACAAAGGTGCATTTCAGATGCCCCTGAAGCACTTAAATAAATCAGTGTCAAGTTCTTCACATTCCTTTCCTGCTAAAGCAGCTTTATTTGTCACTTTACAGCCATTAGTTGATAAAAATGAATTCTAAGTGTTAGGGAGAATTCTCTTAAAAGGGTAATTTCCCTTACCTATAGAGTCCCCCAGCAGCTTTGCTGGATTTGAAGGGTTTATTTGTTTCTCCTGCTAAGAGTGAGACTTTTTTTCCCACTCTTAGACATATTGCTGATGTGTGTTTTAGGCTATTTTTGTGCTTATGGTCTATGGGGTTTTTCTCACCGTCATAGGTATCATCTTTTTGCATGTGTGTTACACAGCACCCTCAGTGCAGTAACACGGGGGTGTCATAGTAACCCCCAAACATAGACTCCATTCCCTGGGACTGACTACTGTCTCCCAGGGCATGTAAAGTCCCCATTGACTTTACTAGTCAATGGTTATGAACAAAACCAGTACAACCCATCTTACTATGGAAGTACTGGAAAGGGTTAATAGTTTTTCCCTAGTGTTCATTTTCGACAGGGTACCATCCAGTCCCTCCCTCCAAAGTTTCTGGCTGGTGGCAGTGGTTACTACCATAAATATTCGACCGGAAAAATTTTCCTATGGGATTTTCCCATTGTTCGAGGCTACCACTTTTACTGACAGCCTCTAACAAACCGCTGGTTTATTTTATTATTAACTTTACTCTGGTAGGGTTTTATTGCCAGATCTTTGATAATATTTCTTTGTCGTGTCTTTCACTGAAATCCTAACCCAGGTCGGGGATCCTTTGTTTGTCCTTTTGGCGGGCTTCTGCACAGAAGCCCTCCTTTCGGCGCCACTGAGTATGGGGTAGATAGGATGTTTGGGAGGGGCAGTAGGCACCCTGGACAGGGTTACCTAGGCAACCCAAGTCGCACTCTGCCCTGATAGGCTGGGAGTTTATCCCGCCAGGATAACCACCCCACTGTGGGAGTGACAGCTAGGCTGATGAATGGGTTTTTTTCTGAATAAAGGCCGGGCTCTGAGGACTGGAGGACAAAACGTCACCAGTGGACCTAAGAAATCCGCAGAGGAGAGAAGCCGAAGACCTCTGCAACAACTGAACCACCGGTGAAGCCCTGCTGCAGATCCTCACCACTTTTCTCCAACGACCCAAGAAGATCTTCACCTGCAAGAGCATTCTTCCCTTGAACTGGTGGGGCAAACCAGTTCGCCAATCGCCTTCCAGGACCTGCTTTGGTCGAATCACCAGTTCCAAGCACTCATAGACCGGATAGCCAGACACCCGTCCCCATGACCGCGATTTAAAGGAGCGTACCTTTTATTCCGTTTTGGCATCACCACGGCTGGCTTCATCCCTGGGCAGTGAAGTGACTCGAACTTTCCTCCAAGACAAGAGCCTCTCTTCCTCTGCTGGATATCCTGAACTGCAGGAACTGCCAGGAACTACCGCCACCGCAGGAGCCTCATCCACTTTTAAGGTAAATTGTTCTGCCAGGCCTCCCGTTTTGTTGGGTACTGCTAAAGGTGTTTTAAATCCTTTACTTACCTTCTGGGCTGGCCGCCCCTTTAATCTAACATTGTCTTTTACCTTCTGCAACCGCCTTTTCAAACGTTAAACAAAGACTTGACTGCAGCTACTAGAACAGTTTGATCCTGGGTACTTTGCTTTGTACCACAGGCCTATTGACTCTGGCTAAATCTGTTACAACTGCCTTCTCTAGATTGCTTTTCCTCAAGAAATGTATTGGTGTACCTAAACTCTGATAACCTCCTTTTTCCTTCCCCTTTAAATATTGTGAAGTGCCATTTTGCTTGGTTTTCAACTAAGTATTGCTTATGCTAAAGCACTGCCTTGCCTAACCTGTTCACAATCCAATTGGGAAGTGTTGCTGGGGTCTTCATGAGTCTAATCCTGTATACCTTGACCTTTACCTGCCTCTGAAGAAATTGTTAGAGTGCCATTTCTGCTTGGTTTTACACTGTGCCATTTTGCTCGGTTTTCACCCTTGCTCAAACTTGTCTACAATTTAATTAGGGAGTTGTGTATTCTTTTCTTGACTGTTTTAACTTGCTTTATTGATAGTGATTTGTGTGTGGAATTAAGAGTGTGTAAAATAAATATATGTATTCTTTTTTTACAAAGCTTTGGTCAGTGTTTCCTTGTTCCATAGTATTGTAGTCCTATTGTGTAAACCCTGAATACTGCTCATCTCCCTCTTGAGATAAGTCTGGCAGCTCAGCCACAGCTACCAATTAAATCTGTGTGGTACAGACTGATGCCAAAGCGGATTTATTGCATAGACCTGTAGTCTTAATCTTCTGTAGTGCTCCCTAAGGGAACTGCATAGGATTCTGCCTAACACTGGTGTACAGCGGTGAGGATAAAGTATTGAGTTTACATTTTAGAATGCTGCTAGTACCTTGTGTAACTAACCACAAGGCTTAACAATCACTAAAATTTTATTTTAAACAAAAGTCAAATATGGAAAGATATAGCCAGGAGACCCTCCTTGTAAATACTGCTGATTATTTAAGGAATCTGTGCAGACAGAAAGTATTCCTGCCAAAGCCAAGAAATCAGAGTTGATTCAAAGATGATTGTTAGAGAAACAAAGTCTGGAGAATGGGGCTGTAGTGCCTAATCCTCCAGCAACTGTAGCAAACATTGAGGATGATAATGTTGATGTTGTTATTGTTGAAGCAGATGAGGAAGTGGAGGCTGACAATGTAACCCCCTCTGGCCTTCTGCCTGCTCAAAGGCCTCAAGCATTTTCTACTGGACCTTTGTCAGGTCCCACATTAAGTCCTGAGTTTATCTTCCTAGAGAAATTAGGCTTGAACTTGAGTTCAAAAGACTTAAGGCCCAATCTGAACAGAAACATCAAGAACTACGGCTCAGAGGAATGGAGCTCAATCATGAGTTAGAGATGAAGGAATTGTCTTTGGAAAACTCTTCTCTCCCTGGATCCTCTAGAACTTCCAGTCCAAAGGGCCCCCGGATGCCTAAAGAGATTGTGGGTATGTATGAACCTAAGTTGGATGTGTTAGATTGGTTAGCTATATTTGAGTACAATCATGAGCTCCAGGAAATCACAGGGAATCAGTTGCTTCCCTTGTTATTCTCTAGGCTCCCCCCTGTTGCATCCGATGTGGTAATGGAGTTGGGGGAGGTGGATAGGATGGACTGTGAATGTGTGAAAATAGCTTTGATAGCTAGATTTGGGAATATCTCTTCCCAGTACCTTAAGAGGTTTAGGACCCTCAAAAACATGATGGTTGCCCTTGGGCTACCTGGGTGTGTGAATGTTTGAAAAACTTAGATGGTTGGATTAAGGGTTACAGAGTTAACACTTATGAGGGAATGAGAAATCTTGTAATGTTGTCTATTTATGATGCCTGCTCTCCTGAGCTCATGCAGCACTTGGCTGATTCTAAGGAAATGGATCCTAATAAGTTAGGCAAGGCTTCTGACTTGTGGGTTGCCAACAGGGCTACTCACAAGGAATCTGGGGCAACTCAGAAGAAGGATGAGGGAAAGCAGCCACCAAAAGAGAACCAAGAGAATTCAAATACCTCCCATCCCAAAGAGGGCCACAAACAACAAAATAGCCAGGGTAAGCCACCTGGGAAACCAAATAGGGCTAGTCAACCCTCTGCGGCCCAACCAGAGGCAGGTCAGCAGAAACCCCCATTCCTGAGAGCATTTGGAAAATGCTATGTTTGTGGGTCTACTGACCATGTAAAGGGTGATCCCAGATGCAAGAGTAAACCTGCAGGGATCAGCACAGTCTCCTTGGCCTTCTCCTCACAGGAAGAAGTACAAATGGCTAGTGCCCATTATAAATAGTTTGCTGAAGCACCCTTGGGCCTTCAAGCAGCTATATCCTTAGAGTCCATGGGTCTGATTAGAAATCAGAATAGGGGTGTGTATGACTCCCTTCCAGAAAACTCTAAAAGTATATTACATGGACAGTGTTCTTGTCAATGGCCAGGTCACTCCTGCCAGGAGAGACAGTGGGGCCAGGAGAACCACAGTGGATGAAAGCTTTTTCAATCCTGAAGATGTTGCTAAGGCACCCAAAGGTCCCACTACATTTTCGGGAGGACCTGTCTAGTTGCTTCCTATTCTACCAGCCCTCATTCAGTGTAATAACATGACAGTGAGGATTCCTGTCACTGTTGAGACTGAGGTGCCTGGGAGAGTCCTGTTGGGGAATGATCTAAACACTCTAAGAGTAGTATCCAGTACCCCCAGGTCTCCCAGTAAGGAGACACAGGACCAAACCAAATTGGCTAGAGAGGCCACCTTAAGGGACCACTCTAAGCCTGTGGGAACCTCTACCGAGAACCCCACTACAAGCCCTACTGTTAATAAGTTGACCTCTAACACAGGTGAATCTGAGGCTAGAATGTTAGGGAAATGGGAGCCCCAACCAAGCTCCACCATTGACCATCCAATTATAATGTCTTTGACTCCCCCTGCTTCTGAGGAAGAGGTGGATAGACGAATTGGACCCCTCTCTAGGCCTGTGAGAACTGGTAATTCTCAAAGATGGTGGAAATCCAGGAAAAATAGGCCTAAGGCTAAAACCCTTAAGGCTGTGAACTCTTCTACTGAAGACTCCAAAGGAAAACCTAGTGTTAGGAAAGAAACTCCTCCACCAGGTAAAATCCGATCTCAGAAGAAGAAAAAGTCTGTACTTGGCTTGAACTCTGACCCTCCAACCAGGATGCCTGAGACCCAACCTGCTCTTGAAAGAGAGGTGGTGAGGAACCTTGGGGGGCCTTCTAGATCTAAGGGAATCCTTCTTAAGAACCCCTGCGAAAGCCTATCTTGGGTTCAGAAGTTGTTGTAACTTCAAGGGGACTGTTAGTTCAGCTCCCTTATATTTTGAAGAATAAAGATGTACCAGAAAGGGTTTGTAGGTCATATAACTTACAAATGAAAACCTTCGAGCATAGATCAGGATGTCACCACCAAAATGCTGATGGTCTCTCTAGGATGTTTTTAACCAACTAGAGGTAAGAAACTCATCCAGGAGTGGATTAGATCCTCCTGTCCCTTAGTCTGGGGGTTGGGGGCGAGTGTTAGTGAGAATTCTCTTAAAATGTTAATGTCCCTTACATATACAGTCCCCTAGCAGCTTTGCTGGATTTGAAGGGTTCATGTTTTTCTCCTGCTAAGAGTGAGACTCTTTTTCCCCCTCTTAGACATATTGCTGATGTGTGTTTTAGGTTATTTTGTGCTTATGGTCTATGGGATTTTTCTCACCCTCATAGGTATCATCTTTTTGCATGTGTGTTACACAGCACCCTCAGTGCAGTAACATAGGGGTGTCATAGTGACCCCCAAACATAGACTCCATACCTTGGGACTGATACTGTCTCCCAGGGCATGTAAAGTCCCCATTGACTTTACGAGTCAATGGTTATGAACAAAACCAGTAGAACCCATCTTACTATGGAAGTAGTGGAAAGGGTTAATCGTTTTTCCCTAGTGTTCATTTTCGAGAGGGTACCGTCCAGTCCCTCCCTCCCTCCAAAGTTTCTGGCTGGTGGTTACTACCATAAATATTTGACCGCCAATATTTTCCTATGGGATTTTCCCATTGTTCGAGGCTACCACTTTTACTGACAGCCTCTAACAAACCGCTGGTTTATTTTATTATTAACTTTACTCTGTTAGGGTTTTATTGCCAGATCTTTGATAATATTTATTTCTCGTGTCTTTCTCTGAAATCCTAACCCAGGTCGGGGATCCTTAGTTTGTCCTTTTGGTGTGCTTCTGCACAGAATCCCTCCTTTCGGTGCCGCTGAGTCAGGGGTAGACAGGATGTGTGGGAGGGGCAGTAGGCACCCTGGACAGGGTTACCTAGGCAACCCAAGTCGCACTCTGCCCTGATAGGCTGGGGGGTTATCCCACCAGGATAACCACCGCACTGTGGGAGTGACAGCTAGGCTGTATGAATGGGGGGTTTTCTGCATAAAAGCAGGGCTCTGAGAATTGGAGGACAAGACGTCGCCACTGTACCTAAGAAATCCAAAGAGGAGAGAAGCCGAAGACCTCTGCAACAACTGAACCACCGGTGAAGCTCTGCTGTAGATCCTCACCACTTTTCTCCAACGACCCAAGAAGATCTTCACCTGCAAGAGTCTTCTTCCCTTGAGCTGGTGGGGCCTTCCAGGACCTGCCTTGGTCGAATCGCCAGTGCCAAGCACTCAGAGACCGGATAGCCAGACACCCGTCCCCCACAACCGCGATTTAAAGGAGCGTACCTTTTATTCCGTTTTGGCATCACAGCGGCTGGCTTCATCCCAGGGCAATGCAGTGGCTCGAACCTTCCTCCATGATGAGAGCTTCTCTTCCTCTGCTGGATCTCCCGAACTGCAGGAACTGCCAGGAACTACCGCCACCGCAGGAGCCTCATCCAGTTTTAATGTACATTGTTCCACCAGGCCTCCCGTTTTGTTGGGTACTGCTAAAGGTTTTTTAAATCCTTTACTTACCTTCTGGGCTGGCCGCCCCTTTCGTCTAACATTGTCTTTTACCTTCTGCAACCGCCTTTTCAAACGTTAAACAAAGACTTGACTGCAGCTACTAGAACAGTTTGATCCTGGGTACTTTGCTTTGTACCACAGGCCTATTGACTCTGGCTAAATCTGTTACAACTGCCTTCTCTAGATTGCTTTTGCTTTTATTGTGAAGTGCCATTTTGCTCGGTTTTCACCTAAGTATTGCTTATGCTAAAGTACTGCCTTGCCTAACTTGTTCATAATCCCATTGGGAAGTGTTGCTGGGGTGTTTAGGAGTCTAACCCTGTATACATTGACCTTTCCCTTCCTCTGAAGAAATTGTTAGAGTGCCATTTCTGCTTAGTTTTACACTGTGCCATTTTGCTCAGTTTTCACTCTTGCTCAAACTTGTCTACAATTTAATTAGGGAGTTGTGTATACCCTTTTGACTGTTTTAACTTGCTTTAATGCGAGTGATTTGTGTGTGGAATTAAAAGTGTGTAAAATAAATATATATATTCTTTTTGATACAAAGCTTTGGTCAGTGTTTCCTTATTCCATAGTATTGTAGTCCTATTGTGTAATACTGCTCATCTGCCTCTTGAGATAAGTCTGGCTGCTCAGCCACAGCTACCAACTAAATCTTTGTGGTACAGACGGATACCAAAGGGGATTTATTGCAAATAACTGTAGTCCTAATCTTCTGTAGTGTTCCCTAAGGAAAATGCATAGGATTTTGCCTAACACTAGGTACTAGGATTATTTTGTTCACTGCTTTAGTTTAAAATGGGAGAGCAAGAATGTATTGGCATGTGGTCATTTATTTTAAATCACAAAAGGGTTTTGAGGTGTACTTTATTAAACTGCTTAAAATATTTTTCAGCAACACATTATGAGCTGCCTAGTACTGTTTTTATGAATCCAAACATATTCTAAATGCATTGTATTTAAAACAAATAAAAGATCTCTTACATTAAGTTAAACAACTGGCCAAGTATTAAAGGGGATGACTGTTTGTGGTCATGTATTGTAAGAAATAAAATACCCCCAGGCAGTATGTAAAAAAGATATTGCAAGTCAACTCAGTTTACATGACCTTATGAAGGAACTTGGCATTACGCCTTATGACGTTATTTTGACATACAACTGTTCTGTCTCTTGCAATATCATTTTCATCATACAAAACACATAAACTTTGGCTTATGAAAAACAACCATCTCTCTGCCTAACTACATGTATTGACTTCCTAACCACTGGAGATCAGACTTAAAGATCTGATTCACAAAACACTTCACATCTGTGATATGATATGTGATATGATATTTTATTTATATTGTGCTCATACACAAGTGCGACTGTGCGTCGAAAACACTTGTAACATGCAAACTATTTTCTTTTTAAGTGAAAGCCATACATTTCATCGAAAGAGTTGATTGGTTGGTCTCACACGTTGGACGGTCCAGGGAACAAGAAAATAATAATGGGAGAGCTCAATAACATCCAACCGGATATGTCATCTCAGAGAGTGAACATCTCAAAGTGAAATATGCACATTTAATTTAATGTGCTTTTCCTAACTGATGAAAATGCATGGACAAATGTACATTTGCCTTTCAGCAAAGGAATCGTCCCTAAAAATACATACAGAGAGGACATTTTCCTGTAACATTGTTGTAAAAGTATAAAAGGCATCTTTTATGCCAAAGAAGGTGAAATGAAATAGTCCCAACAGAGGAAAATACTAAAAGGACATATTTTGCACATGTATTCATTGCATTTCCTTTTTTTTTTTAATCAGCATTTGGCCTGGAAGCCTGACAACCTATGTTTGAAACAATTGAAAACACTCTAAACTGTTACTGCAATTGATGAGAGTAAACTAGCTTTAAAACAAGCAAGAGGTATGGAGTCTGCCCCCTGAAAGAATTGAGGAGACACGTCCACCTGAAGGTATCCCTGACTTGGGCCCTGGGACAACCTTCCAACAATCAATGCAACATTCAGCATCCTCTCTCTGTTTCTAGTTCCCTTTGAACTTTTATAACTCATTATTATTTGAATGCACATTTTCTGAAGAAAAAGACACCACAGATGACTGTAAAGACAAGAGGGCGTGTCTTTACTTCTACTCTCTATATGGTAGAGGAGAGGCACAGAGGACCCCAGCCAAGATTCTCTATTGTGGTAGCAATGGACGAGCAATCAAGGCCTAGCTTCTCAGGAGGTGATTCAGGCTGATTCTTAAGTATAGTGTAGTCCCCAAGCACCCACAAAGGAATGTCCGCCTACTGTATTAGTTAAAACACAGTCTATATATAATTAATATTCAAGGTTATGTACAATATCACAATAATTCACTTTGTACTCGGTTATCTATGATGGCAAATATACAGTTCTATGTGGTACCATAATTACTATTAGATCTCTTTAAAGTGCATCAACTGTATGGTTAAATGGCACACAAATCAATTTGTAATGGAAACCAACAATAGATAGAAGAGAAAAGCAGTTGGTTAGAACAAGTGGCAGAATACTGGCCCCGATACCTAGAAACAGTTCAGTGTGGAGATCTCCCCACCTGGGTAACCTGTAGGATAAAGATATATCACAAGCCTAGTCCATATATTGTTCACAAGAGACTTTCCAATAGTTCTACAACCCCAAAGTACCTGGCGTTGTAGCGTTCCTCGTCGCGGAATCGACAGCCCTTCTTGAGTGCCCTCCCTTTAAGGCAGGAGTCTCGGGTCGTCGAACGTCTGATGGAGAACAGGGTGAACTTCGACGGTGAAGTGGCAGCTCCTTTCCTAGCAGTGCTCGTCGATGGGGAAGCGTAAACGTCCTACAAGGAAGAGGCGTGCAGGACACCTCGGTGTCGATAATTCAGGACCGCAAAGAATTTGAATTTGAATTTGAAACATTTCTTATGCGCACCAGGCAGAAAACTGCATTCGGGCTCAGATGTTAACTAGGGAATTGAACATATCGCTGTGGAAGCTGGAAGTAGCCCTGAGTAGTGGTCCTGCCGCATCATGTAGCCATGATTCAGATATGGCCAGGAAATCCAGGTATGAGGTCAGAAATGTCTGTTGCATGGGCCACCAAGGACCTGGCATTTATGAGGGCTCCTTTAAGTGGGTGAGCCTCTGTAGTAGCAGTCGGCTGAGTGGGAGCCATTATTATTGAGTCAGCTAACTTTGGTTTGTCCATGTTATGCTGCTTAGTGGTGACGTACGCGTGAGGCTGGGTAGTGCCTGGGTTGGTATTGTTATGCTTCTCGCGAGTTTGGAAGTTCATTTTCTTATTTGATGAAGGCAGTGATCTTGTGAGAGGTTCATAAAGTTTAGGTAGTCTTGCGCGAAGTCTGGAATTCCTGATTTGTAAGGTGCAAGGGTTACTAGCGAGAGTACTCGATGTGATCGGGAAGCTGGGTAGGCAGTTGATGGGAGGGCTAATTGCTGTCATTCTGGTCATGTTAGATGGGGCTTGTACATCAAAGGGAGGGAGCCAGTCGCTGTGTATTAGGAAACATGTTATACAAAGTATACTGGTGATGTAACAGTTGTGGGTGTTGATGTACATGATATAGCGGTGGATTTTAATGGTGGTACTGGCTCTTCAGGCGGCATACAGTGGATGGTATACTTGTTCAAGGGTATACAATAGGAAATAGCACAGTGAGCAGTGGATCAATTCTAGAGTATGCAGTGAGCAGTAGGCCAATATCAGGTAGTACAGTGAGCAGTAGGCCAGTATCAAGTAATACAGTGATCAGTAGGCCAGTATCAGGTAATACAATGAGCAATAGGCAGGTAACACAGTGAGCAGTAGGCCAATATCAAGTAATACAATGAGCAGTAGGCCAGTTTCAGGTAATGCAGTAAGTAAAGGGTTTGTACAAGGTCCCCAGGTAAATGCAGCAACAAATCAGGCAGATGAGGCAGCTCAACATAGGCATGAGGATAGTACTATAGTCGGGGCAGTGCTAGTCCTCCAGTATAGTGGCGAAATGGGGACTATTAATGGCAAGATTAATATCATGCATTTTTGGCATTAGGATAATAGCAGTGGTCAGTGCATGATAGTCTAGGCTTTCTGGGTAGCACAGAGGTGCCCAATGTTCTTGTGGCGGAGGACGTGTGTTTTTAAAGTGAGCGCACGTGGATGTTTACAGCCGGAGACTCTGGTTGAAAGAATGATTGGTCGGGTCGCGGTATATGCAGGGCGTAAGCGTAATAGGGCATCCGACAGCGAACAGGTGGCAAACAGGAAGTGGGCCTTTTTCCTTGGGCCTTCTACCGTGCACCCAGCTTCCACCTAGCGGGGGCGGGGGATTCCAAATTCCTTCTCTCCTAACCTCCAGTGTTATGCAGACTGCTTGTAACTCTCCTTCAAGCTTCCCTGTTCTGCCTCCTCCTCTTCCTCTCTCATACCTGATTGTCTGTCTGCTATTCAGGCATGGTGCACCACTAACAATCTCTGCCTTAAACCCAGTAAGCAGTGCTTAATTTGTGGGGGTGGTTGCCGGTGCCCAACACCGGCCCTGTTTTTTGGGCACCAGAACTCATGCCGGGCCAGCACACGTGCAATTGCTTTGTTTGTCTTCCGCTTCACTTTGCTTCGATTATAAATCATTGGGATTTGTCATTCTGATCTCGATCTCTCTCGTGCTTGCAGGTTGCAGGCCATGGCTGGCTGGGCTTGGGAGGGGCCAGCAATAGCAATGAACAACAAACTGTTATAAACAGCCAATGAAAACTACCATTCTGTTGTTACTATGCAGTATTTGATACATTCTGTATAGTAACACAGAATGTGCAGTTTTCATTGGCTGTTCTTCTGAGCCAATGAAATTATATGGTGACGTGTTGTTGTTGCTACAGGATGCAGCGCAGCGCCACCTTCATTTCACTAGTTACTGTGAACAGAAGGTGTCGAGGCATGGCGTCGTCGGTCCTGACTTGTGAGAGAGAGAGCCTGCCCTGCTGCACTGTGTGGTGCGGCCTAGTTGCTTCCTGGGGCCCCCTCTGCCTGCCTTTTCATTTGTGCGGGTGCCAGTGTGTGCAACCGCCCACCCCCCACCCTGAGGCCCCGACAGGAGACCAAGTCCCAGCCGGCAAAGCAGGTAAGTCACTTGTTGTTGCATGCGGTGCAACCTGATGCTGTCACAGTCAAGTGATCAGGCAAGGAAGGCCCAGGCTGGGGCCCGGGCGGCAGCACGGTCCCCTGGTGGTGTCCTGACTGCCCAGGAGTCAGGACCCCACCAGGGGCCCATCTGCGCCCAGGCTTCTGTCTGTGTGACCTGTGTACACCGTGCTGCTGACTGCAGTCAGTGCCAGGCCCAGGCCAATTTCTGTGACCAGGGGCTGCCGGCTGCCGCAGACTGAGTCAGATGACTCTGCCGCACGCGGCCGGGCCCATGGATTGTGTCCAAAAGTATGTTTTTAACTTTTTTATTTGAAAACCTGACCTTCCGTGGGGCCGGTGGTCGGGCCCTGCCCCATGGAAGGTAGGTTTTAAAAGAAATAACTTATTTTGAGTGGTGGCTGTGGCCCATCACTTCAAATGTGATGGGCCACAGCTGCCCAAATATACATTTTTTCTTTTAAAATCCTACCTTCTGTGGGGCCTCTGCGCCGCACGCCTATTTTTGTCATCATCAGGCTCAGCATGGCCGTGGTGGCCCCACGGAAGGTAGCCTAAGTGATTGAGGCAAGGCAGGGCAAAGCCCTGGACCGGGCGGGGCATGGGCGGCAGCGTGGTCCCACTAGTGTCTGTCACAAAAGGAATGAATTGTCGTTTACAACTTTGGCCACTTTTTCATTGGTGCCAAGCCTATCTCCTCGAGATTGTATGCCCCAGTCTGACCCTGGATAGCATTCATCTAAAGGAAACATGAACTGTGAATTTTTGCCCGGGTGTTTCCGTTCTTCCTTTTAATGTTATCGGCCTCATTAGTTCACCAACGGACTTCAGCGAGGGGACCCGGAACGGTGCATGTATTGGGCCGAAACCGAACCGGCTGAACTTCACAAGAAAAGCCCATACAAAGACGAACTTCTGAAATGCCATTTCAGGCTTATAGATACACACATGGAAGCTAGACGTGGATAAACATGGTGCACATGCCCACTAATCTGTCGTCATAAATAAAACTCTAGTTGAACATTTGTGCATAATTCGCAACCGTCTTTTGCTGTCATTTTTGTACATAATTCCAGAGCATGTTTTCTATTCTGATGTGTGGTTTATACACCAGATGTGGCCCCTTAACCTGGGTACAATACGCTCCGAGCATGTGCTCCGAATGAGAGCACATGCAATCCTCAGATAGGAATCTTCAGATAGGGAGGTGGGTGTCTGTTACACCCCGCAGTTTAGTGAAGTATGTCAAGAACATGTCAGTGGGAAGGAGATATCCGAACATGCATTCTCCTCTGGCTCCTGAATATTGGGTGGCAAAACATATTTCATTTTTTAATATGTGTTAAGGTGGAACGAGGCCCTAAAGCAGAAGTAGCACAGGCCCTTGATTTCACAACAATGTCTTGCAGAAATGACTTTTTCCAAGTTATACAACACCATGCTCATGCTTGAAGGAAGGGTGAAGGGGGATGCATTTATGAGATGTGATGACTGATAAGGGCTTGAGAGTAAATTGATTACACAAAACACCTGGATGAGTGGACTGAAGAACAGGCTGAGGACAGGGTGGTCTTCCTGGAGGTAACCGATTAGCAATACTTGGTGTACTTTAACAGACTGTCAGATGGGGCAGAAAGGGTAGAGACAAATACAGTGTAACAGTGACTGAAACAGAATGCTTTTTTATTTATTTGCATTTTTAAAGCGCTCACACAGCCCGGGGGCATCGAGGCGCAGTTACAGGAGGAGCATGTCTTAGTTGCGTATTTACTACTAGCCTGTGCCAGCAGCTGCTGCAGCGCCAAACATGTCACATGGAGCAGCAGCAGTGTGATGGGCTGGTGGTGGGCCGATCTAGGTAGGTCTAGCACTGAACTGGCGTGGTCGGCGTGCCCGCGCTGAGGGCGGTGCTACGCCCGCGCTGAGGGCGACGCCGCACCCGCACTACAGACGGCGCCGCGCCCGGCATTATGGGGCCAATATTTTTTGGGCACTGGCACTTATTTTTTTACAAATTAAGCACTGCCAGTAAGAATGATATCCATCTCATTGGGACTCCAGTTCCCTCCTTTCCCCCTACACTCTTGCCACCTTCCATGTGCCCCCCCCCGAAACTCTCCTGTGAAACAAAAAACCTTGGCGTTATCTTTGACTCCTCTCTCTCCTTCTCTCCTCACATCACAGACCTTGCCAAGAAGGCCCACTTTCAGATTCACTTCTTCAGAGGCATTCTTCCTTTCCTACCTTCCCCCAGAAACTCCATGTCTCCAGAGCTCTGGTCTTCTCCAGGCTGGACTACTGTAACAGACTCTCCCTTAACCTACCTAACTCCTCCCTTTGCCCCCTTCAACTAATCCACAATAGAACTGTGAGACTTATCCTTGGCCTCAAGCCCAGGGGCGCCATCTCTCCAGCCCTAAATTATCTCCACTGGCTCCCGGTTGCTGCGAGGATCACATTCAAAACCCTCTGTATCATCCACAAGGCTTTCAACCCAACTACATCCAACTCTCTCTCCCTAAATGCCTCCCTGCTAGAGCCTTTCAGTCTTCTGGCTCCAACTCTCTCCAGATCAGACACGTCTCCAGGCAGAG
This sequence comes from Ambystoma mexicanum, assembly GCF_040938575.1. Lineage (NCBI taxonomy): Eukaryota > Metazoa > Chordata > Amphibia > Caudata > Ambystomatidae > Ambystoma > Ambystoma mexicanum. The sequence continues at coordinate 462,135,963 of NC_090934.1, forward strand.
AGTGGAGGGTAGACATCTCTCCTCTGCAGGTGTCTCCCTCTGGAATGGACCTGGCCTTCTCAGACTTGAGCTGGATCCCCTTACGTTCTGGAAGCTTCTCAAGACCCTTCTTTTCTCTTCCTCCTTTCCTCTCCCCCTCTGCTATTTTTTCTTGACTGGCTTCCTGGTTCCTTCAGAATCTTCAGGGCACCAGGCCCTTCCCTATCAATCTACCCCTGAACTTGGTCTCCTTTGACCCCTCCCCCAACCTGCACGTGCCCTTCTGGTTTCCCTCCCCCTGCACTAGCCTAGCTGGGCCTGCACCCCCTTAGCCATGTTAGCCCGTTCCTCACACTTAGCATGTGGGTGTTTCTGCCCATGCACTCTCTTCTCCATGGGCTCTGTCCACCTGGCCTCCCAGGGCACTCGCTTAACCCTCTGGGACTTCCCCGCTCCTCTCTCCCCTGCACTTCTATGATTGCACTTTCAAGATCTGAATGTCACAAGGCCTAGTAGGACCATTTATGTTTGTAACCCTGCCCCTCCCCCGCCCCCCTTATCTTGTTGCACGTTGAAACACTTTGTGTATAGGCACATTATAAAAACCCAATAAATACAATGAATAAATAAAATAAATCTCTGGGCTAAACACCTCATATAGGCAACAAATTACCCATTCAGATGGTGGACTGTCATGGAACACTGTATTCATATTATTTACACGTCTGATTGATGGCAACATACCCGCATTTGTTGAAGGTTATTGAACAGTTTGAAAGATATTTAAATTATTCAATTACTAATTCAAAGTCTGAAATGATAGGGTGGGGGCAGGAAACCGAGCAGTGGGAGTATTCAGAGGTGAAGGAAAGTACAAGATTTGTATTTGTATTCATTTTTGGTGTTTCGGTTTATATAGCGTCAAGTTAGCTAGGAAGCCTTTGGCAGAAATACAAGTAATTAGGGCTTACTGTAGATCATCAAAATGGGAGGTTATAGTTTATAATAACTTGGATATCCAACACTACAGGGGTCGTATAAACATAGGAGTAGCATGTCCTAAGTGACCCATAGAACTTGCTGAAAAGAAGGGTCTTGATTTCATTCCTGAGCTGCAAAAGTGTTGGACAGTCCTGATTGCACTTGGGATAGTGTTTCTGTAGTCTAGGCATAGCAACAGAAGGCCTTGTTCTTGGTTATCTCCTTGAATGCCAGTTTAATCTCGAGCCTCGCAATGGTATGGAGCACATCCCACTTGAGTTGGTGTAATAGGTTGCTAGGTAGGCTGGTGTTCAGGAATTAGTTGCCTTATGTGTTTTTGAAGAGTATGTTGGCTGGGATGGGTAGCCAGTATAATTCTCTTTTATGGGGTGTATGGTCAAAATCCCAACAATAAGTCAAAACTATGGCATTGGAATACAGTGATGAGGGATTTTAGACGTGAGGAAAGGCACACACTGTGGGTGTTATTTACCCAACCAATAACTGTCCATGGCATATGGGTATCCCCACCCATTACCTGTCACACCTTGGGCAAAACAAATCCACCTGGGACCCCTTTAAGGTAGCTTTCTCAACAAGCAACATTACTTTGTTCATGTTGCTACAAGTGTTATTTCAAAGTAGTCTTTTGAGCGTTAATGGCTGATTTTCAGCTACGAATGAGTTAGTGGTCTAATAAAAATGTTATAATCCAGTGATGCATCGGCCATTTGATTTACAGTGTGTCTTTGTTAAAACTAGAATTGGCAACGGCAGCAGTTTGGGTCTGTGTCAAGTATTAGAAAGGCATTTGCTATACCCTAGTATCATGTGCCCAGGTACTCCGTGGTGCAGCTGTTACAATCATATCGCTAGGTAGTACCTGTATGGCAGTGCATGGCAAATGCCAATAGCATGCCTCCACAAATGCCACATACATTGTTTTTGCCATTGCTTGCTTGATTACGTTCCCTTGTATCAACTGTTGGAGGAAGATTCTGTGTTTGATTAACGGAAGTAATTGGTTCCCAACTAAAGGTACACAACAAAGATATGTTAGTGTGGCTAGCAGAGGAGTTGCTAGTATTCTCGGTAGATGAACGCATGTTATTATTTTTTTATTTATTTTACTTGTATTGCATTTTTCCTGTTTGGGATACATGATTAGACTGATGTCACTCCTTCGTTGAACATTGGGTGGGTGGGTTAGCTTGAAATGTAGAACATATTGTCACAAGCAATCATAAAAAAGATGTTGATATTTAAAGACCAGCTTTTGATTCCTTACTTTTGGTAATTTTTTTCTCCAGTGCCAACGACAAGTATGTCATCTGAGCCCAGTGATTCTACTGATGCAGTTTAACTCCAGTCAACTCGGGAGGCACAAGTAGTGACCAAAACACAAAAAACTGTAACGCATCTCACTCTGCATAAAGGTTCGCATTTTAATTGCTCAGCTCATTGCCACCATTATGTCAAGTCTGTTCTCGTAATACATGTATTTTGCGCCCACGACCGTGACCGGGGACTGCTTTTAACAGATATTGATTAATTGAGTTGTGCCGGCAGCAATGATGTGACACACTTTCAATCAGTAGGCAAACGCTTGATGCACTTTCAACATCACTGGTGTGTATTGCGGTCACTTTGGGTTGCAATACAAGAAAGCATCAGTGGGGGCCCCATCCACGGTTTGCTAAACATTCTTTTCTCATTGTTAGTTTTGGCTACTGGGTGGCTGCAAAGCTCACCTATAACCCCAAACTATTGCATTAGAGTACAGTTGGGGAGAAATGGCATATGAGGAGGAACACAAAGCTTGTAGTGTTGTTTGGATATTTACCCATCCATTTACTGCCAACTGTCATGTCAGTCCCTATGGCCAGTCCCACCCACTCCCTTGCCCCCACACTGCCCAAAACACATCCTCATTGGATCTCTGGGAGTCAGCTGTATCCAGTGGTCAAAGTGTACGAAAAGAAGTAGTGGAGCTATGTTCTCTGCTGGCTTGCCCCCGCTCCACACTATCACCACGCCCCCTCCGACGGGCAATCCAAACCCCCAAACATACACACCTGCTGTTTGAGGAATGTTCGGTGCAGTGCAGTGAAGTGCAGGTTTAACTTCTCCCTACAATTTTATTTTAAAACTAAACAATTCCAGAACGATTTCTTTTTCAAATAAAAGTATAGGAACAGTAAATAAAAATAGTGAGGAGCACCACTTCCAAACATTCCTGCCCACTTTGACCACTGGCTTTATCACGTCTTACCATGACACTGTGTGTTCAAAAAGTCTGCCAGTATTTTTTCAAAGCAGTCTTCTGAGAGTTAATGACTTAATTGGAGCTGCAAACTTTCTACTGGTATAATACAAATGTCTTAACCATGTCTGCTTTCAGCCAATTGATTTGCAAGCACTGTGTGTATTCTTCACTGAAGTCCTGTTAAAAACAAGCATTGGCAAAGCCAAGATATGTGGTTTGTGTATAAGTACTAGGCAGTTGCCAGGCCCTACTATTCTACGCCGTTTTCAGCTGCTACCATTGATGGCCAGGAAATACCACTTAGGCAGTCCCTGGCAAATGTTTTTCCCATGCCTGCACAAAAGCCAAAACTGTTGTCATGGCTAACGTGTGTTGCAAGTGCAATTTATCGAACAGTCATTGTGTAACCTTTAGTGCGGCTACATTCCTTTTTTGCTTTACACTTGTGTAGTATATGGTAGCCTTCAATCCCATACACAAGCCTGGAAATAATATTTTCATTATAGGCTACCTATGACTTCACTATTAATCTACAATATGAAAAAGACATTACTAACTACAGATGCTTTATTATGCCACAATGCCTGCTGCTTGAGCCAGCACAAAGGTGCATTTCAGATGCCCCTGAAGCACTTAAATAAATCAGTGTCAAGTTCTTCACATTCCTTTCCTGCTAAAGCAGCTTTATTTGTCACTTTACAGCCATTAGTTGATAAAAATGAATTCTAAGTGTTAGGGAGAATTCTCTTAAAAGGGTAATTTCCCTTACCTATAGAGTCCCCCAGCAGCTTTGCTGGATTTGAAGGGTTTAGTTTTTTCTCCTGCTAAGAGTGAGACTTTTTTTCCCACTCTTAGACATATTGCTGATGTGTGTTTTAGGCTATTTTTGTGCTTATGGTCTATGGGGTTTTTCTCACCGTCATAGGTATCATCTTTTTGCATGTGTGTTACACAGCACCCTCAGTGCAGTAACACGGGGGTGTCATAGTGACCCCCAAACATAGACTCCATTCCCTGGGACTGACTACTGTCTCCCAGGGCATGTAAAGTCCCCATTGACTTTACTAGTCAATGGTTATGAACAAAACCAGTACAACCCATCTTACTATGGAAGTACTGGAAAGGGTTAATAGTTTTTCCCTAGTGTTCATTTTCGACAGGGTACCATCCAGTCCCTCCCTCCAAAGTTTCTGGCTGGTGGCAGTGGTTACTACCATAAATATTCGACCGGAAATATTTTCCTATGGGATTTTCCCATTGTTCGAGGCTACCACTTTTACTGACAGCCTCTAACAAACCGCTGGTTTATTTTATTATTAACTTTACTCTGGTAGGGTTTTATTGCCAGATCTTTGATAATATTTCTTTCTCGTGTCTTTCTCTGAAATCCTAACCCAGGTCGGGGATCCTTAGTTTTTCCTTTTGGTGTGCTTCTGCACAGAATCCCTCGTTTTGGTGCCGCTGAGTATGGGGTAGATAGGATGTGTGGGAGGGGCAGTAGGCACCCTGGACAGGGTTACCTAGGCAACCCAAGTCGCACTCTGCCCTGATAGGCTGGGAGTTTATCCCGCCAGGATAACCACCCCACTGTGGGAGTGACAGCTAGGCTGTATGAATGGAAAAGCCATCAACATCGCTAAATCATCGCAAAGGGCTGCGCTAACCCAGGACCAGTTTACAGGGCTGCCAAACAAGGAACGCAAAGCGGGCAACCTTCATATCAGGAGTACGCGGGAAGTTTTACACACGATTAGCCAGGGTACGTGTATTACAGGGGTACGCGGGAAGTTCAACACGCGATAGTCCAGGGAACGTGTATTCCAGGCCGGGCTCTGAGGACTGGAGGACAAAACGTCACCAGTGGACCTAAGAAATCCGCAGAGGAGAGAAGCCGAAGACCTCTGCAACAACTGAACCACCGGTGAAGCCCTGCTGCAGATCCTCACCACTTTTCTCCAACGACCCAAGAAGATCTTCACCTGCAAGAGCATTCTTCCCTTGAGCTGGTGGGGCAAACCAGTTCGCCAATCGCCTTCCAGGACCTGCTTTGGTCGAATCACCAGTGCCAAGCACTCATAGACCGGATAGCCAGACACCCGTCCCCATGACCGCGATTTAAAGGAGCGTACCTTTTATTCCGTTTTGGCATCACCGCGGCTGGCTTCATCCCTGGGCAGTGAAGTGACTCGAACCTTCCTCCAAGACAAGAGCCTCTCTTCCTCTGCTGGATATCCCGAACTGCAGGAACTGCCAGGAACTACCGCCACCGCAGGAGCCTCATCCACTTTTAAGGTAAATTGTTCTGCCAGGCCTCCCGTTTTGTTGGGTACTGCTAAAGGTGTTTTAAATCCTTTACTTACCTTCTGGGCTGGCCGCCCCTTTAATCTAACATTGTCTTTTACCTTCTGCAACCGCCTTTTCAAACGTTAAACAAAGACTTGACTGCAGCTACTAGAACAGTTTGATCCTGGGCACTTTGCCTTGTACCACTGACTCTGGCACAGGCCTATTGACTCTGCTTAAATCTGTTACAACTGCCTTCTCTAGATTGCTTTTCCTCAAGAAATGTATTGGTGTACCTAAACTCTGATAACCTCCTTTTTCCTTCCCCTTTAAATATTGTGAAGTGCCATTTTGCTTGGTTTTCACCTAAGTATTGCGTATGCTAAATCACTGCCTTGCCTAACTTGTTCACAATCCAATTGGGAAGTGTTGCTGGGGTCTTCATGAGTCTAATCCTGTATACCTTGACCTTTACCTGCCTCTGAAGAAATTGTTAGAGTGCCATTTCTGCTTGGTTTTACACTGTGCCATTTTGCTCGGTTTTCACCCTTGCTCAAACTTGTCTACAATTTAATTAGGGAGTTGTGTATTCTTTTCTTGACTGTTTTAACTTGCTTTAATGATAGTGATTTGTGTGTGGAATTAAGAGTGTGTAAAATAAATATATGTATTCTTTTTTTTTTACAAAGCTTTGGTCAGTGTTTCCTTGTTCCATAGTATTGTAGTCCTATTGTGTAAACCCTGAATACTGCTCATCTCCCTCTTGAGATAAGTCTGGCTGCTCAGCCACAGCTACCAATTAAATCTGTGTGGTACAGACTGATGCCAAAGCGGATTTATTGCATAGACCTGTAGTCTTAATCTTCTGTGGTGCTCCCTAAGGGAACTGCATAGGATTCTGCCTAATACTGGTGTACAGCGGTGAGGATAAAGTATTGAGTTTACATTTTAGAATGCTGCTAGTACCTTGTTTAACTAACCACAAGGCTTAACAATCACTAAAAGTTTATTTTAAACAAAAGTCAAATATGGAAAGATATAGCCAGGAGACCCTCCTTGTAAATACTTCTGATTATTTAAGGGATCTGTGCAGACAGAAAGTATTCCTGCCAAAGCCAAGAAATCAGAGTTGATTCAAAGATGATTGTTAGAGAAACAAAGTCTGGAGAATGGGGCTGTAGTGCCTAATCCTCCAGCAACTGTAGCAAATATTGAGGATGATAATGTTGATGTTGTTATTGTTGAAGCAGATGAGGAAGTGGAGGCTGACAATGTAACCCCCTCTGGCCTTCTGCCTGCTCAAAGGCCTCAAGCATTTTCTACTGGACCTTTGTCAGGTCCCACATTAAGTCCTGAGTTTATCTTCCTAGAGAAATTAGGCTTGAACTTGAGTTCAAAAGACTTAAGGCCCAATCTGAACAGAAACACCAAGAACTACGGCTCAGAGGAATGGAGCTCAATCATGAGTTAGAGATGAAGGAATTGTCTTTGGAAAACTCTTCTCTCCCCGGATCCTCTAGATCTTCCAGTCCAAAGGGCCCCCGGATGCCTAAAGAGATTGTGGGTATGTATGAACCTAAGTTGGATGTGTTAGATTGGTTAGCTATATTTGAGTACAATCATGAGCTCCAGGAAATCACAGGGAATCAGTTGCTTCCCTCGTTATTCTCTATGTGCATCCGATGTGGTAATGGAGTTGGGGGAGGTGGATAGGATGGACTGTGAATGTGTGAAAATAGCTTTGATAGCTAGATTTGGGAATACCTCTTCCCAGTACCTTAAGAGGTTTAGGACCCTCAAAAACATGATGGTTCCCCTCGGGCTACCTGGGTGTGTGAATGTTTGAAAAACTTAGATGGTTGGATTAAGGGTTACAGAGTTAACACTTATGAGGGAATGAGAAATCTTGTAATGTTGTCTATTTATGATGCCTGCTCTCCTGAGCTCATGCAGCACTTGGCTGATTCTAAGGAAATGGATCCTAATAAGTTAGGCAAGGCTTCTGACTTGTGGGTTGCCAACAGGGCTACTCACAAGGAATCTGGGGCAACTCAGAAGAAGGATGAGGGAAAGCAGCCACCAAAAGAGAACCAAGAGAATTAAAATACCTCCCATCCCAAAGAGGGCAACAAACAACAAAATAGCCAGGGTAAGCCACCTGGGAAACCAAATAGGGCTAGTGAACCCTCTGCGGCCCAACCAGAGGCAGGTCAGCAGAAACCCCCATTCCTGAGAGCATTTGGAAAATGCTATGTTTGTGGGTCTACTGACCATGTAAAGGGTGACCCCAGATGCAAGAGTAAACCTGCAGGGATCAGCACAGTATCCTTGGCCTTCTCCTCACAGGAAGAAGTACAAATGGCTAGTGCCCATTATAAATAGTTTTCTGAAGCACCCTTGGGCCTTCAAGCAGCTGTATCCTTAGAGTCCATGGGTCTGATTAGAAATCAGAATAGGGGTGTGTATGACTCCCTTCCAGAAAACTCTAAAAGTATATTACATGGACAGTGTTCTTGTCAATGGCCAGGACACTCCTGCCAGGAGAGACAGTGGGGCCAGGAGAACCACAGTGGATGAAAGCTTTTTCAATCCTGAAGATGTTGCTAAGGCACCCAAAGGTCCCACTACATTTTCGGGAGGACCTGTCTAGTTGCTTCCTATTCTACCAGCCCTCATTCAGTGTAATAACATGACAGTGAGGATTCCTGTCAGTGTTGAGACTGAGGTGCCTGGGAGAGTCCTGTTGGGGAATGATCTAAACACTCTAAGAGTAGTATCCAGTACCCCCAGGTCTCCCAGTAAGGAGACACAGGACCAAACCAAATTGGCTAGAGAGGCCACCTTAAGGGACCACTCTAAGCCTGTGGGAACCTCTACCAAGAATCCCACTACAAGCCCTAGTGTTAATAAGTTGACCTCTAACACAGGTGAATCTGAGGCTAGAATGTTAGGGAAATGGGAGCCCCAACCAAGCTCCACCATTGACCATCCAATTATAAAGTCTTTGACTCCCCCTGCTTCTGAGGAAGAGGTGGATAGACGAATTGGACCCCTCTCTAGGCCCGTGAGAACTGGTAATTCTCAAAGGTGGTGGAAATCCAGGAAAAATAGGCCTAAGGCTAAAACCCTTAATGGCTGTGAACTCTTCTACTGAAGACTCCAAAGGAAAACCTAGTGTTAGGAAAGAAACTCCTCTACCAGGTAAAATCTGATCTCAGAAGAAGAGAAAGCCTGTACTTGGCTTGAACTCTGACCCCCCAACCAGGATGCCTGAGACCCAACCTGCTCTTGAAAGAGAGGTGGTGAGGAACCTTGGAGGGCCTTCTAGATCTAAGGGAATCCTTCTTAAGAACCCCTGAGAAAACCTATCTTGGGTTCAGAAGTTGTTGTAACTTCAAGGGGACTGTTAGTTCAGCTCCCTTATATTTTTGAAGAATAAAGATGTACCAGAAAGGGTTTGTAGGTCATATAACTTACAAATGAAAACCTTCGAGCATAGATCAGGATGTCACCACCAAAATGATGATGGTCTCTCTAGGATGTTTTTAACCAACTAGAGGTAAGAAACTCATCCAGGAGTGGATTAGATCCTCCTGTCCCTTAGTCTGGGGGTTGGGGGTGAGTGTTAGTGAGAATTCTCTTAAAATGTTAATGTCCCTTACATATACAGCCCCCTAGCAGCTTTGCTGGATTTGAAGGGTTCATGTTTTTCTCCTGCCAAGAGTGAGACTCTTTTTCCCCCTCTTAGACATATTGCTGATGTGTGTTTTAGGCTATTTTGTGCTTATGGTCTATGGGGTTTTTCTCACCCTCATAGGTATCATCTTTTTGCATGTGTGTTACACAGCACCCTCAGTGCAGTAACATACGGGTGTCATAGTGACCCCCAAACATAGACTCCATGCCTTGGGACAGACTACTGTCTCCCAGGGCATGTAAAGTCCCCATTGACTTTACGAGTCAATGGTTATGAACAAAACCAGTAGAACCCATTTTACTATGGAAGTAGTGGAAAGGGTTAATCGTTTTTCCCTAGTGTTCATTTTCGAGAGGGTACCGTCCAGTCCCTCCCTCCCTCCAAAGTTTCTGGCTGGTGGTTACTACCATAAATATTTGACCGCAAATATTTTCCTATGGGATTTTCCCGTTGTTCGAGGCTACCACTTTTACTGACAGCCTCTAACAAACCGCTGGTTTATTTTATTATTAACTTTACTCTGTTAGGGTTTTATTGCCAGATCTTTGATAATATTTCTTTCTCGTGTCTTTCTCTGAAATCCTAACCCAGGTCGGGGATCCTTAGTTTTTCCTTTTGGTGTGCTTCTGCACAGAATCCCTCCTTTTGGTGCCGCTGAGTCAGGGGTAGACAGGATGTGTGGGAGGGGCAGTAGGCACCCTGGACAGGGTTACCTAGGCAACCCAAGTCGCACTCTGCCCTGATAGGCTAGGGGGTTATCCCACCAGTATAACCACCGCACTGTGGGAGTGACAGCTAGGCTGTATGAATGGGGGCTTTTCTGCATAAAAGCAGGGCTCTGAGAATTGGAGGACAAGACGTCACCACTGTACCTAAGAAATCCAAAGAGGAGAGAAGCCGAAGACCTCTGCAACAACTGAACCACCGGTGAAGCTCTGCTGTAGATCCTCACCACTTTTCTCCAACGACCCAAGAAGATCTTCACCTGCAAGAGTCTTCTTCCCTTGAGCTGGTGGGGCCAACCAGTTTGCCAATCGCCTTCCAGGACCTGCCTTGGTCGAATCGCCAGTGCCAAGCACTCAGAGACCGGATAGCCAGACACCCGTCCCCCACGACCGCGATTTAAAGGAGCGTACCTTTTATTCCGTTTTGGCATCACAGCGGCTGGCTTCATCCCAGGGCAATGCAGTGGCTCGAACCTTCCTCCATGATGAGAGCTTCTCTTCCTCTGCTGGATCTCCCGAACTGCAGGAACTGCCAGGAAATACCGCCACCGCAGGAGCCTCATCCAGTTTTAATGTACATTGTTCCACCAGGCCTCCCGTTTTGTTGGGTACTGCTAAAGGTTTTTTAAATCCTTTACTTACCTTCTGGGCTGGCCGCCCCTTTCGTCTAACATTGTCTTTTACCTTCTGCAACCGCCTTTTCAAACGTTAAACAAAGACTTGACTGCAGCTACTAGAACAGTTTGATCCTGGGTTCTTTGCTTTGTACCACAGGCCTATTAACTCTGGTTAAGTCTGTTACAACTGCCTTCTCTAGATTGCTTTTGCTTTTATTGTGAAGTGCCATTTTGCTCGGTTTTCACCTAAGTATTGCTTATGCTAAAGTACTGCCTTGCCTAACTTGTTCATAATCCCATTGGGAAGTGTTGCTGGGGTGTTAAGGAGTCTAACCCTGTATACATTGACCTTTCCCTTCCTCTGAAGAAATTGTTAGAGTGCCATTTCTGCTTAGTTTTACACTGTGCCATTTTGCTCAGTTTTCACTCTTGCTCAAACTTGTCTACAATTTAATTAGGGAGTTGTGTATACCCTTTTGACTGTTTTAACTTGCTTTAATACGAGTGATTTGTGTGTGGAATTAAAAGTGTGTAAAATAAATATATATATTCTTTTTGATACAAAGCTTTGGTCAGTGTTTCCTTATTCCATAGTATTGTAGTCCTATTGTGTAATACTGCTCATCTGCCTCTTGAGATAAGTCTGGCTGCTCAGCCACAGCTACCAACTAAATCTTTGTGGTACAGAAGGATACCAAAGGGGATTTATTGCATATAACTGTAGTCCTAATCTTCTGTAGTGTTCCCTAAGGAAAATGCATAGGATTTTGCCTAACACTAGGTACTAGGATTATTTTGTTCACTGCTTTAGTTTAAAATGGGAGAGCAAGAATGTATTGGCATGTGGTCATTTATTTTAAATCACAAAAGGGTTTTGAGGTGTACTTTATTAAACTGCTTAAAATATTTTTCAGCAACACATTATGAGCTGCCTAGTACTGTTTTTATGAATCCAAACATATTCTAAATGCATTGTATTTAAAACAAATAAAAGATCTCTTACATTAAGTTAAACAACTGGCCAAGTATTAAAGGGGATGACTGTTTGTGGTCATGTATTGTAAGAAATAAAATACCCCCAGGCAGTATGTAAAAAAGATATTGCAAGTCAACTCAGTTTACAAGACCTTATAAAGGAACTTGGCATTACGCCTTATGACGTTATTTTGACATACAACTGTTCTGTCTCTTGCAATATCATTTTCATCATACAAAATACATAAACTTTGGCTTATGAAAAACAACCATCTCTCTGCCTAACTACATGTATTGACTTCCTAACCACTGGAGATCAGACTTAAAGATCTGATTCACAAAACACTTCACATCTGTGATATGATATGTGATATGATATTTTATTTATATTGTGCTCATACACAAGTGCGACTGTGCGTCGAAAACACTTGTAACATGCAAACTATTTTCTTTTTAAGTGAAAGCCATAGATTTCATCGAAAGAGTTGATTGGTTGGTCTCACACGTTGGACGGTCCAGGGAACAAGAAAATAATAATGGGAGAGCTCAATAACATCCAACCGGATATGTCATCTCAGAGAGTGAACATATCAAAGTGAAATATGCACATTTAATTTAATGTGCTTTTCCTAACTGATGAAAATGCATGGACAAATGTACATTTGCCTTTCAGCAAAGGAATCGTCCCTAAAAATACATACAGAGAGGACATTTTCCTGTAACATTGTTGTAAAAGTATAAAAGGCATCTTTTATGCCAAAGAAGGTGAAATGAAATAGTCCCAACAGAGGAAAATACTAAAAGGACATATTTTGCACATGTATTCATTGCATTTCCTTTTTTTTTTTTAATCAGCATTTGGCCTGGAAGCCTGACAACCTATGTTTGAAACAATTGAAAACACTCTAAGCTGTTACTGCAATTGATGATAGTAAACTAGCTTTAAAACAAGCAAGAGGTATGGAGTCTGCCCCCTGAAAGAATTGAGGAGACACGTCCACCTGAAGGTATCCCTGACTTGGGCCCTGGGACAACCTTCCAACAATCAATGCAACATTCAGCATCCTCTCTCTGTTTCTAGTTCCCTTTGAACTTTTATAACTTATTATTATTTGAATGCACATTTTCTGAAGAAAAAGACACCACAGATGACTGTAAAGACAAGAGGGCGTGTCTTTACTTCTACTCTCTATATGGTAGAGGAGAGGCACAGAGGACCCCAGCCAAGATTCTCTATTGTGGTAGCAATGGACGAGCAATCAAGGCCTAGCTTCTCAGGAGGTGATTCAGGCTGATTCTTAAGTATAGTGTAGTCCCCAAGCACCCACACAGGAATGTCCGCACACTGTATTAGTTAAAACACAGTCTTTATATAATTAATATTCAAGGTTATGTACAATATCACAATAATTCACTTTGTACTCGGTTATCTATGATGGCAAATATACAGTTCTATGTGGTACCATAATTACTATTAGATCTCTTTAAAGTGCATCAACTGTATGGTTAAATGGCACACAAATCAGTTTGTAATGGAAACCAACAATAGATAGAAGAGAAAAGCAGTTGGTTAGAACAAGTGGCAGAATACTGGCCCCGATACCTAGAAACAGTTCAGTGTGGAGATCTCCCCACCTGGGTAACCTGTAGGATAAAGATATATCACAAGCCTAGTCCATATATTGTTCACAAGAGACTTTCCAATAGTTCTACAACCCCAAAGTACCTGGCGTTGTAGCGTTCCTCGTCGCGGAATCGACAGCCCTTCTTGAGTGCCCTCCCTTTAAGGCAGGAGTCTCGGGTCGTCGAACGTCTGGTGGAGAACAGGGTGAACTTCGACGGTGAAGTGGCAGCTCCTTTCCTAGCAGTGCTCGTCGATGGGGAAGCGTAAACGTCATGCAAGGAAGAGGCGTGCAGGACACCTCGGTGTCGATAATTCAGGACCGCAAAGAATTTGAATTTGAATTTGAATTTGAAACATTTCTTATGCGCACCAGGCAGAAAACTGCATTCGGGCTCAGATGTTAACTAGGGAATTGAACATATCGCTGTGGAAGCTGGAAGTAGCCCTGAGTGGGTAGGTTCATTTGAATAGGAAAGTTTTCATTTCATTTCTAAATCTTGCCAGGGTAGTACATGAGTGGATGCCAAAAGGCAGCTAGTTCCAAAGCTTAGGGCCAAACACGGAGAACCTTCTGTCGCCTTTGGCGATGCGTTTTGTCCTTGGCACACATAGCTGGAGTTTATCTTCTAATCGGAGTTCCCTGACTGGGTAGTAGTGGCAGATTCTGTTGTTCAGATATCGGGGTTCAAGTTTGTAGTAGCACTTGTACACCAGACATGCCACCTTGAATTTGATGCGATCTTCCACCATCAGCCAGTGCAGCACTTTCCTGGCTGTACACACATGAGGCCTCATTACAACTCAGGCGTTAAGAGTTAACGCCGTCGTTAACCCTTAACGCCTGATTCCAATTTTAACGGCTGCTTTTAGCAGCCGTTAAAATCCATGGCGCTAAACCGCCTTGGTGCTAATTACGGCACCGTAAATTACGGTAATTAGCGCCTTCCCCACTCCCATTATGCCCTATGGGGCAAAAATGGGAATGGGGAAGGGTAAATGGGAAATGGGGATTTACCGCCCCACTCACCTTGGAATGGGGCAGTAAATCCGCCATCCAAAGTTGGTGTACTTACCGCCTGGGTCGTACCCAGATGGGCCGTTAGACTGACTGCCTCATTCTGGGCCCTCTGCAGTCTTAACATTTGTTTCCTCCGGATCCCTGTCATAAGCCTATTGCAGTAGTCAAGGTGGGAATTTACCAAAGCTCCCACCACTACAGGAAAGTCTTGAGGTGTTAAGAAGGGAAGCACATTTCTAAGCATCCACAAAGAGTGATATACTGCTTTTACTTTTGCCACCTTTGCAGATTCTCTTTCCAGATACACCCAAGGTTTTTCACTTTCCTAGAAAAAGGAATACTCACTCCCAGGATCTGTGGGGTGAAGTTAGTGTCTTCCCCTCTGTTTTTCTTCTCTGATCTAAATAGAATTATTTCTGTTTTACCTGCATTGAGTTGTAGTTGATTGCAGGCCATCCACTTTTTTATGTCTTGCATACATCGGCCTATCATCTCAAATGCCAACGGCAGATTGTCTGTCTCCACATAAATCTGTTTATCGTCTGCATATGAGCAAAATCGTAGGCTGTGTCTCCTCAAGATGTCAAATAGTGGTTGAACATATAAGTTGAAGATCAGAGGTGAGAGTGCTGAACCCTGTGGAGCTCCACACCTCAGTTGTATTAGTTCTGAGAGAAAAGCTCCCAGTGTTACCCGCTGTGTTCTATCCTGTAAAAAAGAGTCAAACCAATCTACCACTACTTTGTCTGCTCTCCCGATGTTTCTGATTCGTTGAAGAACCGTCTTGTGGTTGATTGTATCAAATGCCGCAGATAGGTCGAGCTTCAACAATATTGAATTGCTACCTCTATCTGCGGCTTCCAGTAGATCATCCTGGACTGCTAGTAAAGCCGACTCTGTCCCATGGTTAGGGCGAAATCCTGATTGATGTTCGTCCAGGATGTCTTTACTGTCAACAAAATGCTGAAATAGGTTGCAAACTATTTTCTCTAGAATTTTGGTAGGCCTGCATAAGTTTGCTACTGGACGATAGTTTTTGAGTACCAAAGGGTCTAGACTGGGTTTTTTCAATAGGGGTTTTACCAGTGCGCTCTTGGGTGCACAGGGAACATAGCCTTCTACAAGTGATTTATTCACAAAGGTTGTTATAAACGGGGTAAGATTGGATGCCAACCTGATAGCAGTGCAGGCTAGCATAGGGAATGCTAAATCTTTCGTCGGTTTTAGTTGAAGTATTAAGGCCTGTATTGTTGCCTGTTCGGTAGGCTGGAAGCTAAAAATCTCCCCAGTTTCCTGATGTTCTATACCTGATTTCTCTTCTCCCACATCACCCCATTCTTCTGCCTCCTGTACTTCATTGATACTCTTCTGAATATCCACAATTTTTTGTTCGAAAAAATTGTTAAACTTGTTGGCCTGTTCCTGGGTTTCAGCTGTCGATACTGACAAACCTTTAGGATTCCTAAACCTGGATACTACATCAAATAAAGCCTTGGGATGGTTGTCTGCTGACTTAATTTCTTCTTGGAGAAAGTCTTTTTTGCAATAAAAATGGCATTTTTCTATTGTCTTAGGCAAATTCTTGCCTTCTCTGCATCTTCCTCTGTTTTGGATGATCTCCAGAGTTTATTAGCCTGACGGACCTGTTTGCGCATTAGGCTCAATGCTGGATTAAACCAAGTTTTAGAATTTTTGGCTGTCTTGAGCCTAAGTGGTGCATATTTGTCACATATTTCCCTTATCAAATCTGCCCCTTTGCTAAAAGATTTCTCACGTGTCAGATTGGAATCAATACATGCCAATATATTTTCAACTTCCTCCCCAGGGATTGTCTCTAGATCAGTCGCCTTCCGGCCCCACACAGGTATACTCAAGGTATATACAAGAGTTTGAAGAACTGTGGCCCAGCAAGGGCGTCAAGTCATCGGCGTCTCTGTGGCCTTTGGGTGGCAGGAAACCCACCGGCGGATGCTCCTTGGCGCATCGACGGCCTGGCCTTCTCCAGTGGGTTAAGGCTGGTGGTGGTGCGGACGAGCGCGTCTGTGAATTGAAAGTTCTTAGGCAACGGGAGCACGGTGGCTCCGGTCGGAGACAGTGGTCATGGACAGTGGTTGACAACAGTCCAGGCTTCTCTTTGGAATTCCGCGGCAGTCCCCGTCTCCGGTCGGCAGCCTGTCGTAGGTCTGTCTACCAGGGAGCTTTGGCAAAGATCAGCTGGTGCACGATGGTCCCTCGTAGCTCGGGAAGAGGGCACCTTACCAGGTCCTCTCTGGTTCAGTCCTTGGAGACACAGCAGCTTTCAGATTGATGAAGAAGAGCAACAGCAATTCTTCTTTTCCAGCAGCGCTTCAAGGTCAAGCTTCAATTTCACTCCAGTTACTCTTTGCAGCTTGGACTTCAGCTTCTGACCACAAATTCTAGCAGTGAGAGGCCCCCAAATATACTAGTTGATATCCCATTCATTCTGCTGGGTCACACTCAGGCAACCAATCGGTCAGAAGGGCATTCATCCAGGCAGGCAGCCAATCAGGTGCATAGTGCATTCAGGTCATTCACTTCTCTCCAGACACTCACAACAAGTTATGTGTATCGGGACAAGTACCCAGCCATTCAACACTCCACACTGCATTCATACCTGTTTCGGGCAGGGCTGTCTCAGTCATTGTGTCAAACACCAGAAACCAGGCATCCACAACAAGAAGTGCATATTGGTCACACACTCCATTCACCCAGGTCCCACCCACAGGGTGTACCCACAACATACAGTCACTGGGAAGGCTCCAGACTTCGCAACAACACCATATATGTAACTTCCACCCAACAGCCAGTCAGGGGGAAGGGACAGAGTCAGGGCTTCCCAGGACTTTGGGAAAACAAGGTAACAGGCAATAGAAAGCAAGAGGCCACAGGGGCCATCTTGTTTCCTATCAGGAATCAACTTATTCCAGTGGCAGGGCCTGGGTATCCCAAATTGGAGGATACTCAGAGCAGCTGTCAAATTCAGCATGGAGCTCCCACCAGCCCATACTCTGCTTTGTGGGCCACACACAGGTGCCCAAAAACATACACTAGGGGCACAGGCTTGTACCCCCACCAGCGGGTGCCATAAGGGTATTCCATGGGTCTGTACACCAAACCAAAAGAGAAAGCGGCACCGCCAGGAGTCCCACATGAACTCCTGTGCGGAAAACACAACAGAACACACAATAAAAGGCAGTAAAGGACAAGGATACGGAGACCCTGTCCCTCCGATGCATTTCCAGCATCACAGTCACCGCCCCCCTAGACTGAGGTTAGGGTGCCTAATCTCCCACGAGATAGACACCCTCATCCAGACGGTCAACATACCTTCTGGAAAGGCCATCTGCATTATCGTGACTGTTCCCTGGTCTATGCTCTATGGGGAACTCTAGCCCTTGCAGGCTAATGGACCACCTGAGCAGTTTCGGGTTCTCACCCTTCATCTGCATAAGCCACTTAACAGGTTTATGATCTATTCGGACCTTGAAGGTAGACCCCGTACTAAAACACTCCTTTTGAACAGTAGCCCACCTAATTTCGCTACCCTTGAGTTGTCTACTGATGAATATGATAGGATATTCCCTCACTTTGTCATCTAACTTGGATAAGACAGCTCCAATTCCAGTGTCGCAGGCGTCAGTTTGAACCATAAAGGGCTTGCTGTAATCAGGCACACACAACACAGGTGCCCTACACAGACTTTCTTTCAAGCCATCAAAGGCCCTCTGACAGTCCTAAGTCCAATTAACCTTCCTAGGCTGTTCGGGTGAAGTCAGAGCTGTCAGGGGTGCAGCTATGGTTCCATAGTCTGCCATGAAATTGTGATAATACCCAGTGAGGCTCAAAAAGGCTCTCACCTGGGTTTGAGTAGTGGGAGTCTCCCAGTCCTGTACATCCTGTACTTTATTGGGGAGAGTTTGGATTTGACACTGTGGAAATCGAAATAATATTATACCTCCTATTGCATTGTTTGAATGTATGTTGGCCTACGCCAAGTTGTCTAAAACATTGTATAAATAGATTCCGCGGCAAGGTCTTGACCTTAATGTATTGTGTAAATCGCCATCTTGGATTTAGCCGCCATTTTAGGTTCTCTTGTAGTGTGGAAGTCACCCTGAATAACAAAATGGAGGCCGAATGACATTTCAAGTGGGATTCTGGCCGTTGTGACCTCCACACACATGAATAAGTAATATGCCCGCAGGCCACTTGTTGGGGTCGCGAACTGAGACCTTGTCCTATCCCTGACCTATGTGTAAATGAACAACTGTATCAGCGGAACTGATCAAAATGCATACATTATGGGATTGACCTGGCAACGAACCCTAGGTTTGATTCTGAGAATGGTTAACTTGCGAGGGGGTTGGCCAGAGCTGGATAAAAAGTATAAAAACCCGAGTGTCCCAATGTTCGGTCTCTCACACTAACACGGCGAACTACCGTTGATGGTTCGTTCTGTTACTCTGAGGGCCGAATAGCTATCCGTATGTCAATTGACTTTTGGTAATTGTTGTATCTTTGAATAAAGCGCTTTGTATGTCCTTTGTAACCTGTGTTGGTGTGTTACCTTTGGGCTTCCCGGCCTCATATCAATTTTTCTGTTTCCACAGTTGGCGCCCGAATAGGGACCCTCAAGATTGATGCCGGATCATTGAAGGTTGACGCAGACTATCGAACCGGGATCGGACGGTGTGATTCTGCGGGCCCGACCGATCGAGACGCGATACCTCGGCAGCGCTGCACGATCCGATCCTTGGACGATAGTCGTGTGGTCTGACACGGCATCTTGACGAGGGTCCAATTTTGAGGCGGGCAGATTTGCCGAAACCACCAAACACAAGGTAAAATTCGTTAGGTAAGTTCTTTGGTAAACCGTACGGTCCTCCTTAGGTTTGGTCAGGTGCAGTCGTGACCCGGCTCTTAATTTAACCCTGACACTTTGAATTTCGCGTATTGTATCTGCAGACACAATTATTGGACCAGGCAACACCAATTTTTTGTGAAATGCCTGGGAAATTGTGTAGCTGCTTTTGGGCTCGGTTCCGCAGCGATCGACAATCCTTGGAATTTAGCCGTCCGGCACCACAGGAGGGGTCGCCGGCGTGTACTATGTACTGTAAGTATGGCATTGGAAGTATAGTTTTTATTGATATTTGGCACAGACAGACCAGACATGCCTCCGAATTTCAGTGGCCAATCAAGGGTAGTTTTGAGATCCCCCGTATTGAATACTTAGAATCGATCTTGTTAAAGAAAAAGGCTAGACCAGCAGCCTTTGATGTGTTACAGAATTGGAAGAAAGAAGCAATACAGCAGCTTAAAAGTAGGGATAAACATGCACGTCGTCATAAAACAAACGCTGAAAAAGCATTATTATATGATAAAGAAAAGCGGTCAGAATCAGTTAAAAATATGGATAGAGCCTTTTCACTCGGGATCCAGAAAATGTATCCCTCTAAAGATTTCCATGTTTCTGAGGAATTTATTGAGAAATTATTAAATGAACGCAGGCCCGACGCCTCAGCGCCACCTCCGTATGCTCCTGTTTTGGGCGCTCTGCCCATTCCTGCTTTTGTTCCTGTCGTTATTCCTGTTCCCCCTGTACAGCCTATTGTTCCTAGTCCTTTGGTTATTGTTCCTCCGCCTATCGTGCCACCCCTTCCCCCTGCACCGATAGTTGCACCTTTGTTAAATTTACCTATACCTCCGTTCCCGAGTGGCCCCGTATTGACTGAAGTCGATTCAGGTGCAGGGTCAAAGATCGTGACTCGTAGTACTGTTTCTGCAGATAAGAAACAGGAATTGTTTGCATGGGCTAAGCATTGCATGGAGAAAGATGATCAAGTTAATGTTTTTACCACATTATCTAATTTGAATAGTTTTCCCGAGAAAAATGTTTTTATCGAAGGTTTGGGGACTCATTTGTGTGTGATGTGGGGTAGATTACAAAATTCGGATCTTCCACAAGGGGTGAGAGATCTGAATGCTTTGGCACTTTCGAGGGACACAGAGCAGAAAGTATATGGACATGTTGAAAGATTGTTTGAGTTTAGGAAAGACTTTGAAAAATCACGAGATGAGGATGATGAAAATGATAGAATATATGTACAGACACGGTTCCTTCCGTGCCGTAGATCAGCACCTGAGGAAGTACGAATTTGTACTAAAGATGCGGTTCGATGGATCTCGGATTCATCGATACCGCCAGACGAAGTGTATGACACGTATAGTCAGTATACAGTAGAAATGCAAATAAAGGTAATTCAGGTGATGGTACAGCACCTACAAGAGGAATGTGTAAGGAAGAGGGTTAGTTGCCCCATAGAATTATTGGGGATTTGTAAAAGGGCTTTTTCGCCCGACACTTCTACAGCTGCCTTAGCGCTCGACCTGGCTCTATTGCTTAGTAAGCGGCCGGAGGTACCTATATCTCAGTTGCCTATGAGAGAGGTTCCTCCGACCTTTGTCCCAAAAGTTGAGATCCCCACCAACGCGGCGACTGGTGCCCCCGCTGTGGATATCCATGCACATTATGTATCACAATTCGTTCACGTCCCGTTTTCACGGCAGGAAGTGAACACAATTAGACAATCAGTTCCCGATATTAGGAAAAACCCGACAGGCTTTTACAAAGAAATAGAGTCCGTTTTACAGTCCTCTGTGTTCACCTTGTGTGACATTGACTTGTTATTCCCTGTACTCCTACCCGTAGATGTATGGAAACCGGTTCGAACAATAGACGATGTGCCGGGGCTGGGAGATACGTGGGCAAATATGATTAGAATTGATGGAGAAAGACCAGCTGGTGAGAAACCACCACAGGTAATACTTACTTTACCTGATAGGATTGTCGCTAAACTAAAAACTATAATTCCAGAAAAAAGGATTATTTGGGACAAGCTTACGGCCTGTGTCCAAGGGAAAACTGAAGGCGCCACCGAATTTTTTAATAGATTCGAGCAGGTATTTTCTGACTTCAGTGGACAGGATTTAGGTACAGAGTCGGGAAAAAGGTTGTTCGTGGACAAATTTGTACGTGGATTGTTACCTGACATCCAGTCACAAATTATGTCCTCAGAGAGTGCTTGGCAGGCAAAATCTCAATCTGAGGTTTTGCACATGGCTCAGTATTATGAGAACTGTGTTAATAATGAGAAGGAGAAAATTGAAAAGAGAAAGGGAGATTTAAAAACCAAAGTATTATTACAGCAAATTATTAGAAACCCCAGAGGAGGTATGACACAAACTAGAGGTCAGTACGTTCCAAAAGGAAATGCTCCTCTGAGTCCTGTAAATATTAATCAATGTGCTTATTGCCGCCAGGAAGGTCATTGGCGAGCACAGTGCCCTGTCCTTCGCCAGAGGTCAAGCAGTGCGTTTGGGGGTATGGGTAGACGACCTAGGGGCCGCCCTGGAGCAGGGGGCCCTGACAGAGGTCAGCTCTTACAAGATTCTCAGCAACCTTTTTCACGGGAAAATCAGATCTCGAGTATGGACTCGAGAAACATATTTGATCACCCTTCTGCTGCCTACCTTTCTGAAGAGTTTCCTTCTGATGAGGCTCTATTTCATTAGGATTGCCCAAAGCAGGGTTTGGAACCTTCACCTATTCCCGTTAATCAGAAAGGCCCCTACGTTGAATTATTAGTAGGGAATAGGAAACACCAGTTTTTGATTGACACTGGAGCACAGAAGTGCTCCATTGATCATTCTAGGGTTCCAAACATCCCACTATCAGGGCAAACAAATGTTTCTGTAGGGTTTTCTAGTATACCAACTGTCTGTCCGGTTTCTGCACCGGTATCCGTTTCTTTGGGTCCCTTCGGGGACCATTGTCCTTTTCTTCTCACTTCGAACTGTGGAGAGAATTTGCTTGGGTTGAATTTGTTAAAGAAATTGAACGCAGTAATTCATTGTTCTTCGGATGGAGTACGACTAACGGTTTCACCACAGCAACTTCCTAATTCTCAGTTCTTGATTCGACCTTTACCTCCCGAGTTCAGCATTGTCCCGGAATGTTTGTGAGCGGTGGACGACAATGATGTTGGAGTGTTACAGATTGAGCCCGTTAAAATAGTCCTGAAACATGGGGTGAAACTGCCACGCATCCCGCAGTATAAAATATCAGTCGAAGGCGAACGTACTTTGAAATGCATTGTCTCCGATTTTGTACATCGTGGGGTGATCGAAGAGATTACAGGTAGTTTGTGCAACAGTCCGATCTTACCCGTATATAAGAAAGGCGACAATGCAATTCCATACCGGTTTATAATTGATCTCCGTGCTATTAACCGAGTGGTCGCCCCACAATTTCCAACTGTGCCTGATGTGACAATGATATTAACAATGATCCCCGCTACGGCTACGCACTTTAGTGTTGTGGATCTGAAAAACGCCTTCTTTAGTATCCCTATACATAAAGAAAGCAGATATCTGTTTGCGTTCACCTTGGGGGGACGCTCATTTACATTTACAAGGGCACCTCAAGGGTATACTGAAAGTCCTAGTATTTATAGTAGAGCATTGAAAGAGCAGCTCGACACCCTTGAATTGCCACCTACTTGCACGCTGCTCCAATATGTTGACGATTTGCTTTTGGCTGCAGATTCTGAGAATGCCTGTAAAGAAGGCACTATACTGTTGCTTGTTCATCTAGCTAAAAATGGTCACAAAGCTTCGCTTAAAAAATTTCAATATTGTTGTTAGGAGGTTGCCTATCTAGGCTACCTCCTGTCAAAGGAGGGGAGAAGATTGACACCTGAAAGAATAAAACACATTTCTGGCATGTCTGTTCCAAATACGCAGAAGGAAGTCAGAGCCCTGATAGGTATGGCTTCCTACTGTAGGTTGTGGATCCCGAATTTCGCACTAGTGGTAAAACCGATGTTGGCTTTGACGAAGAAGGGCATTTCTCTGCCACTGCCATGGGAATCGGAATATCAACGATCATTTGAGCTTCTCAAAACCGCGCTATGTTCGGCACCGGTTCTGGGTACTCCAAATTATGACAAGGCCTTTGTGTTGTTTGTGCATGAATGTGATGGATGTGCTTTGGCTGTGTTAACACAGGAACACAGAGTTAAGAATAGGCCGTGCGGCTACTACTCCTCGGCCCTTGATCCTGTCGCATGCGCTTTGCCAAGATGTTTGCGCGCTGTTGCTGCTGCTGCCACGTCTGTAAAACAGAGTGAGGGAATGATCTTAGGCCATGATTTGATTTTGATGGTACCTCACTCTGTTGATATCCTATTGAACAAAACCCAAACGCAACACCTCACCTCTGCACGGTTAACAAGGTATGAACTAATTCTGTTTGCCCCTCATATTCAAATTAAGAGGTGTTGTGTCTTAATCTTGCTGAACTCTTACCTTTCCCGCAAAACACTGTTTGCGGTGACGAAGAATCACATGACTGCCTGTATACCACCGAACAAAAAACGAAGGGCAGTATAGATCTCATAGATACTCCTTTGGATAATGAGGAAGGGGAGCTGTTTTGCGATGGCTCCTGCTTCAAACTTTCGAATGGTACATCTACAGCTGCTTATGCAGTTACTACATTGAATAAAATTGTTGAAACTAAGAGAATTTCGCATAACTCCGCGCAGGCCGCAGAGATTATAGCATTGACCCGAGCTTGTGAACTTTCCCAAGGGCGAAGAGTAAATATATATACTGATAGCCAGTACGCATTTGGGGTGGCTCACAACTTCGGAAAACTTTGGTCGGAAAGAGGGTTCCTGACCTCACATGGGACCAAGATTCAGCATGGCCCTTTGATAGTGCAATTACTTTCGGCACTCTCACTCCCTAAACGGTTAGCGATCATGAAATGTGCAGCACATCGCAAGGTCATAGATGATGTGGGCAAAGGGAACGCTTTTGCGGATTTGATAGCCAGACAAACGGCCACAGACCTTAACACGGACATGTATACCTCGAGGGAAACGAGAGATGTTTGCATAATGGATGAAGGTATTGGGTCTGTGCGAGATATTCAGACTGATGCCACGATGGAAGAATCTAGAAAGTGGGCTGAAGGAATGGGGAAACTGGATGACAAAGGGTGTTGGGTGGATACATCCGAAGGGAAATGGTTGCTTCCTGATTCTTATGTATTGGCAATGGTTACGATGGCACATGGTCCTACGCATGTGTGTGCCCAGCAGATCATGAGAATGTTAGAACAGGTCTGGGTGAATGACAAGATTCGGGACACTGCAAAGAGGCATGTCCAGAACTGTATGATCTGCCTACAGCACAATGTGGGTAAGGGGACAGTGGCTCCAAGGGGAAGTTTTGGGCCCCCTTCTATCCCCTTTGAGGTTATACATTTTGATTTTATTGAAATGGAGCGATGTAATAATCTGAAATATGTTCTTGTAATTATTTGTGCCTTCAGTAAATGGGTCGAGGCTTTCCCCGTCAAAGATGCTACCGCCATGACCACTGCAAAGATTATGGTAAAAGAATTCTTTCCTCGATTTGGGCTCCCGAGGATAATCTGGTCGGACAATGGTCCTCACTTTATCGCAGCAGTAATTTTGCAAATATGTACAGCCCTATGTATTGAGAAATGATTTCATTCAGCTAGGCATCCTCAAAGTGCTGGGTTGGTAGAAAGACACAACGGTATTTTAAAGAATAAACTTGCAAAAACATGTGCTGATACCAAACTAAAATGGCCAGATGCTTTGCCTATTGTGTTATTAGCTATGCGTACCACACCTCAGACTAGAACTTGGCTTTCTCCATTTGAAGTAGTAATGGGGAGACCTGCTAACATTTGGGGTCTCCCGAAACCTAAAGCCCTGAGGGAGGTTGAAAATGTATTGCTTGTAGATTACTGTAACCAGTTAACTAAAAATCTGTATTTCATTTACCACCAGGTGAATTCTGCTTTACCTGTACGGTTCACGGGCCCAGGACACGATATACAGCCTGGAAGTTGGGTCCTCGTGAAGGCCTACGAGAGGTCTTCCTGTCTCGCGCCTCGCTGGCGGGGACCCCATCAGGTGTTATTGGTCACCAGGACAGCAGTGCGGGTGGCTAGAAAGAAGAACTGGATTCACGCGACGGACGTCAAGAAACTTCCTCACCCGACGCCACACACTACAGAAGCAGCAGAACCCCTCTCTGATGCTACAGTCTCTGATCTTGGAGTAGCAAACAGCGCTGTGAGAGCGTCGGAGGAGTTCTCTGAGCCTGAGGAGCTTGGGGAACAGTCCATTTTGTCTCTGCACTCTCTTGAAAAATCACTTCCGGAAAACACTGTTTCGAGCTCTGCGACTTACGTCGCCACCGACACGTCGCTTCCCTCAGGAAGTGACGATACTTTGCTTCCGGACCAGACAATTTTGGGTACCATCAGGTACAACCTTCGACCACGGAAATAGAACTACGGCACGAGTGTCGTGCATCTGGAAAAGGAAGTGATTGAAAAATTGTCTTGTTATGAGAAAGTTTTGTTGAACAAAAAAGGGATTCTGCTGGCTAGGGTTGGGAAGGACTAAGAAATCACGCGACCGTAGTGTCGCCAGCAACAAGCATTGGGGCCGTCGATCGAGAAACTACGATGCCTGCCACCTTCACCGCTGCTCCCCGCACTGGACTTTTAGATAAGGGGGTGACCAAATCGAACAACGAACAATGTGCCTGGGCCCCGAAAACGTACTGTTGTGTTTTGATGATTATTGTTATTTGTGCAACTGCTGCTGTAGGACTTTGGTATTTCGAAGAAATCTATCCTTTGAAACCTCTATTACCGACCGAGATCGTACCAACTGTTTTGACTCCCTCTGTACACCTTCACACTCTGTCCCCTAGAGACTCCCTACATAGACAAAAGTATTATAATAACACTCTGATGATAGTAATGAATGCTACTCATGCCATTTTTAATAAGAGTAATTGTTGGATTTGTACTAATTTACCGCAACATGGGAACAAGGGACAGGGATGGTATATACATCTAATACCTTTAACGACTTCTCGCTATGCCTCTCTTAGAGCACTATTCTTTGGCCGATGGAATGATAGCATCTCAGGGAACTTTGATGGAACTAATTTAAATGATTTTGAGAAACGTGAATTGACTCCCCTGGGATGCTCGCTTTTCGCAAATAGAAGTAAACCTAACGCTGCTTCTATTAGGCCGTCTGATAAACTATCTCTTCCTTTTCAAACTCTGATTTCCTTTAAAATGGCTCCGATAGGCAATAAGGATGCTGTACCTCCTTCTTATTCTGTAAATCATAGTCCTGACTCGGTTCCCTTCTGTGTACAGAGAAATGGCACTAGGCCAATGGGAGATTTTGAAGCTCGTAAAAACATTGTAAATTTGACTGGGGAAAACAGGCCTCTGTATGTAGGGGGGGCTGTTTATTTTGTTTGTGGTAGTTTAGCATTTCCCTGGTTGCCCAAGGATTGGCAGGGAACTTGCTATTTAGGAATATTGTTACCCGGGGTATTTGTAGCAAGTACATTGGAGGTTTCTAAGGCTCGTCCACGGCGAGACAACAACGGAGATACCCCTGGGCAAGTATTGGGGGACATAGCTAAATCGGTTGTGCCTTTTTGGGGACAAATAGCAAACTCAGAGAACATTAGGGGATTAGCGAGGGTACTGGAGAGAACGATCAACCGGACCACAGACATACTCTACAATATGACCTTAGAGCAAAAGGCGATAAGATTGGTAGCACTTCAAAATCGGATGGCATTAGATGTCATCTTGGCAGAACGAGGTGAAGTATGCAAATTAGTGGGGTCCGCTTGTTGTGTTTTCGTACCAGACTCCTTACCAACAATTTTTAAAGCAATTCAGAACTTGCATACTCTCAGTTCTGAAGTCCATATCCCTGTAGGAGACTGGAACCTTAGTACTTGGTTTTGGGATTCTTTGCGATCTTGGGGTTGGAAGGGGCTTTCCGTTATTCTGGTTATTTTAGGGATTCTTTTATTCCTTTGTTGTTGTTTTCAATGCCTCCCAAGTATATGTGGTATGATAGGGGGGTGTTGTGCTCAAGCAGTGAGCGCAATAGGGCATAAAATATATACCCCAGATAGAGCATCTAAAGAATTCATGTTACAAGAGGGTTTTATGAACGACCTCATGGCTATAGACATTACACACAATGATGCGGAATCTATGGATGATAACACATGGAGTTATTTTCAAAAGTATTAGGAATGATGTTTAGCACTTGGCATAGGCCAAAAGGAGGGTCTGTGGAAATCGAAATAATATTATACCTCCTATTGCATTGTTTGAATGTATGTTGGCCTACGCCAAGTTGTCTAAAACATTGTATAAATAGATTCTGCGGCAAGGTCTTGACCTTAATGTATTGTGTAAATCGCCATCTTGGATTTAGCCGCCATTTTAGGTTCTCTTGTAGTGTGGAAGTCACCCTGAATAACAAAATGGAGGCCGAATGACATTTCAAGTGGGATTCTGGCCGTTGTGACCTCCACACACATGAATAAGTAATATGCCCGCAGGCCACTTGTTGGGGTCGCAAACTGAGACCTTGTCCTATCCCTGACCTATGTGTAAATGAACAACTGTATCAGCGGAACTGATCAAAATGCATACATTATGGGATTGACCTGGCAACGAACCCTAGGTTTGATTCTGAGAATGGTTAACTTGCGAGGGGGTTGGCCAGAGCTGGATAAAAAAGTATAAAAACCCGAGTGTCCCAATGTTCGGTCTCTCACACTAACACGTCGAACTACCGTTGATGGTTCGTTCTGTTACTCTGAGGGCCGAATAGCTATCCGTATGTCAATTGACTTTTGGTAATTGTTGTATCTTTGAATAAAGCGCTTTGTATGTCCTTTGTAACCTGTGTTGGTGTGTTTCCTTTGGGTTTCCCGGCCTCATATCAATTTTTCTGTTTCCACAACACCTCCTACCTCATGACCAAGATATGTGACTTGGTGGCCTTGATAGTGAGGTTAGCCCTTTGCAAGGCCTGAAACAACTTATCCAGATGTGTCAAATGCTCTTCCCAGGTGTAACTGTAGACAGCAATCTAACTGTAGACACAAAAGGCCACCAGCCCACTGAGCGCATGATTGACCAATCTCTGGAAGGTGGCAGGGGTATTCTTCAACCCAAAAGGCATGACCCTAAACTGGTAGAGTCCCTAAGGTGTTGAGAATGCCGTCTTTTCCTTGGCATGGTCTGTCAGAGCTATTTGCCAATAGCCTGAGGTAAGGTCAAAGGTGCTCACAAATTTGCAGCACCTATGGTGTCCATGAGCTCATCAGTCCTGGGCAATAGGTGCGCGTCAGTTTTGGTGACCGCATTGACTCCTCGGTAGTCCACACAGAACCTCCAATCCTTGGTACCTGCCTGGGATCTTGCCTTGGGGACAAGGACCAAGGGACTGGACAAGGGACTGGTTGAGGGTTCAATAACACCCAGATCTAACATCTTGGCAACCTCAGCCTGGATGTGGTTCTTAACGATATCTGACATACGGTAGCACCTGCTTTTGACAGGCGCACTGTCACCAGTGTGAATTTCGTGCCTACACCACAGTGTAAGGCCTGGTGTCAGTGAAAACAGAGAGGCATACTGCCGGAGCAAAGCCCTGCAGGCCTTCTGCTGCTCTGTCATCAGATCTGGAGAGAGATGTACTCCCTCCACTGAGCCATCCTGAGGGTTGCTATGCAGCAAATCAGGAAGGGACTCGTTCTCATCCTCTTCTTGCTCTGAAGCTAGCAAGAGACATAAGACTTCTGCTTGCCTGTGGAAATGCTTGAGCCTGTTAACATGGATACCTGAGGGGCTACCCCTGGGACTCCCATGTCAACCATATAATTGACTTTGCCTATCTTGGAGATGATCCTGAAGGGTCCAGTCCACTTGTCTGCCAAAGCTCTAGGCTTGGTAGGCTCCATCACAAGGATTTCCTGTCCTAGAGTCTAATCCACTTGTGAGGCTATAAGGTCATGCCAGTACTTATTCAATTCCTAGCTGGCCTTGAGATTTGCTGTTGCCTGGCCCATCATCTGTGTCATCCTCCGTCTGAGGCCTAACACATAGTCCCCCACTTGCTTGGCGGGACCTGGAGGGGTGCCCCCAAACCTTCTCTGCTCAAGGCAAGGGGCCCCCTCACGGGATGTCCAAAGAGTAACTAAAAGGGGCTGAAACCAACACCCTCTTGAGGTACCTCTCTGTAAGCGAACAGCATGCATGGCAAGAGGAGATCCCATTTCCTCCTTAGGTGCTCTTCCAAAGCGCTTAGCATGTCCTTGAGAGTTTTGTTAAATCTCTCAACCAGACCATTGGTCTGGGGAAGGTAAGAGGTGGAGAACTTGTAGGTTACCCGGCACTCTTTCCACATGGTTTTCATGTAACTAGACATGAAGTTGAATCCTCTGTCAGAGACAACCTCCTTAGGGAATCCAACCCGGGTAAAAATGCCCAGGAGAGGCCTGGCTCCACCTTGGCAGTAACAGTCCAAAGGGGTATAGCCTCAGGGTACCTGGTGGCAAGATCAACCAAGACCAGGATGAAGCGATGTCCACCTGAAGTGGGAGGGTCAAGGGGACGGACAATGTCGATGCTCACCCTCTCAAACGGGGTGCCAACCACTGACAATGGCTGCATTGGGGAAATGACACTACCTCCAGTCTTGCCCGACAACTGACAAGTTGGGCAGGTCCTGCAGTGGGACTCCACTTCTACTCCCATTCGAGGCCAGTAGAAATGGGGAGAGAGTCTCTGCTTAGTCTTCTTGGTACCAAGTTGACCAGCTAAGGGCACCTCATGCCCCAACTGCAGCAGGTAGGGCCTGTAAACCTGGGGTGCCACCATCCTCTTGAGGGTACCAGGTTCAGGCTTAGTGGGCTCACTAACAAGAAGCTCACCTCCCCAATAGATCCGGAATGTCCTAGGCACCTCTCCCTATGGCTGGGACAGGGCCTGTTTCCTCAGGCCCTCGAGATAGTGGCACTCTCTCTGTCCCTTACAGAAGTCCACCCGGGAGGGTCCCCCTTCAGCCAACAGGCTTTGAAGGTCGGGGTGGTCCTCCGGGTTGAGAACCTCTTCCACAGGCGAGTCTTCTGTCTCTTCTTCCTCAGGAGCTGAGTAGGGTTTTCCACTGACCCAGCCCATTCGGAGCATGGATCCCAATGGGTGCTGTAGGAAGAGCAGGAAGAGAAGGCTCCCCCATCACAGAGGTTGCCTTCTTGTTCTTCTGTCTTCTTGCCTTATGCCTCGACTTTGGCTCGGGTACCTGACTCACAGGCAGACCCTGTGTCACCTGTGACCTAGTGACTGCAGCAGCAGGCACGGGGAGACCATCAGAAATCAACCCCAAGTCTACTAGATCATTACCTAATAAAATGTTAGCAGGGATATTGTCCTGAACCAGAACAGGAAGCTTTGCTGTCTTGTCTCCAATCATGAGTATAACTAAGGCTCCAGGTGATAATTTAGGAGGCCCACCAGCTAATCTGGTGGTTCTCAGAGGAGCTCCTACATAGTCCTCTGGCTTGAGCAGGGTCCTGTCTACCACTTTCATGCTTGCCCCAGTGTCTCTCAAGCCAGTAGAAGGCTGGCCATTCAAGAGGACACTTCTCAAAAATCTATGGGTTTTCTGTGGGATAGTCGCCAGTACTTCCGCATACTGGTCACAGGCCCCAATGGACATTACGGAAATCTCTACAGGAGCACCAAATGTGATTTCTGTAGAGGAGGGGAGGATTTCCTGTCCTGGAGTCTAATCCACTTGTGAGGCTTTAAGGTCATGCCAATACTTATTCAATTCCTAGCTGGCCTTGAGATTTGCTGTTGCCTGACCCATCATCTGTGTCATCCTCCGTCTGAGGACTAACACATAGACCCCCACTTGCTTGGCGGGACCTGGAGGGGTGCCCCCAAACCTTCTCTGCTCAAGGCAAGGGGCCCCCTCACGGGATGTCCAAAGAGTAACTCAAAGGGGCTGAAACCAACACCCTCTTGATCTACCTCTCTGTAAGCGAACAGCACGCATGGCAGGAGGAGATCCCATTTCCTCCTTAGGTGCTCTTCCAAAGCGCTTAGCATGCCCTTGAGAGTTTTGTTAAATCTCTCAACCAGACCATTGGTCTGGGGATGGTAAGAGGTGGAGAACTTGTAGGTTACCCGGCACTCTTTCCACATGGTTTTCATGTAACTAGACATGAAGTTGGATCCTCTGTCAGAGACAACCTCCTTAGGGAATCCAACCCGGGTAAAAATGCCCAGGAGAGGCCTGGCACCACCTTGGCAGTAACAGTCCAAAGGGGTATAGCCTCAGGGTACCTGGTGGCATGATCAACCAAGACCAGGATGAAGCGATGTCCACCTGAAGTGGGAGGGTCAAGGGGACGGACAATGTCGATGCTCACCCTCTCAAATGGGTGCCAACCACTGACAATGGACACTACCTCCAGTCTTGCCCGACAACTGACAAGTTGGGCAGGTCCTGCAGTGGGACTCCACTTCTACTCCCATTCGAGGCCAGTAGAAATGGAGAGAGAGCCTCTGCTTAGTCTTCTTGGTACCAAGATGACAAGCTAAGGGCACCTCATGCCCCAACTGCAGCAGGAAGGGCCTGTAAACCTGGGGTACCACCATTCTCTTGAGGGTACCAGGTTCAGGCTTAGTGGGCTCACTAACAAGAAGCTCACCCTCCCAATAGATCCGGAATGTCCTAGGCACTTCTCCCTATGGCTGGGACAGGGCCTGTTTCCTCAGGCCTTCGAGATAGTGGCACTCTCTCTTTCCCTTAGAGAAGTCCACCCGGGAGGGTCCCCCTTCATCCAACAGGCATTGACGGTCGGGGTGGTCCTCCGGGTTGAGAACCTCTTCCACAGGCGAGTCTTCTGTCTCTTCTTCCTCAGGAGTTGAGTAGGGTTTTCCACTGGACCCAGCCCATCCGGAGCATGGATCCCAATGGGTGCTGTAGGAAGAGCAGGAAGAGAAGGCTCCCCCATCACAGAGGTTGCCTTCTTGTTCTTCTGTCTTCTTGCCTTATGCCTCGACTTTGGCTCGGGTACCTGACTCACAGGCAGACCCTGTGTCACCTGTGACCTAGTGACTGCAGCAGCAGTCATGGGGAGACCATCAGAAATCAACCCCAAGTCTACTAGATCATTACCTAATAAAATGTTAGCAGGGTTATTGTCCTGAACCAGAACAGGAAGCTTTGCTGGCTTGTCTCCAATCATGAGTATAACTAAGGCTCCAGGTGATAATTTAGGAGGCCCACCAGCTAACCTGGTGGTTCTCAGAGGAGCTCCTACATAGTCCTCTGGCTTGAGAAGGGTCCTTTCCACCACTTTCATGCTTGCCCCAGTGTCTCTCAAGCCAGTAGAAGGCTGGCCATTCAAGAGGACACTTCTCAAAAATCTATGGGTGTTCTGTGGGATAGTCCCCAGTACTTCTGCATACTGGTCACAGGCCCCAATGGACATTAAGGAAATCTCTACAGGAGCACCAAATGTGATTTCTGTAGAGGAGGGGGGGATGGTGGCCTCCACCTCAGACATAGGGTAAGGGTAGCTCAGGCAGACAGCCTGTACTCCAAGTGCTTTACCTTTACACTTGGAGTCACCCTTCTTGTGATCCAGAGCCCCACATTCCCAACTAGTGCCAGGAATGCGGGGTACGGTACTGGAACCAGTGGGAGCCTGCTTTGCAGCAGATGGACCACTACTCTTATTCCCACCCACAGATGACTTATCCCCACTAGATTTTTGGGTTTTAGGAGAGGAAGGTTTTGGTTTATTCTACTGTGATTGCTTCTGGGACTCCTCAGCTTTCTGAGAGGTCCCATTTTCTTTGTCCTTGTCCTTCCCACTGGAGTCCTTAGGGGACACCCGGTGGGAGACCCACTTGTCAGCCAACCTAGCCAGCTTAAAGGGATCCAAAATGTTCTGGTCAGCAACATACTGACGCAGCTCTGGTGAACAGGCTTCAGAAAAATGCTCAAAAAACGAAAGGTGGGACAATTCAACAAACATTATAACTTTGTAACCATCAATCCACCCCATCATGTTCATGTGTGCAGCACTCACGCAGTCAACCGAAGACACATTCTCTCTTTTCTTAAAATCCCTGAACCTAGGTATTGGGTAGGTGTCAATTTCGGGCCTACACCACGGTGTAAGGCCTGGTGTCAGTGAAAACAGAGAGGCATACTGCCGGAGCAAAGCCCTGCAGGCCTTCTGCTGCTTTGTCATCAGATCTGGAGAGAGATGTACTCCCTCCACTGAGCCATCCTGAGGGTTGCTATGCAGCAAATCAGGAAAGGGCTTGCTCTCATCCTCTTCTTGCTCTGAAGCTAGCAAGAGACATGAGACTTCTGCTCGCCTGTGGAAAGGCTTGAGCCTGTTAACATGGAATACCTGAGGGGCTACCCCCGGGACTCCCATGTCAACTAGATAATTGACTTCGCCTATCTTGGAGATGATCCTGAAGGGTCCAGTCCACTTGTCTGCCAAAGCTCTAGGCTTGGTAGGCTCCATCACAAGGATTTCCTGTCCTGGAATCTAATCCATTTGCAGGGCTTTAAGGTCATGCCAGTACTTATTCAATTCCTAGCTGGCCTTGAGATTTGCTGTTGCCTGACCCATCATCTGTGTCATCCTCCATCTGAGGCCTAACACATAGTCCCCCACTTGCTTGGCGGGCCCTGGAGGGGTGCCCCCATACCTTCTCTGATCAAGGCAAGGGCCCCCGTCATGGGATGTCCAAAGAGTAACTCAAAGGGGCTGAAACCAACACCCTCTTGAGGTACCTCTCTGTAAGCAAACAGCAGGCATGGCAGGAGGAGATCCCATTTCCTTCTTAGGTGCTCTTCCAAAGCACTTAGCATGCCCTTGAGAGTTTTGTTAAATCTCTCAACCAGACCATTGGTCTGGGGAAGGTAAGAGGTGGAGAACTTGTAGGTTACCCCGCACACTTTCCACATGGTTTTCATGTAACTAGACATGAAGTTGGATCCTCTGTCAGAGACAACCTCCTTAGGGAATCCAACCCGGGTAACAATGCCCAGGAGAGCCCTGGCAACCACCTTGGCAGTAACAGTTCGAAGGGGTATAGCCACAGGGTCCCTTGTGGCATGATCAACCAAGACCAGGATGAACCGATGTCCACCTGAAGTGGGAGGGTCAAGGGGATGGACAATGTTGATGCACACCCTCTCAAATGGGGTGCCAACCACTGACAATGGCTGCAGTGGTGCAATGACACTGCCTCCAGTCTTGCTCGACAACTGACAAGCTGGGCAGGTCCTGCAGTGGGATTCCACTTCTACTCCCATTCAAGGCCAGTGGAAATGGGCAGAGAGCGTCTGCTTAGTCTTCTTGGTACCAAGTTGACCAGCTAAGGGCAACTCATGCGCCAACTGCAGCAGGAAGGGCCTGTAAACCTGGGGTACCACCATCCTCTTGAGTGCACTAGGTTCAGGCTTAGTGGGCTCACTAACAAGAAGCTCACCCTCCCAATGGATCTGGAATGTCCTAGGCACTTCTCCCTATGCCTGGGACAGGGCTTTTTTCCTCAGGCCCTCGAGATAGTGGCACTCTCTCTGTCCCTTGCAGAAGTCCACCGGGGAGGGTCGCCCTTCAGCCAACAGGCATTGAAGGTCGGGTGGTCCTCCGGGTTGAGAACCTCTTCCACAGAAGAGTCTTCTGTATCTTCTTCCTCAGGAGTTGAGTAGGGTTTTCCACTGGACCCAGCCCGCCCGGAGCATGGATCCCAATTGGTGCTGTAGGAACAGCAGGAAGAGAAGGCTCCCCCTTCACAGAGGTGGCCTTCTTATTCTTCCGTCTTCTTGCCTTAGGCCTCGACTTTGGCTCGGGTACCTGACTCACAGCCAGACCCTGTGTCGCCTGTGACCTAGTGACTGCAGCAGCAGTCATGTGGAGACCATCAGAGATCAACCCAACTCCACTAGATCATTACCTAACAATATGTTAGCAGGGATATTGTCCTGAACCAGGACAGGAAGCTTTGCTATCTTGTCTCCAATCATGAGTGTGCCTAAGGCTCCAGGTGATAATTTAGGAGGCCCACCAGCTAACCTGGTGGTTCTCAGAGGAGTTCCTACATAGTCCTCTGGCTTGAGCAGGGTCCTGCCCAGCACTTTCATGCTTGCCCCAGTGCCTCTCAAGCCAGTAGAAGGCTGGCCATTTAAGAGGACACTTCTCAAAAACCTATGGGTGTTCTATGGGATAGTCGCCAGTAATTCCGCATACTGGTCCCAGGCCCCAAGGGACACTAAGGAAATCTCTACAGGAGCACGAAATGTGATTTCTGTAGTGGAGGGGGGGATGGTGGCCTCCACCTCAGACATAGGGTAAGGGTAGCTCAGGCTGACAGCCTGTACTCCAAGTGCTTTACCTTTACACTTGGAGTCACCCTTCTTGTGATCCAGAGGCCACATTCCCAACTAGTGCCAGGAATGCGGGGTACGGTACTGGAACCAGTGGGAGCCTGCTTTGCAGCAGGTGGACCACTACTCTTATTCCCACCCACATATGACTTATCCCCACTAGATTTTTGGGTTTTAGGAGAGGAAGGTTTTGGTTTATTCTACTGTGATTGCTTCTGGGACTCCTCAGCTTTCTGAGAGGTCCCCTTTTCTTTGTCCTTGTCCTTCCCACTGGAGTCCTTAGGGGACACCCGGTGGGAGACCCACTTGTCAGCCAACCTAGCCAGCTTAAAGGGATCCAAAATGTTCTGGTCAGCAACATACTGACGCAGCTCTGGTGAACAGGCTTCAGAAAAATGCTCAAAAAACGAAAGGTGGGACAATTTAACAAACATTATAACTTTGTAACCATCAATCCACCCCATCATGTTCATGTGTGCAGCACTCACGCAGTCAACCGAAGACACATTCTCTCTTTTCTTAAAATATCTGAACCTAGGTATTGGACAGGTGTCAATTTCGTGCCTACACCATGATGTAAGGCCTGGTGTCAGTGAAAACAGAGAGGCATACTGCCGGAGAAAAGCCCTGCAGGCCTTCTGCTGCTCTGTCATCAGATCTGGAGAGAGATGTAGTCCCTCCACTGAGCCATCCTGAGGGTTGCTATGCAGAAATTCAGGAAGGGACTCGCTCTCGTCCTCTTCTTGCTCTGAAGCAAGCAAGAGACATGAGAATTCTGCTCGTCTCTGGAAAGGCTTGAGTCTGTTAACATGAAATACCTGAAGGGCTACCCCCGGGACTCCCATGTCAACCATATAATTGACTTTGCCTATCTTGGAGATGATCCTGAAGGGTCCAGTCCACTTGTCTGCCAAAGCTGTAGGCTTGGTAGGCTCCATCACAAGGATTTCCTTTCCCAGAGTCTAATGCCAGTACTTATTCATTTCCTAGCTGGCCTTGAGATTTGCTGTTGCCTGACCCATCATCTGTGTCATCCTCCTTTTGAGACCTAACACATAGTCCCCCACTTGCTTGGCGGGACCTGGAGGGGTGGCCCCAAACCTTCTCTGATCAAGGCAAGGGGCCCTCTCACGGGATGTCCAAAGTGTAACTCAAAGGGGCTGAAACCAACACCCTCTTGAGGTACCTCTCTATAGGCGAACAGCACGCATGGCAGGAGGAGATCCCATTTCCTCCTTGGGTGCTCTTCCAAAGTGCTTTGCCTGCCCTTGAGAGTTTTGTTAAATCTCTCAACCAGACCATTGGTCTGGGGATGGTAAGAGGTGGAGAACGTGTAGGTTACCCTGCACTCTTTCCACATGGTTTTCATGTAACTAGACATGAAGTTGGATCCTCTGTCAGAGACAACCTCCTTAGGGAATCCAACCCGGGTAAAAATGCCCAGGAGAGCCCTGGCAACCACCTTGGCAGTAGCAGTCCGAAGGGGTATAGCCTCAGGGTACCTGGTGGCATGATCAACCAAGACCAGGATGAAGCGATGTCCACCTGAAGTGGGAGGGTCAAGGGGACGGACAATGTCGATGCTCACCCTCTCAAATGGGGTGCCAACCAATGACAATGGCTGCAGTGGGGCAATGACACTGCCTCCAGTCTTGCCCGACATCTGAACCAGTGGGAGCCTGCTTTGCACCAGGTGGACCACTACTCTTATTCCCACCCACAGATGACTTATCCCCACTAGATTTTTGGGTTTTAGGAAAGGAAGGTTTTGGATTATTCTACTTTGATTGCTTCTGGGACCCCTCAGCTTTCTGAGAGGGCCCCTTTTCTTTGTCCTTGTCCTTCCCACTGGAGTCCTTAGGGGACACCCGGTGGGAGACCCACTTGTCAGCCATCCTAGCCATTTAAAGGGATCCATTCTTTCTTTTCTTAAAATCCCTGAACCTAGGTATTGGGTAGGTATCTTGCCAAACTTGGCAATCAAAGCGGACTTCATGCACTCATACTGACCCCTTTCTTCCACACTCAGTTTCAGAATACAGTTATATCCAGTCTGAGGCACTCTGCTTAACAAACACTTAGCCCAATCTCTCTTATCAACATCATGAATTGCAGAAGCCATTTCAAATGCTTCAATCTATTGGAGGATATCTGAACCCTCCACAAACACAGCAACCAAATCTTTCATCAATTTGGTGGCTGGGGACCTGACACTCTCAACTGGTTTAGCTGAAAACTCCACTCTAGCTTTCACTAGCTGGATTATTTGGTGCTCAGTGTCCCTATCTTTGAGTATCACTTGTTGTGCCAACTTCTCTTTCTTCAACTCAGCTTCTGTTGTCAACTTTTTGTATTGAAAGGCTAACTGTTCCCGTTGTAGCACCAATTTTAAAAGTTCAAAATTCAGGGCTTCCCCCTGAAGAGCGGTGCTGGGGTTTGGAACAGAGGCAGTAGGAATGGTGGCATTCCCAGAATCAGATTCAGCAAAAACCCCAGGGGCAGAATCCTCATTGGTTGCATCCCCCCTTCAAGAGTTTCACCATCAGTCTGGTATTCCACCAGGGCAGCTATCAGCTCAGCCCTAGACTTATCCACACAGTCTAACTCCCTGGCTTCACAAGCACTCTGGAGAGCCTCTAAGCTCATCCTAGTCAATTTACCATTTGCAATAGACTCCATTGCTTGTAATGCATTTATCTTGTGCACAACTAAACCTCAATTTAACAAAGTGCAGATAATTCTAAGTGGCACGGATATACACTGATTCTTAAAACCATAAGCATCCCACCGCTGCCACTGGAGGGGGGTCTCTGTACTTCTGCTCTCTAAATGGTAGAGGAGATGCACAGAGGACCCCAGCCAAGATTCAATATTGTATTAGCAATGGACGAGCAATCAAGGCCTAGCTTCTCAGGAGGTGATGCTGGCCGGTTCTTAAGTACAGTGTAGTTCCCAAGCACCCACAAAGGAATGTCCGCACACCGTATTAGTTAAAACACAGTCTTTTTATAATGAATATTCAAGGTGATGTACAATATCACGATAACTCACTTTGTACTCAGTTATCTATAATGGCAAATATACAGTTCTACGTGGTACCACAATTACAATTAGATCTCTTTAAAGTGCTTCAACTGCACGGTTAAATGGCACAAAAATCAGTTCGTAATGGAAACCAACAATAGATATAAGAAGAAAGCAGTTGGTTAGAACAAGTGCCAGAATACCGACCCCGATACCTAGGCACAGTTCTGTGTGGAGATACCCCCATATGGGCAACCTGTAGAATAAAGATATATCACAAGCCCAGTCCATATATTGTTCACAAGAGACTTTCCAATAGTTCTGCAACCCCAAAATACCTGGCGTTGTAGCGTTCCTCATCAGGGAATCGATGACCCTCTTGAGTGCCCTCCCTTTAAGGCAGGAGTCACCGGACATCGAACGTCTGACAGCGAACAGAGTGAACTATGACAGTGAAGTGGCAGCTTCTTTCCTAGCGGTGCTCATCAACGGGAAAGCATAAACATCCTGCAAGGAAGAGGCGTGCGGGGCACCTCGGTGTCCATAGTTCAGGACTACAAAGAGTTTGAAGAACTGTGGCCCAGCAAGGGCATCGATTCGTCGGCATCTCTGTGGTCTTTGGGTGGCGGGAAACCCACCAGCGGATGCTCCTCGGCGCGCAGACAACCTTGCCTTCTCTGGCGGGATAAGGCAGGCGGCGGTGCAGAGGAGCGAGTCCATGAATCGAAAGTTCTTAGGCAACGGGAACACAGCGGCTCCGGTCGGCGACAGCGGTCGGCGACAGTGGCAGACAACAGTCCAGACGCTTCTCTTTGGGATTCCACGGCAGTCCCTGTCACTGGTCAGCAGCCATAGGTCTGTCTACCAGGGAGCTTTGGCAAAGATTAGCTGGTGCATGATGGTCCCTCGTAGCTCGGGAAGAGGGCGCCTTACCAGGTCCTCTCTGGGTCAGTCCGTGGAGACACAGCAGCTTTCAGATTAATGAAGAAGGGCAACAGGAATTTTTCTCTTCCAGCAGGGCTTCAAGGTCAAGCTTCAATTTCACTCCAGTTACACTTCGTAGTTTGGACTTCAGCTTCTGAACACAAATTCTAGCAGTGAGAAGCCCCCACATTTACTAGCTGATCTCCCATGAATTCTGCTGGGTCACACTCAGGCAACCAATCGGTCAGAAGGGCATTCATGCAGGCAGGCAGCCAATAAGGTGCATAGTGCATTCAGGCTATTCACTTCTCTCCAGACACTCACAACAAGTTATGTGTATTGGGACAAGTCCCCAGCCATTCAACACTCCACACTGCATGCATTCATACCTTTTTTCGGGCACGGCTGTCTCAGTCACTGTGTCATACACCAGAAACCAGACATCCACAACAAGAAGTGCATATTGGTCACACACTCCATTCACCCAGGTCCCACCTACAGGGTGTACCCACAACATACAGTCACTGGGAAGGCTCCAGCCAGTCTGGCCTGGACTTCACAACAACACCATATATGGAACTTCCACCCAACAGCCAGTTAGGGGGAAGGGACAGAGTCAGGGCTTCCCAGGACTTTGGGAAAACAAGGTAACAGGCAATAGAAAGCAAGAGGCCACAGGGGCTATCTTTTTTCCTATCAGGAATCAACTGATTCCAATGGCAGGGCCTGGGTATCCTAAAATGGAGGATACTCAGAGCACCTGTCAAATTCAGCATGGAGCTGCCACCATCCCATACCCTGCTGTGTGGGTCACACACAGGTGCCCAAAAACATATACTAGGGGCACAGGGTTGTACCCCCACCCATGGGTGCCATATGGGTATCCTATGGGTCTGTACACCAAATCAAAAGAGAGAGCTGCACTGCCAAGAGCCCCACATGAACTTCTTCACGGAAAACACAACAGAACACATGTTAAAAGGCAGTAAAGGACAAGGATACGGAGGCCCTGTCCCTCTGATGCATTTCCAGCATCACAGTGACCAAAGTTGAAAGTGAGGTGCGAGTAGATGAGGTGGGAGGATTGTTGGCACCAAGTGAGGAAGGCCTGTAAGTAATTTTATTAATCTAATCTGACTGATTGTTTGTATATGTATAAGAGTGCTTAAACACAGGTGAAGTACTTCGAAGCACTTCAAGACGGAAGGAAACAAGGGAATACAGTAATCGTTCTTAGGCGTTGAGGATTCCGAAAGATATAAACAGAAGAAAACTAGCATAATAGGTCTGATGACATTTCTACTAGTGCATGAAGTGGAACAGTTGAGACCAAGCTCGGGAGGGGGGGAGGGACAAACGGTGGTAAATGGTCCTAGTACATTTAGGTCATGTATACATCCAGAAGGGGGTGAACAGATGGGTCGGGAGGGTTTAGGGGACAAAGATTCTGGTCCAGCAGGGCCCTGGGTTAAGGGAACAGAGGTTGCCCCGCTCAGGAGTGTAATCTGAAAGTCCAGAAATGTTGAACAAAGTGCAGAGGCCCGGAGGCAAGTTAAAAAAGACTGGTGGGGTAGGCTCTGGAGGTGAACCAGGCAACCAGTCAGCGAAAACTGAACAGAGTGAGGGAGGAGAAGGAGGATGTAGAGAAAAGAGAGAAGATTAGCAGGGGAGAGGGAGATAAAATCAGCAGGAGGAAAGGAAGGTCTTGAGGAGTTTCTGGAACTGCTCTGGCTCAAGACGGAGAGAGGCAGGGAGGCTGTTCCAAGGGGAAGCACCTGCAGAGGATCAAGAGCTACCCCCAAATCTCTGTTTGTGAAAGCGGCTCACGTGTATAGAGTTGGAGGAGGAAGAGCTGAGGACTCTAGAGGGAGAGTATTTAGGAAGAGAGCAATATAGATAGTGCTGGCCTGGCCCCAGAAAGCCTTGTGGATTATGTAGAGAGTCTTGAACGTGATCCTAGCAGCCACGGGGAGCCAGTGGGGGGAATT
The DNA here is from genome assembly GCF_040938575.1 of Ambystoma mexicanum. Lineage (NCBI taxonomy): Eukaryota > Metazoa > Chordata > Amphibia > Caudata > Ambystomatidae > Ambystoma > Ambystoma mexicanum. Next base: position 462,177,465 of record NC_090934.1, read on the forward strand.
CAGCACCTGAGAAATGCTGTCTTAGGGCTTGAGGCTAACGTTTAGTGTTGCAGTGCTGTTTTGGATGAGTTGCAGAGAACGGAAAGTAGAAGTAGGGAGATTGAATAAGAGGCTGTTGCAATAGTCTAGGCTAGAGAGAACCAGGGCTCTCAAGTTGATGCGGCTCTGGGGGAAAGTGAGAAAAGGTAGAATACCTCTTAGGAGGTGCAGTTGGTAGTTGGGCTTTTTGGAGATGTCTGCGATGTGAGAAGAGAAGGAGAGAGTGGAATTTAAGATGTCCCTGAGATATATTGGCTCTTTGCTAGGGAAGGGCACAGGGCCAAGGGAGGCAGACTAGTGAGAAAGGGGGAAAGCGGGAGAAGGGGCCCCAATGAGGATAATCTCTGTCTTACTGGCATTCAGGCAGAGATGGTTAGCAGCATACCAAGCCTGAACTCGGGATAGACAGTCAGAGATGAGCAAGGAGGAGGAGGCCGATGGTAGCCTGAAATAGAGCTGTGTGTCATCTGCATAACACTGAAAGTTAAAGGTGAAGGAAGAGGTCCTGTGGGTCAAGGGGGCCATGTAGATATTGAAGAACCAGGGGGAAAGGTTAGATCCCTGGGGGTCTCCACATTTAGAGAGAGTGGTAGAGGGGAGAAAGGACTGAAGTTCAACCTGGGAGGGCCGATCGGAGAGAAAGGAGGCAAGCCACACCAGGGCCTGATCTGTGACACCCAGGGTATCACGCAGGTGGGTGATCAGGATCTTGTGGTTTACTGTATTGAAAGCAGAAGAGAGGTCAAGAAGAATGAGGACAGTGGGAGAGTTAGAGTCAAAATTTGAGAGCAGGTCTTCAAGGGTGTTCAGAAGAGCAGTTTGTGTGACTCTGGATGCTCTAAATCCAGACTGATGGTCTTGGAGTCAACCAACAGATTCAGTATGGAGGGTAAGTTGAGTGATAGCCTACTTCTACTGGAGTTTTCCCAGGAAAGGAGAGATTGGAGACCGGGCAATCATTTGCCAGAATGTACGGGTCGGCAGAGTGTTTTTTGAGCAGAGGGCACACAAGAGAGTACTTGTGAGGAGAGGGGAAAACTCCAGTGGTGAAAGAGAGGTTGCAGAGGTTGGCCAAGGCTGGATCGAAAGTGTCAATATTGTTCTTGATGGTTTTGGAGGGACAGGAGTGCACCTGTTCGGAGAAGGCTTTCATGGACCAGACTTGTCTATAGACCTCATCAGGAGTGACAGGGGAGAGGAAGGAGAGAAAGGGGTGGGACAGCTGAGAGGGGCACAAGACATATTGGTGCAGTGGGGGGAGCAGAAGAGAGAGAGGTCATGATGTCCTGTGTTTTGGTGGTGAAGTGTGCAGCCAGGGCTGAGTAAAGGTCCTGTGTGGGTATAATAGAGGATGCGGCTGCACTATGGTTGGCCAGTTCCTTGCTGACTTCGAAGAGTTTGGGCATGTTGGTAGATGCCGCAGAAATGCAGGCTTGAATGTAGACTCTTTTCTTGGAGCGGATGCTGAGTCTATATTGCCTTTGAAGAAGGCGGCAGGCCAGTTTGTCAGTCAGTATACCAGAAGATCCCCATTTCCGTTCTGTTGCCCTCCACTTCTGTTTAAGGGCAGCCAAATTGGTGTCGTACCAAGAGTTGCACTTTTTGGGAGGCTTCAGACAGACCCTCATGACAGGGGCAAGAATGTCAAGAGTGTTGGAAATGGAGCGACGAAAGTTGGAGAAGGCGGCATCAACGTGGGAGTCAGCCACAGGAGTCTTTTTTTTTTGTCCCGTGCTTCTTGTTGTCCTTTTGTGTATCTGTGCACCCAGATTCCCACACGCTTTCAGTGCAGAATAAATAAATACATAAGAAGGAGGAGAGTAGGTGGAGTTAAAGGCAGCTGCTGATACTCTTTTCATGGGTCGGATGGCTTTGAAGGCAGGAAGTAGTGTAGGGTGTGCAGTTGCCAAAGGAGAAGAGAGCTTCAAATGAGAAGAGAGAAGAGAATCATCAGACCATGTGAGTGAAGTAGTGAGAGGATTCGAGATTTAGATGTCTCACATAGGTTACGGAAAGGTCCTGAAGAGTCAGGAGAGTCAAGATGGATGTTAAGATCCCCCAGAAGGAGGAGCTGGGAAGAGGAGGAGAGGAGAGAAGAGGCCAGATCAGCCCATTATGAAAGATCTGCATCTTGAATCGACTGAACTGTACATCACAATAGTTCTATATGTACAGTACTCCCATCATACTCATAATGTGTTGGGCCACTTCTTTGTCTTTGGTTTTGGGATTGGGCAAATGCATTCCTCCATGGTGAGTGCTGACAGTTGCTGCCTGTTCTTATCTGTTCTGTCCTGTTCCTGTCTATAGTGAGGGAGGGGGGATTGCATTGCTATACACTGTGGCCTACGTGTGACCTGATGTGTCTTTTATGATATAGGCTTGCAACTGTCATGGAGCCATGATCTTCAATGATCTTTATTAAATATAGAAACACATTTCAAACAATGCTACATATCACTTGGCTGTTGCTGTGTAAAGATAAGTCCCTATCATAGCTATTCTTATAGTGTATTTAAACATTTGTCAAACAGGATATAGGATATACTACTATACTTTTTTGCGATCAGTGAACATTGTGTATGCAACATTGCATTTTGAATGAATTCAGCTTAGAAATTCCGACAAGGATGCCTCTGAGGCATAACCAGAGGAGAAACACCTGTACCTGCTGTGCGGGCTGTACAGTAAGCACACAACATAGTCTTAAAGGTTGTGGTCTGCCTCCCTCACTATAGACAGGAACAGGACAGAACAGATAAGTACAGGCAGCAACTGTCAGCACTCACCATGGAGGCTCAATGGGAATGGGGATGGAACTAATAATGGGCCTGTTTATAACGGCCCGTTATTAGCTCCTTGGTCCCCTCGCGGGACCCGGAAAGGACGTCTGGTTTTACCAGACATCTGTTCCGGGTCCCGCAAGGGAACCTCGTAATAGGGCATCCCGCAATGAAGGGTGCCGGTCCCGTACTGGCACCGTTCATTATGGGAACGCCAGGGTCGTAATGAAGCCCAAGATCTTCATTTACTGCTCTCCACTTGCCCATGATCAGTGAGATAATCAACTGGATCTTCACAAAGTACCATTAGATCACGTTTATTAAGGAATGCAAGGAGCTGACAGCTGGCCAGACTCCACATGGTGCATTCCATTTGCTTTTGGTTTGGCCCCAGTGGTCACTGTCCTCCAAAACCTTATGCACCATTTGTTTGTGAAACTCCAGAACATTTACAGAATAGCATCACAATACTGGGCTGCCATCAAACATTCCCTGTAATAATTAAAAGCACATATTTTGAAACAGGTGGCTTTCTCTGGGACAGTAGAAAGACCACAATTTCTCTGAAGAATGTAATGCACAGGAAGTGCAATAAGGGCTATAAGGGTGATTCTGAAAAATTACCAGATACATTAGGTCCACTGCTCAACAGGATTGGTGTCCTTTGATTCATTCCGCTCCTTCTTGCCTTTTCAGTACTGGTTTATGCAATCTTAGATTTTGCACGGAAAGGAGTCTGTCTCCTATCACTGTGCTGCAATTTCTTACTAGTTACTGCAAGTGTTGTTTAATCTGATATTTATTTTCCAAATACCTTTTTGTGAAATGGTGAAGAGGCTCAGTGAGTGATAAGGAAGAGTTTGAAGATCACACCTGACTCTACTGGGAGACATTGCAGAAATTTGAGTGCAATGGGTAATGCGGTTCTGTCCCCTAGTTCCTAGTAGCAGTCAATGTGAACAGATTACATTTTATGGCTGGAGACTTTGGCAAAGCATGGGAGAACTTCCAGATGTACTTCCATAGCTATAAGTGCTATTTAATGAATGTTAACCGGTGTTCAGGGAACATTAATCAGATCATAATGAGAACAACTTGTAATCCGAAATTTAGAAGGGCAAACTAAAGTGAACTCACAGCATATGTCTAATTTCAGTGCCTGCTCTTTCATTGCATTTGCAACTCTCACTGCATACTTCAATTAAAACTGAAAAACAACTCTACAAGAGTCCTTGAGGTGCAATACTGATTAAAAATCACTTGTCTTGGAGTAGGGTGCTGCTTTTTAACAAGTCTTCAAAGTTCAGGACACAGCATGTGATGATGCCAAATCAACAGCGCTGCCTAGATTAGCAAACGATTTGACATTTCTTGGGACTTTGTTATATTTTCTTGTATCCTTCTTTAAATTGTAGTTCCTTTCCATTTGCTTTAAATCTGATATTACTTAGCTTTGACCATATGTAACACTAAGAAGAATACAGCACTCTATGTACAGATCACTTTCAAGTAAGCAGTAAGTTCTCAAGGGAGTCACTGGGCATTAATAGGGCTCATCAGGTTGCCAATTGTCCAGTGGCTCCATTTCATGTGTTCCACCTTGGACAAGTCCATGGGCCTCATTATGAGTCTGGCATTAGCCGTGCCGGTATAAACGGCACGGCTGCCACCAGAGTAATTTTCTTTCCGGCACACGGCAATGATGACTTACCGGGTTATTACGGTCCCAGAGGTCCCTACGGCAGGGCGCCAGAAAAGTAAAATCCCAATTCCCGTTCAAGTCCCATTGGACTCAATGGGAACGGGGAGGACAAATGCACCGGCATTGTGTGCAACAGTGCGGGTGCCTCCGTCAAGGTCTGCGAGCGAGTGCCTTTCCGCCCACCAGGTCAGACCTGGCGGACGAAAAGACACCTGCTTGCAGAACTCGTAGTTTGCCGGTCCGGAACCAACAGTACCGGCAAGCTTACCGGTACCGTTGTTTCCAGACCGGCAACTTCGTAATGAGGCCGATGTGTTTCACTTTGTGCTCTTGGAATTTTAGGGGCAGATTCTCAAAAGAACAGAACAAATAATGCACATGTGCTCATTTGTATGATAGGCATTTATGATTCCTGTCATACAATAGCGCTCCAGACACTAATGTATGACAGGCTTCATAGTTCATGATCGGAAAAAAGAAGGAAAAGCTCTAAATATCATAGAGCACATACTTAATCAGAGGGAGGAACCAGTGAGGACCCCAACAGAATTCCTCATGGAACTCACTGAGATGGCAGTAACGAGGATTTTTTGTTGTTGTTATTTTTAAGAATGACTTGTATCTCCAGGTAGAGGGCACTATTATGTAGTCCACATTTGCCCCAAGTATAGCACATTTTATCATGGATTCATTTGAACACAGTTTCATCAATAACACCTGTAAACATGACAAGTCTAAGATCTTATTGTAGAAGAGATATTTAGACCAGGTAATCTTGATATGGCAAGGCCCAGAGTCAGAATTACAACTGTTTGTGAATTCGCTGAATGCATGTACACCACACATTTGCTTCTCAAGATTATTGACAATACAAGTCTCTTGTTCCTCCATCTCACCATCTGGAATTACAACCATCGTCTTAAATTTAAGAAATACACAAAAGAGACAGATATGAATACTCTCCTATATCGGGTTAGTTACCATCCTGTTAACCAAAAACAATCTTTACCTTTTGGCCAGTTTCTTAGCCATAAACGGAACTGTACTGACAAAACTGATTATGAAAAAGAGGCAGACAAACTTCAAGAGAAATTACACAGAACGGGTTACCCCCAGAATTTAGTCAGCAATGCATGGAAGAGAGCTAACAGCTCCCAATAAGATATACTCCTCACTGGGGATGCAAGAATAACTCAGTCTAAAATGATTATCGGGTTTACCGACTTTTGTGCTCATAGTAACCTGCTGAGACAAGCAGTAAAAAAGAATTGGTCAATTATCAAAGACAGTATTCAGAATAACAGGGTGCTGTTTGCTTTCTAATGCAGGAGTAACCTCAGATAGAAACTAGTAAAAACGTATACTGAACCCCCACACATATCTCTGCTGGAGATGTGGGGCTTATCAACAATATAGGGTCTTTACCCATGTGGGAATTACGCTGTATCTCCACCTGAAATGTGGGGCTTACCGAGAATATGGTGCCTTTTTTACCAATGTGGGAATTGTGCTGCATGTGATTCAACTGAGGCAAGGAAATACTTTTAATATAAAAATTTGAAATGGGAACCTAGGTTCCACTCCAATTGTAATTCGAGCTATGTCATAGATGCACTGACATGCCCATGTAACACTTTTTATATTGAACATGCTAGCAGAAAAATGTTGATCAAGTTATCGGAACATCGTTTGCGTATTAAGACACAGAAAGCCTGCAGCAGAATCACTGAACATTTTGCGCAACAAGGTCACAATGTCAATGAACTAAGGTGGACAATCATGGAGAAATTGACTCTGTCTCGTATGCTGAAGATGAAGGAGGCATATTGGATGTGTCTAACTGATTCAGGGAGGAAAGGCCCAAATGATATAGAGGTATAACCTCTGCCTCTAATGTGACCAATACACAGTGCACATTGAGTCACGATCACTGGTATTCAGGGTCCACTAGAACATGGCACGCAGGTTCGCAGAAACACTTTCTGTTGCGTGAACCTCACAGGACTATACATTGTGAGATTCCCATGGTTGCCTAGGAATCCTTGGTGCGTCTATATTCGAGGCTGTACATGCAAGCCTGAAAGAAAAAAGAAGCACTTTGCTTGCACTGTGATCCTTACTATAGCAGAGGATCGGTGTAAGAGAGGACACGCAGTCTCTCATATCGGTAAGCCATTAGCTATAACTTGCTAGCGCAAGCATGCTTAACGAGAGACATTGGCCCTCATTCTGAGCCCGGTGGTAACCCTGCTGGTGCTACCGGCAGGTTGCTCCTGGACTCAGAACAGTTTACCAACGCCTGACCTCCCGGTGCCACTGGCTCATTCAGGCACTATAACATTTGTTAATCCCCATTCCCATAAAGTCCTATGGGACTCTATGGGAGTGGGGACACGGGAGCACCGGCAAAGTTAACAACAGGGCCAGTGCTCCTGTGACAAGTCTGCCTACCGTGGCCGCTGCGCCCAGCAGGATCAGACCTGTTGGGCATAGCAGCGCCGGCAGGCAGACTTGCAGTTTGCTGGACCGGAAACAAGTGTGCCAGTGAGCTTACTGGCACCCTTGTTTCCGGACCGGGAAAACTTATAATGAGGCCCATTGATTCCATAATGTGATTACAATTAGGTCCGTAGGATATTCTTATGGACCTCCTTTTTGTTGTTTCCCTTGATTGCCCGGTGTATCATATGAACCTTTACAGCCATACACTCATACACTGAGACAAGATCTGGTGCCGGGAGGCAATAAAGTCCCGTTCTCATGAGATTTCCTGACATTAGGTAAATCTAAAAACATATACACAACATATATTTCTGCAGTAGCAGGATTACTTGTAAGCATTTCTTTAAAGTCTGCACATTGTTTCTATGTATCTATATTGCAGAACAGCAGAATGGAAGTCGGATCCATGTACTCACACCTCATAAACCCATTTCAGGCTTAAATGTAATTCCCTGATATCTGAGAGTTGCCTGATATTTGTGATCACTCTCTGGGAATTAGACACACTATTGCATGGTAAAATAGGGCTGTGAGCCCTTAGACACACGAGGGTGTTCACTGTGTTAACACCTCCCTGCAACATGTACCTACCAGTTCACCTGGAGACATCTAACTCAGGAATGCACGTGCAGTCGATCTTTGCGTTTATGGCCATTGTTGGTGGTCTGGTGTGTGTGTTGTGTGGGGGAGGGGTTCTCTCCTCCCATCCTCTTTGTTCCCTTCTCCTTCTCCCACTCTGGGTGTCTTAGTTCATTAAATGCTGGGCAAATTTAACCCCTTTGCCATTTTTGCCTCTTTTGTCAATTTTCTATACTACACATTTTCAATGTTTCTTTAACTACCAGCACCTCTTGATATATAAAAAATGTTTTTAACTAGGTGATGTCACAGAGTGGTGACATTAGACACTTTATTTTTGATTTGTAGGAATCTGAACAAACTTTTGTTTGCCCTGATTAGACATAGCCACCCTCCTCAAAGACAATGTTTGACCAATTCACTCAGACCAGTTAATAGGGTTGAACTGATCTACAGCAGCACCACCATTTCGTCTAAACACGTGTTGGCAACTGAAGACATCTCTGTTCAGAAATTGTATATTTTTCTCATCACACATTGGATGATTTAATTTTGACCAAGATTTAAGTTATTGTCCACACTTTAAGGTAAAGATTAGTTACGAATGATTGGATGAATAGTTAATTCACAGACTAGCAGGGTAATTCATAGAATTTCGCACACAAAAGTGGCGCACGCGGCTGGCGCACAGTGTGCACGTGCGAATGTCTGCGCCAGCCGCGTGAGCTAAAATCGATTTCCGCGCACAGCATATTCATGGTTTTTAGCCTCCAAAACCAGCCGTGGCGCAGAGTGGCGCAGCGACCCTGCAGCAGTGCCAGTTACGCCCCCAAGAGCGCCCTCGCGCAAGGAAAAGCCATCAAATATACCAATTCAGTGCAAAGGGCTGCGCAAACCCTGGACCAGTTTACAGGGCTGCCAAACAGCAAACGCCAAGCGGGGAACGTGTATTACTGGAGTGCGCGTGAAGTTTCACATGCAAAAGGGCCTGTGTGAGAGGGGTACGTGTATTACTGGGGTTCGCGGGAAGTTTCACACGTGAAAGGGCCTGTGCGAGTGCGGTACGTGTATTACAGGGGTGCGCGGGAAGTTTCACATGTGAAAGGGCCTGTGCGAGTGCGGTACGTGTATTACAGGGGTGCGCGGGAAGTTTCACATGTGAAAGGGCCTGTGCGAGTGCGGTACGTGTATTACGGGGGTTTTCGGGAACTTTCACACGTGAAAGGGCCTGTGCGAGTGCGGTACGTGTATTACGGGGGTGCGCGGGAAGTTTCACACGCGAATGGCCTGGGTACGTGTATTTCAGGGGTGCGCAGGAAGTTTCACACGCAAATGGCCTGGGTACATGTTTATCAGGGGTGCTCGGGAAGTTTCACACGCGATTGGCCTGGGTACGTGTATTTCGGGGGTGGGCGGGAAGTTTCACACGTGATTGGGCCTGGGCACGTGTATTTCAGGGGTGCGCAGGATGTTTCACACGTGATTGGGCTTGGTACGTGTATTTCAGGGGTGTGCGGGAAGTTTCACATGCGATTGGCCTGGGTATGTGTATTTCGGGGGTGCGCGGGAAGTTTCACACGCGATTGGGCCTGGGTACGTGTATTTTAGGGGTGCGGGGGAAGTTTCACACACGATTGGGCTTGGTACGTGTATTTCAGGGGTGCACAGGAAGTTTCACACGCGATTAGCCTGGGTACGTGTATTTCGGGGGTGCGCGGGAAGTTTCACATGTGATTGGGCTTGTTACGTGTATTTCAGGGGTGCGTGGGAAGTTTCACATGCGATTGGGCTGGGTACGTGTATTTCAGGGGGGCGCAGGAAGTTTCACACACGATTGGCCTGGGTACGTGTATTTCAGGGGTGCGCGGGAAGTTTCACATGCGATTGGCCTGGGTACATGTATTTCAGGGGAGCGTGGGAAGTTTCACACGCGATTGGAGTAGGGTACGTGTATTACCGGGCTGCGCATGAAGTTTCAAACGCGATTTTGCTGTCAGAGCGGGGAACGCGTATTTCTGGGGTGCGCGGGGAGTCCTACACGTGAATTGGCAGTGTGGGTCCTCCCAGGTGTCCCCTCTAACCCCTCCACGGTCCCTGCAGGCAGCCCACACCACAGGGGACTACCCCGCACCGCTGGTCATGTCCCGCAGGCAGCACATACACCATGGGCATGCCCCCCTGCCAAGACACATGTCACGTTGCAATATGATCAACAACTCATGTCTCCCAGCACCCCTACCCCCCAACAGTGCAGGGCACCTGCCAGAAGGCCCCCACACATGTCCCCCAGCACCCCCACCCCCCAGCAGTCAGGGGCACCTGACAGCAGGCCCCCACACATGTCCCCCTGCACCCCCACCCCCCAGCAGTCAGGGCACCTGCCAGCAGGCCCCCACACATGTCCCCCTGCACCCCCACCCCCCAGCAGTCAGGGGCACCTGCCAGCAGGCCCCCACAAATGTCCCCCTGCGCCCCCAACCCCCAGCAGTAAGGGGCACCTGCCAGCAAGCCCCCACTCATGTCCCACACATGTCCCCCTGCACCCCCACCCCCCCAGCAGTCAGGGGCATCTGCGAGCAGGCCCCTACACATGTCCCCCAGCACCCCCACCCCCAGCAGTCAGATACACCTGCCAGCAGGCCCCCAAACATGTCCCCCAGCACCCCTGCCTCCCAGCAGTCAGGGGCACCTGCCAACAGGACCCCACACATGTCCCCTGCACCCCCACCCCCAGCAGTGCAGGGCACCTGCCAGCAGGCCCCCACTCATGTCCCACAGCACCCCCACCCCCAGCAGTCAGGGGCACCTGCCAGCAGGCCCCACACATGTCCCCCAGAACCCCCACCCCCCAGCAGTCAGGGGCACCTGCCAGCAGGCCCCCACACATGTCCCACTGATGTCCCCCAGCACCCCCACGCCCCAGCAGTTGGGGGCACCTGCCGGCAGGCCCCCACACATGTCCCCCAGCACCCCCACCCCCCAGCAGTGCAGGGCACCTGCCAGCAGGCCCCCCACACATGTCCCCCAGCACCCCCACCCCCCAGCAGTCAGGGGCACCTGCCAGCAGGCCCCCACACATGTCCCCCAGCACCCCCACCCCCCAGCAGTCAGGGGCTCCTGCCAGTAGGCCCCCACACATGTCTCACACATGTCCCCCTGCACCCCCACCCCTCAGCAGTCAGGGGCACCTGCCAGCAGGCCCCCACACATGTCCCCCTGCGCCCCCAACCCCCAGCAGTAAGGTGCACCTGCCAGCAAGCCCCCACTCATGTCCCACACATGTCCCCCTGCACCCCCACCCCCCCAGCAGTCAGGGGCATCTGCCAGCAGGCCCCTACACATGTCCCCCAGCACCCCCACCCCCAGCAGTCAGATACACCTGCCAGCAGGCCCCCAAACATGTCCCCCAGCACCCCCGCCTCCCAGCAGTCAGGGGCACCTGCCAACAGGACCCCACACATGTCCCCCAGCACCCCCACCCCCCAGGAGTGCAGGGCACCTGCCAGCAGACCCCCACTCATGTCCCACTCATGTCCCCCAGCACCCCCACCCCCAGCAGTCAGGGGCACCTGCCAGCAGGCCCCACACATGTTCCCCAGCACCCCCACACCCCAGCAGTCAGGGGCACCTGCCAGCAGACCCCCACACATGTCCCACTCATGTCCCCCAGCACCCCCACGCCCCAGCAGTCGGGGGCACCTGCCAGCAGGCCCCCACACATGTCCCCCAGCACCCCCACCCCCCAGCAGTCAGGGGCACCTGCCAGCAGGCCCCAACACATGTCCCACTCATGTCCCATTGCACCCCCACCCCCCAGCAGTGCAGGACACCTGCCAGCAGGCCCCCACAAATGTCCCACTCATGTCCCCTTGCATCCCCACCCCCCAGCAGTGCAGGGCACCTGCCAGCAGGCCCCCACACATGTCCCCCAGCACCCCCACCCCCCAGCAGTCAGGGGCACCTGCCAGCAGGCCCCCACACATGTCCCACACATGTCCCCCTGCACCCCCACCCCCCAGCAGTCAGGGGCACCTGTCAGCAGGCCCCCACACATGTCCCCCTGCACCCCCACCCCCAGCAGTCAGGGGCACCTGCCAGCAGGCCCCTACTCATGTCCCACACATGTCCCCCTGCACCTCCCACCCAGCAGTCAGGAGCACCTGCCAGCAGGCCCCCACACATCTCCCACTCATGTCCCCCAGCACCCCAAGCCCCCAGCAGTCAGGGGCACCTGCCAGCAGGCCCCCACACATGTCCCCCAGCACCCCCACCCCCCAGCAGTCAAGGGCACCTGCCAGCAGGCCCCCACACATGTCCCACTCATGTCCCCTTGCACCCCCACCCCCTAGCAGTGCAGGGCACCTGTCAGCAGGCCCCCAGACATGTCCCACTCATGTCCCCTTGCATCCCCACCCCCCAGCAGAGCAGGGCACCTGCCAGCAGGACCCCACACATGTCCCCCAGCACCCCCACCCCAGCAGTCAGGGGCACCTGCCAGCAGGCCCCAACACATGTCCCCCTGCACCCCCACCCCCCAGCAGTCAGGGGCAGCTGCCAGCAGGCCCCCACACATGTCCCCCTGCACCCTCACCCCCAGCCGTCAGGGGCACCTGCCAGCAGGCCCCGACTCATGTCCCACACATGACCCCCTGCACCCCCACCCCCCAGCAGTCAGGGGCACCTGCCAACAGGCCCCCACACATGTCCCCCAGCACCCCAACCCCCCAGCAGACAGGGGCACCTGCCAGCAGGCCCCCACACATGTCCCCCTGCACCCCATCCCCCAGCAGTCAGGGGCACCTGCCAGCAGGCCCCCACTCATGTCCCACTCATGTCCCCTTGCACCCCCACCCCCCAGCAGTGCAGGGCACCTGCCAGCAGGCCCCCACTCATGTCCCCTTGCACCCCCACCCCCCAGCAGTCAGGGGCACCTGCCAGCAGGCCCCCACTCATGTCCCACTCATGTCCCCTTGCACCCCCACCCCCCAGCAGTGCAGGGCACCTGCCAGGAGGCCCCCACTCATGTCCCCTTGCACTCCCACCCCCCAGCAGTGCAGGGCACCTGCCAGCAGGCCCCCACTCATGTCCCACTCATGTCCCCTTGCACCCCCACCCCACAGCAGTGCAGGGCACCTGCCAGCAGGCCCCCACTCATGTCCCACTAATGTCCCCTTGCACCCCCTCCCCCAGCACTGAGGGCCACCTGCCAGCAGGCCCCCACTTATGTCCCACTCATGTCCCCTTGCACCCCCACCCCCCAGCAGTGCAGGGCACCTGCCAGCAGGCCCCCACTCATGTCCCTCTGCCCCCAGGTCATGACAATCCTCAATCATGGCCCTTATGGCCAGCATCTCCAGCCCAAAGACCCAACCAAGTATTGCATCCACCCATATAGAAAAGGCAATTACATGATACAACCTCAATGGCAAGTATGTAAATGAACACATGTCCGTCTCACACACACACAATGGTTGCAAGTGAATGTGAAAACCCATATCATGACATGCATGAAACCAATGAGATAATACCACACATAGAAGTATGAAGAAAAAAATGTATTAAACGCAACATGAATGGAATTAAAATCAAACAAACAACAATGGGAATAAAAAAAGAAAAGCTGCATGTCTGTAAAATAATGAAAAACAAATCATAATCCAAAGGAAAGGTGTCCAAAGTCACAGTCCAACAAAGCAAATCCAAGGGAAAAACCATTGCTCCATGGGGAAATCCAAAAAAAGGAGATGAATCCAATAGTGAACTATATACAGATGAACAATCCAGGGTCCATGATCCCAACTGAAGAAATGAACCCTATCAAAAATACTACCTAATGAAAAACTATATACAGAAACGTGGTGCATTGTCCAAGCGCAACCAAAATTAAGAAACAACCAAAGGAAACCTAACACCATCTAACTATTTACAAGGGCAGCGGGCTAGTGCGACGGCTCACTTTTGGATGTCCCGGGCCAGGGCAACATCGAACTCCTGCTCAATGTCCCAGAGGCGGTCCTCTTCCATGGCCCCGAGGGTTTCGCAGGGACGACGACATGTTCTCCTCCAACTCCCTGCGAATTGCCTCGAGGCACGCGGCCGGCCTGAGGGCCCTCCGCAAGGAGTTCTCCACCCTGACCATCATGATCCGTGCCTATTCTGCCCACTGCCGCTCCGCATCTATGGCATGGCCTAACCGCTGTCACACAGAAGACAGGCAGAGGAAGGCCAGTTGTCGTAAGCTCATCCCCTGCCTGAAAACGGGTCTGGACGTAGGTATCCCTGCTGGTGCAGGATGATGCAGTCACAGGATCGGGGACAGGATTACACACAGGCACCTAGGCGGCGGTCTGTGCTACCTCCTGTCCCTGCCCCTGCACTGCACCACTAGCACCAGTGGAATCCCCACCTCCAGACCCCGTCTCTGTCCCTTGCATGGCCTCCTCTTCCTCCAAACCCCCCACCAACCTGGATGACTCTGTGCCATCTTCCTCCGTCGGGCCCTGTGGGGTCTCAGCTGCCCCTTCTGCTGCCGAGGAGTCCAACTCCGACCTCCGCCTCTTGGACCTCCCCTTGGCAGCTGCAACCTGGGACGCGGCACCGGACTCCTCACTCCCCGACGAGATGACAACCTGAGAGGGGAGCCGGGCCTTGCGTCTCCGGCTGTCAGTGCAATCCCTGCCACTGTGCTCCACAGCACCCTCTCCGCCCTCTTCATCAGTCGACGCTGCAGACAGGGAGAGATAGGACACAGGCATCAGGGCACTGTACAATGGACTCATACACACATGACAGTTGCACATAAGTGTCATTGTCAAACTTCAGACATGGCATCACAATCCCCAACACACATATCATTTCAAATCACACACATGAGCTATTCCACAGCCATATCGCAACAGCCAGCACCATCCATACACATACAACAGCATGAGCAGGCAAAGGTGAGCCAGACATCACATGAGACACAGGGAGTGCACTAGACATGCACACACGCCACCACACTTACATGCATGTGTACACCTCCACCAAGTGTCGCAGTGATGAGATCGGCATCCATGTCACATCTGGCAATCAGTCTTCTACATATCAGTCTCACATGCATCCATGTTGCATGACAGTTGCACACTTGTCAGATACACATATATGCACATGGACACAGTGCAGATACATGTAGATGGAACCAACATCCATGTGTGACACCACAACCTTGACAACTGACATACACAGTCATTCAAACATGTGTGCTCACACATCTGCATTTGGCCTGCATGCTTACCCACAAATACACCATCCATGAGTCTCACACATGAAAGGACTCGCATGTGTCAGCCTCACGGCCCTGTACATACACATCCATACATGGCCCTACAAAACCACATGTTCAACCTGCACACTACTGGCACACCATCACACGCACAGCTTCCAATCAGTATGCATGTACACTTACCGCTCGACTCCAGACGGGTGTGCCTCTCAAGGACCTGGACAGGGAGCGCTGGGCATAGGCATTCCAGGACCCTTATTTGGTCTTCCGACAGGTGGCCCCGGTGCCCCTTAGCATCTGCTGCCTTCAAGAGGTGCTGGGCCTTGTTGAGGGTCCTGGACCTGAAGTCCTCCCAGCGCTTCTTGACATGATGGAATTCGCAGACTGCCACCCCCTCCGTGTTGATGGCAGTCACGATGTCCATCCAGATACTGGTCTGTCCTTCCTTGTCGGCGTGCCAACTTCCGAAGAGGGCATCATACTGCCCCAGGACTTGCTCCACCAGGACACCAACTTCGGTGGCAGTGAAGCTGGTGGCCCTCTGCCTCTCTGGCTGGAGGTTGCCAGTGCTGCCAGATGGTGTAGTGCTGGACACTGCAACCCCAGAGGCAGGAGTGGGTGGGCAACTGGGTCCTGGGGCTGGGCAGTGGACCGATGGAATCCCAGTCGGGAGTCTTCGGTTCCAGCAGGGGTGGTCACAGCAACAGCACCCCTAGCTGATTTGCAGGCAGCAAATGGCAGGGCATGTGGGCAGCAGGCAGGCAGCAGCATATAGCAGGTGGGAGCGTGCTAGGGGCTCTGGGGGGCTCAGTAATTCAGCCTTCTGGGCAGGTACATGGTCTTCCATGTGTGAATGCGTGGCCAGCTTGATACGGAGTGATTTGGCACGTGAAAATCTTGCACGTCAGCGTGTAATTCGAGGAAAGGCCCTTAGCGCGTAAGCGCGTCATAGCACGTACGTGATTTCATTGGACCAAAGGCCCTTAGCGCGTAAGCGTGCCTGCGACGTAACGCGCGCAGGTGTTTCCCTCATAGCACCTGATGACAGAGCACACGTGGAAAAGCTACACGTCCGAGTGTCAGCGCGTGTAATTGGAGGAAAGGGTGTGTACACGCGTAAGTGACATGTACGTGTGGGCCGGTTTAGAAGTTATGTGTAGGATGCCATTTCCTTGTACTTGCTTTTTGTGGAGAGTGAGTGGGTGGATTCTGTACTTCTTGTCGGTTCACACGCGATTACTTCACAGCGTTTCAAGTTCGTACTCCCTGTTACCTCTGACAGCTTTCATTTTTCTACTTTTTTTGGGCCTGTTTCCTCAAACAGTGTTCATTTCTCCTTTTGTCCTGTCTCCTCAGACAGCGTACAATTCTTCTTTTGGCGGGGATGTTGCCAACGCGCACACGTGCGTATTTTTCAAGTTCTTTTTCCAGGCAGACGGTGTGTTCCGCACGTACTTAGCAACTGTGCTTGCCCCTGTGTCGCATACCCCTTCAGAGGTCATTGTAGGCTGCGTGTATCATGCGTACGCTTATTTTTGTGTTTCTGGGTGCCACAGCGTAGTGCGGGTTCATTTTTCCACGCACGTAGTCTACGAGGGGTTGCGTGCACGTTTCTTTTTGTTTTTGGGCTGCCTGGGCGTTGCGTGACCTGTCATCTTCCCCCAGGGGTCACAGACAGCCTTGTTAGAGCACTAGGGTACGAATTCCATCTAGTACCCTACCCCTTTGACCCCCAATTTCCCAGAACAATAGTTTACAGCTCTTCCCATACGCACAACACCATCAGTGCCATGGTTGGGAGGCGACCAAGCGGTAAGAGAGGCAAAGGTGGCCGACCTTCAAAAGGTGGATGTGGTGGGCGTGGTAGGGGACGTGGCCAGGATTTGCAGGGTGCCCCTATACCCCCATGTGTGGAGGACCAATCAGGGACACCCATGACCACCCCCCCATGGTTGAGGGAAACGTGGCTGAGACCATCCCAGCTCAGCCCTTGTTGGACCAGCCCATTGTGGCACCTGACCTGGCACAGGATGACTCCCTGGCTGACTTCCAGGTCAGCAAGTCTAAGTCACGTGTGGCGGTGCAAGTTGTCACCAAGCCACGTGGATCTGGAGCAGCTATGTCATCTGCTGCCCCAGGTATGCAGGGTGGTGAGGCTGCAGGGGCAGCTGCAGCTCCATCCGCCCCAGCTCTGACTCTCCCAGCCAGGACAGTGTCAGTCCTGGTCCATCATACTGATGTTCCCCCTGCCAACATCACACTTCAGACAATGCCTGCACCAAGTCCTATGGTCAATGTGCCTTCGCACACTCCAACAACCCAGTCCACCGGTGATTCTGCCCCTACTGACCAGAGCGGCGTTAACCACTCTGGCTCCGCTCCACCTTCTAAAAAGAGGAAGAAGGGTGCTCTGGCATGACAGGCTGAGACCCCAGGCACAGCTACACACTCCAGTACCTCAAGGAAGCCTTGCTTCACTGATTCGGAACTTGATGCACTTTGAGCTATGTGTTGCAACATAGCCACGAAATGGTGGTGACTGCAGGGTCCACGACCACACCTGGTCAACGTAAGGCACACTGGCAGACCATCGCCAACCACATAAGTGCCCTTGGATTTGTGAGGCGCTCAGTTGATGATTGCTACAAGCGGTGGAACGACCTGAAACGCAGAGCAAAGAACAAGCTGGCCTCAAGTCATGCCGCTACTCTGGTGACTGGAGGTGGGTCTCCACAAGCGAACAACGAACTCACTGAACATGAGTCTGTTGCTGGGACCTTCGTCACAGAGGAACAGATCCGAGGTGTGGGAGAACTACCCGATTATGACACAATGTCCGGTTGTTAGGCAGAAACCTGTGCAGTTCCCTCTGGAACCACTGCAAAAAGTTTAAGTCTACAGGAGTTAGCGGTAAACCCAATTGGTAGCAGTCTGCACCACCCAGATTTACCTGGTAGCTGTGGCTGAGCAGTCAGACTTCTCTCAAGACGAGTTAGGCAGTATTTGGAGTATACAAGATAGGGCAATTTACACAGTAGAACAAGCAGACACTGATCAGAGCTTGGGTGTAAAGATATATAATTATTTATTTAAAAACACATCTATGAAAAACACACTGGCACTAATAGGGCAAACAACTTCAATCACAATCACTATAAATATATATCAATCCCCTAACAATATTTCGACAAGTCTAGGTTCAACGGCACCACTTATTTGCAGACAGAGGTGAGTGCTTTCACCTAGATGGCACTCTAATATTCGTTAGAACGGGAGAGAAGAAGGCAGGTTATGAAACCAACTCAGTACCAACCCTTTTATGAAACAATTGCAAGGCAAGCAAGGCAGGGTCTGCTGTAGATCAAAGTTCAGAGGCCAGGCCCACTCGGAGAGAGGCAAGGCGATATGTTCCAAAAATACCACAGTGGAAATGCACTTCAAGTTTTTGTAGCAAAATGTCACAGAAAGGTTGGACCAGTTTAGAACAAAAGTTAAGAAGGTCTGGAGCCGACCCAGGGGAAAGGTAAGGATTTAAGACACCTCACGCTAACCGTCACAAGGGAAGCCAGGTGGACACGATACCTTGTAAGTGAAGAGACAGCTCCGGCGGGGGCAGTTGTTCCTGGTGGTGGGTGCAAGTCGGGGCTTTGCTAGAAGATGAACGGATCCCGTCGTTGAGGAAAGTTGAAGATCGTTGCACCACCAGGGAAGAGACCAGCCGCGGAGTGCTCAGTCACAAGGCACCACCTTTTGGTCGCGGTACAGTGGTTAGTGGCTATCCAGTTGCCGGGGTGCTCAGCACGGGCAATTCAACCACTAGACGTCCTGGAAGCGAAGAAGAAGCAAGGGACTGGTTGTTCCCACCAGTCAGGGGAAGGAGACTCTCCAGCAGGGAGATCTCCTCTGTCGTTGGGAAGTGGTGAGGCGGTTCAGCAGGGCTCCACCGGAGGTGTCGTCGTTGCAGGTCGGCTCAGCTTTACCCTCGTCAGATTCTTAGGTCCTGTGGCGACTTCTGAAGTTAGAGTCCCAAAAGCCCTGCTTTTATGCAGAAAACCCCCATTCATTCAGCCTAGCTGTCAATCAAACATGCTAAGTGGTGAGCAGGGCGGCTCACCACTTGGGCCAATCACACCAGAGTGCGACTTGAGTTGGCAAGGCAACTCAGTCCAGGGTGCCTAAACCCCCTCCCACACCCCCTTTGGTACCCATACAGAATGGCACCACTCTGGAGGGCTTCTGTGCAGAATCCCGCCAAAAGTGGAACAAAGGGCTCAACCTTTGGTTCGGAGTTACAGAGGCGAACACATATGCCATTTTAAAAACCGAGTTCCCCTCAGAGGGCGCTAGAGAGCCGTCCAAGATGGCGGCCTCCCTGTGAGCTCCGCGGAGCTCCCCTGAAAACCTGATCAATCGAAGCTTCTGTGGTGCGCAAACTGTCCGCAGCCGCCTCCAGATTGTAGTCGAGGCGATCCCGAGCAGAACGGGGTATTCATCCGTCGACCCTCGAGCGCTGGATCCAGTCTCCTCGACAGTGAAGAGCCCCCCCCTTCCCTGTGCGGACGGGGCACGGGTGCAGGCCAGACGCGGAGAGGCCGGCGGCGGAGGGGGCCTGGGACTCGGGGGTGCCGCTCGGAGCTGGCGAAAACGAAAGAAAATCCTGCAGAGCCCTGGAGGAGCCACCACAGACAGACGCCGAGGGGCTCCCTGGGAGCCGCCGAAGATCAGGTACGCGCGCCCCGTGCGCCCTCGCTCGCGCGCCCTGGGTTGATCCCCGACTCCCTCGCCGGGGGACGCGTGAAACAGCTCGGTCCAAACCGGCCCAGCGGCGAGATCTCCTGAGAGCCACACCACTAGAAAACGACAAACCGAGCGCCCCGGGACCCCAGGCCCGCCTCCCGGTGCCCCCTGGCCCCTGCAACGCAGGCACCAATGGCGACTTCGAGGAAAACGGACAGATCTCAAAAAAAGCTGAACTTCGAGGGTAGCTCCGCGACCAAAGCAACCACCTCGAACAGCAGAGCGCAGTCTCCCGTCCAGGCCGCAGCCCAGGATGGAGAGGAGGCCCACGGGTTCGACAAAGGGAAATCCTCCTTGACCTTAAGGCCGGGATCGGAGGTCTTGGAAGCAAACTCGACGCACTCTCCTCCAAGGTCGACCTACTCCAGCACCGGCTGGACAAACACGCAGACAGACTGGACACAGTCGAGCAGAGAGTGTCCGACCTCGACGACGGTGCAGCGGCCCTAACATCCAGAGTGGCCTCCCTAGAAATGCAAATGAAAGCAGTAAGCGCCAAAAACGAAGACTTGGAGGGCCGCTCGCAGCGCAACAACATCAGGATCGTGGGAGCCAGGGAACAACAACTTACCGTGAAAATGGAAGACTACGTTGAGAAGTTATGTATGGACCTTTTTGGCACAGAAATCCTGTCCAAACTGTTCGTCGTGGAGAGAGCTCATCGAGTCCCCAACACCAGACCGATCCCCGGGGCTAATCCCCGCCCAATCATAGCGAGATTGCTTAACTATAAGGACCGAGATGCCATTCTACGGGCGGCTAGGGAAAAAGGGGATCTCCAGTACGACGGCGACAAGATCCAGTTTTTCCCGGACTTCTCCCAAGCGGTCCAAGTGCAGAGAAGATCGTTTATGGCAGTGAAGCGCAGACTGCAAGAGAACCAGATACAATATTCCATGCTCTTCCCAGCCAAACTCCGTATCCAACACGAGGGCAGGACCCAGTTCTTTAACACACCAGAAGAGACAAGCGACTATCTGGACCGCTCTGGCTGTAGACCCGCTACTGCTAACGGAAGACCGCAAAGGGGCGACAGACCAAGAAGAAACCCGCCGTAAAATTTGCTTATAGGACACCCAAAACGGCTGCACGAGACTTCAAGGTTGACTAGAAGCGACCACCACAGTTCAACAGTACATCCGAATAAGGGAGCCAGCCCCCTCTTGGAGGGCCACCTGCGCCCCGAGCACAGCAATGCTGGTTGTACTGTTAAAATGGGTTTGTTTTTCACGGGCTTGTTGGGGGTTGCCCGTGCAGGGGAGGGAAGTTAGTTTAGCAAAACCGCCACAACCCGCATACCCCAGTTCCACGACAGTCACACGAAGAACTATACATCTAACGATGGCCACGTCCTCCCTGCTCCTCTATGGAAAGCGACTCCAGCCAATCCTGCGAGCCTCGTCTCGACATGATGATCTGGACCCCTCCAGATGGCAGCGGCAACGTTGAAAATCGCCACCTGGAACATCCGTGGTGGCAATCAGCCTATGAAAATTAGGAGAATTCTTCAATATCTTCGGAGACACAAAATCAACATAGCGATACTCCAGGAGACTCATCTGCTGCCCGCGTCAGAACAACATTGGGCCAGATCATGGGGATGTCATCGGTACTTCTCATCCTACTCCTCATTCGCCAGGGCTGTTGCGATCCTGATCGACAGAAGAACTAATTTCAGCTTTATCGAGTTAAAGAAGGACACTGAGGGGAGGGCCCTAATGGTGAAGGGGATAATCACAGGGAAAGAGGTGGTGGTGGTGAACTCATACGCACCGAACACAGATGGACCTGATAATTTCAACTTGTTAATGTCCCATTTGGACGCGACCAACGCGACGACTGTGGTGTGGGTTGCAGACCTCAATACCACACTTGATCCCAGGCTCGACAGGTCCCATAACACATCGGGAGTCCCATCCAAGGCCAGTATTCAGGTTCGAGAGATTTGTCAGGCCTTCAATCTATCTGATATGTGGAGAAGACACAACCGGGACAGCAGGGACTACACCTTCCAATCAGCGGTACACAACACCAGTTCCAGAATCGATTATATCCTGGCATCCTCCCATAGCCCTTTCAGATGGGGAGCGTGCCATATCCTGCCAAGGTCCTACTCCGACCATTCGATGGTTGTACTGGAGGCCACCCTGGCGGGCGTAACAGTGCCTGGCCTCAACTGGAGATTCAAGCCCAGTTCACTCACGGACGCCGTATTTGCGGCAGAACTACGTAATGAGATAGTCTCTTTCCTGGAGATCAACCAAGACTCAGTCGACTCCGCATGCACCATCTGGGAAACACTCAAATGCTACGTACGAGGAATTTGTCTGACTAAAGAAAATGGCTTGTTGAAATTGATCCGAGGCAAATTATCCAACAAAGAGCGTCGTTTGAAGGAACTAGAACGAAACCTCTCCAATGCTCCAGACCCACGCACCCAAGCCGAGCTCAAAAAAGAACTCTTGGGGTTCAGAGAGACAGCGGACCGCGAACTGAAGCTCCTGGGCCGCAGGCAACAGATCAGGCAATACGGAGAGGGGCAAAAACCAGGTGCACTGCTGGCCAGGCTACTAACCATAGACAAAGTCCCACCCCGCATTGAATGTATCGCAGATGCGCAAGGCCAGAGGGTTTACACAGAGGAGGAGATCTCCAGTGTTTTCCGAGACTTCTATCAAAACCTGTACAGTTCAAAAGGAGCATCAGATCCCGTAGCGATACAAGAGTACCTTAATGACACGGAACTGTACTGGGTGAGCCAGGACCTGCGCGAACCCTTGAACGCGCCCATATCACTCGAAGAAATTCAGACAGCAATCAAGTCCCTGCCTACACCAGGGCCCCCGGTCCAGATGGACTCAATGGCGAGTTTTACAAAGCGCACGTGGAGGTGGTGGCCCCCCTTCTTCTACAAGTCTACGAGGAGGCGGTGGAGCGGGGGACACTCCCTCCCACGTGGCGCGAGGCTAACGTAATGATGTTGCACAAAGCTGGAAAGCCTACAGAGAACTGCGCCTCGTACAGGCCGATCTCATTGATCAACTTAGACAACAAAATCCTAGCTAAAATTCTGGCAACCAGATTGCTCCCCTTGATGCCGGCATTGGTGCTGGGTGACCAGGCCGGGTTCATCCCGGGGCGGAGTACAACATACGGCATCAGGAGACTGTTTGGCGTCATTGAGGCCCTGGACCCAATGCAGCAGGCAATAGCAGTATTATTGGATGCCGAGAAGGCGTTTGACTCAGTCGAGTGGCCCTTCATGTTCGCAACACTAAGGCAGATGGGTTTGGGTAACTTTTTCCTGAAGCTAGTAGCTCTGTTATACAACAAACCACGCTCATACATCACACTAGGGAACACCAAATCCACAGGGATCACACTGGAACGCGGAACGAGACAGGGTTGCCCACTTTCGGCCCTCATCTTTGCCCTGGTGATGGAACCCCTGGCGTCAAGGCTGCGAGCCGAGCAGTTAGGTCGAGGGATACAGCTGGGTCCGCACAGGTTAATTGTCTCCCTATACGCTGACGACGTCATGTTGTTCATCAGCGATCGCCAAACCAATCTTAACCCCGTAATGCGAGAGGTGATAAAATTCGGGTTAATGTCAGGCCTCAAAACCAATCATTCCAAATCGATAGTGTTCCCCCTGACCCCTTGCACTTCGGAGTTTGTAGATGACCACGGGTTCAAATGGGAAAACTCGAAGGTGCGCTATTTGGGGATTAAGATGTCACGAAGCCACCACGATATATTTAGAGACAATTATGTAGTTACACTGCAGTTATTACAAGAACGTATTCAAAGATGGAAATCTCTACCACTAACGCTGTGGGGCAGAACCTCACTGACAAAAATGGTTATTCTCCCCAAACTTCTATACCTTTTCACAAATATCCCGCTACTTCTCCCCAAATCCTTTTTATCAAAAATCAAGAGCGCGATCCTTGAATTATTATGGGCGGGGAAACCAGCGCGGGTAGCATACAACGTACTTACTCTACCAATATCAAAAGGGGGCCTGGCTCTCCCCGATATAGAAAAATACTACTGGGCGGCACAGGCCCAATTCCTAAGCCACTGGTACTCAACCCACTACATTAGACCACATGTGCAAGTGGAAAGAGCCCTGGCTTCCCCCGACCTGCTATCTGCAGTCATAATAAGCCACATTCCCATGCCGCATAATACACTGAATACAGTCCTATCCACATATGCGATATGGAAGAAGATTGCTGGTGAATACGGAGTGGCTATACGATTTTCCCCCCTACTGCCGATAAAATTCATCCCCGGCATCTCCCTCACGAACGAAAGAGTATTACTGTTATGGATAGATAAAATAGGGATTAAATCGTTGGGAGACCTCTTCCCAGAGGGCACCTTTCTGACCCCCCAAATGGCAAAAGACCGAGGAGGGAACACATCCCTAGACGTCTTCCTTTATTTCAGACTTCGCCACACCCTCCAGGGGCTATTCCCCACATTCCCTAAACAACCCCCCACCTGGGATCTGTTACACAACACCATTTTAGCGCAAGGTGAAGGTAGACTGGTGTCAACTCTGTACAAAACCTTGGTGGGGGACACTCGGAAACTTCAACCCAAAGTGCAACGAAGGTGGGAATCAGCTTTACAAGGACCGATTAGTGAGGAAGACTGGGCCTACATTCTTCGTCAGACTCAGAAGGTAGCGTTAAATTCCCGACTCAAGCTAATACACTTTAACTTTGTGCACCAAACATACTACACTCCAGTCAGGAAACATAGACACCACCCTGAAGCGTCAGCCCAGTGCGAGAGATGCACATTTGCCAGCGCTGATTTTCTTCATCTGGCATGGGGTTGTCCTGGTATCCAGCGCTTCTGGACTTCCGTTCTACAAATAACATCCGACATTATAGGTGAGCAGATGACCTCCTTACCGCTGGGTCCGCTTCTCGGCCTCACTAAATATCTACAGCCAGCGTCACGCAAGTTAGCAGCGCTCCTCATGGCGCTGGCACGTAGGAGAATTGCTATGTCGTGGGGTCGCGGCCCACTCCCCAAGATAGCTGACTGGGAAAAGGATATAACATATTGCCAAGATATGGACACCGAATTTATCCGAACCCTGCCCTTACATGCGCGCCCTCCCGACATCTGGGGACCATACATCACTTACCTGATGAACAATGCTGAAGCTTCAGACTCGGACAATTCAAGCCCCCAGAGCGAGAGACCATAAGATGGAGGCACTCAGGGAAAACGTGGAAGACTTTCTATTTGACTTAGACAATGGATAGCGGCATTCAAAGTCATGGTGGGCACGGGGCTGGGCGGCGGAGGGGAGGGAGGACTGTTGTTGGGGTTTGCATTAGGCAGCTCCCTGTTGGAGCACTGCTTATTTGATACAGCAAAAAGTTAAAAATAAAGTTTTTTAAAAAAATAAAAAAAAAAAAACATCTGTTCCTTCTCCGGCGATGGGTGAATAAAACAATTTCTTCAACTTAAAAAAAAAAAAAATAATAAATAAAAACCGAGTTCTGGCAGAAAATTTCAACCGGTGGATTTATTTAAGACAAATAAACTGGCGGTATGTTAGAGACTAATGTGAAAAAGTATTAGCCTCGAACAATGGGAAGAATCCCATAGGAATATATTTGCGGTCGAATATAAAAAGTAGTATCCACTGCCACCAGCCAAAACACGACGAGGGGGGAAGGGACAGTGCCCCCTCGAACAACAGACCCAGGGGTAATCGAATTACCCCTACTGGTACGTCCACAATAGGATGGTTTGTACTGGTTCTGTTAGTAAATTTAGGTCTAGTGAAGCCAATGGTGACTTTACATGCCCTGGGAGACAGTAGTCAGTCCCAGGGTATGGAGTCTATGGTGGGGATCACCTAGGACACCCCAGTGTTAAGGCCCGGAGGGTGCGGTATAACACACATAGCAAAACACATGAGGCCCTATGGAGTAAAAGACCCCATAGCCCATAGAACACATTAACATTCAAAGAAATCAACCACAATCATGTCCAAGAGTGGGTGGAAAAGTGTCTCACTCTTGGCAGGATGAAAAAAACAAACTCCAGAAATCCAGCAAAGCTGCTGGGGGACTCACTAGGTTAGGAAATTCAGCCTAAACAGAGAAATCTCCCTAACACCGGTGAGTGCCCATGCATGTGTGTGTAATGCATGTGTATGTTGTTTGGGTGACGGGTTCTGATTGAGTGGCAGGTGAGGGTGTGTGTGACTGAGTAGTATGGGTCACCCATGTGCTTCATCCAAAACATTCTGCGGCCTTGAATTTGGGTGTGACACTATCCCTTCTGCCCACAGTAGTAATTTAGCGCAACATTATGGCAGTTGCCCTTGAGATGGCATCATGCAACAACATTGTTTGTATTTTTCAGTGTTCTTTCAGGCTGGTTGTTTCAATTCTCCCACTTTTGCAACACATTCCTCAGCCCTATTGTGACATATGTGACATGCTTCTGTCATTGAAGAACCCCACATTGGCCCACATGTGTCACCCTGGTAGTTGAATGATTTGACCATTCAGGCTGAATGAGTATTGTCCTGATCACATGATGTTTTTGGGCCTGTTTGAATGTGGAACATGCTAGTTGTTTCCTGTCATGTTGAAGTGCACAACCATTGATTTGTACATGGCCCTGCAATCACTGTATTTTTGTACACTGGATGTGTTGCAGTGAGTGGCACATGGCGTATCTTTTCACACTATGTGGCATTTTTCATCTCTTCATGTCCAACTCACATGGATGGGTGACAGTACTCATTCACTGACATATGGATGTACTTGTGGAATGTACCATGGCTATGGTAAATGCCATCTGTGTGATGGCATGTGTCATTTATGTGTATAGGACATGCCACTCACAGGCCAATGTGTGATGGCAGTGCTACCCAGCATGCAGAAAATGTGTTGCTCTTCCATCTTGGTGTCATCAGTGTCTGACTTTTGCCTCCCCTTCCAACTCTGTGACAGTGCATGCATGGGAGGGTTATAGTCATGTGGGACAGGTGTAAATCATGTACTGGTTCTGTAGCTTGTCAGGCCTATTTGTGTGCTATGGTGCTAATGCCTGTTTCCATTTTTTGTTTTTCATGTTTTTGCACGGGATGACGCACTTGATGCTGTTGAGGTTGAGGAGATGGTGCAGACCCAGGAGGAACCTGAGGCACAACCGGCCACCAGTGGGGGACGTGGTGTGGTGGTGGGTGAGAACCCACTCTTGCTGCAGACGATTCTGTCCAGGGGTGTCTCTGGGTGCACCTCCCCAGACCTCTATTCAGGTGTTGATTCGGATGATGAGACCTATGTGGCGTCGCAGGTAAGTGTTTCTGGAAGGGGTTCTGTTCTGTCCAACCCACCTGCACCAGGGGTAGAACCCTCTATGGGGATGTCAGTGTTGGTTAGTCAGCCTTTGGCGGTTACGGGTGCAGGGTCACACTCCACAACATCTGATCCTGTTCCTGGGCCAGCAGATCAGAGGGGGAATGCAGTCCTGCAGCCTCAGGCAGTGCCGGCACAGCAAGGCGCAGATCGCCTTGCCCCAAACAGGTGTGGTGCCCACCAACATGGTAGCCACCAGGCAATACCACATGGGAACAATCCATGTACGGTATGGCAACCCAACAAGCAGCATCAGTTGAGATGATGGCTAAAGCAATGGAGAGGGTGGCCACTTCCATTGTCCCCCCTGAAAGTCAGATGGAGCAACTACAGCAGGCAACAGACTCCATTTGCCAATCACACAGGGAGGACATGTTGGCGTCCAACAGGGACAGATGGGCGGCACTGGAGACTCTATGCCAATCGATATCAATAGAGTCCCAGGGCCACAGGGAAGCCCTGAGGGTAGAACTCCATCACCTCAGGGAGACTCTTGTTGACCTTGAGACTTCCACTAACTTGAGGACAGAACAGCAGCTGGAGTGGCTCACACGTTCGCTCTCAGCTGAGATGCAGGCAACTCGGGAGGAGATCCTGGCATCACGTCAGGTGCTGCATGGGGATCTCCGCACTATAATCCTCCAGAACGAGACCTTCCACACCTGCATGCTTGCTGCCATGGAGGACCATACCAAGGCTTTGTGTGGGCTGCCTCCCATAGCACCTGTGGCAGCAGCAGAGGGTAATGAGAGCGACAGCAGCAGTTCTCCCACATTGGCATAGCCGTGCAGGCAATGAGCCCATGGAGGTGTTTTTTTTTTCCAAACATCCACACAGGTGCCCCCCCCACCCCCCGGCCCCCACATGGCCATTTTTGATTTTTGATTTTTTTATGTTTTATTTTTTATTTTTTATTTTTGATTATTTTTTGACAGTGTGTTGCCTTGTGTGGCTCCCGTGGGCATCCACTGTATTCTGGCTGGGCACATGCAGGCTTGTACTGAGTTTGGGTTCGATGCTTGGGTTCGTGAGAGACACACCCCTCCTGCTTCCCGTTTCCATGGGCTTGCAAAGGGTCTGACCAAGTGACAGTGATGTACACAGTGATGTTGTGCTCCCATGAGCTGTGTGGGCAGTCTGTAGTCAATACTGTGTAGACATTCCTTGTGTATATTGTTGTTGTATTGTACACTGCATGTTGGAATTATGTATGCTTCTGCTTCCATGTCTCCCTCTGAATTTGCAGGTTCATTCCTCATGTCTTCACAAGACCGTCTACTTTGGAGATGGAGTTCATGTTGTATGCAGTACACAGACAAGTTTTGAAACCTGCAAGACTACAGTTGGAAGGGGGTGATGTGGTGGCATATTCAGGTTGTAAGACTACGACTACTTTAACTTAGTACTGTCATGTTTTAGTTATGTTTGAGCTTGTGTTGCTGCATTGTATTGTTGGTAAGTATTTGGTCATGTGTGTTGTTAGTTCAACATTACTGAGAGAATATTGTGTGGCCAGTTTCCATTAGGGACACTGTACTTTGTGACACTTGTGTCAGGTTTTCGGGATTGCTTTGTTTGCTCTCACATAGCATGACATGCCATGGTGTGTTGGATGGCGGTGCTGGGGAGGGGTTGGGTGACATGGCACTGTTCTCATGTTGTATTTTGCAAAGGGGTAATGCATTTGGCAGCATATGTGTCTTTTGATGACACAGCATTGGTGGTGTTTCTGTAGGTAGGGATGCACACATTGTGACACTTCCAGGTGACCAATCTCAGGCTGGTATGGTTGTGACAGTTGACTGTCCCTTATGTCATCATCATTGATTGTCAGCTGGTATGTGGCAGGGCTGTGTGCACTCCACAGGGGTGTGATTCTAAGTGAAGTAATTAGCCACCAGCTGCGTTCGGGCTGCCTCAACCTGTGCCCTTTCCCCTCCCATGCGCAGCGGACGTGCATGTGGTTGGGGATGTGGGGGCACCACCATGTCCACCGGCAGGCCCCGGCGTGTTGCAACGTTGTGCAGGACACATGCTGCCACTATGATCCTGCACACTACTGGTGGAGCGTATAACAGCTGCCGGCCAGAACGGTCAAGGGAGCGAAAGCGTGACTTGAGCACTCCGAATGTGCGCTCCACTATGCCCCGGGTTGCAATAAGGGCTGTGTTGTATCTTACCTCGGGAGGCGTGGTGGTGTTTCGAATTGGCGTCATCATGTGGGTGCTCAGAGGGTAGGCACTGTCCCCTGGGGAGGTGGTGATGGGTATCATTAGTAGGGTTGTGACATTACTCAGTATCTGGCATGCATGCATGTGCTGTGGCATTTATACTCACCAAGCAGCCATGTATCGCCATGCCGCCCAGCTTCTAGGTCCCGGTTTAGGGTTGACATTCTGTAAATGAAACTGTCGTGGGTGGACCCTGGATAGTTGGCATATACAGAGGTGATGATTCCCTTGGCATCACATACCACCTGCACGTTGATGGAATGCAAGTGCTTGCGGTTTCTATAGATGTGCTCTGATGCCCTGGGGGGACGTAGAGCCACATGGGTGCAATCAATGGCACCTAGGACTTTGGGGAATTGTGCCAGCCCGTAGAAATCCTGGACGGCAGCCTGCCTTTCTGCAGGTTTTCTGGGCAGGTATATGTGCCTGCGGACTGATGGGCGTGCAGTCATGATGGCCAAGACTTGGTGTAGGCAGCGTGACTGCGTGGCCTGTGACACCCCCTCACTATGGCACTTGTCCGCTGAAATGATCCGGTGGCCAAAAAGTGCAATACATTGAGGACCATATCCAGGGGGCTGAGTGCTTGGGAGCAGAGGGTGGGTGATGTGAGGTCATCCTCCCACTCACTGACCAGGTCGAGTATTATGTGAGGTGGAAACCTGTACCTCCCATACACCTGGCATGCCAAAAAGGCTGGTTCTGGGTGTGAAAATTCTGGGCCTGACTATCCTCCTCCTCCTCCTGCGGTATCCCACGACCACTGCTGCTAGGAACGGTATGTTCATCCTGGCGTCTGAGCTTGCTTGTTGTTTGCGCGCACTTTTATGCTGCGCGGGTCCACGTACGCCTGCTGGCGTACGTGTTTCTGGATTGGCGCGTCTTTTTTAGCGCGTGTGTGTGGGCGTTCCGCGCATTTTCCTCCTGTACTTCCCCGCCCACCCCAGTAATACACGTACCCCGCTCGCCCAGGCCCAATCACGTGTAAAACTTCCCGCGAGCCCCTGAAGTACACGTACCCCACTCGCCCAGGCACAATCGCATGTGAAACTTCCCGCGCACCCCCGAAATACATGCTATTTTTGACACAGCGGGTGTCCGTGTTTGTTGCGTACCCCTTTGCACGTCATTTGTCCTGGAGGGCCACAGTATAGGACATTAATCAGAGCTGTATATACAGGCTTTTTGTTAGCGCACATTTATTTAATGCGCAGGGACGCTACCGCCTGCCTTTGTGTGGCGGACATGTGTTGATGTACATAGTTGACTTTTGGTTTGTGTCATGAGATCGCCATTTCACTGCTGGGGGGTGGGGGTGCAAGGGGACATGAGTGGTGGCCTGCTGGCAGGTGCCCTGCACTGCTGAGGAGTGGGGGTGCAAGGGGACATGAGTGGGACATGAGTGGGACATGAGTGGGGGCCTGCTGGCAGGTGCCCCTCAGTGCTGGGGGGTGGGGGTGCAAGGGGACATGAGTGGGGGCCTGCTGGCAGGTGCTCTGCACTGCTGGGGGGTGCGGGTGCAAGGGGACATGAGTGGGACATGAGTGGGGGCCTGCTGGCAGGTGTCCTGCACTGCTGGGGGTTGGGGGTGCAAGGGGACATGAGTGGGACATGAGTGGGGGCCTGCTGGCAGGTGCACCTCAGTGCTGGGGGGTGGGTGTGCAAGGGGACATGAGTGGGGGCCTGCTGGCAGGTGCCCCTCAGTGCTGGGGGGTGGGTGTGCAAGGGGACATGAATGGGGGCCTGCTGGCAGGTGCCCTCAGTGCTGGGGGGTGGGGGTGCTGGGGGACATGAGTGGGGGCCTGCTGGCAGGTGCCCTGCACTGTTGCGGGGGTGGGGGTGCAAGGGGACATGAGTGGGGGCCTGCTGGCAGGTGCCCTGCACTGCTGGGGGGTGGGGGTGCAAGGGGACATGAGTGAGACATGAGTGGGGGCCTGCTGGCAGGTGCCCTGCACTGCTGGGGGGTAGGGGTGCAAGGGGACATGACTGGGGCCCTTCTGGCAGGTGCCCTGCACTGCTGGGGGTGGGGGTGCAAGGGGACATGAGTGAGACATGAGTGGGCCCCTGCTGGCAGGTACCCTGCACTGCTGGGGGTGGGGGTGCAAGGCACATGAGTGGGGGCCTGCTGGCAGGTGCCCTGTACTGCTGGGAGGTGGGGGTGCAAGGGGACATGAGTGGGGGCCTGCTGGCAGGTGCCCTGCATGGCTGGGGGGTGGGAGGTGCAAGGGGACATGAGTGGGACATGAGTGGGGCCTGCTGGCAGGTTCCCTGCACTGCTGGGGGTGCAAGGGGACATGAGTGGGGGCCTGCTGGCAGGTGCCCTGCACTGCTGGGGGTGGGTTGCAAGGGGACATGAGTGGGACATGAGTGGGGGCCTGCTGGCAGGTGCCCCTCAGTGCTGGGGGTGGGGGTGCAAGGGGACATGAGTGGGACATGAGTGGGGGCCTGCTGGCAGGTGCCCCTCAGTGCTAGGGGGTGGGGGTGCAAGGGGACATGAGTGGGGGCCTGCTGGCAGGTGCCCTGCACTGCTGGGGGGTGGGGGTGCAAGGGGACATGAGTGGGGGCCTGCTGGCAGGTGCCCCTCAGTACTAGGGGGTGGGGGTGCAAGGGGACATGAGTGGGGGCCTGCTGGCCGGTGCCCTGCACTGCTGGGGGGTGGGGGTGCAAGGGGACATGAGTGGGACATGAGTGGGGGCCTGCTGGCAGGTGCCCCTCAGTGCTGGGGGGTGGGTGTGCAAGGGGACTTGAGTGGGGGCCTGCTGGCAGGTGCCCTGCACTGCTGGGGGGTGGGGGTGCAAGGGGACATGAGTGGGACATGAGTGGGGGCCTGCTGGCAGGTGCCCCTCAGTGCTAGGGGGTGGGGGTGCAAGGGGACATGAGTGGGGGCCTGCTGGCAGGTGCCCTGCACTGCTGGGGGGGTGGGGGTGCAAGGGAACATGAGTGGGACATGAGTGGGGGCCTGCTGGCAGGTGCCCCTCAGTGCTAGGGGGTGGGGGTGCAAGGGGACATGAGTGGGGGCCTGCTGGCCGGTGCCCTGCACTGCTGGGGGGTGGGAGTGCAAGGGGACATGAGTGGGACATGAATGGGGGCCTGCTGGCAGGTGCCCCTCAGTGCTGGGGGGTGGGTGTGCAAGGGGACATGAGTGGGGGCCTGCTGGCAGGTGCCCCTCAGTGCTGGGGGGTGGGTGTGCAAGGGGACATGAGTGGGAGCCTGCTGGCAGGTGCCCCTCAGTGCTCGGGGGTGGGGGTGCTGGGGGACATGAGTGGGGGCCTGCTGGCAGGTGCCCTGCACTGCTGGGGGTGGGGGTGCAAGGGGACATGAGTGGGGGCCTGCTGGCAGGTGCCCTGCACTGCTGGAGGGTGGGGGTGCAAGGGGACATGAGTGAGACATGAGTGGGGGCCTGCTGGCAGGTGCCCTGCACTGCTGGGGGTGCAAGGGGACATGAGTGGGGTCCTGCTGGCAGGTGCCCCTCAGTGCTGGGGGGTGGGGATGCAAGGGGACATGAGTGGGGGCCTGCTGGCAGGTGCCCTGCACTGCTGGGGGGTGGGGGTGCAAGGGGACATGAGTGGGACATGAGTAGGGGCCTGCTGACAGGTGCCCCTCAGTGCTGGGGGGTGGGGGTGCAAGGGGACATGAGTGGGGGCCTGCTGGCAGGTGCCCCTCAGTGCTGGGGGGTGGGTGTACAAGAGCACATGCGTGGGGGCCTGCTGGCAGGTGCCCCTCAGTGCTGGGGGGTGGGTGTGCAAGAGGACATGAGTGGGGGCCTGCTGGCAGGTGCCTCTCAGTGCTGGGGGGTGGGGATACTGGGGGACATGAGTCGGGGCCTGCCTGCAGTTTCCCTGCACTGCTGGGGGGTGGGGGTGCAAGGGGACATGAGTGGGGGCCTGCTGGCAGGTGCCCTGCACTGCTGGGGGGTGGGGGTGCAAGGGGACATGAGTGGGGGCCTGCTGGCAGGTGCCCCTCAGTGCTGGGGGGTGGGGGTACAAGGGGACATGAGTGGGGGCCTGCTGGCAGGTACCCTGCACTGCTGGGGGGTGGGGTTGGAGGGGGTCATGTGTTGGTGATCAGTATTGCAAGCTGACATGTGGCTTGCCTGGGGGGCATTCCCATGGTGGATGGGCTGCCTGCGGGACATGACCAGGGGTGCAAGGTAGTCCCCTGTGGTGTGGGCTGCCTGCAGGGGCCGTGGAGAGTGCAGAGGGAAACCCTGGGAGGACCCACACTGCCAATTCACGTGTAGGACTCCCCTGCACCCCAGATATACATGTTCCCCACTCGCACAGGGCCTGTCACGTGTGAAACTTCCCGCGCACCCCCGAAATACACGTACCCCACTCGCACATGGCCTATCGCATGTGAAACTTCCCGCGAACCCCAGAAATACACGTACCCTGCTGTAATCGCGTGTGAAACTTCCTGCGAACCCCTTGAAATACACGTACCCTGCTGAAATTGCATGTGAAACTTCCCACGCACCCCAGAAATACACGTACCCTGCTCGCCCAAGGCCAATCGCGTGTGAAACTTCCCGTGCACCCCAGATTTCCACGTACCCAGGACAATCGCGTGTGAAACTTCACACGAACTCCAGGAATACACGCACCCCACTCGCACAGGGCCTATCGAGTGTGAGACTTCCCGCGAACCCCAGATTTACACGTAGCCAGGCCAATCGCGTGTGCAACTTCACGCGAACCCAGAAATACACGCACCCCACTCGCACAGGGCCTATCGCGTGTGAAACTTCCAACAAACCCCAGATTTAAACGCACCCCGCTCGGCCAAGGCCAATTGCGTGTGAAACTTCCTGCGCACTCCCGAAATACATGCACACGCTATTTTTGACACAGCGGGTGTTCGTGTTTGTCGCGTACCCCTTTGCACGTCATTTGACCTAGAGGGCCACACTATGGGACAATCATCAGAGCTGTATATACGTGCCTTTTGTTAGCGCACATTTTGGCGCACATTTTTTTCATGCGCAGGGATGCTACTGCCTGCCTTCGTATGGAGGACGTGTTTAGGCCTGTGCGCGTCTTCGCCTGTGCGCTGGTTTGCCTTATTCCATTCCATGAATACATGTTGTAGACGAGTGTGTGGGCATTCCACACACTTGCCTCCTGTACTTCTCCCGTGACGCCCACATTTTCACGGGTTGTTCCCCATTCCGCGTGTCACACCCCGTGTTACGCCTACTTTTGTTATGTGCGCCCCGCGCTATGTGCGCTTTCGCTGTGGCCATAGCACACGCCGTTAGATGGCCTGTGCGCCGGCGTGCGCCACGCAGATTTTCAGTGCACATCCCAGATTTTACTCGCGCACGGACTTCCATGAATCGATGTGCGCGGGTTTTGCTGCGATTTTCGCACTTGCACTGCGATTTTCGCACTTGCACTGCGATTCGCACGGTTTCGCACGCTTGCGGGGGAATTTTCAGCGCACATTAATTCCATGAATCGGCCTCTAGATGTTCACCATCTCTACATTGCATACATAATAGAAAGTGTGCAACATCTGGTTCATGGCTTGTGGCGATTTTGATGACTTACATCCATTTGCAAGCACAAAATATATTAAGCATCTTCAAGGTTAGTGGCCAGAGTCCGCCTCGGGTGGTCCCCATATTCACTTTTTGGAGCTATTCCTTAAAACCAAAACTTTACCCCAGAACAAAGTTGAAGAAAATGTAACATGTCACGTTTTAGGTATTTTTTTTTCTTTTTTCTGATGATGGTATCGCTGTTCACCTGTATCCTCCTACAAGGTCCATGCTGCAATTACATCTTAATCACTGGTATGGTGTCGGGATGGGGGAACTTGTTGCACCCATCCTGGTGCAAGCACCACATGTGGCTCTTGAGGGCTGTGTTACCTAGTGAATGGGTTGCAGAGATCTTGCCCCTCTCAATGGTCTTGGACCAAGGGCACACGGTGCACTCCACAGATTCAGCCTCTGATGCTGAAACTCCATCAGCCACCTTAAAGTAATCCCAGACCCAAGAAGATGGGAGCAAAGGGGAAGCTGTCTTTCTAACCACCATGTATTTTCAGAGGAACCCCTGGTCCTTACTGAGCTTTGTTTCATCTCCTAAACCCTGAGGTACTGCCTCTCCTCCCGACCCATGTGGTGCTAGCGGTGGCACTGGTTTAGGCTCCTCCCCTCACTATGGATCAGTGTCACACCTTTTGCCATCATCACCCCCTTCACTTTCAGTAGCATTCTTATCATCATCAATCCCACCAACCTCTACTGCAGCAGCAACATCTGCTGGAGGATACATATATGCTGTACTCCTCACCCCATGAAAGACCATAAACTGTGCCAGCCCTCTTCAAAAGTCCAAGTAGGATGATGAGAGATCCACGTCCACTGCATTATGGCCACTGTATTCCTTCTGCACCGACATCACCAAATCACATTCCTCCTTCTTTATCCCTGCCATTTTTCCCAACAGAAAAACAGGATGTCCGAGAAAAAAAAAATAGACATTTTTTCTTCAAAGCTCAAAGAGTAGAAAAACAAATGACAGTGTTCTAACTAAAATATCTAAGGTTTCTGTTACAAAATACTGTTTTCCCAAATAAACTGAATCCCAAAGTAAGAAAAAAAATAAAGGGTTCCCCAACTTAATTAAAAGAATTTTCAAATTCAAAGCACAAAAAGAAAATATAATATTACCTTACAAACTAAATAAAATGATTCCCAAATAACCGTAGAGAAAATGGTGCACCTTTTGCTCCAACAGGCACAGAGTAAAAACCATTGGACAGATTTGGGCCAAATAAGAAACAAATTGGACACAAAGCGATTTAGATATTCCTATTTGTTTTTTAATGTACATCCATCCAGTATTTGTTTTTTAACATTTGCTAGAGAATGAGGTGCCACATGGACCAGAAAAAGTTTATAAATCCCCCATGGTGCATTGGAGCACATAGGCTTTTCTGAAATTAAAAGCTGCCATTATATTGCTGGATGCAAGCTTTTCTTGAGATAATCTCGCAGGAACAGAAAAAACATATTTGTAGGAGTAAAAAGTTGGTTTTATATCAGGGTAGGAGTGGCAAGTGTGAAAGAGAACCAAATGGTTTGGATGACATTTTTAGGAGCCTTACGGAGGCCTCTTTCACTCAAATATTTTGTCTTACCACCAAAATCTTGTATGTTATAGGAAGAAACCAGGGAAAAACAAAAGTAGGAGAGGGGATTGGAGCTGACTGAATTCAAGAGGTGTGTGCAGACCCAACATGGAGGATGTGAGCATATTGTGGGATGTTTTTACCCATGCATCCAAGCCATACCACAAAACTGGGCATCACTGGCATTGAAAACATCATGATGGCCAGAACTCCCCAGAAGGTGCACAGGGAAAACATGAAAAATAGGTTGCCATCCATTTTTGCCTCTGTTAATGTTGATACAAGAGACCATGGCCAGACCCTATCCTTGGCTACACACAAAGCAAAAACCAGTGCAAAGAAATATGGTACTGTTCAAAATCCGAAATGTATTAATTCAAGACAGCTCCCAAAAATGGGTGCAGTACCATTGCAAGCCACTGACTGGCGCTGGCGCTCTATAAATCCTGACAGGAGAGCTGTCTTGCAAAATTGTTCAGTGCAAAGAAGGTGGTCTTATTTCAATTAAAAACCTCAAAGGGGTTGCTTTTCCTGAGAACCCTTAACACCTCAAAGACCCACACAACAGCCCAGGATATCACATGGCCCTGTTGATTGAGAGGGAGGAGTTTTCCCCTGCAGCCTGGAGGAGAGAGACAATAGACCCTTTCAATTGAATGGGGTGTGCTGATTTTGGGTGTGGACTGTAAACAGTCTTCTGGAGGAAGGAGAGGCCTGTGATCTCTGACTCACCAAGTTTCTGGGGGCGGGCCAGACTGGATTGTGGATTCATATTGCAGCAAAAATATGTTTAAGTTAAATGCTTCTGAAATATTGTATTAAGCTTACAAAAATGCACATTTGGAGATCCTTAATCTGAGAAATGGACCCACAATTTGAGACTAGACTCAACTCTGTACCATGTTCTGAGGCAAAACCCCATGAATTATGGAGATTGCAGACACGGGGTTTATGCTAGAAAAATGAAAGTTTACTGGAATATGTGTAGAGAGGCAGTGTACATCTGTGTAATTTTTGGTAAAAATCCAATAATGGTAAAACAACCAAAAAACGAAAAATGTTGGCATTTTTGAACCCTAGCTCTTAGGAAGATCAGGGTTAGGCAAGAATATACCTTAAGCAATCTGTCATGCAATTTAGGTAATATTAACTAGTGGGGTATATTGCAAATGTGGGTTTTATGAAAAAGAAGATATGTTGCACGGGCACAAAGGGGCGTTTCTTCAATAGATTGTAAAATGATGACTCACTCTGACTCACTCTGACACACTATCCCTTCTCAAATCAGGTCACAGAGAATCCTTGACCTATCAAATCATGAGAGGGTTGGCCAAGCAGAATGAGCCGACCCACCCACTTTCAAAAGACATAAAGAGAGCAACTGAAAGCCAGACAGGGATATTCACTTCCCACTTCATGCTGATTTCTTGCGGAGCACTTTGCCAGGAGACACCAGATGCAGCAGTTAGACTTCAAATCCAGACAGAGACCAGAACTTAGAACTCAGACTCCAGAACTTAAAGCAAAGGCCTAACCCACAAGCTGAGTTCTCTTCAGCAGGCCTCAAAATCATTTGCAAACTATTCAACCGCTGGGCTGCACGGTTTGCTGCTTGCTAAGAATCCTGTGTATCCAGAACCGTCCGATCCAATTCAAGAGACCCAGACCAGACTGCTGTGCAGTGCCAAGACCAGAACCAGAGATCCAGATCCGCAGACCAGACCCAGACCAGATCGCTGTGAGCAGAACCGGTGCCTGACCGTCCCGTGGCGAGGGAAGTCCAGTCCAAACCTGACCAGCTCTTGACGGCCTATTTCAAATTTATAGTGTGAGTACCCAGCTAGAACTGTGCAGAACTAATATCTTAGTCTAAAATAATCTGATACCATCCATTTCCACCTATTTAGAACTGCATAGAAATCGGGTGTTCATTCTGTGATCTCAAACCTGCAAAAGTGTCATTTGTCATTTGAATCTTACTTCATTTCCAAAAATCTACCTCCACTAAATTGTCCTTATCTTTTGAACTGCGTATCCTAGGAGATTTAACTTTCATTTTAAAGCTAAGATCCCCAGCTTTCCAACAAGCTCTGAACCGACTTGCTACTCCTTATAGTTTCTCTGTAATCGCAATCGACGCACTCGAAAAAAGTGCCACGAATTGACATTTTGCTTCATTTCTACCACGTATAAAAAATATCTGTCTTTTGCTTCCGTTATTGAATTCCGTTTTCAACCTGATAACCATCCCTGAATCATTGATAGTGCTGACCTGAACTAATTCAAAGTAGCTATTACCTACCCTAAACCTACTATAGGGAATTTAAAGCATGTTTAGCATATTTTTACTTCATTGCCACCACATTTAAAAGGATTGCCTGCTTTTAAATCATACCTGTTTTCCTCTAAGCTCGCTGGGGGGAACTGGAACTTTGTTTTGCAATTTGTTTGTATTTCTGAAAATTGTGTGCTCTCCTTCCATCTCCTTCTATTGCATAGGGGGGAGTGAATTGTCAAAAGGAAAAGTGATCACATTATCTCTCTTGGAAACCATATACATTTATTTCTGTGCTGCATTCTTTTCCATCATTACATTTCCTTGAAACCATAAAAGCATTCTCAGCTACTTTATCCTCTCTATATAAACTCCTAAGTAATTAAAAAGTGTGTTAGTGTAATATTATCCATTGTTGATCACTATCATCTTCACAAGTGTGCTATCAATTATCAATTTGTTCATAAAAGTGTGATATATAGATATTGTTTAATTTTTCAAATAAACCTTTTAATTTGCAAAACAAACCTACTTCTTGGCTCAGTGGGGTCAGGGGGATTCTAAGAGAGTGGTGTTATATAAGCGTTGTCATCCAGAGTAAACAAACTGGACATAAAAATATATCAATAAGGGTTTCCATCAGCATCCCAGACCAGGCATTGACTTTGCTGTAGTGTTGAATTGAAGTCGCTAACAGAGTGGGGGCTCGAGTCGGAGATTCTGGATCAGATCTACCGTTTGTGCAGCTTAATACAGTGTGCTAACTGACGGGATACATAAATCCGGTCGGATCACCACGCTGTGGTACGCTGTAAAGCACTCCTCAAAGGGAAGCTCTAAGGAGACGGTCTGTTTTGCAAAATAAAATACTAACGTCTGTAAGTCAGGAAGGAAATCAATTTCCAGAATGACGACCTTGGTAGATATGAAGATAGCTAGAGAGCACCTCTTACATAAACTGTTTGTGAGAGGTGAATGGTCTGAACAGGACCAAGATGTATGGTTGCAGGCGATCACACAACAAGTCACTACAACTGGGTCAGATATCTGGAGAGATCAGGGTCCCTTACATGTGGCCCTGAGTGAACTATATATGGCTCCTAAAGCTAAAGATGAACATGACAAGATTGTCAGTATAGCGGCATATTTGTATCTATATATGGGAGCCATGCAGGACAAATGCGCTAAACGCCAAGATATGGCAAGTAGGCAACTGTTGGCATTAGAGAAGGCCCAATCTGATTTGGACTCTTCTGAGCAGAGGCTGCACAGACGCCAGGAGTCCGAAAATGAGAGTAGAAAATACATCATTAAAATAAAGGAGGATATGTATATCCTGCAATAGGAAAAGGCTGACCAGGATACCAGATTTCTGGCCTTGCAGAAGGAGTACCAAGAAGGTTTGTACTCCCTACTTCAGAGCCAGAAAAAGCTGGAGCAACAACTGGACTTCAACAGGGCATGCAGAGAGCAGGTAGCCACCCTGCAAATCTGACTAGACAGAGAGAAATAGGAAAGCAATAAATTGATTTTGAAAGACCTGGATACCCAGGCAGAGTTTAATGAAGAGCGCCAGAAAGCTGGTGCCCTTCAACAGCAGAGGGACGACCTGGCGGCACAGATGCAGGCTCTTACTCAGGAAAGAGATACCTTAGGCCAGGAAGTCTGCCACTTAAAAAAGAAAATGGAAGAAAATCACTTGGCCCTCCAGGGACTGGGTGACCTCCAAAAAGAGCATCAGAACTTGTTGGAGCACACCAGGAGGGTGGAAGATGCTCTGGCAAGAAAGGAGCAGGCCAGTAGGGATGGGACTCAGGAGGTAAACCTCCTGCAGCAAAGACTGACCCAGTGCTCCAGGACCAATCAGGAAACGCAGAAAGAATGAGGTTCTCTGCCAGCACAATGATAGGCTCCAGCAACAGATAGCCATGCAGGAGAGACTGATAGAGTCTAGTAAGGCCTTGATTGAGGAACTGAAAGCGCAGGCTCTTGCAGGGCAACAGGGAGCAGGGACCGAGAGAGATGAGGTTCACTGGGAAAGGCAGACACCTGGGCATAGCCTCAGGAACCCTACTACCAGAGGCACTTATCCCTCCCAGACCCTGGACTCTGCCACCCTAATGTCACCTGGTGCGCATGTGCCCAGGGCCACAGGATGGCAGATTACTATCCAGTGATAAATGTGGGACTCATAGGCCAGTACCTCCCAGAAAAGGATGGGCGGGCTTCTGGGTATGGGCACCCAAGTGCAGTGCAATTTAGTGGGGAACCCCGGGAGAGTAGGCCCACTAAGGGCATCCTGAAAACCCCTGCCCAGTTAGGACAATGGGGGGGGGTACCCATCAAATCCTGGGAGCAAGGAGGAATCAGAAGACTCCTCTGAGCGTCCCAGAACACAGGAGACTAGGTCCCCACATTCTGCCAGCCATTCCCACGCTCGCAGAATCTGGGAAAACCTGGAAGATCAGACGGGCACCTCTGGGAGCAGTGTCTCTGAGTCAGAGGATGAGTGGACCAGGGTTACCCGAACCAAAAAGGCCAATAAGGCAGAAAGGGCCTTGCTTAAGGACCCCCTAAAGCAGATCAAGGCAATAAGGAGCATCATCACTCCTTATCATAAGAACTCCAAGTATTCTGTTTGGGAACACTTGGAGCTCTTTGAGCAAATGATGGAGACTTTCCATTTAAAAGAGAGCAGTAGCTGTATTCAGTATGTCAAATGGACATTCTCCCCAGAATACTCCAGTTTCTTTGCGGGGCTGGAGGACCAAAACCATTCAAGATGGTCCACATATCGGGCGGCCATTTTGAAACACTTTTCTGTGCATAGAAATCCCCAAGAGGCTCGTAAGGCAGCCTACAATTTGCAATGTGGGGAGGATCAGGCCCCACAAGAATTTGTGCAGGAATTGAAGCGTGTCTTTGCGCAGACTACCAAGAGGGTGCACACTGATAGCAAAGAATTTGTTAACCCTTTTTTCCATGCCTTACCCAAATACATCATGACCCAGCTAGTGAGAGATTTTCATGAGAAAAGGTCACTAGACTGGGTCATTGAACAGGCTACCCGGATCTATGAGGTACAGAAGCACATAGAAAATAAAAATAACGCTCAGAAAAGCCCCAAATCGACCAGCACCCCTGCTGCTGCCAAGGTGGCAGAGGTAAAGGTTGCCCCCATTTTAGATTTGGAGATGGGGGGCCTAAAAACCTGCCTGCACCGAATAATTCTCAGCCCAGAAGGCCCTCGGGCCAGTCACAGACAGGGAGCCAAGGAGGTAGTCCCACAAGAGGGATCCCTCACTCCCCTGATTACATAAGTCCTCGCTATAAGGGAAACAGTCCAATCCTGGGTTATGTGTGGACTCCTCTGGCCCAAGGGGGGGATCCAACCAAGCGCCCAACCCAGGGAACTTCCCTTCGAACTTCCCCCAGGAGGGCAGAAATTCACCAAATCCTGGGCAGAACTTTTTCCCCAGGTATCCACAAAATTTCCAACCCCAAAATCATCCATTCTTCTTTTCCCACTTTCCTGAGCCCAGACTACCTAATCCGGGAGAGGGGAGGCCAAGGGTGGAGGGTTACCCAAATCTTCCCAACCCAGGGTATTACCAGAGAAGGGATAGCTACCCTTCCCGGGATCAGCTCAGGGGAGAAAACAGGACCCCGTATCAGTCTGAGCGGGTTTCCCAGTTAGAGCGCCAGGTTCAGAACATGGCACAGGATTTGGGCCGCATGCTGAGGGCTCAACAGAACCCTCAGATGGGCATGCCGGCACAGAATGCCCCAAACTATGGACCTAGTGCTCCAGAACAACGACGGGGCAGCACCCTGACAACCCACCGGTTCCCAGGGAGGAGGCACAAGGGGAAGGGGGGTGTAAGGCCATGGAGGGAGCTTCATTCCCCACCTGTAAACAGCCCCTGGAACCCCAGGAACCGGAAACAACATCTCCTGCCCCTGAAAATCTGCCTCCCAAGGAGCAGAGGGGGGGTAGGAGAAACAAAGTACCCAAACAGACCCACTTTGAGGAGGAGGTACAGATCTTCCAATTTGAGGGAGAGGGATCCCAAGAGGATCCTGGGGAAAGGATCTTCTCCTTCAGATATGGGGCAACTCCTCCCAAGGAAAAATGGATCCCAAGGGATTCCAATCCAGACTGGGTAGATATTGGGTTTGAGCTGTCGCCGCCCATCATCCTATCCCAGAACCAACAATACCAAAAACCCATGGTCCAAACCCATCATGGTGACTGCCTTCAAAAAGGGGGGGGGGGCGGCCCAGAACCGGAACCAGGGGAACCCAAAACCATATGTTATGTTATTGTAACTTATAAAGCGCACGGTCGCCCTAAGGCATCATGGCGCTCGAAAGGGAGGCTGCTCGAACGAGAAACCGAAGAGAGACCAAAAATTAAAACAGGTAGGTTTTCAGAGCTCTTCTAAAACCAAGATGGTCAACAGTGGCTTTCAATAACGGGGGAAGGCTGTTCCACAATTTGGGAACGGCAATAGAAAACGCTCTGCCGCCAAGTCTTCCCCGATTAGCTCTAGGAACGGTCAAACAGTTGGAGGACATGGAGCGAAAGTCCCGACCCGGTATGTATATACTAAATTTAGACTGTAGAAATTTGGCGCCCTGGGCATGAATAGCCCGGTGGACAATGCACAGAGATTTAAAGTGAATTTGCTTCTTCACCGGCAGCCAGTGAAGTTTTCACAACACTGGCGTAATGTGAGCCCCAATGGGGGGAGCCAGTGGCTAACCTGGCTGCAAGGTTCTGCATACGTTGGAGACAATGGATAAGACCCATTGGTTGTGCCAGGCACAGCGAATTACAAGAGTACAACTGTGAGAGCACTACCGCAGCCACCACGGAGAGCGAATGGCTTCAGGGATCATAGGCATGACCCTCTTAAGGACCCAGATCTGGTGATGGGTGGACTGACAGACGGCCGTAACCTGGTTAGCCATAGACAGAGAAGCAGAGAGGATGACCCCTAAGTTCTTTACTTTGCTAACTGGGCCAGGTAAGGGGCCCAGGGAGAGAGGCCAAAAAGCTGGGGTCCATAGTAGGGGGTTAGGAGGACATCCTATCAATAGTACCTCTGTCTTATCCCCATTTAGCTTTAGCCAATTCTGATCCATCCATATCCCGACTACCCTTAGACAGTCATGGAGGCAAGCTGAAACCTCAGATTAATCCTGATCTAGGCGGATCAGGATTTGTGTGTCATCCACATACGAGTAACAGTTAAGCCCATAGGAACGGATGAGACAAATCAAAGCCCAGATATATATATTGAACATAATCGGTGACAAAGAAGATCCCTGGGGCACCCCACAGGTGAGGGAGCATGGGGTAGAGAGGAAAGGAGGCATAGCGAGGGTCTGAGTATGATCAGAAAGAAAAGAGGTAAACCAGGCCAGAGCAGAGCCAGAAATCCCAATCTGTGAGAGACGGGAGAGGAGGATGGAATGGTCCACCATGTCGAATGCGGCGGAGATATCTAATAGGATCAAAGCCCCAGCTCCGCCAGCATCGACAAGTCTGGACAAGTCATCTTGCACAGAGACAAGGACACTTTCAGTGCCTCTACCTGGCCTGAACCCGGCCTGAGCTTGATTAAAGATTTTTGAAGATTCCAGAAAAGAAGACAGTAAAGGGGTAACCAAAGCTTCCAAAAGTTTAGATAGAAAAGGAAGAAGGGAGATAGGACGGAAATTAGCTGGAATAGTAGGGTCCAGGGAAGGCTTCTTTAGGAGGGGAATAACCCTCGCTGATCTCAACCCCGATGGCACCAGGCCAGTCTGGCATGAGTTATTTATCGCCATCGTGATGTCAGTTAAGATGTCAGGGGCGATCGTCTTCATCATCACAGCTGGAATAGCATCCTCAGGAGAAGAGGATTTGATCTTTAAGATGGCTGCCAGAACTTCTGCTTCAGTAAACAGAGGGAAAGAGGACCACTTGCAAGCGTGTCAGTGGGGAGAGGGGGGCAAAGCAGAAAGTATCACGAGGCAACAAAGCAAGAGATTTTGCGATGTTAGCTCGAATAACACAGATTTTTATCCAGTTGCCAACTTTTTCTTTCAGATTCTCGAGACTCTCCACAGAATTTTGCCCAAATCTCTTCTCTCTCAATGTCCAAAACCAGAAAATTA
Organism: Ambystoma mexicanum; assembly: GCF_040938575.1. NCBI lineage: Eukaryota > Metazoa > Chordata > Amphibia > Caudata > Ambystomatidae > Ambystoma > Ambystoma mexicanum. The sequence goes on from NC_090934.1 coordinate 462,222,348, forward strand.
GCCCCCCAGTTGTCCAAAAATGTGCATTATCTGTGCCCCCTTACAGAGATGGAGGGAAGATACTATGCCCTGGTTCAAGTACAGGGGCAGAATACAATTTTGGCACTGGTGGACACAGGATCCCAAGCTACCCTTCTGTCCAAAAGGGCCTTTGATGAGCTAAATTTTGGAAGGGGGGGAATTACCAAATTCCTCTCACCTCGCTTCCTGGACAACTTCAGAACTTTGACGGGAAGGAAATTCCCATGGAGGGGACTGCGGATTTGGACATCAAAATTGGGCGACAGAAGGTGAAACACCCGGTCATAGTAGTGACTCCAGAGGGCACCCCTTTTTTACTAGGGAATGACCTCCTGAGAAGGTTGTCACCCCTAATAGATTGCGTAAACAAAGTCCTCTGGACCCAGACTAGCCGACCAATAAAATTAAAACAGAGCGTCAACCATTTTAGTTTAAACGGCACCTGCCACATTGTTGAACAAAAATCTGACCAAGTAGAATTTCACTTCCAGAACAACCAAATTCCAGATGTGACAGTAATAGCAGTAGGACAGCAGACTGGTGATGGGGGGTCCTCTCTATTTCTGAAAATCAACCTTCCCTCCAGTTTAAGGTGGTATTCCACACTGGAAGGAAATACTCTGAAATTCTTTACTAATCCACAATCAGAAACTCCCACTCATATAGTCCAGAAAGATGTGAAATCACCTCAGAGCCTGGCTGATGTTCAGCAAATTGGAGAGCAGTTGTTCATCCCTGTTCAGTTAAATGATGGGAAGGACCCTGTTCTCGCACGAGTGTGTGTGAACAACGGTAAGAGCTTCATCAGCGAAGCCATGTTCCGCCAACTCCCAAAAGATCCAGCCATTCCCACATTCAAACTAATAGACAAATGGGAAATGGATCTGGAAACACCCTATTCGAAACATCTCCTGCCAAGCAGGTGTATGCTCAAAATCTCCATTGGCAACAAGAGCATAGTTCATAATTGTTGGGTCGTGCGAGATGTCACTGCCGCCTTTTACTTAGGCAGTGACATTCTCAATCGCTTTGCCATTAGTTTGGACATAATAAACTTCAAAGCTTGGTCCCGATTAGCGGATAATCCCATGGGCTTTGATGATCCAGAAAAAGCATTTAGGTCAGCTCAATTGCTACCTTATGCAGTTGAAATTCAGGTTAAAGAGCAAGTCACCATCCCAGAAAGGACCCGACAATTCTCCGTGGAAGTGAAAGTTAAAAGAGGACAAAAATTGAAAAACCCGGATGCTTATATTCATCTAAATGCTTCTCTCCAACAGCAAGGGTTGGGGGTAAACCCAACACCATTAGTCAACATAGAACATAACACCATTCCAATAGAGGTGGATAACAGCGACTTCAAGAGTATTACTCTAGCCGCAGGCACCATTATTGGAATGGCGGTTGATGACGGACATTTCTCCATTGATTTAGGAAATGAACTGTTAGGACCAATCCCCAAGGACTGTTTTGACAATGACAGTGATGACAATACAACACCAGGCAGGATCTCTACCCGGCATGGGGGGAACTTCCTGGTGTACACTCCCTGCCCTTATGGTAAGGAAGATGTGACTTGTGACTTCAGGAGGGATGAGGTGATTTTCGAGGTCCATGAGGGCTGCCTTTCCCACCTGAAGCCTCCAGTCCAAATCAGCACTCTGACCAGGGACTTCTCCACCCAGCTGGAGGAGGCCACTGAGATAGCCAAACCAGAAGTCTCTCCAGGCTTCAGGCAGATGGTGGCAGAGAGAGTCAACCTAGCTGATGCCTGCGTGATTCTGGAACAGAAGCAAAAGTTGAAACAAGTTTTCTTGGATTTCCAAGATCTCTTTGCGGTAGACTCATATGACTGTGGTCGCACCGACATCCACACAGCAACAATTCCCACGGACCCTGGCATGCCTCCAGTGTTTGTGAAGCAATATCGCTTGCCTCTCGCACCAATGGAGTCCCTTACTGAAATAATTAAGAAGATGAGTCCCGGGGAATAATTCGTCTAGTACACAGCACCTTCAATAATCCGGTGCTGGGAATATTGAAGCCAAACGGCCAGTGGAGACTCTGTGCCAACCTTAGGGAGCTCAACAAACGGGTCCATACTTCCCGATGGCCTCTTCCCTACATTGACCAAGGGCTGGCCCAGATCCAGGGGTCACAGGTATTCACTGCAATAGACCTGACCAATGGATACTGGACTGTGCCTGTCAGTAGGGAGGACCAATACAAGCTGGCTTTTACCTTTGGGGGCCAGCAGTACACATTGACCCGGACTCCCTTCGGATACCTCAACTCCGGCAATGAGTTCAACATTTTCCTACAAAAGGCCATGCCTGACTTGGGTGAAAGGGGTAACCTGGCTTATGTAGATGATGTCCTCATTAAAAGTTCATCTGTGGAGGAACACATAGCGGAGATCCGTTATGTTCTGACACAGTTGAGGGCCGCCGGAGCAAAATCTTCCTTCCAAAAAGCACAGTGGTGTAGAACCCGTGTTAATTTCTTGGGGCATGAGATTACTCCTCAGGGTCTCTGTCCCCAGGAAAAGAAAGTGGAAGCCCTCCAAAAATTGAAGGATCCCACAACTCTGCGGCAACTAAAGAGCCTCCTTGGACTGACTAATTACAGCAGAAAGTTCATTGAGGGCTACGCAGAGATCACCAGACCCATGATTCATCTCTTGAAGGGGGGGTCAAGTGGGAATGGGGTCCAGAACAATCTGAGGCAGTAAGACAGCTCAAAAGAAGCCTCTCACAAGCGCCTTGCCTAGCTTACCCTGTCAGAAACAAGGAGTTCTTCCTGGAGACAGGGTTCTCTAATACGTGCTTGACAGCAGTATTATACCAAAAGCATGACAAGGTCAATAAAGTAATATCCTATGCAAGCAAAACTTTATCCTCTGTGGAGGAAAAATTCAACGATTGTGAGAAGGCACTCCTGGCAACGGTGTGGGCATTGAAGAATTACCGCCCGTTTATCCAGGGGGAACACATCATAGTGGAGACTCCACACCATCCTCTGCAATATCTCCAAAGTGACCGAATCCGGGCCGGAAATGTGAGTAATTCCCGAATCACTTCCTGGATCCTGTCAATGCAAGGATTTACTGTGGAGGTCAGATATGGCTAAAACAAGAAGATTCCCCTCGCGCAAGGTCTGTCTGACTTGCATGATTGTGCCAGAGAAAACTGTCTCGAGGACGAAAGTCTAAAAATCAAGGACAACATGGAGGCATACCTTAATTTCCCACACAAAGTCTTTGAAGAAGACAAGTGTGAGGGAGTGCCCACTTTCTATGTGGATGGATGCTGTTACCATGTTGACAACAACAGGGAAAAAGAACTGGTGGCCGGCGTAGGGAATGCATGGGTGAATGAGTCCCCAGAGCCCTCCGCTGGGTACAAAATTGGTCCCCGAAGTATTCAGGTGGCAGAGTTGATGGCTGTGCATCAAACCATCCTCACTGCTGTCTAACATCAACTCCACGAACTGGTCACAATCATAGATTCAGATTATGTACGGAATGGGTTCGTGGAGCACCTGGTTAATTGGAAATCCAGAGGCATGTTATGTGCTAATAACAAACCCTTGAAACAGGGGAAGTTAATTCAAAACATTGATGATCTGGTCACCTCGAACGGGATGACCATCTACTGGAAAAAGATCAAGGGTCATTCCAAAGTAGAGGGACCAGACAAAACTGAAAATGACTTAGCTGATCAGCTGGCCAGAACCGGGGTCATCCAAGGGAATCTAATAGAGATTGAGTCCCTGTTGGGTGAAATCCAGGTCACTGGTATCACTAGGTCCCAGACAAATGCTCACAATGATCTTTCAACTGCACAATGGAGTAAGGAGACCCCAGATGCTGATTTGATCACGGCTCAGAAGGGGGATCCAATAATTGGTAAGTTTTACCAACACATTGAGAACCCTGAGAACTTTCCCCTGACGGATACCGATTACATTGGGAAAGATGACCTTAGAGTGTTGATGAAATGTCCAAAAACGTTCCGAATCCAGGACGGTTTGTTGGTAAGGAAATCCCAAGCTGGTCATGATCAGTAGGTGGTCCCTACCTCCTTCCGGAGCCTGATGTTAAGTCACGGCCATGATGCGGCCACTGCTGGTCATAGGGGGTTTCACCCAACACTTGAGACCTTAAGAGAGGTTGCATACTGGCCACACATGGGGCAGGACCTCGACCAATACTTGAAGGGGTGACTTGTGTGTGCACAATTTCAGCCAACATCCCTCACACATTGGTCATCTCTCCAAAAGAGGGGGATGACACTGCCATGGTCAGATTTGCAAATCGATTTCATAGGCCCCGTGATTTGCTCCTCTAGGGGAAATAATCGGTCACATGCTTATTTACTAAATGGGTGGAATGTCTCCCGGCCCCAAACTATAAGGCAGAAACAGCAGCTGCCCTGATGATCAACCACATATTTTCGCATTTTGGTCTACCCCAAAGGATTGAGTCAGACAGAGGTAGCCATTTTACCAGCGAAGTAATGACTGAGATGTGGGACATACTGGGGGTTAAAAGGAAGCTACATATTGCTTACCGGCCAGCCTCTTCTGGTGCAGTAGAGAGATACAACAGAACCATTGTGAGCATCTTAAAGAAGTTTGTAGCAGATTCTGGGCCAAGTTGGGATATCCGATTACCTATGTTCCTAATGGCCATCAGATCTACCCCTTCATCTGCAACCAAAATGTCACCGTTTGAGTTGATGACTGGACGCAGGATGGTGCTTCCTCAGCATTTGCTCTACAGGACCCAAGAGCAGACGTTAATATATGCCTCCACTACTCACGAGTATGTGGAGAATTTACGAAAGCACCTTCAACACACTTTTGCCTATGCTCAGCGGGATCTAGAAAGATCAGCTGATAGCATGAAGACCCATTACGATTTGAAAACTACCACGAAAGAATACAATGTAGGAGACCGGGTCTATCTATATAATTTCCAAAGAAACCAGGCCAAACAGCGGAAGTTTCTGCCTACATGGAAGGGACCTTGTGAAATTGTGGACAAGATCTCCCCGGTCGCCTACAAGATCCGCCTCCCCAAAGGTAGTTTGTCAGAGGGGGAAGACAAGTGGGTCCATATTAATCAGCTAAAGTGTTTCCATCCCAGTCACACTCTGCAACAACTGGAGGAATCCTCTAGAATCCCAGAGGGGGCCGCTCCAGATTAATACATTTACAACTCTAAAATATTCCACATATAGTCGATAAAATTCTATGATTCTTAAATGCAAATGTATCCTGAGGTATAAATTGCATATGTTCGCCACACCATTAATAGTGGTGGAAAAATGTCTATGAATGTGTATTGCCGCTTTGCTTTGTCATCCGAGGAGAAAGAAAACCTGGAGACTGACCACGGAAGACGACCTGGGGACCGGGAGCAAGGATCCGAGGGGTCCGGGGTACCGCCCAATACTCCCATCAGGACTGTCGAGGAGAACCGATCGATCCACCCTGATGGAAGAAAAGATGCTGAACTTTGTCATGTGCGGAATCGGAAGAAGATGAGGCGAACATCCCAGATCTTGCGAGTTCCGTCAGTAAAAGATCAGAATGGCCATAGCAAGAGGAGGGGCTTGTGGGATGTTTTTACCCATGCATCCAAGCCCTACCACAAAACTGTGCATTACTGGCATTGAAAACATCATGATGGCCAAATCTCCCCAGAAAGTGCACAGGGAAAACATGAAAAATAGGTTGCCATCCATTTTTGCCTCTATTAATATAAATACAAGAGACCAAAGAAATATTGGACTGTTCAAAATCTGAAATGTATTAATTCAAGACAGCTCCCAAAAATGGGTGCAGTACCATTGCAAGCCACTGACCGGCGCTGGTGCTCTATAAATCGTGACAGGAGAGGTGTCTTGCAGAACTGTTCAGTGCAAAGAAGGTGGTCTTATTTCAATTAAAAACCTCAAAGGGGTTGCTTTTCCTGAGAACCCTTAACACCTCAAAGACCCAAATAACAGCCCGGGATATCACATGGCCCTGTTGATTGAGAGGGAGGAGTTTTCCCCTGCAGCCTGGAGGAGAGAGACAATAGACCCTTTCAATTGAATGGGGTATGCTGATTTTGGGTGTGGACTGTAAACAGTCTTCTGGAGGAAGGAGAGGCCTGTGATCTCTGACTCACCAAGTTTCTGGGGGCGGGTCAGACTGGATTGTGGATTCATATTGCAGCAAATATATGTTTAAGTTAAATGCTTCTGAACTATTGTATTAAGCTTACAAAAATTTACAATTTGGAGATCTTTAATCTGAGAAATGTACCCACAATTTGAGAGTAGACTCAATTCTGTACCATGTTCTGAGGCAAAACCCCATGAATTATGGAGATTGCAGAAACAGGGTTTATGCTAGAAAAATTTACTGGAATATGTGTAGAGAGGTGGTGAACATCTGTGTAATTTTTGGTTAAAATCCAATATTGGTAAACGAACCAAAAAACGAAAAATGTTGGCATTTTTTAACCCTAGCTCTTAGGAAGATCAGGGTTAGGCAAGAATATACCTTAAGCAATCCGTCATGCAATTTAGGTCATATTAACAAGTGGGGTATATTGCAAATGTGGGTTTTATGAAAAAGAAGATATGTTGCACGGACACAAAGGGGCGTATCTTCAATAGATTGTAAAATTATGACTCACTCTAACTCACTCTGACACACTATCCCTTCTCAAATCAGGTCACAGAGAATCCTTGACCTATCAAATCATGAGAGGGTTGGGCATGCAGAATGAGCCAACCCACCCACTTTGAAAAGACATAAAAAGAGCAACTGAAAGCCAGACAGGGACATTCACTTCCCTCTTCATGCTGATTTATTGCGGAGCACTTTGCCAGGAGACACCAGATGCAGCAGTTAGACTTCAAATCCAGACAGAGACCAGAATTTAGAACTCCGACTCCAGAACTTAAAGCAAAGGCCTAACCCACAAGCTGAGTTCTCTTCAGCAGGCCTCAAAATCCTTTGCAAGCTATTCAACCGCTGGGCTGCGCGGTTTGCTGTTTGCTAAGAATCCTGTGTATCCAGAACCGTCAGATCCAATTCAAGAGACCCAGACCAGACCACTGTGCAGTGCTGAGACCAGAACCAGAGATCCAGATCCACAGACCAGACCCAGACCAGATCGCTGTGAGCAGAACCGGTGCCTGACCGTCCCATGGCGAGGGAAGTCCATTCCAAACCTGACCAGATCTTGACGGCCTATTTCAAATTTATAGTGTGAGTACCCAGCTAGAACTGTGCAGAACCAATCTCTTAGTCTAAAATAATCTCATTCCATCCATTTCCACCTATTTAGAACTGCATAGAAATCGGGTGTTCATTCTGTGATCTCAAACCTGCAAAAGTTTCATTTGTCATTTGAATCTTACTTCATTTCCGAAAATCTACCTCCACTAAATTGTCTGTATCTTTTGAACCTAGGAATGAGATTTAACTTTCATTTTAAAGCTAAGATCCCCAGCTTTCCAACAAGCTCTGAACCGATTTGCTGTAATCGTGATCGACGCACTCGAAAAAAGTGCCGCTAATTGACATTTTGCTTCATTTCTATTACATGTAAAAATATCTGTCTTTTGCTTCCGTTATTGAATTCCGTTTTCAACATGATAACCATCCCTGAATCATTGATAGTGCTGACCTGAACTAATTTAAAGTAGCTATCACCTACCCTGAACCTCCTATAGGGAATTAAAAGCATTTTTAGCATATTTTTACTTCATGCCACCACATTTAAAAGGATTTGCCTGCTTTAAAATCATACCTGTTTTCCTCTAAGCTCGCTGGGGGGAACTGGAACTTTGTATTGCAATTTGTTTGTATTCCTGAAAATTGTGTGCTCTCCTTCCATCTCCTTCTATTGCATGGGGGGGAGTGAATTGTCAAAAGGAAAAGTGATCACATTATCTCTCGTAGAAACCATATCAATTTATTTCTGTGCTGCATTCTTTTCCATCATTGCATTTCCTTGAAACCATAAAAGCATTCTCAGCTACTTTATCCTCTCTATAGCAACTCCTAAGTAATTAAAAAGTGTGTTAGGGTAATATTATCCATTGTTGATCACTATCATCTTCATAAGTGTGCTATCAATTATCAATGTGTTCATAAAAGTGTGATATATAGATATTGTTTAATTTTTCAAATAAACCTTTTAATTTGCAAAACAAACCTACTTCTTGGCTCAGTGGGGTGAGGGGGATTCTAAGAAAGGGGTGTTATATAAGGGTTGTCATCCAGAGTAAACGAACTGGACATAAAAATATATCAATAAGGGTTTCCATCAGCATTCCAGACTAGGCATTGACTTAGCTGTAGTGTTGAATTGAAGTCGCTAACAATATGTAAGGGTACAGGTGGGGATTAAAATGTAAATGTAATTTCAAAGGCTTAGGGAGTCATTATGGGTTTCCTGGTATACAACCGGTAATTCTGGCGGGATACCGGGAAAAAAAGCTATCATTACAGCACCTGATATCCCGGTATTACCAGGATAATACAGGTGCCGGCAACAGCAGTCATTCCCCATTCCATGGTGTCTCATAGGACTCCATGGAGGGAATTGCCATATGTTTCTTGTAGGTGGGGGCCTGATTTACCTCCGGTGCAGGGAGGAAAGTTAGTCAACCCCCACCGGCAAACTTGGAGTATGCCGGTACGGAAACGTACTGGTGTACAGAAATAACAGGACTTTTTCCAGACCGGTAGACTCCTAATGAGGGCCTTAGTCTTCTTGTCTTGTTAGCGTGAGAATCAAAATGCTGCATTCCTGAAATAATCATTCCCATGGAAATGCACTGTCAGCGCATGGAAAATTCCTGGGAGGAAATCTTACTTCAATAAAAAGAAAAACATACAAAAAGGGAAGCATCACCCAATCTTTTACTCTAATGGGCCAAAGTGTTTTACTACATCCTTGAAGAAGGAAGATGCAGTCCAGGCAGGATCCCCCTGCATTGGATTACAAATAGTGAGCTAGGTGCCACAACCCTGTGAATGTGAACTGAACAAGGAAATGGATGGGCTCCCCATCCCTGTGACTTTGATCCTGAGAAGGAAACATAAGCGAGATGGGCACTATCCCTGTGACTGAGATGAGCAAAAAGTCGACTAGGGGCTAGCACTTTGAGACTGTGGGCCTGATTCACAGAATGTTTTCCTATGGGATTGCACCATTATAAAACACTTTCATGAATCAGGCCCTCTGTTTATGAGCGTGGAAGAGCGCTAGTTGCTCTATTCCTAATAACCCAGATGTGAAGTTCTTACTTCGGGTCGCTCTGCCTCTGGCCATGCCCTTGTCACAGGGAACCCACCTGCCGAGAAGGCTGAGTATGGCCATATGCCGTTGGCCATGTTGTCAGTGACCAATGGATATGGCATTCTGCCAAGCCAACCTGCGTGGCGGGTAAAACCACTGTCCCTGAGGACCTGCCCAGCTGTCACTGTTGGTGTATCCATTATTAGTGTAGTTTTTCCACAGCCCTCTGTCTGGATATTTCTGTGTTTTCGATATATGTTTCCAAAATTAGAAATGACGTGGCAGTTTCCTCCTACATGGTCTCTGACCATTTAGAGATTGTGACTCTATCTCCCTCTACCGTTTTTATCTCTTGGCATCATCCTCGATTCTTCACTTTCCTGTTCAGCTCATATCGCCTCTATCACTCGCTGATGTCGCTACTAGTAATTCAATTTTCAAAAAGCTCATCAGTTCCTCACTTTTTCCTCTACTAAACTCCTTATGTCCTCTATTGTTCTCTTCAACTATTGCTCTATTTATCATTCATCAATTTGGGTACCTTGAACTCCTTTCCCTGCAACATTATCACTTCTGATCTGCACTCTCTACACTGGCTTTCTTTTGAAACTTGTTTACTTTTCAACTTGCTTTGTATTGTATTCAAGTGCCTCTATGGCCTTGCTCATCCATATCTCTCTTCTTTAGTCTCTTTCTATTCTCCAACCGCTCACTCCACACCACAGCCTTTTTTCTCTCAGTTGTCCCCTCTCCCCGGTGCACAAACCCACTTTCGCTCTCTTTTGGTCTGCGTGCTCCAAAAAATTGGAACTCTCTTCTTCTCTCTTTGCATTCCATATCCACCTTTCCCTTCTTTAACTCCCGTCTTAAAACCCACTTTCTCTCCCACTAATCTATTGGCTTCGTTTTGACTTGCTCATGTTATTGTACATTTGGTTACTTTGTTCAGCGCTTAGGCGTCAAGCACTATCAAAATAAATACACATACAAATACAAATCCGTATGCGTGTGTTTTTTACATAGCAAGGACATTCCTGTATTGTGATATGACTGTTATGTGGGATCATAATGACCTTGCCCATGGCCACCAAACCCTTTTGACCAATTCAGGTAAAATGCCATGGCCCACATTGCCCCACTTTGGATAATTTCCCGATACCCAAGGACACTTTGCACCATGGCCAGTGTCTGTCCCACTGACTCATGTCCCCTTGCACCCCCACCCCCCAGCAGTGCAGGGAACCTGCAGGCAGGCCCCCACTCATGTCCCCCAGTACCCCCACCCCCCAGCACTTAGAGGCACCTGCCAGCAGGCCCCCACTCATGTCCCCTTGCACACCCACCCCCCAGCACTGAGGGGCACCTGCCAGCAGGCCCCCACTCATGTGCCCTTGCACACCCACCCCCCAGCACTGAGGGGCACCTGCCAGCAGGCCCCCACTCATGTCCCCTTGCACCCCCACCCCCCAGCACTGAGGGGCACCTGCCAGCAGGCCCCCACTCATGTCCCACTCATGTCCCCTTGCACCCCACTCATCATCGGGGAGTGAGGAGTCCGGTGCCGTGTCCCAGGCCGCAGCTGCCAGGGGGAGGTCCAAGAGGCGGAGGTTGGAGTTGGACTCCTCGGCAGCAGAAGGGGCAGCTGGGACCCCACTGGGCCCGACAGGGGAAGATGGCACGGAGTCATTGAGGTTGGTGGGGGGTTTGGTGGAGGAGGAGGCCGTGCAAGCACCAGAGACGGGGTCTGGAGGTGGGGATCCCACTGGGGCTAGTGGTGCAGTGCAGGACCAGGAACAGGAGGCAGCACAGGCCGCCGCAGAGGTGCCTGTGTGCAATCCTGTCCCTGATCCTGTCCCTGCATCATCTTGCACCAGCAGGGATACCTACGTCCAGACCCGTTTTCAGGCAGGGGATGAGCTCACGTCAACTGGCCTTCCTCTGCCTGCGGACGTGGCTATCCGGGTCCGGGTTGAGCCTGTCCTGACTGGTGTGGCGTTGTGTCAACGGGCCATGCGAGGTGACCTGCAGTCTTTTCATGAGGAGACTGCACGTCATCTCGAATGGCTCGTTGACCACGTCAGCCTGCTGGGACAGGTCACCCAGGCCGGATTCCTCCGTATGATGGGGCTTGCTACGACCCCCTCTTCAACTGGACCCCCTACACGCCAGTCGTCCTCCGTGCCATCTTCCCACCCATCAGTCACCTGGGTGCCCTGTGGAGCTGCCTCTGACGGTGCGGCCAGGCTGGTGGAGGAGGCATCCCTGCCACAGTCGGGAGTCGGACGTCCAGCAGGGGTGGCCACATCAACGACTGCACCCCAGCCGGCGGAGGATGTGCAGGCAGCAGGAGGCAGTGCACGGGCAGAGGCACAGCAGCAGCAGCAACGTGGTGGGAGCCATGAAGGCTCGGGGCCTTCAACATCGGAGGGGCAGGCATCGGCCGGAGGGCAGGAGGACCCAGGACAGAGAGTGTCTTCCGTGTGGCAGCGGTTGGGCCACGCCATAGATGCGGAGACATAATGGGAAAAAAATGCAAATTTTGTGCAAATCCGTCCAGTAGTTTTTTTAAAAAATGACCAAAATGTAAGGCAAAAAAATTAGTGATATCTGTGTTTGCTTCGCGGACATGCAACGTGTTCGCTGATTGGACGGCGTGGGGCGTGGAGCGCGTCAGATTTTCTGTGGCGCCCGCCATCTTGAATTCGCCGTCGACCGCGGACAGCGCGGTGAAACTTGGATTAAAAATTGTATTTAGTGGAGTGTGTGGTGTGTAAGAATGTTTGGGGAGGGTGGGGGAGTATGAGATAGGTTCAATGTTTTGTTTTTTTATGTGCTATACGCTTTTGTTGTGTTCGATTTGTCCGCGGAGAACACGGCTGTTCTGACCTTTTGTAAATAAACTAAATGGTGGGGTGTTCAGAGGACGGAGTATGTGTCCTTTTTGTTCGCAAGGAAGGTAAAATTGAGCTAAAAACACTTGCAGTATATTTAAATGTTTTTAAATACACAAACTGGGGGTGTCTTCAGGACGCTGTCCGTATTGTAATCTGTCAAATTGAATGTGTTCTAAGAACACTCGCGGTGTCCCGAAATGGTTGCAATTACACAAAATGGGGGTGTTCTGAGAACGTTGTTTGTATTGTTCGTTGTCAGGTTGAAAGTGTTCTACGAACCCTCCTTTTGTCCGCTGATAGTACAATTTCCAATGGGCCTCACCCGACTTTTTGTCCACTAAAGAAACGATAAATCAGGCTGGTGTGCGCCGCCCTTATGTGATAATCCTATGACTGGCGCTATTGACCTGGCTGACTTGCTTTTGCAACACTAAATCATATCTCCCGCCCCTAAGCCTGACATTATGAAAGCATTCATATTCCCCGCCTCTCTCCGTGACGTTACAGGGTGCGTCATCAAACGAGCCTAGTCGTCTCCAGCCCTATGCGACTTTACACAGAACCCGGAAGACAACACACATTATGTCACAACACAGCGCGCCACAATTCGGAATATGAAACTGTGATTTAAAAGCAAACAGCAAGATTGTAAATTTTGTAAAGTACATTTATTTGACATCAAATGTTTAGAGAATATTCAGCGATTTGCATTTGTCTTTGTTGTCGATCCGCAAAAGTTCATCGTGAGCCACGCGATGTTCCTTTGCGGTACAGAGGGTGTTAGATCAGCTTAGAACACAGTGCGCCACAATTCGGAATATGAAACTGTGGTTTAAAAGTAAACAGCAGGATTGTACATTTGGTACAGTACATTTATTTCACATGAAATGTTTAGTGAATATTCAGCGATTTGCAATTGTCTCTGCTGTCGATCAGCAAAAGTTTATTTTGAGCCACGCGCTGTTCCTTTGCGGTAGATAGGCTGTTGGTTTATGATAAAAGCAGTAAATGGTCGCACTGATAATCGGAAGGTTGCTCCAACAACAAGGCATTAGACCACCATAATGGTTGGTATGTTGCTTCTAGCCGCTAGTACTGCGTAAGGGCATATTGGTCCTTGGCGATTGTCCCATAAAATGGTGAGGGTCATGAAGTTGCTTACATGGAGCTGCACCAGGCAGTTGAAAAATCCATCCGCTGGAGTCTGAAAATCGTGACATTGGCAAAATGGGGCAACATACCTGTTTTACAAAACATAAATTAGTCTCACCAGCCGATCTTTATTAAAAATATCCATTTTATTTATTAGGGCGTGAAACTATTTGCTAGCGAAGATAGTGCAACAGAGTATGTTAATAATAATATTTTCACATTTATATAGCGCTAAGAACCGTCAGGTATCTCAGCGCTGCTTATTATTAACCACGGTGTGTGGTGCTCATTTATCGACCACAGAAGGATGAAAGGCTGAGTTTGGCCGTGCCGGGATTCGAACCTGCGTTAGCAAGCTGTGCACGGATGTCAAAGCGAGCACTCTACTCGCTGTGCCACTTGACCGGCTACAGTGAAGTGGCACAGTGAGTAGAGTGCTTGACCGGCTACAGACCAGTTAAATTATTTCTATTAACCCACCCTGTGTCGTCTGCCTTTTTCAGAGCCCTCTAAACGACAGGGGATCAATTCGGCGGTGATAGTGCGCGACAGAAAACAATATGCCACATTGAACGAACAAGTACAACTTGACCGGGCTTTAATGCCACGCTATTGTTATTTAATTCCTGTATAAAATAATCTAAAGGGTTACTTACATTATAATTGCATTTTCCATTGTCCAAGTGTAGTGCAGTCCCAAAATACGACTCTGCGTGTGCCAACGAACTTTCTCAAAGTGATATAATATACAAAAGTGGTTTCGTTTCAGAAATTTCATCTTTATCGTGTCTTACGTTTTTGCTACACTTCTTCAAAAGAAGTCTTTCAGCACAATCCCTGTCTGTCAAGGTAAAAAAAAAATAGAACCTTATACTGGGAGTCGTGGGCCTCTCCGGGCCGTGAGAAAAAAATGGAAGCAGCTGACCTTCACTGTGAACGAGCATAAATGCTTACTTTGCAACATTCTGTGTAAAGCCATATGTGAAAACTTGCTGTTTACACTACATCTTTGTATATTGTTTGCGTACTAATAAAAAAAGTTTGTTTAAGGGACGTTATGGTTCCAAGTAAAGCCGAAAAACCCCTGAAATTAACCATAACTCGCGTCACCACCGTGCACTGCTAAGACTAACACCTAGGACATCAAAGATGACATCGCAATGTCATTGATGACATCACTGATGACATCACATGTGCATTTACTTTTCATGAAATTTGTGTACTAGGGATTTTTATTATAATGTTGCGAAAAAAGTGTCAAGGATCATTGCAATAAATATCATACCGTAATTAGTGCTTTGAACAATGCATTGATATAAATAGCATTGTATTATGGGGTTCTATCTAGTATACTGAGCTACTAATGGAGAAACATAGCATTGTGTGCAGCGTACAAGATGAAAGTATAATATTTGTAATGTTAATATGTTGAATAATGAAATGATAATTGTCCGGAAATGTTCAAAAATAAACAAAATGGGGGTGTTCTGAGGACGTTCTTGGTATTGTGTGACTGCTTAGCTGTATGCAATGAGGGAATGGCACAGAGAGTAAAGTGGAAATGGTAGAAGGGGTGTCGAAGAGTTACGCGGTCCGTGGACACCGCGGCTGTCCGTGGACAGGGCGTGCTACATCCGGGGTTTTCCAGCAAATCCAACATGGAAAGAAGACTGTACGGATTAGCCAATCAGATGTCGCGGTTGAGGATTTGTGTTGAAAGAGACTGTGTGTGGTTAAGATGGCAGAAGTAGAGAAAGTCAGGGTGTTGGTGCTTGGAGATAAGTTTGTGCATGGTTTACAACAGTACGCTCGATGCAGGCATGTTGAAAAGAACTTTGATGTGAAAGGAGTGGAGGTGGTGTGGAGCACTGTGCCTGATTGCAATGTACAGGGAATTGTATAAGTTTGTGAGGATATATCCACAATGAACAGTCCGCATGTGGTAGTTTTGCACTATGGTGCTTTCCATTTGGGCAACGTCAGTGCCCCTACTTTGTTGGCTGATTTGGAACGCTTGGTTCAAGCCGTAAGGAAGATCCTTCCAAATGCGAAAGTAATTTTTTCTGGATTACTACCTAGGGCAATATGGGACAATACAGATTAGTGTTTCGGGATATTGGTCGGTACAACCTCTCCTGTTGGCGACCTAGATGGGTTTAAATTTAGCCTTTCAGCCGTGTCGCATCCTATGTGGCATTTGTTGGAGGAACCAATCCCCTACCTCCTTGGTTACTAATATGAATAGATAATCTGCCACTCAAGAATTTGCGCCACAATTGTTAATTCAAAAATTTCAAAAAAGACTCCTTTATTCCTTATTTGCCCTTTAATTCTTGTTGACACGTGTTTCGGCTACTCAAGAGCCTTTCTCAAAACAAAACAGGGCTTGATAGAGTACACATCAATTTCCGTCTTGACACGTGTTTCGGCTACTTAAGAGCCTTTCTCAAAACAAAACAGGGCTTGATAGAGTACACATCAAATTCTATTCACATAATTGTTTTACATAAATTGTTCATAAATTTGTACCCAAAAAGGTTCAGACAAAAAAGAGGGTTATGTAGTATGAATACACATGTATTTTGAAAAATAAATAATAAATAATAAATAATTTACAATTTCATTACACCGCAATACATATAGTTAAATCAATATATACATCCAATTCACAATAAATGCAAAACAACAAAAATTGTAAAAGAGCAATGAAAAAGTAGAAAAAAATAATAAAGATAAAATAACAAACAGAGAAACAAAGAAATATTGTTTTAGAATAATTAATCATAAATAAGTCCAAGTTTATATATTTTTAGTTGTAATATTAATTACAAGTTCTCATTTGTAATCCTTGTATATTGGTTCTTTCATATGTTATAATCTACAATATTATTCCCTCTAGTGGATTGTAGTAAATCTCCATTCGACACACAGTAATGAATGCACGTGTGAGTGCAATATATGGATAAATTAAAATTTCTTACCCGTCTTATTCCATAAGTCCCGGGTAATTCCCTATAGTAAAAATAATAATATAGAAAAAATATTTCCAATCTAAATTGTTATTAGCACACAACAATCTAATCTATTAATTGTCACAAAGTTTTGTTAAAACCCAACCTCTCGTATGACCATAAATATATCCCTCCACTTTACAGTCCTATACACCTACTTTGTCACTCAGCACACCTTCAATTATAATTAATTTCGGTTTATCATTGTGCGATCCTATTTAGTTACTCAACACACCTTGAATTATAGTCAATTTCGGTTTATCCTTGATTGGTTAAACATTCTCCCCGTTAGCAAACCGTCCCCGATCTAAATGGACTCCCATATGGTTACTTGGGATGCCCGACTGCGGGCATGCAAAAACGTCTCATTCCCCTCGTTCGGAGACCCACCGCTGTTAGCTTACCTTCTGCTTGGTAACAATCCGTCTCCTCGCGTCGGCCTCGAACAGTGAGCCGTCGCGGGGATCCACCGTGCAATGTATAGCATCACCATGGTTACACAAATCCACCTTCTTCTCTTTCTAACATCGTTTCACACAGCGGCCATATTGGAAAGGTTTAAAGACACACACATCATCCATTCACTTTATCATTATTTGTATCATGATGATGTGTCGTATTCCCCTATCACCCATTTGCATGTTACATAATTATAATTATATTTCTAATTGGACATCTACCCTCGATTATAGGGCAATATAAAAAGAATTATATGAAATGAAATTTGTATATTTATCGCCAGAAATTAAAAAGTTTAAATTTTGTGTATTAATCAAATTGGTATTCCAACTGTATTTGTGTCGAATGTTATTGACCACTATCCACCCTTACATAACACTGATTCTCATCTCTGTCCGGACCTCCCCGATGATCTAATTAATTGTATTTATACGTATTCATGTCAATCTTGATACAAATAATTGTTATTGAAAAGACTCGGTATTACAAAATACCCTCACATACATTATTATGTATCATTATACACATATTACATATAAGATCAACTTTTCAAAAAATACAAAAATATAAAAAAATAGTCCCTCCATTTCAATACCCATTGTTACCTTCTACCAGATTAAGGGTATCATACCCAAATGATATCCTTTGATTACATGATATGTATGAGCATTCAAAGTCAGAGAAAATGTCCCATCTCAGTGTCATGGTTGAGACCAAACTCAATCGATCTAAATTTGCATATCAATCTGGCTTCCATCTGTCTTAGTCTCTCCTCTAGGTTTCCACTTCTTTTCCCCATTTGTATCTTCTGCAGTCCAATAAACCTCAGAGATTTTTTGTTTTCCATTTGATGTTTGAGCTGCCAATGTTGGGCCAGCGGTAATGTTGCATCTTGGCTTCCAATAGTTGAAAAATGTTCTCTTATACGAAACCTAGTTTCCCTAATCGTACTCCCAATATAGATCATCTTGCATGGACATATTATCACATATATTGTGTATTTTGAACGCCAATTTATATTTTCTTTTATTTTCATTTTCGTCCCTCTTGAGTCCACAAATTCCATCGTCATATCATGTGCAAAATCACACATGGTACATGTGCCACATTTTCGGAACCCTGTCATCTTTCGATCCAACCATGTTCTACTAGGTTCAGGTTTCACATCTGGTAGAAGAGAAGGGCTCAAGGTCATTTTCAAAGTTTTAGCCTTCCGATATATCATTCTTGGTCTCTCTCCAATACAACCCGTTAGGTGAGGATCAAGTTGTAGAAGATGCCAGTTTTTGTTTAAAGTTTTCTTCAGTACTGCAATATTAGAGCTGTATGTTGTAATACAATTAATCATCATATGCTCAGTATCATTCCTTATTTCTTTGGGCATCAGAGTCTGCTCCCAGGTTAAATTGACTACCTTTTGTTTTGCTGCTCCAATGCATTTCCTCGAATAACCTCTCTGTTCAAAGCGGTCCAGCAGTAATTCACATTCTGTCTTAAAATCACTAGTATTTGTACAGTTTCTACGCGCTCTGATAAATTCCCCTTTCAGGACATTCAATTTTACCGGTTTGTGATGGCAGCTACTGGCATGAAGGGTTGAGTTCACCTCCGTTTCTTTGCGAAAAGTTCGTGTTGCCAATCTATTGTTCTGTACAAAAATGGTCAGATCCAGAAAATTTATGGACATCTCGTCATCATGGCCTACAAATTCAATGCCCAGATCATTATCATTTAATCTGATTTTAAATTTATTCAAATCCAAACTTGTTCCATCCCAAATTATAAAGACATCATCAATAAACTGGACCCATAGAATCATATGTTGTTTAAATGCCTCATCCTTGTATACTGTTTTCTATATGGGACAATAGTTCAGTTTTTGGTCCTCAGCAAAACATTGCTAGGTGTGTCATCAACCGAGGCATGTGTGCCTTCATGCTTAGAGCTGGTATGTTCTTCTGTAATAATGAGAATATTGATGCCAGTAATACTGTTAATTTTAAAGAAGATAGCATCTCTTTATCTTTTACGGGAAATGCCTTTCTATTTTGGAATGTAAGGGTTGCTTTGGAGAAGGTTATGTGAAGATTTTTGGAGTAAAGTAAGAAAAAAAAACAAGAAAAAAAATACAAAATAACAGGCGTCTGTCAAGCATCTGTAAAGAAAACAAAAAAAACAGCTCTTTTCAGAGCCAACTTCAAAGGGGAAATGGGGCACAGTATTTAAATTTACATTCACCATGCTCAGATTCTCGATATTTCCGCGGACATGGCGGTAGTCCGCGGACATCAAAATCACTACGTGGGGGTTAGTATGTTCTATGCTACATGTATATGAAGTCAGGGATATTATGGTTAAGTTGTGCTACTAAAAACCTATGAAATTCAGTGAAATAACTTTGTTAAAGGGACGTTATGGTTAAGTTGCGCTACGAAAAACCTATGAAATTCAGTGAAAAAACGTTGTTAAGGGGACGTTATGGTTAAGTTGCGCTACGAAAAACCTATGAAATTCAGTGAAAAAACTTTGTTAAAGGGACGTTATGGTTAAGTAGCGCTACTAAAAACCTATGAAATTCAGTGAAAAAACTTTGTTAAAGGGACATTATGGTTAAGTTGCGCTACTAAAAACTTATGAAATTCAGTGAAAAAAACTTTGTTAAAGCGACGTTATGGTTCAAAGTAAAACCGAAAAACCCCTGACATTCGGCAGTTATGGTAAGATAAGCAACCATAACTCGCGCCACCGTGCACTGCTAACACTAACACCCAGGACATCAAAGATGACATCACAAATGTCATTGATGACATCACTGATGACATCACATGTGCATTTACTTTTCATGAAAACTCTGTACAAGGGATTCTTATAATGCTGACCAAAAACTGTTAAGGATCATTGGGATAAATATCGTGAGCTAATTAGTGCATTAAGCAATGCATTGATATAAATAGCATTCTATTATGAAGTTCTATCCAGTATACTAAGCTACTTATGCAGAAACATAGGCATTGTGTGCAGCATACATGATGAAGGTGTAATATTCATAATCTTGCCATGTTGAATAGTGAAATGATAACTGCTTTCTTATTAGAGTTTTGGTACTGTGAAGGTACCGTAATTAGCACCAAGGTCCCTTTGCGGGTCCAATCCTTAACGGCTGGTGGGAACCTGCAAAGGGACCTTGTAATCAGGCGCTAAGGGATTACCGGTACCGGTAATCCCTTAGAGCCAGGGTCGTAATGAGGCCTCTTGACTGTTACTGAGCAAAACCATGTGGCCTAGATATGTCAGTAAAGGAAAAAAAGGGGGAGCCAGACATGTGATGTCATCAGTGATGTCATCAATGACATTTGTGATGTCATCTTTGATGTCCTGGGTGTTAGTGTTAGCAGTGCACGGTGGCGCGAGTTATGGTTGCTTATCTTACCATAACTGCCGAATTTCAGGGGTTTTTCGGTTTTACTTTGAACCATGATGTCCCTTTAACAAAGTTTTTTTCACTGAATTTCATAAGTTTTTAGTAGCGCAACTTAATCATAACGTCCCTTTCACAACGTTTTTTCACTGAATTTCATAGGTTTTTAGTAGCGCAACTTAACCATAACGTCCCTTTAACAAAGTTTTTTCACTGAATATATCTATATAGTGATTTTGATTTCAACTAAGTAAATAAAAAATACCTTTTACAAACCAGCCTGATTTCTGGTCCAGCGTGACCCAGGGTATTCTTAAATAAGGGGTGTGATACGAGTGGTACGTCTTTCAAATAATTGAATCTATATAGTAAATAAGTTTTTCCATTGCGCTGTACACTAGGCCGAGAGCAGAGTGTATCACCTGATTGAAATCCTTAACAGATGCAAGAGGAAGAGAAAAGAAATATCCACAAAAGGCAGTCTCATTAAAGAGCTGTGGCAGGAGGGGAAATAGTGCCACGAGTAACCCGGAAGGGTCCACTGGAGGCCACGGTGGGTCCATTAATTTTATTGTCAAAGAAAATCAACATGCTGGACCTAAAAATGAGGTGCTAGCTAAACATAGAATTACCAAGTCTACGGATGGTGTTGGAATACAATGTGCTCTACCCATTACTCCTTCTAAGCATCAAATGAACTTAAAGTTGAATAAATCCTGTGCACCAGTTAATACCACAGGGTGCCCTACTGATGACCTCACAGGAGAGAGGTGTCCTTTAACAGCAGAATTGCCTGAATCTTGTCAACTGTCTAAATCTCAGCCTCTGTTACAGAATTGCACTGTTATGCAACAGGCGAATACACTTAGCAGTAATCAACTCTCTGTTTATACAGAATTGAATCGTTTTGGCATACATTGCTGCGATATAAGAATTATGGCAGTGAATATTACAGAGTGTAATCCATTTCTAAACAGAAGTAACTTGCTTTATATATTTAATCAAATACAGGAGTTGAAGATCGTGACCTTTATGGATATAGTGTCAGTGAAATTGCATATTTATTATAGCAGTTTTAAATTGACTGAGGTGACTTTTGTATCTGAATTGAGAGATGAGCGCCTCTTGTGTTTTGAAATGGAACTTCATGCCTTGGGACTAGGCCAGCAACTTAGGAACCCAACAAAACCATTATTTGACCACACCTTTGGTCCTCTCTACACCATGATACCTAAAAAGTCATATAATGCGGAACAACAAAAGCAGTGGTCACACAAGAATTATCTTAACCGGCAAAGTTCTAGTCAACCATTGATGGCACAAAAAGATTCAGGATGGCTTCATTGAGTGGGCACACGGGGCATTGATATAGAGAGAGCGTCACCCAATGGACAGTCTCACATTGGAACACTAGAGGAATTACTTCCTTTACTTCTCAGGCTGAAGGGTTGACTGCATTTAACTTGTCTGATTTGCTTCTCTTACAGGAAACGTGGCTTCTTACTGATATGATGGATGGCTATAACATCTTTATGGCGCCTCCTGTTAAAGGTTTGGTGGGGAGGCCTGGGGCCATGTATAGGTATTGGGTGTACTTCTGAAGCACTACCATTAGATATGGAGGCAATTGTCATTACTGAATGGGCATTGAGATTTTTAACTTCCCAAGGTGAAATGATTGTGTGTTAATTTTGAATGTGTATGCCCCCCACTCAGATGGTGCTCAAGATCAGAATTTGGGACACAAACTTAAATATATTATTGATTATTGGCAAATAACTCACCCGGTTGGATAGGTCGTGGCGGGAGGTGATTCCAATGCACATTGTGTTACGTTATTAGATGAGTGGATATTAGAGAGAAGTACCAATATTAATACAACATTGTCATCTTAACCTGATAAATGAAGGCATGATATGGTATAAATTAATGTTGCAACACCACTTGGAACCTCTCACGCCTAGTGGGAAGGGTTCCTTGGTTGAAGTTAGTACCAGGCAAATTTACAGAAGCAGGGACTAAACTTCGAGATTAAAAAGACAACACTTAGTGACCACTCACTATTTTTTTGCCACCTTTAATTTAGAGGTCTTGAATAAAAGAAATAAATGTATGGCAGAGGTGGCGGTTACTGCTGCAGGTAATATAATAATATGGTCAGAGTGCAATGTACAAAAGGTCAATGCCTTATTGTTACTTTATGACTGCTCACGTGAGCTTATCAATGGTATATGTAAAGGAAGTTATTGGAAATTATATGGCCTCATTCACAGTGCAGGTCCTTTCCAGTGCAATCAAAATGCCGAACATGCCCAATAATTGATTTGGAAATACATAAAGAAATAATTGCTATACAATGGTGCATCAGCATGATTAAGCCCCGTAGAACATATTACTTGGCTGATCAAAATGCTTTGATTAGTATAAAAATTGGATGCAGGAAATCACTTGAAAACAATTGGAAGACGGGTTTTAGCTTGTTTAAAAACAACGACTCAAGAAAGTTTTGGTATCTATATCATAAGTACCTTGTGATTGCAGACCCTAGAGTGATTTGTGGAATCACTGAGTCCCAGTGATCTGTGTATATTAAGGAACTGTATTGGGATTCTACTTGATCTATTTTGAAGATTAAACCACCTTATCTGGCTAGGGTTTGTATGGCAGACAATGATTTGCAGTCAACTATAATAGGTATTATTACTAATCTCAAATCCTCCAGAACTCCTGGACTGGATGGCTTGGCTAACGTGGTTTTGAAGAGAAATATTCTTTATTGGTCTAAAGCAGTGGCAATCATCTTTGCTGATATACTAGCCTCTTGGGTGGTTCCTAGTGCTTGGTGGAACTGTGTACTCATACCAGTACACAAGAAAGGCGAGTATGCTGTCCTAAGTAACTATTGATTATTGGCCATGTCAGAGAGTAGCAGTAAGATGTTTGATGGCTATTGTATTACAGGACCAGACAGAATGGGTTGATAGGAAGCAGGTTCTACATTGACGACAATTTGGTTTTCGGAAAGGCCATTCTTAGACACCTGCTATGTGCTGTTTACAACTGCTCTTCGCTGACACATATTAGGGTGCTGATGAAGTATGCAAGCTTCATAGACTACACCACCACATTTCACTGCGTTTCCAGGCCAATTTTATGGTGGAAACTTGCAAATTGGGGCATTGATCTGCAGTTGTTACATCAGAATGGATCAGGTTGGTACAATGTCATCTGCCATGTGTACTAATAGGGGTCTAAAGCCGGGGTGCACACTTGCACCCCTGCATTTTAATCTCTAGATGGCTGATTTAGACATTACATTAAAACAATGCTGAAATCCCTCTCCACACCCCCGAATAGATGTTGGACCTAAAGCTTGGATTACTTATGCATATGATCTTGTCCTCTAGGACTGAATTCCTTTCGGCCTTCAAACGACTTTGGATGCTCTGACTAAGTATTTCAATGAGAATCAGTTTAAAATAAACCATACTAAATCCAAAATGCTCCAAATCCATAGAAAGGAAAAAAGGAATATTAAATATGGAAGGCATGTGGGTGGGGAAAGGCTTTAAATAGTTGACACCTACATATATATGGGCGTCCTGTTTCCTTCTGCCAAAAGCATGGGCTTCAGTAAAAACTATATTACAACAAAAATAATTAGGAGATGGCAGGTGATTAGGAATTGTATTGGCATTGTGGGTGGGGAGTCTATGGAACGATACTTGGGGTTATTTATTACATCTATTATATCTTGTATCCAGTTTGGTGTGGAAATAATACCAGTTAAATGATTGCCCGAACTTGAGGTTAAATTATTAAGATTTTTGCTTGGTCTCCTAAAGACTCTGTTGAAACACTTAGTTCAGAACTGGGATTTACCTCGCGTTTTACGTTATGGAAGGTAGTGCGATTTAAATGGGTTACAAAGATTACCAATATGGGCCATACTCAACTCAATAATAATGGGCCATAATCAACTCAATAATAAACAAGTACAATTTGGTTATCATGCCTTAGTGAGATTGGACAATGTATGCCACCTAGAACGGTTAAAATCTTTAAAGGAGCAACTGGTGTCTATTGGTCTATCCAAAAAGGAATGAGATAATCCAGGCAGTTTTCTTCCGAAATTAAAAACAAAGTCAATGTCATGGGACCAGTGTGCATCTATTGAGGAATTGTGAAGGAATTGTCGATACCATGGCTTTGCACGACAGAGTTTTGAACTAGGTAGACCCTGTAGTTAAGTAAAAAAGATGTCAACCGGCACAATGACGTTTTATTTTGCAACTCAGATTAAACCTGTTTCCAGTCCTTGAAATTACAGGACCTTGGAAATAAATACATTTGCCATGTAGCATTTTCAGGTTCTGTGAGAAATATATAGGGCCTCATTACGACTTTAGAGGTAGCCATGGCGCTATTAGCGCCATGGCTGCCTCCAAAATCGTGTCCGGGTCCAGGTTCCCTGAATGGGGAATTACCGGGCCATTCCGAGTATGGAGGGCCCTGCAATTCCTCCTTCAGGGAACCCGGGCCCGGTCCTTCCCATTCCCATTTGAGCCCCCATAGGGCTCAATGGGAATGGGGAGGGAGCTAACAACGGGCCCACTCATAATGGGCCCGTTGTTAGCTCCCTGGTTCCCTCGCGGGACCGGCTATGGACGTCTGGATAAACAAGACGTCCACATCGGGTCCCGCGAGGGAACCTCGTAATAGTGCGGAGTGGGTTTAACGGCGCCAGCACCATTACCGGCACCGTTAAACCCATTCTGCACATCTTATAATGAGGCCCATAGAGTCCAGTAGGCATATTTTGACAGGTTGCAAGTGATTCAGCGAATTTTATAAAAAAGATTATGAAGGACTTTGCTCAAACTATCTGGGTCACCAGTCTGAACAATTCTGGTCGACCTTTATGCTGCAGAGTCATTGGTAATAACTGCTGCTGCTCACCATGTTTGGGGGAAAATGGTGGGATTACTGTAGAGCTGCAAACGTAATGGAGGACATTAATGTGAATTGATCTATGATGATAGTGAATGTTGTACTGGTTTAATGATGTGTAGGAGTCTTTTAACTGTTTTGTGTTCATGAATTTTATTATGATCTTTTTTTTTAAGTGTATTCATTTGTATACTGATTTAAATGTATATGATTAATTCATTAATTAATAAATATGAAATGTATGAATTACATTTTGTGATTATGTAAAAGGCTATAATTAGCCATACACATTTAATAAACATGTTTTTGTTTTTTAAATATAACTATATATATATATATATATATATATATATATATATATATATATATATATATATATATATATATATATAAAACAAGAATCAGTATCTGCGAGTGTATGGCATATCACCGCTGTTTGCTGCACTTTTTGGCACTCAGTATAACTCAGTGGCAACGTGCTCGTCTTGGCAGCAGGACGACGCAGAGCAGCACAAGTTCATTTCCCTGGTCTGCTATTAAGTGCATAAATAACCAATTACAATTCCTTTTTTTCAGCCAGACTTAAATTGTGGGCATGTTCTCAGGACTTTCATTAAAATGTTACTGTTGGTTACAATATTTCAATGAGATTTAAAATCTCTAATGTTGTTTCTCCGCGTTTCTGAAATGTTGAACCTCCCCAGTGCTAGTTTATATGCCTTCTATCAGGAGGTGTCCTAGTCACACCAATATGCAACTGCTGAAAAATGTATGCAAACTGTCAAGCCTAGAGTTATTTCTACCTACCTCGTTTTGTAGAAATGCATAAGTGCCCTTGTATCTCGAATGAGCTGCCCCCATTTTGTGTGGCATTAGTGGGAGGCTGCATGTCAGGCCTGCTGAAACATGTCTGTGCCTCTGCATTGTGGGCCAGTTTCACAAGCACACATTTCCTCTGTGGATTTTAATCACTGTCATCTGCATTGTTTTGCATGGACTTCTCTTCACAGGTACACCTTTCCTCTGTGGATATTAATTACTGTCATCTGCATTGTTTTCATTGGATCTGCTCCTTATGCGCGGAACTGTTGTTCAAGTTAAGCAATAGAAAATTATAAGTTTTTGTTTTGCATTCAAACCGCGACGCACAGAATGAAGGCGTGTTCATTTCCTGATTACAGCTTGTCTGGCGTTAACTAAATCACATTGTTATACAGTGATGCTGTTACAGGTATAATGGTAGGCATTTTCGCGAACATGGGAATCCATTTTATGATTGCATTCATGATGGTAAATCACCATTGTGTGCATGGTTGGGTGTCCATTTATTTTGGATGCTTTATATATATAGAAGCACAATTGGCTCATGCTGGCTGCCTTTAGGTGCTTATCTCTGAAAGCATGTAAAATAAACATTGGTAGCATGGATAAAAGTCAAAGTGAAGCGAGTAGAAAGCACCTAAGATCAGCGAGAGGGAAGGTGACCCACAAATGGATATACGATTATCAGGCATAGTAACTAGGAATTAATACAGGATGGCCAGGAGAATGAAGGCAACAGAGTGAGCACAAAAGGGGTAAACAGTGCTGTGGATTATGACAGGCCAAAAAGGTGGCAGAGTGAATTTAGTTTACCTGTTGTCAGAATCCCTCTGTTGGCTTTAGTCTTTCACTGAAAGTTACGAACATTGGATTGAAGTCTCGGGGTTGGATTTAAAATGTTCCAACGTTTTGGACCCTGTACTCCGAGAGTTTTGCCTCCATGTGTTCTGCTTTTGAAATGTTCTACTTGATCGGATATGGGTGATGCAAGGGAGGTCTTGGTGATTATTTGGGATATATTCCACAAGCCTGATACAGACACTTTTGAACTTTATTCTGTCTGCAAGAGGGGCCAGTGAAAGGCTTTCAATGCCAGCCTGATGGCACCCTCTTTCTTTCCTTTGGTTTGTCGACCAAACTAGTGACTTGATTATGTAATCTGTCTGTACATTTATTTTTCAAGTCCTGACTACACCACACTGTAGTATTTGGAACATGCCATCACTAAGGATATGGACAGTTTGATTTTGTGACTTATTTGAAAAAGATGCTAAGTTTTGTTTGGATCACTGAACACTGTATCTGCTTGAAAGAGAAGGACTGGTTTCTGTCAAAACGGACTACTGCATTTTTACATTATGGAATGGCGTAGGGTCCTTCAAGACTGTAAATGGCCAACACAAGGGAGACTGCTATTGGAATGAGATTCTCAGATTTAGATCCAATGAGGCAAAGGAAACTTTACCTCATCCAATAAAAAAGGTACATTTTGTGATGTTGCTCTGATTTCCCTCATCTTCTTAGCGTCAATAAAGTCATGCTGTCCATTGACACACTTGGAAGTTCAGGGGTAATTTTTGGTTAGTTCACAGTGGTGCACATGTATAAGTAAAACTTTAGAGGGAATAATCAAGAGCTCTGTAGAACTTTATGGTGGACCTTTCATAAGTAATTTTCAAAAGCTCCTAGTTTTGTGTTTTGACTGTGGTTAATTCTGCTAGTCTTTTTAGTAACATGACATAATATATGCTACTGTGCACCGTTGATAGGCTAAGACAGCGTAATGTCATTCATCTAAGGTCACTAGAAAGTCTTCTACTCTATCTGCTAAAGTGGATTACATTCCTCTCATCGGGATAATGGGCAGGTAAAATGACTGTGTTGTTCAACATAATCTCGCAAAAAGTTGTACAATGTTGTCACTTCTCTTTCCAGTTTTTTGCCTTGGAAAGGCAATTTTGAAATTGTTCTATAACTAGTCCGAATAATAGGATCTTCTGTAGGTTTGTTAATTTGTGGAATGATAATCACTTGTTTGATTTATGTGGGAACTCTGTAATTGTTAAGGGATGCTTTGAGAAAGAGGATGTCTACGGCGAAAGTAGGGAACACATTCTTTGGGATAAGGCACAAAGAACGGTTATGCAAAGCCATTGTACATCTTGATTTTGTTTGCAACCTTTACCAATCGTGCACTAATGTCAAAAAAGCAAAGCAGCGCATTTTTGACAGGTTACTAACAGAGTGATGCTAGATGTTCATGCTAGACTCTTTAGTAATTATGATTACATTAATCGTATAGTTTATCAACACAGAGCTTGATTTATTGTTGTACACTGGACAAGATGGTTCTGCCAGTGTGTTGTATCTTTTGCCACCAAATTCTTGCTGGAATACACACCATATTATATATATTCATAAAACATTTAGATAAACTTTATTACCATACCTGAAACTAATCTACATCAGGTTTTAAAATACCCAAAATGGAACAGTGAAGGTTGGAGGAAAAAGCACCCCAAATTCCACATCAAACAATATGCAACACAAGCCAGGATTGTCTCGATATATTCATCTAGCCATCACCAGCTATTAATCCTTATCTCACTGATCAAGACTCAATGTATACCATGCAACTGACAGCACCACAAATTGTTATGACAGGGAGAACGATTTTGGCTTTGAGTGTTATTCTACTTTAAGCTGGCACATTGTTGAGCGTGTTTACACAACATGTCCTTAGGATGATTTGACTATTGCTCTCAGAGTCCAACTGGCCCTGCCAGTCACAATTGGACCTAATGGCCATGCACGCTGATGACAATATTGACATCAGTGCTCCGTAATGCGAAGCGCAATAAGAATGTGACGTAACACGCATAAAGCGTGTGATGTCATGTACAGCATCTGATTAAAAACAATTGTGTTGGATCGTCACGCGCTCCTTACATGCGGAACGTGATGGATGACTCCAGACAGGACAACCCTCTTCCAATAGGTAAGAACACACTTCTCTCTACAGATATGTTTTTTTCTCAAACCCTTAAGGGTTGTGTCATTACCTATCCATTTATGATACTTACCTCAGGTGCCAACCTATGTGTCCTGTCAAACCTTAATTAGTATCTGGTGATCTGCCTCTATGCATGTTACTTAAAGATTTTCCTGCCTTTGCAGGACTATTTAATAGAAAATTACAACAATGCTGGCAAACAGTGCTACTTTTCAAGAAAACCTCCAAGTTCAGAGGTAAGCATATGCCATACTAATTTCTCTTAATGAGTTCAGCCCAGACTTTAACTTCTAAATTAGGCTACTCTGCTAATGTCATATTCATTTCTCTAATTGAGTACAGCCCCAACTATAACTTCTAAATTAGGCTACTCTGCTAATTTCTACAGCTTCTAAAGAAGGAGTGAATTATTCCCAAGATACATATTAGTCCAACCAGAACATTACCCACGACCACCAGGATAAGTGCTTAGTAGGCTATCAAACTAGCACCATGATAGAACAGAAATATTGTTATATGTTGGGGCACCTAAATTTTAGTCTTTTCTAATGTGATTCACAGGTCAGTTTAAAATGCTAAAATCGGTGAGTCCGAGTTATGATATCAAGACCTCACACTCTACTCAGAGCACTGTTTAAATCACTTGTTCATGAAATAGACACGTTCATGATGTCAGTAATAATATCCCAACACTAATATCACACTCATGAGCATCCTTGTCTAGCATGGCACCATTGACATAACGCATGGGTGATTTGGCCACAAGGGTATCTCACAACCAATTGGTAAATATTTTTGCCCGGGGATTTTGGCTGCTTTGTCCATTCCACTCTTCACCGACATGTGACTGTTATTGGCCACTTATGGCACCAGCCTAAAGGGGCTAACAAATATCTCAGATTCTAAGAAAATGCAAACAGCCAAACCATGTTGGCCACTAGTTTTTAATTTATGTTTTTCCCCATGTCTCTGTCTGCTCTTCTTTTTCTCCCCACCTATGACCATGACCAAGGTATATATTGACAATTTCTATAAATGCAAATGTTACTGTTAATATACATTGGTCCCATTGATCCTACATGATTACTGTACAATTATCAGCCTTGAGAAAGACCCAGTGGCAAAACACGTGTTAAAAAGGCTGAACCAACTTGCCAAGTGTACAACAAATACTTTATCAAACTTTGCGTTGATAAAGTATACGATTAATGTAATCATAATTACTACTGAGGCTAACGCAAACAACTAGCACCACTCTGTTAGTATCCAGTATTTCTCTTTGAGGTTGAGAGTAGAACCTCGAGGTTCTAGTTATTCTGTATGCCCAATTACCTACTAGGACTAGAGCCCACTGAGAGTCTGTCTTACTCACTCACTATTTTCTCATATGTGGTTGGTAGACTTCGGAAGGGGCAAATGGTTGGGCTTTGGACAATGGCTTCTAAGGGGTCTGTTTAAAAAAAGTGAGCAAATTCTAATAATGTTGCTGAGTTGTTTTATTCCTATTTTTGTAAGGTTCCAAGGTCAGTTAGTTTGTGAAAGATGTCACAAAATTATCTTTGGTAATTCAAATAATTGGAATATTTGTTGACCTGGTTAATGAAGTATCACCTCTTAGCCCTCTCAATGGTTCTGCAGAATCCTCTCCAATAGACTCTGCAAGAGGTTTAGTCTGTTTTCAGTTTTGCCATCTTTCTGTTTTTCAAATTGCACTTCTTTTGAATGATCAAATGCAGATTATACTACCTGTTAGACTGTCATTCATTCTTTTCAGTTTCAAAAGAGTCACTAGGTTATGTGTGTTAGGGATGTTGGCTGAAAGGACTATGGAAAGTCCCGAGGGCATTGACCTTCCTTACTGCGAACAGTTACTGCGGAGAACAATTCAGGGAGTGAGGTGCGGCCAGACCTGAGTGATGAGAGAGTGCTCAGACCACACTTGGAGTAAGAGTGAGATGGATTAACTTGATTTTGACTAAATTAAGTGTATGCCTGCACTGTGGGTGGAGCCAGTCATAGTTTGGTTGAAACCCCCAGTGGATTTATTCTCTATAAACGTTGAAGTTAATCTAGTGTAACCTCCAGCTGAGCCTATGATTGAAGTCACCCAAAAGGAGTTTTTTTGAGTGAGAATTCTTGCAAAGGTTATATCACATTGACATTTTGTCCATCATTCTCTGTAAACAAGGCCAAAACACTATACTGCAGAAGGCATATTCAGCTGAGAGTGGCTTTGTGACAGACCTACCTGTATCATAGCATTAGAAAGTGATCCTCCTCCACAGAACCCTGCTGAGTTCTGAGTTCGACATTACTTTAAATAATGGACTGATTTCTGAATGAAGAACTCATAGAAGCTCACTTACACTTGTGTTAAAACAACTCTACATACAATGCTCCCTTTTTCACAATTTAGTGAATGAATCTGAAGTATTTTTAATACATGTGTACAATACACCTAGCCATGATGAAGAACTACAGCTGTTTGATCTCATTAAGGCTAGAGTCAATGCCTGGTGGA
This sequence comes from Ambystoma mexicanum, assembly GCF_040938575.1. Taxonomy (NCBI): domain Eukaryota; kingdom Metazoa; phylum Chordata; class Amphibia; order Caudata; family Ambystomatidae; genus Ambystoma; species Ambystoma mexicanum. The sequence continues at coordinate 462,253,919 of NC_090934.1, forward strand.
AGATTGGGGGGTTAGGGGGGTGACACATTCATCTAGCCTGAAGTTTCTTATTATGGGGGATTTTAATCTCCAATAGAGGCCCCTGCTACTGACTGATGTTATCTGCGAAGATGAGGACTATGGAATGTGGAAAGCCTTTGTGCAGCACCTCCCAGATATCCTAAAAAGTGTGCCATAGCACCCAAAATTCTTATGTCCTTGAATTTGTGAGCTTGCAATTGGAGGTTCATTGGGGATTCCTCAGCAAAATAAACATTTGTGAATGGCCCTCGAGTCTCGCTTATAGACTATGTTCTGGTGAATTTGGAACTGTGGGCCCAGATTACCAAGTTTATAAAACTTAAATGGGTGGAAATCAGCCATCGTCCATTGGCGTGGCGGTGGCTCCTCACCTTTTGGGCATATGAGCGGGCAAGTGGGTCAAAATGAATACAACCAAGGATTCTCCCATCATCTATTAATCCATTCTCCCAGTAATAGAAAGTGTTTTGCAAGACGATGGAGGGTTGCCACTCTGTGTATTATTGTCACACTCAATACTTGTGGATGAATTAAGACCATAGTTTACTGTCAATGCCAAATCGAATCATAGGAATGTAATAAAAATTAATACCTGGATTGATCAAGATTGTAGGAAGGCAAAAGAGAACTTGATGAAAAGTGTGAAAGAATATTCTGAAGGGGGGAGGGAGGCAGTAGTAATAGCCCATTCTTCTTACAAGAGCTTGCTAAAAGAAAAAAAGGAGGAGCATTATAGAGATATATGGAATGCCCTCCATTGCACAGAAAGACCCAAAGAGATTCTGGAGTGTGATAGGGATGGGAAGTACTGAAGCCCAAAAGCAAATTCAGTGTAACATTCCGGAATCAGTCAGGCCATCACATTTTTTATTATTGGGTGCACATCCTTGTGGATCCAAATTCTACTGATAATCAAGAAGAGCCTGTCACCATTAGCCCAACACTAAGTGAAGTAATCATTGCTCTTAACAGTCAAAAAGCTGAAAAAGCACCTGCCCCTAATAAGGTACCGGTTGATTTTTATAAATCACAGCCAACAATACGGGCCTCTTATCTTACCAAGCATTTTAATGCTGCTCTGCCAGCGCACCTCGTTCCTCAGACATGGACTTAGGCAGGAATTGTCCCGATGTATAAAAAGGGCAGCAGAGAGGATCCAGGGAACTACCACCCTATATCCTTGCTCAGTGCAGGGGGGAACGTTTTCACCAAGGCATTGCTGGTTCAGCTAGAGGCGTGGATGGAAGACAATAATGTCTTACACCACCTACAGGCGGGCTTCCGAGCAAATATTAGCACCATTGACCAGTGCTTAAGATTGAGACTATTGTGTGACGAATATGCTAGCCCGAGGAAAATCAGATTGTATGTCACATTTCTTGATCTAACAAGGGCCATCAACAAGGTATTGAGAGTAAAGCTATGGAGTTCCCAAAAAAGCTTGAGCATCCCCCCAGCCCCGTTAAGGGCAATCCAGAGTGTATACACAGGCAATGAAGTTGTAGTAAGCTGAAGCACAGATGGTAGGGTCACCAAAATAAATTCCATTCAAATGGGAGTATGCCATGGGTGCTTTTTGGCTTTTGGCTTCCAAACTCTTTTGTCTTTTTATCAATGGCAGAATGTTTATATTAATGAATTTGTCCTGTGATCCACTGCTTTTAGCTAGGGAAAAATGCCCAATGTTAATGTTTACGGACGATGCAGTGCTTTTATCATTGCCTCTGTTTGCCTTAAAAAACTATTGTCGGCATTTGAAGAAGTTTTGTGATGCAAATGGACTTTCCATAAATGTGAAGAAATTAAAATGGTGATTTTTAGGAAAAGCAGAAGCAAAGGGCTCGATAAAGTATGTTTGACAACCAATGGGAAGCGTTTTGTGCAAGTAATTGAATATAATTATTTGGGCGTCCAGTTAATTGAAAACTGCAATTGGTCCTCCAAAATTTTGAAGGCTGACATTATGCTTAATCGCTACAATGGATCCATTTCCAAGTTTGCCCATGACTATGGCAATGGGGTGATGAAAGTGTCTTTGGAAGCGTACTCTGCCCAGGCAAGACCAGCAACGCTTTATGGGGCACAGCGGTGGGGTGGAACCAATTGCAATCAATTAACCATCAGTGAAAACAAATTTGTGAAAATTGTATTGGGACCCATGTTATCCCTGTCTTCCTAGAGGTCGATGTCTAGAGGATTGGACCTCTATGTAAGTCCAAACCGTTACTATATTGGATTATGGTTTGGTCTTCACCGGGACTAGCTATATATAGATTGGCCATGGAAGACATCTTATTGCAGCAGGGCAGCCGATCCCTACCCGGGATGAAATATCTAAAGGAAGCTTTCACTTTATTGGGACATAGTGAGTGCTGGTTAGAACCCCAGCTCATTAGCCAGAGCTTAAACAACGGATCAAAGAAGACCTTTTGCATAATATTTGCATACATTTTTTTTTAAAAAAGGAAGTGGATGGTTATACTGGGAGTTAAAGCACAGCCTTGGTCATGAAAGTTACTTGGATATTGTATCCCCAAATATCTCCAGGGCATTGTATCTTAAGCTTTGCCATGCTGGGTTACTGTTGCCTCAATTGTTGCACAAATGGAATCGTGATGTCTTTAATAAATTCCCTTCATGTGAAAATGACATTGAGCATGAAATGCATTTTCTCGTATTCTGCCCTGCCTGTCATGTTAACAAGAAAAAATATCTCAAGCCATTGTTCTGATGCAGAGCCGCCAGAACCACAAAGCAATGTTGGCATTGTGTGTAAAGTCAAAAGATGACCTGGCAGTGCACTCAGCTGTACATATTTTAATGAGGGCATGGAGGTAAAGATTATCTTGCATTACCTAAAAGCAGTATTTGTCATATAAGTGGAGATGAAATTGGGGGCTATTTATTTGTTGTAGCCATGAGCCAGACAATTTTAGCAGAACTATAGTTTAATTAAGCAATATGCCAAGAGCAGGGGGGGCAATACCACTTCAGGAAATGCCCCATGGCCCACAGTTACCTGAAGTGGTAACTATGGGCCCCTGCTCGGGGCCTATAGTTATTAGTACCCCGGCCTGTAAAACCGGTGTACTAAAAGCATTTGTTTTCTGTTCCGAAGCAGCCTGGTTGGAAAAATGGCTGCCAGGAAAGGGAAAACAAAGTCTGTTTTCACTTTCCATGGCGGCTATTGAAAATAAGTGTAAAAAACTAAATGAACGAAATGGCTACCATGGAAAGGGAGAAGGGACTACAAGTAGTCCCATCTCCCTTTCCACAGTGGCCATTAAAAAAATAGGGAAAAATGTAAACAAAAAACATGGTCCCTTCTTTCTTTCCATGGCGGGCTGTCGCAGATCAGGAGAGGACATGCTGGGGACAGAAGTGTTCCCAGCGCGTCTACTCCCAAAGTGGATAGAAAAGAGGGTAAGTAGGGTTGTGAGGGCAGGGAGAGAATTCTGTGGATGGGGGGAGGTGGACAACATTTACCTCGTTCTCCAGCGGTGGAAGATGGCAGCTTCCAGCTGTGTGGCTGCCAAACCCACCTTCCGGGTACAGAAGGGGAAGGAACGTTGTAAAGAGCGCTGCACGGCAGTGCAAGTAAGGGATTCATGGATGGGTAATGCCTGCAATGCAGCCAATGGTATGCGCATTTAGAAAGCATGTGACGCTGCGCTGTGTTCTAATCAGGCATAGTATTTTAGACATATCATGCACATTTTCTAGCTTGCGTTTTGGAAAGCTTTATATGAATTCTTGTGAACATATCTGATATTTTTCAATTTTGCTGTGATTTTATGATGGGTATGTTTTATAATCATTTTAATGATGCACTGACTTGGATTGCGATTTCTTTGTAATATTACTTTTATGGTATGATATGATATGATATGACATTTATAACGTGCCTATACACACGTGTTTCAAGGCGCGACGAGGCAAAGGAGGGGGAACAGAGGGAAGACAGACAACGATTTTACTAGGCCAGGTGTCATTCAGATCGCGCAAGTGCAAGTGAGGGGGGAAAGAAAAGTGCGTGGGGGGGGAGGAAAGTGCAGTACATGTGATAATAAAAAATAACAACATAAAATAAATAAGAACGGCCAGATGGTGGCAAGTGCAGGGTGAGTGCAGACATAAGTGCTGGTTTGTGGACTGTAGGGATACAGAAAACAGTCCCCAGGTGCAGGGGTTGCCAGCAAGTCAGCGCAAGCGTGCAACTGGCAGGGCTTGGGCACGAGATCAGATGGGTGGACAGGTAACCTGTGAAGTCTCAGTATCAGCCAGGACTTCAGCAAGGGAGTGGGGGAGAGAAAGCAGAAGAAAAGAGGAAGGTTTTTAGGTACTTCCGGATCCGCAGATGGTTCTCCTCAAGTTTCAGGGAGGCGGAGAGGCAGTTCCAGGGGGAGGCCCAAGCCAAAGAGAGAGATCTACCACCAACTCGTTGCTTGGAGAAGCGACTGACCCTGAGGGAGTTGGAGGTGGATGAGCGAAGAGCTCGAGAGAGAGAAGATATTTAGGAAGAGAGAGTTGAAGGTATTGAGGCCCAAGGCCCCAGAAGGCCTTTTGGACGATGCAGAGGGTTTGAACTTAATCCTCGCAGCCACTGTGAGCCAGTGCATAGATTTCACTCCTGGAGAGATACGATCCCTGGGCTTGAGGCCAAGGGCAAGTCTTGCAGTCCTGTTCTGGATGAATTGCAGACGGCGTAGAGTACAAGAAGGCAGATTTAGAAAGAGTCTGTTGCAATTGTCCAGCCTGGAGAGAACCGGAGCTCTGGAGACAGTGAGCTTCTGGTGGAAGGAGAGGAAAGGAAGAATACCTCTGAGGAGGTGCAGCTGGTAATGTGACGTCTTAGAGATGTCATCAATGTGAGGGGAGAAAGACTGTGGAGTCAAAGATGACCCCTATGTTCTTAGCCTTGCAGGTGGTAGAAGGAAGAGGGCCAAGAGAGGCCGGCCAGAGAGCTACAGGAAAGAAAGGAGTGGATGTGCCGATGAGGAGAATCTCAGTCTAACTGGCATTAAGGCAGAGGTCATTGGCGGCACACCATTCCTGGATAATAGACAGGCAGTCAGAGATGAGGGAAGGGGAGGGGTGGCCGAAGGTAGCCTGAAAATGAGCTGAGTGTCATCCGCGTAGCACTGAAAGTTGCGGCAGAGAGCGGCAATGCGGTGGGCAAGGAGTGCCAGGTATTGGTTGAACAGCCAGGGAGAGAGGTTAGACCCCTGGGGGACACCACAGGTAGAGAAAAAGATAGCAGAGAGGAAGGACCCAAGTTGGGCCTGGGAGGGTCGGTCAGAGAGGAAGGAAGTCAGCCACGCCAGGGCCTGACCGGTGATACCTAGGTTATCAGGGAGACACTTTAGCAGGATGGAATGGTTGACAGTGTCAAAGTCAGAAGAGAGATCAAGCAAGATGAGGACACAGGGTGTGCTAGAGTCAAGGTTTGAGAGTAGGTCTTCATGGATGTTCAGGAGAGCAGTTTTCGTGCTTCTGGCAGCTCTGAAGCCGGACTGGTGATCATGAAGACAACCAACATATTCAGTGTGGAATCTTTGACCAAAATAAAGTTTAACAAAACAAAACAATTTTGTGGTGTTTATTTGATGAAATGTAAGACTATAATTATGGGAATTATAATAGAAACCAACTGCACCTTTGGTTACTATCATTCATTTGCACACATAGAAAATTAAACATTTGTGGTTAAAAAATTATTTACAAAATGTGTAAAAGAATTCTGCTTCAGGGTTTACTATTTGGGCAGGCTGCAGCCTTGGGAAGCGGCTCTCAGTTTGAAGCAGCACACCATATCCATTCTCTGCTCAAACAATCCTCTGAATGAATAAACATCGTACAAATCATTAAATCCTCTCTCTGGGCAGATCATTCTGCGGCATGAACATTTGTTGTGTGCTTTTCTCGCCTTCTGTCTTTGTGCAGCTTCTTCACCCAGACCTTTGTTTTGTTCAGCATCTTCTCTTGCAAACAAAACCAGAGCTATATCTACTAAAAGCAACCCATCCCCCCAAATTCCCAGGATTTCCTTGATGCCTGAACGACTGAAATGTAATTATTCCGTGGAAAAATCGATGTTATTGTTTTGTATCGCCTGTTTAACTGGGGGCGTGTTGCCCCTTTTCAGAATACGAGTCATGACTTCATCATGACATGTCCTAATCAAAGGGGCTCTGCATGCACGTGCGGGGGCACTGCAGGAAAGACCCCCAAGTGGCAACTCTGTGTCTGAGTCCTTTGTTCAACATTGTGGTTGCTGGGTGACCACGGCCTGTGTTCCAGTCCTGGCCTCTGTGCTTACAGAGCCGAGACTGATAGCTGCTGGGTGCCCACGGCACTGGTGTGTGTCCTGGTGATCCAGATCCTGCAGGGTGCCCCCTGCGGTCTGACCCGCTACGTGATCGCAGCCTTGTTTGACTACCCGGGTGATCCCGGTGTCCTGTGTGTCCTGTGCGTCCGGCTCCGGCGCCCCATGAGACGCCACAGTTATCAGTCGCCCATGCATTTTGGATGTTGAACAACCTTTGGATTAAACGAAAGCCATGGACATTGCGTAATGTTGCGTTTTTGAAAAATGACATTTAGGCTGGCTAAACAATGGCTTACTGTCAAAATATATCTAGACCAAGCCCAGAATTCAAATAAAATTGGATGAAGAATGTCTTAGAGGCAACGTTAGCTAATAATGTCGGAGCATAAAAGGTAACTAATGTGCATTTCCTCAAGAGATGAATATTACATCATCTGCTCTGTGCCTGTGCTAAACTAATGATTGCAGCTGCTCATGTTTCAGAGCCTGCGTTATGACTCTGCTTTCCATAAACAGATGACACTTACCTTTATGGACTGATTCATGGAATCTTTTGCACGTTCAAAGTGCCTTTGCACTGCCGACACACACTGTGATTCATGGAACTGTGCAAAGTGTATTTTTGCAGTGCAAAGTCATTTTGTGCTGCAAACATGACTGCACTGACTTTGCACAGCCAAAGTGCACTTTGCACAGTTTCATGAATCAGGGTTTGTGTCGGCAGTGCAAAGTCACTTTTCAGAAGTGCAAAGTCACTTTGAACCGTGCAAAGAATTCCATGAATCGGGCCTTAAATGTTCATATTATAAAATGAAATGCATTCAAATATAAACTGCATCTAACCAGAAAATGCAATACGAAGGGTCGGCAATCCCCTTAACTCGTAGACACCTGGCGAATGAATAGTAATGTAACAAGGTTGGTGTCAAACGGGACACATCTAAAACAACCGTGGGATTCCTAATGTAACAATTAGTAGGTTGCCATCAAGTCAAGGCACAGTAAAAACAATTAATAATATAGTGCTTGATATAAAAACATCATAATGCCAATGTTTTATGGGCATCTTATTATTTCCATGTGAGGTCACGTTTTCATCACAGAGGCCTCACTGCAAAGTGCCATTAATAAAGAATTGCTCTACCAGCCGTGATGTTTGCAGAAAGACATCCGCATACGCAGTGGGTGTGCCGACTCTTATTTGTGACTTCTTTGTGTTCACCCTGATCAAACTAGTTTTGAGATGTTTGACATGCCTTGCTCGGGACCCAAAACATAGTGAAAATAAAACAAAATAACCAGAATATGCAAACTCCACTGTACATCAATCATACAAAGAAAAGAATGAACATCATTTTTTTTTATAAATACCTCAAGTGTTACTAATTCTTTGAGTGTTATCCTCCCACCGCGCACAGTTGCCTGTAAGGAGATTAGCAGGAAGAGTGGTATAAAGGACCACTAATCCTACATTGGACACTGTGCAGCAAGCGAGGGGCAAAGGTTCACAGCGATTGGCCATGATTACCCTTTCTATAGTGCCACCTAGGTTTGTCCCCTTATTTATTGACCAATCTCCCTCTTGAGGCACAGATTTTCATAATTTTGGAGCTAAATGTTTTGCTTTGTCCTTCGCGCCAGATTATCCAGTGAAAAGATTTTGAAACTAATCTTATATCTAGATGGACCCTGCGAGAAATCTTGCTGATATTTTCCTGGCATCATGAAGAGCGGGCATTTGGTCCATTCAGTTACCTGAACTAATCACAATCAAAGTTTTCTGGCTTTGTTATATAAAAAAAAAATCAGTTTCTGAAAGGTTACCTGCAATTTACTTCATGAAAATGTGACCTCACATGGACATAATTAGATGCTAACAGGTCCCTGGTGTTATGATGTTTTTATATTGATCCCTATGCCCTTTCTTAAAGTCATTGTATTACTAATTAAGCACAGGTGTTGTTTTTGCTATGCACTATCTTGATATCAACCTGTTTATTTCTGTATTAGGGTTAAAACCGTTGCTTTCTCTGTGCTACCGCCACTATGTATCAATCATTGTTAATTAAACAAGATAGTATATTATGCACGTTTGATAATCCTGATTGCATAGAAACAGTACAACATATCTTAACTAAGTGCTGTATGAATGGGCCAATGTATATGAGAGCATAAAGCAGGAGGATTTCTGGGTCAACTGCTAGAATACAGGAAACAAATCGAAACATATAGCTATGTATCAAGTATGGCTTAGAAATAACACATTCTTAAAATAGACAGTGTACTAGACATGATTGTATTAAGGAAGGGAAGTGTATATGATATATATATATATATATATATATATATATATATACATGTTTTCATACAAATGTATCCAGGACAGGAGATGCTTGTGAATGAAACAACACTCAGACCAACCGCAAGCCCTTCCCTGGGGCAGGGTTTACACAACTGTGCAGACCTTCCCCGTAGCGCACATGACTTAAATCGAACAACCAACGACCCCTTCCCTATAAAAGGGGTGCATTACTTAAAAAAAAACACCCAGCCCTTCCCTGTAGAAGGAAACATGACTTAGATAAAACAAACGCCCCGCCCATCCCTGTAGAATGGTATTTATCATATCAGTCAGAGAGCAATCACTTCAGCCCTCCACCTTGGAAGGAAACAAGCATCCCAGCCTGCTCCTGTCACACTACCACATCCTAGAGGGGAGTCGATCAGCCCAACCCTGCCCTGTGCCAGGTACTTAATTACTGAGAGACATTCCATATAGGCACTTTAGGGGGGAAATACCCCCAGCCCTTTCCCATAGTAGGACACCACATCTCTCAGAGATGACAATCACATGCGTCTTTATTCACCTTAATTCCGTGCTTTAGGCCTGACACCTTCACAAGATATGCACCTCCCTGCGTGCCAGGAGAAGGTGCAGGGGCAGGTGATGCGGCTGGGCTGTGGACGTCATTGAGCGTGCCGAGGATGAGACAAAAGAAAACCTCATGGGAAATCAATTCCTCTTCCCGCGAGATCGAGGAAATTAAAAGCAAACAAATGCATGGATATGGATATGCCTGTCTGACAGTAACAGGACCTGAGGCCTGCACGACCTCCCACGCGCCCCTGCAAGGAAGAAGCACTCCGCGAGCTGGAGAATTAAATGCCAGTTCTAATCTGCCGCCACCCCTGGGTCCTGTGTGACAGAGTCTCGGAGACGAGCCGTGGCAGGCTCAACTCGCCATCCATTATCTGACCAATGAGGATCCGCGTCAGCCTGCGGGCGAAGAGCCACAACGCCCTCTCGGGGCACACGAGATAATGCTTTGACAAATACAGGCACCCGTGGCACAGGTCCTCCTAGCAGGACTCTCTGCAATATGCAGCCAGGAAATGTGCTATTTCCTTTATCAGTGCTCTTTTTGTGTACATGCTTTTCATTTTCCTAGCAAACATAGAGTGTTCGCTTCGCTTGCCAGCACTGAACTATACTTCAAAGCAATAGTGTTGCCATTTTGGGGGACATACCCTCTCAATGGTTGACACCCATCTCCTTGTCCTGAATCCAGATCGAGTTACAGCCTCAAGCTGCAAGGAAGGCATGCAGGGGAGCGGAGAAGAGAGGAGAGAGAGAGACAGCGAGAGAGATAGAAAAAGAGAGAAAGAGATGCTGCTACGATATGAGATGGATCAAACAATAAGGAAAGAGGAATCCGAGAAAGAAAGAGAGCATGGAGTAATGATGGGACAGACTTGAAGAGAGGAACCAGTGTCATGAAGGACTGGTAATAGAAGGTCAATACAAGAAGTGTTCAGTGCAAAGGAAAATGTGTGCGCACAGAGCCCCAGTACTGTTCCAAGGTTAGCCAGCATCAGAATGTAATTACAGTACGCGAGTCGTCTGTAGAAAAAGCGCATTCATTTAACTGAAAAATGACGAAACTATACTAATGGCTTCTGAAAGAAATAGTTGAAATAATTGTAAAATGGGAAATAGTAATGGCATTGCAAATATCTGTTGAACACAACAAAACCAAAACGAGCCCCAGATACACAATTTATTCTCGGCTATTGGTGCGATAAGGTATTCCATTTTGTCACGTGTAGGTTTCAGTGCTAAACCGTTGCCGTCCTACTATGCCTACATTTCACCGTGGTTTTCGTTTTTAAAATGTGTTCTCTGTAATTAGTCTGAGTTTAGCTGTACCAAGAGTGGCACAGAAAAGTTCAGCTATAGATTGTTGGTACCCACCCAGACATTCACTCCACTTCATCCTGCTGCACACGCCGCCTGGGATCGAGCAGAAGCTCTCCCCACCGTAACTCACGCTGCCGCAGAAGCACGGAGGCCTTTCCTCCTCAAGGTAAGCCTCTGGGCTTAATTGGAGCACTGAAAATCTACGCTCCGCTCTGCAAATCAATCTATGCTAAATTCGATTTTAAATTGCATCTCCTCATACCACAACATTACATTGGAGATACGGTGGTTTTTGCTTAGCTTACATGTAGTTGCCCAGCAACATTTCTGGTGTGCTCACTGTTGAATAGCATTTCGTGTCTTTCTAAGATGGCGGTTGTTAAGTTCGCGGGCCCGCGGCCTACGCGCGGGGGCTGGAGTTGATCAATGAGGCCGCGCGGCCTGTGACGCAGCTCCAGCGGGAGCTGGAATGAATGCACTCCCACGCTGATGTTGGGTCTGCCCCGGAACTGCCTCCCGAACGCGGGGGCGGGGCTTTTATTAGGACGCCCTGCGTCACCACGCAGTGGGACGCAGGGCGGAACGTAACATTCCTCCTTTATTATAAAACAAAACAAAACACATAACTATAACTGCCAAACAACTGCGAGGTCCAACAACAACTGTCCGTCTTCAACACTCAGCCGCCCTGCCATTAGGGTTCATGGCACCAGCGTACCAGCTACCACACATAGTCACTTAGCTTAGCTGGCGGTCTTGTTGTTGTTCTCAGTCTGTATCGTCCTTCGCGGGGTTCACCCCCCCTTGCTTCCGGCTCTGTTCCATCTTCGCGGTTCGGGCCCTCGAGGCCGGGTTCATCCACCGGCTCCCAGTCTCCATCCCTCGCTCCGTTGTCCTCAGGGATGGCCTCCGGCTCTTCTTCACTGGGAGGAGTGTCCTCGCCTTCCCAATGGCCCTCCTTGTCGGTCCACAGTGTACGTGGTACGGCCTTGAACCATGACGCATTCCTCGTCACTTGGCGGCTTCCCCGTGTCACTGTTACCATGGTTCCATGCCGGTTGCTGACGGTCCATGGAAGTTCCTCGTACCTGGTGTCCAGTTTAGACTTGGAGGGGTTTCGTAGCATGATGACCTGGTCACCCACTTGATGATGGGACGGCCTCGCTCTCCGCTTGCCACTCATGTGTTCGTTGGCATCCCTTCTCCTTCTCTCTGTGCGTTCCTCGTTCAACGCGTCCGGGGTTCTGCTTGGGTGATGCGGGATTGAGGATCTGATGACGGTGCCGAACATGAGGTCCGCAGGCGGAATGCCGGTTGTGCTGTGAGGCGTGACCCGGTAATTTCGGAGGAATCGGAAAAGGTCAACCTTCCAGGGGCTGGCGTTAGCCTTAGATACTCTGAGCACTTTATTGATAGTCCTCATAAATCGCTCTACATCCCCGTTTGCCTGGGGGTGTCTTGGAGTGATGTGATGATACTTCACATTGAGTTCCTGTAGATACTTTTTGAAATCCTCCCCTGTAAACGGCGGCCCATTGTCGCTTTTGATTGAGATAGGTAGTCCGTGAGTCGCGAACATTTTCTCTAGTGCCGGAATGACCACTTCCGCTGCTGTGGACTCAACTACCTCGACTTCCGGGTATCGAGAGTGATCATCGACGGCCACCAACAGGTGGAGGCCTTCTCGGAGCTTGCAGAAGTCAATGCTGATGGCCTCCCAGCGAGAGCGGCCCCGTTCTGCTGATATGATGGGTTCCGGGTCTGGCGGGGCCCCCGTGATCTGACAGGGTAGGCACGTGGCAACGAGTGTCTCGACCCGCTCCTCGATCTGGGGAAACCATACTCGGTGCCGAATGCGGGCTTTCGTCCTCACCAGTCCTTGGTGTCCTTCATGTGCTAGGGCCACTATCCTGTCCTGTAGTTTGAGAGGTATCACGATGCGGTTTCCCCGTAGTAACAGTCCACCTTCCGTGACTGACAAGTCTTGCCGCACTGTGAATATGCCGGACAGAAACCCTTTTGCTTCCGCTGTTCTGTTGTGTGTGTGTCTCATGAAAGTCTTCCAATCACCGGAAAGGATGGCATTTTTCACTAAGTCACAACACGGGTCCTGGTGCGTTTCCGCCTCGATCTCCTCGATGCTCACCGCCTTGGGTCTCATTGCGCGCACTACTTGGCATATGTGTTCCTCTGTCTCTGCCGCCACTTGGATCTCTTGTTGAGTGGCCTCTCACGGATGCCTGGAGAGATAGTCCGCTGGGTTTCCACTGCCTGGTTGATAGACGAGATTAAAGTCATATTGCTGGAGGTGCAGTAACCACTTGGTGATTCGGGCCGGAGGGTGTGCCGATGTTCCCATGAAGATTGGTAGCAGGGGCTTGTGGTCCGTGATTGTCGTGAAGTGACGCCCATAAAGGTAGAGGTGAAAGTGTCGGCACCCCCACAGCACGGCAATGGCCTCCTTTTCGATGTGTGAGTACCTTTGTTCGGTCTCTGTGAGGGCTCTCGACGCATACGCAATCGGTCTCTTCTCCCCTTCTCTCGTGACTTGCATTAAGATGGCTCCGAGCCCTACGGGGCTGGCATCTACGAATAACTCTGTGGGCAGTTCAGTGTTGTAGTAGGCCATCTTGGTGTCAGCTGAGAGGGAGTCCTTGATGCTCTCGAACGCGTCCTGGCATGTTGGCCCCCATTCCCACTTGACGTTGGCCTTCGTGAGTTCCCGCAGCGGCTCAGATAGCGTGGCCAGGTTTCGGATGAACCTCCCGCAGTAGGTGGCCATGCCTAAGAAACTGCGCACTTCCGTGGGGGTCATCGGTGGGCTTGCCGCCTGGATGTCTGCGACCTTCTGCGGGTCAGGTGAGATGCCTGTGCTGCCAAACTTGTAGCCAAAAAAAGTGATCTCGGATTTGAGGAACTCGCACTTTTCCCGGTGTATTGTGAGCCCAACCTCTTGTAGTCGGCCCAGTAGGGCGTGAAGCCTCTCGACGTGTGTTTCTTTGTCGGGGGCGTGAATCAGAATATCATCGCTCACGTTGAGGACACCGGGGATGCCCCTGATGACCTCCTGGATGGTTTGCTGGAACACCTCCGCGGCAGACGATATTCCAAAACTCAGGCGTTTGTATCTCCGTAGCCCCAAATGTGTAGAGAACGTTGTTATGTATCGAGAGTCTCTGTGGAGTCTGAGTTGGTGATACCCCGCCTTTAGATCAATCTTTGAAAATATACTCGACCCTGTGAGGTCAGCCACAATCTCGTCGATTGTTGGGGTTATGTGGCGTTCCCTTTTGATGGCGGTGTTGGGGAGGCGCATGTCTATGCAGATCCGTACCTTTCCAGGCTGCTTGGGCTTCCGTGTTACCACCATGGGAGAGACCCAGGGTGTGGGCCCTGTGACTTCCTCAATGATACCTGCCTCTTCTAGGGCCTTGAGTTCCTGCTCCACTTGTTCTCTCATGTGGAAAGGCGTTCTCCGGTGCCGGACGGCTTTCGGCTGCACTGTCTCATCAATATGAAGCTTGATGGTTTTGCCTTTCAGACAGCCTATGCCTTCTTGCAAGTCAGGGTACTGGTTCAGCATCTGCTCCACTTCCTTTTCATCGTTGACATGGCAGATGAATTGGACCACACCCAAATCCTCCGCTGCGTCCCCGCTCAGGAGGCTCTCAACACCTGCCTTCACCACATAGACTTTGGACCATAGTCTGTTTTTCCCGTGTCCCAGCGTGGTGCGGAACCTGCCAATGACCGGCAGGGGCTTTCGACAGCCGTATGCATATAACAGGGTGTCGGTGCTTTTCAGCTCTGGTGTAGGACTTAGGGTCAGGAAAATGCTTTCAGGCATGACGTTCACCGAAGCGCCTGTGTCGATGGTCATCAGAATGCACTGGTTTTGGATGGATACCATGCATTTGCGCCTTCGGGCGGCTTTTCTGCGAGGTCCTCGGTCTTGGCATAGTGCAGACACCATGTATACCTTCCTTCCTTTCCTGTCTGTGTCCTTGGAGGGGGCCTGCAGCATCGCCGAGATATCATCCCCTTCATCCTCCGTGGAAGAGCTGGCCACTGCGACCCTTCTGGCACTGGCTTGCTTCTTTTTCTTAGTCACGGCCTTCTCCGGCTGGTTCTGCGGGGGCTGTATGGGGGTGTCCGTCGATCGGCATACCTTCGCGTAATGGTCCTTCCGGCCACATGCTCCACATGTGGTGCCTTGAGCAGGACAGTTGCGACGGCCATGTCGTGGGCCACCACACCAGCCACACTCTGTGGGTCCCGGAACGCGCGGTTGCCACCTGTTTTGGCCGTATCCACCACTGTTGTCATCTCTCGAGGGTTGTTTGTTGGTGACGCGGGCCACCATAGCCGTATTTAGAGCAGGTTGCAGCCTGTGTAGTGTGGCCTCCATGTTGGCCGCTCTGGTGTGTGCTAGTTCCCTCTGACGTCCTAGTTCAAGGATCCGCTGTAGGGGAATACCCTTCTCACTAAGTATCAGGCGCCTCAATTTTTCCGAATGAATCCCGTTGATGATCTGCCTCCTGATTTCCTTCTCCACGTTCGTGAATTCACAGGACATGGCTAACTTTCTCAGGCGGGTGTGGTATGCATCAAGGGTTTCCTCCGCTGCCTGTAAGGTGGTGCAGAAGAGAAATGTCTCATAGTCTGGGTTTAGTTGAGGGAGGAAGTGATCGGTGAGGGCGTCTTTCGCGCTTCGGTACCCATCCTGGCCATCATCAACGTTGAGGGAATTGAAAATGCGCAGTACCTCGTCACCCACGCTGAGTAGAAGGTGTGCCTTCAGTTTCCTGGGCGCAGTGATTTCTTTGCACTCCATCGCCATCTCGAACTTCTGGATCCACAGCTGCCATCTGGGTCCGCATGACGACGGATCCGTGAAAGGGTCAAACGGCTGGACCAGTGTCGACGAAGTGCCTTGTGTTCGAGGTGGAGGTGGCGTCATGGACAGGTTTGCTGCAATTCTGGACGGCGTGGAGGGCCCAGGCGTGGATGCGCCGGCCGCCATGTTGGCGTGGACCTGATCCGTGATGTCGCAGTTGTCTCTGACGGCCACCCATGCAGCGACGTTGGGCCTACCTTGGAGGTGCCGCCGTATCCAGGCACCGTGTTACGACTCAGGGCCTGGCATTCCCTACACGCCGTGATGCTGCTCCCTTGTGCTGGATGTTCGATGCCACCTGGTTTTCTCGTTTCTGGAGTGAAGAAAAATGGACTTGGTGGCAGAGAGCATGAATGGATGAGGTGGGGTGGGGGGGTCACGTGTGTGATGGCACCCCCACCGGGTGTCCAAAAATTTAGCCGATGGCTGTGTGGTGTTATTGTGCTCTCCGAGCACCGAGCCTTTCGTGAGATTCGTCTCTCCTCGTCGCCATTGTTAAGTTCGCGGGCCCGCGGCCTACGCGCGGGGGCTGGAGTTGATCAATGAGGCCGCGCGGCCTGTGACGCAGCTCCAGCGAGAGCTGGAATGAATGCACTCCCACGCTGATGTTGGGTCTGCCCCGGAACTGCCTCCTGAACGCGGGGGCGGGGCTTTTATTAGGACGCCCTGCGTCACCGCGCAGCGGGACGCAGGGCGGAACGTAACAGCGGTCAGAGAGTAAAGATCCAAACAGCTGTTCGAATACAGCCAATGCTGACTGGCTATTGCCTGTAATATTGAGCCTACCAACGACCGGTAGGCGGAAGGCATCGTGCTTAAGGCGCCTGCCCTGAGGCTGTCTGGAGACGCCGGATGCTTGAGGCCAGAAACGCTGCCTGTTCCCAGAGCACCTAACGTGATATACAGCGCCTGGTGATATACCCCTTACAGCCTCCTCACACCGCTACAAGCTAATTTGGCCCTGCAACCTGCCTAGCAAATTATCTCTCAATACGTGCACCAACGCTTTCTGATGGACTACTGCTGTGTATACCTCAAACAGCAATGAGGTATACCGATCCACGCCATGTTTACCCGATCAGTGACCCACATTCCTAGCCTTTCTACAGCCCTCCTGATATTAGCCATACTAACATTAAGCCTTGTCTATGCTTTGTGTCACAGGAATGTTATCTAAGGTCCGTATGATGTGCTTTTGCTAAAAATATTGCGCACTGAACTCTACCCAAAGGGGATTGGCAAAGAGCTTGTGCAGTAATTTACAGCTGTTTAACTGCACAACAATTATCTGTATGCAAACACGCTGTGCCACTCATGGTGTCTTGCAACCTAGTTCTTATACGGCACTACGTGCAGCACCTTGTTATTACCTAGCAGACCTATTTTGCTCTGTGCCCAGTAAAACTGTGACTGCATTGCTCAATAAATTGCCTTGTCTAGTGGGCCTATCTGCGCTGTGTCTAGCGAGACTGTGACTGGAATAGGCCTACCACTTTACTACTGTCATACATGCCTTTTTATTATGCAACAAAGTCCCTTCAGCTACCTTGCATATGCTGATACTATTTGTATGCCTGTGCATGCCCTTTAGACCCACCTGTATAATCACCTCGCATGATCCTATGTGTCTTTACTGTATTCCACTGCTTCCACCTATTGCTACGGCTTGATACTCCCTGTTATCCTGATTCTCTGCGCCCTAGCCAGTCATTCAGGCTATACTTCTGGTACTATGCATGCCTATAGCTGCCTGTTCTTAAAAGTGCTGTGTACTATACTGGCCATTTGCCATCAGGCTACGACAGTTGTCTCTATTTACTTAGTCTACCAGCATCCGGATATGTCTAGCCTCTCCTTATCCTTACCGGGGATCAAACCATCAACATTCCAGCCCCCGCTCAAGTATGATCGCCAACCCATATCCATTAAACCTAAAACATTTCTTCCTAAATTGAAAGTAATTACTAATCTCTCCTATTCAGATTATATTAGTGGCATGGACCCTGACCACCTACCACCCACCAACCTAGATAGCAATACCTCTTCCACTAAAGTTAACTTACCTTGCTCTACAAGAACTAGAAACAACAGACTTGGCTCCAGACTAACTAGACTGCATGACCCACTGGCCGTCATTCTAGACAAAGGAACTCCTCCTATAATGGGGAATAACCATAACTCCACAAGAAATGCCTTTACTAAAAATAAAGCGCTAGACAACATTCATAGACCTAAAATTAGAGACACAAACAACTAGTGCCATCTTGACCAATACTAATACTCTTACTATTAAGGGTGCTCTAATCAATGGCAGGTCATTGGTAGCTCATGCTACCGATATAGCGCACCTGATCACGACTGAAAAGCTGGACTTCCTCGCAATAACTGAGTCATGGTTACATGCAGCTGCAGGCCTACCTTCTTACTTGCAGTCCCTGACAATCACAATATCATAAGAAGAGACAGAGCAGACTCCAGAGGTGGGGGCATTGCCCTCATTACTAAGTCTAACATAGGCATGAGAATAGCCACTTCGCCTAGGGTCAAGTCTTGTGAACTACTTACAGTTGAAATACCAATTTCTAACTCCTGTACCGTAACCACCTATTTAATCTACAGACCTCCAGAGCCCACTGGCTTGTTCGAGTAAGATATCAATGCAATACTATCTGATAATACTAAATCCACCTCACAAATACTACTGCTTGGAGACTTCAACCTAGGTTTTAATGATCCTAATGACCAACAAGCACTAGTAGTGTAGAATGCGCTTACTGAACTTGGTTTCACCCAAAGAGTGACTCAGCCTACCCCTGACAAAGGCAGAATGTTAGATTGAGTAGCTGATCTCAACTGCAAAGCCTTAACCACCTCCATAACACCTCAATCATGGTCTCTAATCTCCTTCACCCTCTCTGTCAATATCCCCACCACCAAAGTTAACTAAATAGCACCTCCACCTCTCATGAGGAACAAAAGGAATATTACTGTGGACAAGATTCTACCACTTTGTATCCCCACCATCAACTCATTGACGGATACCACTGATCCAGACACATTAGTAGTAGTAGATGAATACAACACTACCATTTCTAAGGCCTTAGACAGAATCGCCCGCTTAAAATGTGCAAAAGTAAACCTAGAACTCACCTGAACTCATGGTTCACTCCTCAATTAAAAGCCTTGAGAACAGAAAAAAGGAAAACGGAAGTGCTATGGAGACACCTACCTACTGAGGATAATTAAATAACCTTGTTGAAGATCTCTGCCAAATACAAAAAAGAAATAATACATACTAAACAGAAAACTTACAATGATAGGATCAACAAAGCTAGTTAAAGCACCAAGGAACTCTTTGTTATTCTAAGAGAATTGGAAACCCCCATTTATCCTACTGACTCCTGTGTGAAGTATAAACTCTGGTGTACTAACATCCAGAACGCCTTAATCAATAAAATTGCCCTCCTCCAAAACAAAATTGTAGACAAAAGAGCAACCTTACCCAATTTAGGTACGCAAGTCAGAACACCAGCCTGTACCTCTAAACATCCTCAATGCTTCAAATTCTCTCAAGTCTCTCTCCGTGAGGTATAAAACATTATTGCCTCCCTCAAACCTTCAAGGTGCCAGGGAGACAGTTGCCCAGCTCAGATTATTAAAGAAGCTGCCAGAGATTTGGCGTCCTTTATCTCTAAATGAATTAATGCATCATTCTCATCTGGCACTGTACCAAGCAATTTAAAGGAGTCCTGGGTTTAACCACTCCTAAAAAAAACCTATAATACCTACAAATTATAGGCCGATTACAACAATACCGTTCTTATTAAAGATATTAGGCAAAGTAGCCTATCTCAAGATACAGGAATACCTAGACACTAACCACCTCTTAGGCATCCGACAATATGTACTATCCTAGCCAGAGCCCTCATCCTTTCAAAGTTGGTATTGCCATGCCCTATACCTATGTGTGAGCAACTACATTGTAAATAAAATTAAAATCCTTCACAATAATGCCCTTAGAACAGCTCTTGGCATACCAGGAAGAGAGCACACCTCAGAGACGAGAAGACAGAATAAATGGCTTTCCATTAAAGGGGAAGTCCAGCTAAAAATTGTATTTAAAAAATAGATAGGCAACATAAAAAAAAAAATACGACCACTTTTTTTTAAAACTTCCTATGTAAAATTTTGAGCTATTTAAGCTCAAAATTCGCAAAAGCAAGCACATGGGCGCATCCATTTTGTGAAATGGATGTCCGCCTGTGCTGGCTTTTGCTTTTGCGGCACTAATGAAGGAAAAGCCAGCCAGCTGTAGTAAACAAAAGCTACCGCTGGGTGGCTTTTCCCTCATTGGTGCTGTACGCGGAGGACGGGGACCGGAGACCAGAGCAGGAAAGCTGCAGCTGAATCTCGGTAAGTGCTATTTATTAAAAAAAAAAAATAAGCACTAGCTGTGGTTTTTTTTCTAAGTTTTCCGGGCTGGAGCAGCCCGGAAAACTTAAAAATAAAACCGCAGCTTTAAAAATGTTGTATTTATGTTTGTGGTCGCTTTTGAAGCTACCGCACACATAAATACAACGTTATTGTGTTTGAAAACGCTGCGGTTTTTCTTTCCAAGTTTCTCAGGCTCCTCCAGCTCAGAGGAGCCTGAGAAACTCGGAAAGAAAAACCGCAGCGTTTTCAAACACAATCGCGTTGTGTTTCTGCCTGCTGTGGCTATCACTTTGGGTCTCCGGAAAGCCAAGGCAGGCAGAAACACAACGCGGTTGTGTATACATGCCGCAGTGTTTTTGCCTACAGCTGATTTCCCATTTGGGGCTCTCGGGCTCCTCACGGGGGGCCCGAGAGCCCCAAATGGGAAATGCTAAATGCTGCAGTGTTTCTGCCTAAATCTGATTTCCCATTGGGGCTCTCGGGCTCCCCACAGGGGGCCCGAGAGCCCCAAATGGGAAATGCTAAATGCTGCAGTGTTTCTGCCTAAATCTGCTTTCCCATTTGGGGCTCCCGGGCTCCCCTGGGGGAGCACTGGAGACCCAAGGTGATAGCCACAGCAGGCAGAAACACAACGCGGCCGGAGGAGCCCGAGAAACTTGGAAAGAAAAACTGCAGCGTTTTCAAACACAATAACGTAGTATTTATGTGTGCGGTAGCTTCAAAAGCGACCGCAAACATAAATACAACGTTTTTAAAGCTGCAGTTTTATTTCTAAGTTTTCCGGGCTCCTCCTTTATTTTAAAAAAATAAATAAATAGCACTTACCGAGATTCAGCTGCAGCTTTCCTGCTCTGGTCTCCGGTCCCCGTCCTCCGCGTACAGCACCAATGAAGGAAAAGCCACCCAGCGGTAGCTTTTGTTTACTACAGCTGGCTGACTTTTCCTTCATTAGTGCTGCAAAAGCAAAAGTCAGCACAAGCAGGCATCCATTTCACAAAATGGATGCACCCATGTGCTTGCTTTTGCGAATTTTGAGCTTGAATAGCTCAAAATTTTACATAGGAAGTTTTAAAAAAAAAGTGCTAGTATTTTTTTTTTAATGTTGCCTATCTATTTTTTAAATAAAATGTTTAGCTGGACTACCCCTTTAAGGATAAAATTCTGTTAAAAAACAGTTTCCCTGACACACAAATGTCTCAAGTTCCCCTCTCTACCTCTCAGAGAGAACTGTCAAAAGATCTTCATCACATCATACCAGGACTGCTAACTCAGACTGGGCCTCATTACGACCCAGGCGGTAAGTTACCGCCTGGGCCGTGACTTTACCACCATGGCGTAAACTACGTTTACGCCATGGTGGTTGGCGGACTTACCGCCCCATTCCGACCTTGGCGGGGCGGTAAGTCCCCAATCCCCATTTACCCTTCCCCATTCCCATTTTTGCCCCATAGGGTATAATGGGAGTGGGGAAGGCGTTAATTACGCCACCGTAAATTACGGTGGCGTAATTAACTCCATGGTCCCTTAGCGCCATGGATTTTAACACCTGCTAAAAGCAGGTGTTAAAAGCGCCATGGCGCTAAGGGACCTCGTACTCAGGCGGTAAGGGTCGGCGCTGTTAACGCTGCCGTTAACCCCTTACCGCCTGGGTCGTAATGAGGCCCACTGTCTGGTAGTACCTAGATACAAACAAAAAAAAGCCGGAGGGAGTAGATTCCCCTTTATCGCTGTGCAGCATTTTCATGCCCTCCCTCCTTCTCTGAGAGCGGACCAGTCCTTCCCCAACTTCAGGTAAAATACCATAAATTGGCTTTCAGCCAATGACCAATGACATACCTAGGTCTGTTTCTGGATATTTTGATCCACTCTCAAACGTAGGTTCATGACTCTTTTGTGTTCTAACACATGCTACTGACTGTCTAATGTGCTTTACTGTATTTCACTGTATTATCTTTATATCATTCTGTTTATATTAACTGTAACTATTGTAATTCATGATATTGTATATTAGCATGTATTTTAGTATATTGCTATACCGCACTGTGCTATCCTTTGTATCATTCTGTATATATTGACTGTAACTACTGTAATTCATGGTAATGTATATTTGTAACTCTTGCAAATGTTCCCAGATACCTCTGGGTTTAGTGTGCTTTATAAAACAATAAACAAACAAACAAACATTGGCCAGCAGGCATGGTGCAATCAACCATTTTGGTTGACTGTAAGAGGTGTAAATACACAAACGGATCTATGTGATTCTAACGAAGTGCAAATGAGTGAATCACATATCCACAAAAGCCCTCTCACTGAATTACGCACACTGAACCCCTTTTCTGTCCCCCACCCATCAAGGCAGTTTCCTTGAACCCCCATCCCTACCCTAGGCACACCATGTCCTCTCTTATGGGGGTTACACCCACAGGTTCCCCTCAGACCCCACCCAACCCCATTTTCCGCACTACCCCATCCGTGCAATTAACACTGATGTTAGGCAAGATTTGGTGCATTATAGGAACCCAACCTTTGGTATAAGTCTGTACTACACAGGTTGGTAGTGCGTTTGAGCAGCCAAGCGTATCTCAAGAGGAGTCAATGTGAGCAGTATGGTGGTTAGACAGAGATTCACAGTGACAAGTATCCAAATGTACACTTACACTCAAGGTTTCTTGATTAAACAATTATTCATTTATTTAACTGTCAGTTTGAACAAGCCTTCTTCAGAAGGGGCAATATAATAGTAACACACCAATACACTCCAAAAAACACACTCTTAGTTTCTCTAAATCAGCAAATACCCTTTTGGGATGGCACACAGACACTTTCTGACTTAAATAACTAGGACACTGTGGACATTAATATATCACCGGTACATTTAGAGCAATACTGAGATGAGTGTTAAAGTAATGTAAAGAGGTTTCAGAATAAAACAAGGGATCACACAAATATTCTGAAGCATGTAAACACTTTTGAACCCCCAATGCAAAGTAAATTAACCCTTTCCTGGAGGGAAGGTAAGACACAAGCATAGCAGTGAAGAGTCCTTCAGGGAGCCAGGCCAGCCAATGTCAATTGAGCAAAAGTCTAAGTGAGCTGAAGCACTTCTTGCAGGTAATTAAAAGTCTTGCACAATGTTTTAGAAGTCTTTGTAGAAAAAGTAGAATCAATGTAGGGTCACAAGCTGTGAGGCTTGTGAGAGGTAGAATATGCAAGCAACTCTATAGAGGCAAACAAGACAAGTCTCAACTGAGATCAAGTAAAGCTACAACAACAAGAGGTAAATCCTCTCAAACTTTACAGTGCCTTTGGTTAGAAGAAATGGTTCCAGCTGGCTTCTGTTCCTGTGCAGCTCTGAAGATCCTGTTTTTCCTGGGCCTCAGTCGTGGGGACAAGAGGGAGAAGGTCTGGGGACTCCTGCACTGCAATGGAATGGTCAGCAGCAGAAAAGGCCAAACTTCTATTCAGCTGCACTTTGTGGTTTCAGCTCCTCGCGTCTCAGCAAATAGCACCACGCGGACTCTCGGATACCACTCTGGACTTTCCAGGCATCTGGGGTCCAGCACTCTGTTGAGGTGGCTCAGGATTGGTCAGTCCTGCTTACTTGGAATCCACAGGATCTTCCACAAGCTTGTGTCTGAATTAAAAGCGATGCACTCCGTTTGGTGTTCCTCTCCCTGGCACTTCGTTTCCAGCAGGAGCAGCAGTGGAAGTACAGCCAGCTCCAAGAGGTTGTCCAAACGAGTTCACGTTGGAGTTGATTGGTCCCACCAACTCAAGGGGAGAAGTTGTCCTTGCAGGGCTTCTCTAATCGAGGTGAATTTGGAACATCAGCACAGCAGCAGGGCTTCACCAGGCAAACCAATGGTCCAGGAGTTGCAGCAGGTGTCTCTTCCAAGTTCTTCCTTGGATTCCTTTGTCCAGTGGTTGACTCTGCCTTCCAAGCCAAAAAGCCTTGCCAGTTATGCAGGTATCTCCTATTCATTCCAGCCCCGCTGTCAGTCACACAGCAGGTTGGCTGTCCTTGCCCGACAGCCAGCCAGCCAGCCAATCACCTTTGGGTGTATTCCTGTAAACAAGGGGATTAAGCACAGGGAGGTTTGGGCACCTCCCTCACTTCCTGCCCCTGCCAGACATACTGGTGCCAGAGGTGAGCTTCACTCATGAATCCTACCAAAGACAAAGCAAATAAAGGGACCAAACCTAGTTTGGCACGCAGAGTAAATCTCAAGAAGGACCTTTCCAGCAAGAAATTCTGAAAAAAGACCGGGGCCATTTTGACAAAACGGCCACCAATGGGTGCGTTGCTGCAGCTGCAAATGCAGCCCATGGTAAAAACACACAATGGTAGTAAAAAGTAAACCACTGCCACCATCCATTAATTATAGACAGAGTAACATAACATTGTTACATTAGAAACTAGACAAAGGGGATACTAAGTAACCCATCTAGCACTCTACGGTAAGATAGTGTGTGCTGCATCTAGAAAGTCAATTTCACTTTACTGCTCTTGGAAACAGTAATTTACCCAAGAGAAGGTATTCACACCTGTGTCACAATGCAAAGACCATGCCTATGGAGTTTGTCAGACTCCAAAAACAAAACGAAACACAGTGTTTAAATTACAGTAAAAGACATGAGAGAGTGGGAAACAGGTCTTACTCTTTCCAGGTTAAAAATGTAAAAGTCCTAGAGTCCAGAAAAAGTGCTGGGGGTCCCTAAGGCAGAGAGGAATTAGCACATTTCTAAGAATTCTCCCTAACACTCGTCCCACCAGACTAAGGGGCAGGAGAATTTAATCCACCCCTGGATGAATCTCCTTACTCCAGTCGTTCATACTTTCTGGGGGGACCATCAGCATTTTGGTGATTACACCGTGATCTGTGTTCTATGGTACAATCAAACGCCTGCAGGCTGAAAGACCAACTTAACAATTTATGATTTTCCACCTCATCTGCATTAACCATCTCAAGAGTTGGTGGTCTGTTTGAATTACAAAAGTAAATCTATACAAGTATGGTCTAAACTTCTTCAAAGACCACTCAATGGCAAAACATTCATGTTCTATGGTTGCCCACCTTGTTTCAGGGCCCTTCAGTTTCCTACTGATGAAGACGAGAGGGTGTTCCCTGCCTTTCTCATCCAGCTGACTCAGAACTGCACCTATACCTGTATTGGAAGCATCATTTTGTACAATACAGGATTGGTTGTAGTCAGGAGCTGTTAAGACTGGAGCTTGACGAAGGGCGTTCTTAAGTCCTTCAAATGCCTTAGTGCACTCCTCATTCCACCTGAGCTTCTTGGGGAATTTGGGTGAGGAGATCGCATTCAAAGGAGAAGCTATGGCCCCATAGTTCTCAATGAAGTGCCTATAGTAACCTCTGAGACTAGCAGGTGCATTTTGTAGTCCGGAAGGCATAACCTTAAACTGGTAGAGGCCTCCTGGGGTGGAAAATGCAGTTTTCTCCTTCGCATTGGCCTGTCAGAGCTATCTGCCTATCTGCCAATAGTGTGAGTTTAGGTCAAATGTACTGAGGAACTTGGCCTAACCAATTTTATCCACCAGTTCATCTGCCCTAGGTAAAGGGTGGTGAACTGAATAACCTCAGCCCTTTAAGATGAGTAGCAATTACCCTGGAGATGGATGGGGATGCAGATTTTATTCATACATCAATAATCAAAAACCAAAATGACTCAGGTAGTTGGCAAAAAGGATAACTGTTTTATTATCAATTATCTAAAACAGGGAGTACAACGAACATCAATAAATTCACTTGATCTTCTTACTCAACTAGTTTCATAAAAACTGAGCTTATATATCAAATATTTGTCACTATTGACATTGACCTACGTTTCTTCCAACGTCATCCTACGTGGCAAACTACAAAAACCAACGAGTAACTGTGATAGGCTTTTAGTGAACCTCTAAGTATACGATCTATACTACCCTAAAAAGTATGAATATGTGATTGGCTACTTATCATCAGGTGAGGCAACTAAGCCCTCCCCCTAAAATGATCACTTACGAACATCACTAAATATTCAACGTCCCATTGGCTACACAAACTATAGGACCCTTAATTACGCGGTCCCCTACAATTGGTTGGCACTCTAACCTTCGTCAGTACTTTTCCACCCTAGCAGCACGCAGGCTGGCCTTTCAGGTTCTGATGAGCTCGTCTTAACCATAGCTTCCCACCAATTACCATATTAATCCATCATCATCTCAGTGGTCTGTTTAGTCAATTAAGTTTTGAAGCTCGGCCTTGAGTTTGTTCTGTACTGTGGAGAATTCAGGGGAGTTAAGGCACGCTCTGCTCTCAGACGTAGGTGTGAGTATCTTGCTCGTCCAACTTCATCCTTCCACGTAACTGAAGACCATGATTTTGAGCTTTTACTGTCTTTAAAATACTATTTTTTAATAGACCTCTAATGTCTTCCTCGTTTGTTCATGTCTTTGAATAAGAGTTTTGTTCCTTCCCACGATTTGTATCCAATGTTAGTTAACTTCAGCCTCATAAAACCATGGCTATTTGACGTGCCTTCATGGCTCATCCAACCTCTCCTTTTCGAGATTTACTTTGTTATTTCATTTTTTGTTAGCTGTGACACATTAGAAATGAGGCCTTCCCTCTAGAAGCACTGCTACAATACGTAGTAGAAACATCCATCCTTCACTTGTTCTTGATGCTTGCCTCAATTTATTCACTTATTAAGCTAGCCTCAGGATTACTTTGTCTGCTTGCGTTTCTTTTTCCATCTGTACACGTGTAAACTGACTAGATATCTTCATCCGTTTTGTAGCATAAGTTTCTTCACCTTGATCCCAAGATGCCACTTAACTTTGATACTTTCTTGATGCCTTATAGAATATCTGCATTCTCTAGTCTCTGCATCTTTTCCATGCATGTCAGCTCAGATCTGTGTGATGTCACCATTCGTCTTTGCCATTCATTTGCTTTGCTTCTTCTGGGATTTCATGAAATGGCCATCATATTTTCTTGTATGCAATTACGGTTGTCTCAATGGGAACCTTGCCTCCATGATTCTCCTAGGTATCGGTATTCCCACTGTTACTGCACGGTTTTCCCATTTGGGCTTCCAACATATAGGCAATATGGGTAAGATGGTTGAGGTGGGGGTACTTGGCTCCTCCTCTACACTCCCCCCCTCTGGGTGATTTATCGACCACTCTCTCATCATCCTTCACATCCAGACAAACTTGGTCTGAAGAAGAGCTTCCTTGGGACCCATATCTTTATGATTCCCTTTAGGCATCCTGCTGATTTCATCTGCTCATCTTTGTTCCATGTCATGAGCCTGCACTGTCCACTTGGACTGCAAGAGATCCATCTTCCCACATACTTCTTATGATTCTTTGGATACAGGAACTTCGTCCCCTCAGGTGCATGGATACTGGCCTTCACAAAGTCTCTAATATCTTCATCTGTCAAGTCTTTGGTCTTCCATCCTGGTTCAACATCGATCATAATCTTCATCCCTATGGCTTTTTTGGCTGTTTTCTTACATTGGGACATTGTTATCTTGATCGCACAGAATCCAAGCAATATCATTAGTGTCAAGGAACTTAAAAATGTCTGCCATCCATTGTGGAACCCAAGAGAAGAGTGATCCAAACCAGCTGTCATCATTAATATTGTCTACTTCTTCGATTATCTGGCCATGGAGCTTTGTCAGAATACCTATGGCCTCCGTCAAGGTTACATTCTCGTCATCATGAGAAGGTATGAATGTGCAACATGATTCTCCGATTTTCGCACAAACAGCTCCATCCATTGCTGTGATCATGTCCAAGACAAATCTTTTCTGGAGAGTCATCAGTCGTGTGGCTCTCATCTCTTCTCAGATTGCATTGTATCCCTTTATGGTTGTATTGATTGTCTGTAGCAATTCCCATCTTGTAATCTGCAGCCATTTGGTATTCGCTCCACCTGGACACTCGGCATGAAGATCAACGAAAACACTGAAGCTGTCTGGCTAAATAGTCTGTGCTCATAAGGAATAGCATCAAAAGCTTCTATAGATTTTGCTGAGAAATAGTTCTCTCTCTTCATTCTTCTTATCAGCTCCACAGATTTCTTCTTTCTCAGGTGAACATCTACCTTAAGAAAACTGTCAAGGTTTAAGTAACTTTTTGGAATAACTAATGCTGGAACATGAACATTCACTAATGAGCATCGACCTCCCCAATGCTTGGGTAGCTTCATATATTCTCTGAATCCACAAGCCCAATAGTGAACCCTGATTACTGCCGTTCCAAGTATAATTCCTGGTACATCAACCACAGTTCTGATTCTCTCCAACTTTTCTTGTGCCATTATTTCTGAAGCACAGCTTTGCACTCTCCAAAGGCACTATCTGCAATGGTTTCCCCATGTCTTCGATCCACGACAGTAGTTTAGCAAGCCTTGGCCATAGAGGTGTGCAGCCAATCTGTACTATGTCAATGGCTGGTTTATAACAACCAATGACCACCCAGGCTCTGCAGATCACCACTCCTTCTTCCCATCCATCTGGTAATAGTACTGATCCCCAGATCTGTATTGGCCTCTGTTCCTCCATCTACAAATTTCATTTGCAGATTTTCCTGGACTCTCCAGTGTTTTGTTTACTTCCCATCTGATTCCAGCTCCTTTTACTCCAGGCTTCTCGTGCCTGATCACATGATTCTTGGTGTGCTCTCTGTTTCTTTTCTTAGAGTCTTGCATGCCATCATCTTCATCTGTATCTGTCCATTCAGTTGCCCATTTGAGATAGGCATCACGGGCCATAAACGGGCCTCTTGTTCAGCAAAGTGCTATGTGGGAAAGACAATGTGCTGTCTGGATGTCTATTTCAATAGCTATGAAGATTTTAGACTTCCTCATACTATAAGGCAGGAGTGCACATACAAAGCATTCCTCATTTGAGGTTCTTCTTCCTACTTCCCTCATATGTTGATACCATATGTTGTTTCCCAAATGTGCTGTACTATCCAAGTAATCATTTAGCTCAAAGTCATCCTCCCTTGTATCTCTCTGAGGCCTTATTTTTATCTTGTGACCTTCTACCATCATTTCATGAAGTATATCAACATAGTTTCTTCTAACGGGACAAATCACAGGATCACTTGTCAGTAGACTAGGTGTATTTGCATGCATTAACTGAGTAGGTTCACTTTTCAACACCCATTGATTTTGTCTCCCTTGTAAAACCTGTCTCTGGTGTCCAAAAATATCCTCTAAGTCACTTTTTGCATTTGAATGACTGTCAGTAACATTTACCTCAGACCTAGGTGATTCTTCATCATTCTTTGGAACAGGGATAACTACATAGGGTCTTGTTTGCCTAGTAGTTGCCGTGTTTATTCCTTCCTTCTGCTTAGGAAGATTCTCATGAGTCTTTGCTCCATGTACATCTATGTAATAGGATGTGCACACCGTGAACTGTAGCAGTATTATTATGAACAGAATGCAAGCATAAATTACACAGAGGTATGAGAACGTGCAGCATCAATTTTTTACACACCGTGGACGTCTCTCTGGATCTGGCATAATGATATTGATACTAATGCTGCCCATTTTTATTGTCTAAGGAAGGGATAAATAAAATTTTAATATGGGAACATTATGTACTCTTTCTGGAAAATTCTGATCTCACTCGATAAACATCTTTGATCAGCTGACTGCTTACTGGACGATGAACACAAATTCCCAGTGGATCCCAGATATTGGCCTTTCACCAGATGACATGACATTTCCTTTCAACATGAGACAAGAGTTCTTTTTAGCCAGTAATCTCTTGAAGGAAATGATGAGCCCCAACAAGGGCAAAACATGTTTGGGGATGCTTGTGGTCTCGTGCAGAAGGGATGTGACCTAGCAGTTCGGGCTGGACTGCCAATTTTGGGGTGGGGCCAAGCCTGATTTGCATATGGTCTTCCCCTTCTGTAATGGCTTGGCAGGTGAAGAACCATGGTCTGGAGGGTTGCCCGAGCAATGCCAGTGGTTAAGATTCAGTCTAAACCTTCCAACCATCACCTCTTTGTTTTTGCTTTGTCACCCCGAGTGGGACGGGTATGCCCAGATGTGGGTCCCGTGCCTGCTGGGCCTAAAAACCCAAGCTACTCCTCACTGATGAGCCCCAACAAGGGCGAAACATGTTTGGGGATGCTTGTGGTCTCGTGCAGAAGGGATGTGACCTAGCAGTTCAGGCTGGACTGCCCCTTTTGGGGTGGGGCTAAGCCTGATTTGCATATGGTCTTTCCCCTTCTGTAATGGCTTGGCAGGCAAAGAACGATGGTCTGGAGGGTTGCCCCGAGCAATGCCAGTGGTTAAGATTCAGTCTAAACCTTCCAACCATCACCTCTTTGTTTCTGATCTCTTGAAGGAAAGCCTAACTCCGATCTCAGAGTTCTCTCTGAATAAGTATGTATTTGTGCTATAATGACTCTCAAAATCTCATTCAAGGCTGCATTATTTCTCGGGTCCTTTAGGAAAGTGCAGACATCTGAGTGTCTATTAACAAGCTGTGGGCATTCTTCAATCAGGTAGTAAAAAACTAGATGACCAGTCTGTGCATGATATCAGCTGATAGGGGCATTTTCACTTTCCCCATTGTATTCAGGAAGCTGCAGAACTTTCTCAATAATCACTGTGATCAATCTACTTATGATCAGACCATTCTTAGGAGTTTGCAGGAAAATGTGAACGCTAGTCGTTCTACCCACAATTGCAGTATATGTGCGCAAAACAAAAAGAAAATGTTGTCATTGGGTACCACCACGGGCAAATCCAAACAGGAACTCAGTGAGAAATGAATCAGGGCACTGTACCCTCTTTCAGTTGTTAAAAACAAAATCGAGATCTGGCATATTTTTCTTGTTATCAAGGCTTAAGCATGCCTCAGTCCAATGTCACAAACTCCTCTGGCTCAAGAATAAATATCTTCCCTTGACTCTTTCCCGAATTACTGAAAAGAGGGTTTGAAATAAGCCACAGTCCAATAAATACTTTGGGCCTCATTACACGGATGGCGTAAGGGATTACCGGCACTGGTAAGGGCACCAGTGCTGGTAATCCCTTACCGCCCTACTACGAGGTCCCTTTGCTGGTCCCTACCTTAACGGCTGGTTTTACCAGCCGTTAAGTACGGGACCCGCAAAGGGACCTTGGAGGCAATTACGGTACCGCAACTTGCAGTACCGTAATTGCCGCCTTCCCCATTCCCATTGAGCCCTATGGGGGCTCAAATGGGAATGGGGAAGGGCCAATGGTGAATGGGGAATTACGGCCCTGTCAACCTTGGAATGGGGCGGTAATTCCGCCATTCACTATGGCGAGATCGGTAAATTACCAGCGGCAACCCTGGCGCTAATAGCGCCATGGTTACCGCCTTCCGTGTAATGAGGCCCTTTGTCTTTACTCAATAGCTTCTGCGTCCTTCTTCCTCATCATAGATCTAGTCTGCACATGCTGAGGTTCTTCCCTGATGCTTGCTTCCGAAGTCTGCGGGGTTGAAGGGGTTGCTCCAGCATAGATCTTTATGTCTAACAGAAAAGTCCAAGCACATCTGCCCTGCACTTTGACTGCAGACAGCGTGACGTCCTCTACGATAAAAGGACCATTGAAGTGGGGCTCATCCCACTTCTTCCTCGTAAAGTTGCAGATTAGGACCGCATCTCAGGGGAACACTTTAGGAATACAAAGTTCTTGAAATCCACTTGTTGAAGCATCTCCTTCTGTGTTCTGTACTGCCCCACACCCTTTTCCCCGTAGCTGATCTGAAATGACAGATACTTGAAGTCATACAAGTAAGGTAGTCACATAACTCCATTCCTAACAGTTCTGACATTGGCTGGGCATCACTTCTAACTCTGGGTGGAGGTATTAGGGCTGTCCTCATTTGCCTCCCTGTAACTATTTCATGGGGGGTAAGATGGTGGTCCGAGCCTGGTTGGTTCCTCAATGCATATAATGACAGTGTAGGCAATGCAACCACCCTTTCTTCAAAGTAAGCTTCAACTTGGCTATTCTTTCTTTAAGCAAGCCATTGAGCCTCTCACAGATCCCATTTCCTTGTGGATGATAAGCCTAAGAAAACTTGTGCTTTATACCAAGCAACACCTGATCTGTTCAAAGATTTGATTCACAAAATGAGTACCATTATCTGATCTTAATACTTCACATATTTCCCATCTAGGAAATATTTCTCACACTAAGAATTTTGCTGCACAGGTGGAGTATGGTTGTGTACACTGACCAGCTTCCATCCATCGTGAACAGGGACAGACTACTACAATCATGTATCTATATCCATTATATACTTGTAGCATATCAACACAGCCGATATGCAAATGCTGAAAGGGGCCATTAGGTCAGGATAACACCTCTAACTGTGGGCAGTGTGTACCCAGAAGTGAATTTTTGACAAACAATGCAATTCACTACATAGAATGCAACGTCTTCTAACAAATTTTGTGCAAACCACTCCTCTGCAATAGTTGCAGCAAGGTATTCTCTAGTTGTATGCGCAGCGTAGTGTAGCTGTTCCAGCACCACCCTTAATAAGGCTACAGGCATTACTGGTTTACCAGTGCGGTCTTGTTGCCATTATGCTTCAGAGGGGTTTAAAGAACACCCTCTTTGCGTCCATAGATCCTTCTCATCTTGAGGTGCTTCTCCCTGGACCTCTATATATTGTATCTTTGAAAGGTTACTATAGGATTCAGACACACTCATCATTACCACAATTTTTTCATTTACATTAGGCGTATCAAATGACATGATAATTTCTGAACATGCAGCGCGTTTGGCTTCAGCATCTGCAGCTTGATTTCGATGTGAGATAAAGTCTGTCTTTTTAGCGTGAGCTGCGCATTTAATGACTGCAATGGTTAGTGGGAGTTGTAGTGCCTTAATAAGCCTGTCCAAAATAGCGGCATGCTGCACTGGAGTGCCATCCCCTCGGAGGTAGCCCCTCCTTTTCCAATGTGCTAATCCTGCATGTACCATCGACTTCACATAGGCGGAGTCACTGTACACCGTTACTTCCTGGTCTGCATGGTTCTTGAGCGTGACTATCAGTGCCACTAACTCTGCAGCCTGTGCCGAATAGTGAGATGGTAGTCGAGCACTTACCAATGTTTGAAACTCCCCATTGGTCATATGTTTTACCACAGCAGCACCAGTATATATCTATCCAACATTTTGAATGATCCCTGAAGAATCGTCAATAAAAAGAATTTCCCCCCTGCCAAAGCATTTTCATTAATCCTAGGGATTTCATCATAGAACTCTACATAGTTCAAACAGTCATGCGCATGCTCACCCTCTGCCAGTTGTTCAGTTACAAACATGGCAGGATTCACTAGTTTGCATCGAACTATTTTGATCGCCGGATTTTAAATGATTACCTCGTAGGCAGAAGCTCTTTGAGAAGTCAATGGGCCTCATTAGGACCCTGGCGGAGAGGGTATTACGCCAGCGTAGTGCATGGCGTACCTCTCCGCCATACTACGAGTTCCCGTAGCGCCATGGAGGTTTTCTCCGCCTGGTTTTACCAGCCGGAGAAAACCATGGCGCTACGGGACCTCGTTGTTAATTACGCCACCGTATTTTACGGTGGCGTAATTAACTCCTTCCCCACTCCCATTATACCCTATGGGGCAAGAATGGGAATGGGGAAGGGCAGAATGGGGATTGGGGATTTACCGCTCCGCCGAGGTCGGAATGGGGCGGTAAATCCGCCAACCCCCATGGCGCTATCGGCGGCTTTCCGCCATGCTTCGCGGTGCATTTAGCACCGCGAAGTCCGCCCGGGTCGTAATGAGGCCCAATGTCCCTTTCGGTTTCTCCAAGATGGAAAATAATGCATGCTCAACAAACAACATCATAGAGCATCCCATCACTATACTTGCAGCTTTTTCAATGGCGAATGAGGCGGCTGCCAAAGAGTAATCGCACAGAAAATGACCCCTCATTACTGGGTCCAAAATCCCACTGTAATATGCAAGGGGCTTGTACCCCAATGTGGTTCTCTGTGTGAGGACTGCTTGCATAACAGTACCTCCTGTATGCAAGAATAAAAAGAATTCCTCAGCATAATTAGGAATCCCTAAAACTGGAGCTGTACAAATTGCCTTTTTCAATTCATCAAACCCTTCTTCCATCTCCTCAGTCCAAACAATGTTCTCTTGTGTTGCCTGTGCTTTCTTTAGAGCTTGTAATAAAGGCCATATATATGAGCTGTAATCAAAGACCCATGCTCTGACATAGGGCCTCATTACACGGAAGGCGGTAATGGTTAACGGCCACCTTTAATGGTAACGGTGACCGTTAACCATTACCGCCTTACTACGAGGTCCCTTAGCGGGTTGGTGCTTTAACGCCTGTTTTTTGCAGGCGTTAAAAACCAACCCGCTAAGGGACCTCGGAGCTAATTACGGCACCGCAAAATTGCGGTGCCGTAATTAGCGCCTTTCCCATTCCCATAGAGCCCTATGGAGCAGAAATGGGAATGGGGAAGGGCAATGGCGGAAGGGGGATTTACCGCCCCACCAACCTTGGAATGGAGCGGTAAATCCCCTTTCCGCCAAGGCGGTGCCGGTATTTTACCGGCATGAGCCATGGCGCTAATAGCGCCATGGCTCACCGCCTTCCATGTAATGAGGCCCATAGTTACATAGTCCCAGAAATCTTTGCATGTGCTTTATCATGTGTGGCCTCGTAGTTTTCAAGATAGCCTCAGCTCTTTCAGGTGTTTTTTTCCTTCATGCAAAATTAACTGACCTATATTCAACACTTCTTGTTGACAATACTGTAACCTCTCCTTGTCAACTGTATATCCTTTATCAGCAAATGTTATCATCAACTGAATAGAATCATGTCTGCACTCTTCCTCTGAAGTGCTGAAAAATAAAATGTCATCTACGTATTGCAACGCAACACTTTCCAGATTAATATTGCTCAAATCCATCTGGAGAACTCTATTGAAAATCGATGGAACTCAGAGTACCCTATCGGTAATCTGGTGTGTTTTAACTTCGTCTGTCTGAATGTAAAGGACATCAGATCCTGCAAGTCTTTGTGTAAGGGGATTGAGAAAAACTCATTTTTCAAATCAATCACAATAAAATATTGTGCTTCAACAGGTATGTTACATAAGATTGTAGCAGGATTAGGAACTAGAGGAAACTCGGCCCCTACAATCTGGTTAATTGGCAAAGGTCTTGAATTAGCCTCCATGAACCCTCCTTAGATTTCTTGATAGGGTACACTGATGTATTACACAGTGACTCTGAAGTCACCAAGATGCCTTGATCCATCATAGCAGAAATTGTTTTAAAAATACCTTCATCTACCTCGCAAGACATAGGGTACTGTTGTGCTCGAGGTACAATTGCTCCTGGTTTCAATTTAATCTTTAGTTCTCCAACCCCATTCAATAGGCCTACGTCATAAGGGCCTGTAGTCCACAATGAGACTGGCACCTTTGCCATGTCTTCATCAAAATATTCGGGACACTTTTGTGCTATCATCATTTTTTGAGGAACCTCTTGTTTGCTATCTCGTACCCAATATGTAATGTCCATTTCAAACACTACTTCATCATCAGATGGGTGATCTCCAACCAGATCTTCATCAGTGACGTCAGTTAATTGTATCCCTCCCTGATGGCGATTACTGTACACCATCATCTTCCTTTATAATCATTTCCATCAAGCAAAGCCATTTCTCCTTGCACCCCAGCCAAATCATGCAAAAACAACTCACAGCCCCCGACCCCACCCCAGCAGAATCCTTTCAACTTTGCAGAAGTTGATGTAAGGCAGTAAAGAGGAAAAGAAGAGAAAAACACCCAGAAAAAAATAGAAAATAAAAGGTGTTTCTTCAGTAGCACTTTAAAAAAAGGCTCTTTCAGAGCCACCACTAAAGAGGAAATCCCCTACCCTGGTTGAAATGTGTTCCCCCACCCCTGCGCAAAGCACTAAATGTCTGCAGACACCGCTGTAGTTCGAGGATCACATGTGCCACATCCAGGGCTTTTGAGGATGGCAGGCATGGAAATGGGACTGTGGAGGCCAGGGGATTGGTCAATAAGGTTTCCTGGGTGTGGTGTGTAAGGAGAGACTGTGGCAGAAGGGCAGTTTGCAGAGAGGAGTGCAGATGGCTATGGTTATGGCTGTGTCATTCAGGAGGCAGAGTGTATGGATTTTGGAGGGCTCCTGGATACATTGGTTGGAAGTACATGCAGAACACTGTGGAGTGGCTGCACATCTTGGATTCCATCATGTGGATGTCCACTGATATGGAGTGCGTGGAATGAAGTGGCTGAATATGGTTGCTCTGTGTGCCACTTTGGTGACACTCGATCATCCAGACATTATTACTATTCATTGTGGAGGGAACAGTTTAGGACATGTTACCGGAATTTCTCTGCAGCTTTTTCCCAATATAGTAAGTGAACTAGTGGGATCCACGCATTAGGCTATAGTGTGTGTCCACGCTTCATTCCGCTCCAAGATGGACACCACACTCTCCATACATTGGACTTGAGACACTAGTAGCCTACAATAATGGTAGACAGTCTAGGGTACATCATACCTGTGTGGATGTTTCCCTATATGTAATTAAGACAACAATCTGTTGAAGACATTGTTCTTTATATAGGAAGTACCTTTTAGATCACTTAATTCTTGATATTCGTTCTTTGTATATAGTGGTTTGGCTTTATAGTCATGCATGTAAACATACTCATGATGTGTATCTTTTTTCATGTGACATTTCATCAACAGTCCAATTAGGCTTTGGAAGAAGAGGAATACCCTCGAAATGCATCAGCTTATTATATTGGATTATTGGACACATTCTGCTTGCATATTCCTCACCAATAAATTGCCTGCAGTGTTGCACAACATTTGGCTGAACTAATCATTCCTGAATTTGACTATTGAAACTACACATTACTAAATATTGAGGAACTTGTTGTTCAACAGAATCACTAACCGCCTTATAGGCGGTAGCTAATAGTGTTCAGGGGACGGGAGGATTCCAATCTTGGATCCTCTTTTCTTTCTTGAACATTGGTTGGAAGTACATGCAGAACACTGTGGAGTGGCTGAACATCTTGGATTCCATTATGTTGCTGTCCACTGGTATGGAGTGCATGAACTGAAGTGGCTGAATGTGGTTCCTCTTTGTGCCACTTTGGTGATGCTCGATCATCCAGACATTATTATTATTCATTGTGGCGGGAACAGTTTAGGACATGTTACCAGAATTTCTCAGCAGTTTGCGACGAAGGAGTGACTTGGGCAAGTCATGGACATGTTTCCAGACTCCAGAGTCATTTTTTCTCGCATTCCCCAGAGACATATGTTTTGCACCTTTTTGAAAGATGTTGGCATGCCCTCCTTCCACAATGAAAATATTACATTTCGTAGCGCAAACATTTTTCACAAAGATGGAGTCCATGTTACTGATGCTGGCAATCAGCTTTTTCTGCAAAATATCCCAAATATATAGAATTCCTTTTTGCAAGGATAGGAAGCATTTTTCTGGTAGGTGTTGGCCACTTCAACCCTTCCAAAATCAAAGAAACACCACAAAAGGCTCTTTTCAGAGCCACCACTTTCTCCTGGAAAATAGTGCGATGATTTTGATGGTGCCACCCGTTACTTTTCTGTAGATGTCCATGGATTACCACGCTGTCCGCAGACATCACAGGCTGCACAGGACCCTTCATCATTTCATAGGCAATTCTATTTTTAAACTGTGAAAGGTGGCTCTGAAAAGAGCCTTTTTTTGGTTTTTGTTGTTTTGGATTTTTTTTATACATGACACACAAGGCAAGGAAGGGAAGGGAGGGAAGGGAATGGGCACCAACCACAGGGATAAGAAAGGGCAGGTGGAGAGAGGAAGATGTTGGGTGGGCCTCACTTAGGTAGGTGGCAGGTTTTCCCATGTTCCCGGACCATAGCCTCGAAAGCAGTGAAAAATTGCTCCCCTCTGCAGAGTACTGTGTCGCAGTACATGCACAATACAGTGACCTTCGAAAGGTAAGGTTCTGTGCATATGGCCTGTGAGGCTGGTTCAGGGATCTGCTGTCCCACAGGAGTGCCCCTTTTCGTGGCAGAAGCAGATACGGATGATACTGCAGAGGAATTCAACCTGCTGCCTTGTTCAAATGGGACAACCCTCCAAATTGCTGCCTTGTAGTTTGACCTTGGGTGTCACCGCATGGCGGTGGTGCCATAGCTGTACAAGACTTGTTTGCAGCGACTTAGCACCATCTGGCACCAGTGCATTGAACCTTGCTTGCACAAGCTTTGGGCATGTCTCCCACGGTAGTAAAGAGCCTCCACACCCAAGACTCATGCTGGCTGCGGGCAATGGAGAATTACTCTACCTCATCAGTGCTCTCTTCTTGATCCTCGACCACGCCTGTTCCCCTCCCCAGGCCCTTGGGAAGGTGGCAATGGTGGTCAGGGTGAGGGTGTGGGTGTTGCTGAAGCAGAGGCAGTAGCAGCAGCCATGGTTACCATTAGCTCCAAAGGTAGTACAGCACAGCAGAATTGAGCAGAAACCAATTCTAACAAGGAGCAATCTGGAACACTGTTCTGGCGCTGCAGAAAAAGTAGCACAGCAGAGCAGATTTCGGCAGAAAAGAATTGCAGCATCAAGGAGCAATCTGGACCACTGCTCTGTTCTGGACAGCCAAAAACAGAATGAGGAACAGCTCTGGGGTGTGGCTTTTGATAGGGCCGCTGAGGAGCGGTTTGCATCTCAGAGCGGCTCTAAAAGGTTTGCTAAGCAACCATAACTCGCGCCACCACTGTGCACTACAAGGACTAACACCCATGACATCAAAGATGACATCACAAATGCCATTGATGACATCATTGATGACATCACATGTACATTTACTTTGCATGACAAGTCTGTACAAGAGATTCTTATTATAATGTTGCCACAAAACTGTCAGGGGTTATTGGGAGAAATATCATGAGCTATGTAGTTAATGAAGCAATGCATTGCTATAAACACCATTGTATTACGGAATGCTTTGCAGTATAGGAACATACTCATGTAGAAACATAGGCATTGTGTGCAGCATACACAATAGAGGTGCAACATTCATTGGCCCTCATTCCGAGTAGGGCGGTAAGGAATAGGTAATCCCTTAACAACCTACTATGAGGTCCCTTAGCGGGTCCCTTCCTTGATGCCTGGTCTGAACAGGTGTTATGGACAG
Source organism: Ambystoma mexicanum (assembly GCF_040938575.1). Lineage (NCBI taxonomy): Eukaryota > Metazoa > Chordata > Amphibia > Caudata > Ambystomatidae > Ambystoma > Ambystoma mexicanum. Next base: position 462,293,048 of record NC_090934.1, read on the forward strand.
GACCCGTTAAGGGACCTGGGTGCAAATAACGGGCTTGGCATACGCCAGGCCGTTATTTGCACCCTCTCCATTCCCATTGAGCACTATGGGGGCTCAAATGGGAATGGGGAATGGTTTGGTGAATGGGGACTTACTGGTCCCTCCAAGGTTGGAATGGACCGGTAAGTCCCCATCTCACCAAACCGGACACGGTACCGTTACTGGTGGTAGTCATGGCACAAATAGCACCATGACTACCACCAAACTCAGAACATAAAGACTGCACAACATATAGAAATATCAGCATGTACAAGTAAAGTAAAGTAAGCAAGAAAGCAGGAGTATGACTAGAAAGTGTTCATAACGTAACTGATTATCTACATGCACAGAAATGATTGCTGTGTTTTAAGCCTGCTTCTTCCCCTATGTATATGTGTCATATGTTATGAATGGACCCTTAGGAAACGAGTGTAAGAACACCACATACAAATATGAGCATCTACAGGTAAACTAAGCAACAAAGCAGCAGTACTACCAGAAAGTGTTCATAACCTAACTGACAGGGTAATTCATAGAATTTCGCAGAAAAGTGTCGCAAGCGGCTGGCGCAGAGTGTCCGCGTGCGATTGACTGCGCCAGGCACGTGCGCTAAAACCGATTTCCGCGCACAGCGTATTCATGGATTTCAGGCTCCCAAACCAGCCGTGGCGCAGAGTATCGCAGCGACCCAGCAGCAGCGCCAGTAACGCCCCCAAGAACGCCCTCGCGCAAGGAAAAGCCATCAAAATCGCAAAATCATCGCAAAGGGCTGCGCTAACCCTGGACCAGTTTACAGGGCTGCCAAACAAGGAACGCAAAGCGGGTAACGTGCATATCAGGGGTACGCGTGAAGTTATACACGCGATTAGCCAGGGTACGTGTATTACAGGGGTACGCGGGAAGTGTAACACGCGATTGGCCAGGGTACGTGTATTACAGGGGTAGGCGGGAAGTTATACACGCGATTAGCCAGGGTACGTGTATTACAGGGGTACACGGGAAGTTTAACACGCGATTGGCCAGGGTACGTGTATTACAGGGGTATGCGGGAAGTTTTACATGCGATTAGCCAGGGTACGTGTATTACAGGGGTACGCGGGAAGTTTAACACGCGATTGGCCAGGGTACGTGTATTACAGGGGTAGGCGGGAAGTTTTACACGCGATTAGCCAGGGCACGTGTATCACAGGGGTACGCGGGAATTATCACATGCGATTTGGCTGTGTACGTGTATTACAGGGGTACACGGGAAGTTTTACACGCGATTCGGCTGGGTACGTGTATTACAGGGATGCGATTTGGCCAGGTACGTGTATTACAGGGGTGCGCAGGAATTATCACACGCGATTTGGCTGGGTACGTGTATTACAGGGGTGCGTGGGAATCATCACACGCGATTTGGCTGGGTACGTGTATTACAGGGGTGCGTGGGAAGTCACACGCGATTAGGCTGGGTGGGTCCTCACAGGTGTTCCCTGTACACCCTCCACGGCCCCTGCAGGCAGCCTACAAAACAGGGGACTACCCTGCACACCTGCTCATGTCCCCCTGCACCCCCACCCCCCAGCAGTGCAGGGGCAGCCTCCACCAGGCCCCCACCCATGTCTCCCACCACCCCCACCCCCCCGCCACCAGGGGCAGCCTCCACCAGGCCCCCACCCATGCCTCCCACCACCCCCAACCCCCAGCAGGGCAGGGGCAGCCTCCACCAGGCCCCCACCCATGCCTCCCACCACCCCCAACCCCCAGCAGTGCAGGGGCAGCCTCCACCAGGCCCCCACCCATGCCTCCCACCACCCCCAACCCCCAGCAGTGCAGGGGCAGCCTCCACCAGGCCCCCACCCATGTCTCCCACCACCCCCACCCTCCCGCCACCAGGGGCAGCCTCCACCAGGCCCCCACCCATGTCTCCCACCACCCCCACCCCCCCGCCACCAGGGGCAGCCTCCACCAGGCCCCCACCCATGCCTCCCACCACTCCCAACCCCCAGCAGTGCAGGGGCAGCCTCCACCAGGCCCCCACCCATGCCTCCCACCACCCCCAACCCCCAGCAGTGCAGGGGCAGCCTCCACCAGGCCCCCACCCATGCCCCCCACCACCCCCACCCCCCCGCCACCAGGGGCAGCCTCCACCAGGCCCCCACTCATGTCTCCCACCACCCCCACCCTCCCGCCACCAGGGGCAGCCTCCACCAGGCCCCCACCCATGCCTCCCACCACCCCCAACCCCCAGCAGTGCAGGGGCAGCCTCCACCAGGCCCCCACCCATGCCTCCCACCACCCCAACCCCCAGCAGTGCAGGGGCAGCCTCCACCAGGACCCCACCCATGCCTCCCACCACCCCCAACCCCCAGCAGTGCAGGGGCAGCCTCCACCAGGCCCCCACCCATGTCTCCCACCACCCCCACCCTCCCGCCACCAGGGGCAGCCTCCACCAGGCCCCCACCCATGTCTCCCACCACCCCCACCCCCCCGCCACCAGGGGCAGCCTCCACCAGGCCCCCACCCATGCCTCCCACCACCCCCAACCCCCAGCAGTGCAGGGGCAGCCTCCACCAGGCCCCCACCCATGCCTCCCACCACCCCCAACCCCCAGCAGTGCAGGGGCAGCCTCCACCAGGCCCCCACCCATGTCTCCCACCACCCCCACCCCCCCGCCACCAGGGGCACCCTCCACCAGGCCCCCACCCATGTCTCCCACCACCCCCACCCCCCCCCCGCCACCAGGGGCAGCCTCCACCAGGCCCCCACCCATGCCCCCCACCACCCCCACCCCCCCGCCACCAGGGGCAGCCTCCACCAGGCCCCCACTCATGTCTCCCACCACCCCCACCCTCCCGCCACCAGGGGCAGCCTCCACCAGGCCCCCACCCATGCCTCCCACCACCCCCAACCCCCAGCAGTGCAGGGGCAGCCTCCACCAGGCCCCCACCCATGCCCCCCACCACCCCCACCCCCCCGCCACCAGGGGCAGCCTCCACCAGGCCCCCACTCATGTCTCCCACCACCCCCACCCTCCCGCCACCAGGGGCAGCCTCCACCAGGCCCCCACCCATGCCTCCCACCACCCCCAACCCCCAGCAGTGCAGGGGCAGCCTCCACCAGGCCCCCACCCATGCCTCCCACCACCCCCAACCCCCAGCAGTGCAGGGGCAGCCTCCACCAGGCCCCCACCCATGCCTCCCACCACACCCAACCCCCAGCAGTGCAGAGGCAGCCTCCACCAGGCCCCCACCCATGTCTCCCACCACCCCCACCCTCCCGCCACCAGGGGCAGCCTCCACCAGGCCCCCACCCATGTCTCCCACCACCCCCACCCCCCCGCCACCAGGGGCAGCCTCCACCAGGCCCCCACCCATGCCTCCCACCACCCCCAACCCCCAGCAGTGCAGGGGCAGCCTCCACCAGGCCCCCACCCATGCCTCCCACCACCCCCAACCCCCAGCAGTGCAGGGGCAGCCTCCACCAGGCCCCCACCCATGCCTCCCACCACCCCCAACCCCCAGCAGTGCAGGGGCAGCCTCCACCAGGCCCCCACCCATGTCTCCCACCACCCCCACCCCCCCGCCACCAGGGGCAGCCTCCACCAGGCCCCCACCCATGCCTCCCACCACCCCCAACCCCCAGCAGTGCAGGGGCAGCCTCCACCAGGCCCCCACCCATGTCTCCCACCACCCCCACCCCCCCGCCACCAGGGGCACCCTCCACCAGGCCCCCACCCATGTCTCCCACCACCCCCACCCCCCCCGCCACCAGGGGCAGCCTCCACCAGGCCCCCACCCATGCCCCCCACCACCCCCACCCCCCCGCCACCAGGGGCAGCCTCCACCAGGCCCCCACTCATGTCTCCCACCACCCCCACCCTCCCGCCACCAGGGCAGCCTCCACCAGGCCCCCACCCATGCCTCCCACCACCCCCACCCCCCCGCCACCAGGGGCAGCCTCCACCAGGCCCCCACCCATGCCTCCCACCACCCCCACCCCCCCCGCCACCAGGGGCAGCCTCCACCAGGCCCCCACCCATGCCTCCCACCACCCCCACCCCCCCGCCACCAGGGGCACCCTCCACCAGGCCCCCACCCATGTCTCCCACCACCCCCACCCCCCCCGCCACCAGGGGCAGCCTCCACCAGGCCCCCACCCATGCCTCCCACCACCCCCACCCCCCGCCACCAGGGGCACCCTCCACCAGGCCCCCACCCATGTCTCCCACCACCCCCACCCCCCCGCCACCAGGGGCAGCCTCCACCAGGCCCCCACCCATGCCTCCCACCACCCCCACCCCCCGCCACCAGGGGCACCCTCCACCAGGCCCCCACCCATGTCTCCCACCACCCCCACCCCCCCCGCCACCAGGGGCAGCCTCCACCAGGCCCCCACCCATGCCCCCCACCACCCCCACCCCCCCGCCACCAGGGGCAGCCTCCACCAGGCCCCCACCCATGCCTCCCACCACCCCCACCCCCCCCGCCACCAGGGGCAGCCTCCACCAGGCCCCCACCCATGTCTCCCACCACACCCACCCCCCCCGCCACCAGGGGCAGCCTCCACCAGGCCCCCACCCATGCCCCCCACCACCCCCACCCCCCCGCCACCAGGGGCAGCCTCCACCAGGCCCCCACCCATGCCTCCCACCGCCCCCACCCCCCCCCGCCACCAGGGGCAGCCTCCACCAGGCCCCCACCCATGCCCCCCACCACCCCCACCCCCGCCACCAGGGGCAGCCTCCACCAGGCCCCCACCCATGTCTCCCAACACCCCCACCCACCAGCACTGTGGGGCACGTGGCCAGCAGGCAGTCAGGCAGCAGCAGATGGCAGGTGGGAGCGTGCTCAGGGCTCTGGGGGGCAGTAATTTGGCCTCCTGGCCAGGAGCGTGGTCTCTCGTGTGTGAACGCGTGGACAGCCTGATAGGGAGTGAAATCCCACACGTCAGTGTGTGAATCGAGGAAAGGCCCTTAGCGGGTAAACCCGTCAACAGCATATGCGCGCCTATAGTCACCTGCACGTGCAGGAAATTGTTGCGTGACACGTCCCAGTGTCAAAGCGTGTGATTGGTGAAAATGGATCTACACGCAGAAGTGACAAAGCGTGTGATTGGTGAAAATGGATCTACACGCAGAAGTGACAAAGCGTGTGATTGGTGAAAATGGATCTACACGCAGAAGTGACAAAGCGTGTGATTGGTGAAAATGGATCTACACGCAGGAGTGACAAAGCGTGTGATTGGTGAACTTACACGCCGCGTAAGTGACGCTGTACGTGTGGGCCTGTATATAAGGTACATGTAGAACACCATTTCCTTGTACGTGCTTTTCGTGGAGAGCGAGTGGGTGAATTCTGTACTTCTTGTCGTTTCACACGCGATTTACTTCACGGCGTTTCCAGTTCGTACTCCCTGTTACCTCTGACAGCTTTTTCTCTATTTTTCCTCTTGTACTGGTTTACCTGGGCCTGTTCCCTCAAACAGTGTCCCCTTCTACTGTTGTCCTGTCTTCTCAGACAGCGTACACATCTTCTTTTGGCGGGGGTTTAGCCAGCCAAACGCGCTCATTTTTCACGCTCTTTTACCTGGCAGACGGTGAGTCACGCACGTATCCAACTTCTGTGCTTGCCCCGTGTGTAGCCTACCCCTTCAGAGGTCATTCTAGGCTGCGTGTGACACGCATACGTTCATTCTTGTGTTACACTGGGTGCCACAGCGTAGTGCAGGTTTTTCTTTCTGCACACGTGGTCTAGGAGGGGTTGCGTGCACGTCATCTCCCTTTTTTGGGCCTCCTGTGCGTTGCGTGACCCGTCATCTTTCCCCAGGGGTTACAATCAGCCGTGCTAGAGCACTAGGGTACAATTACCATCTGGTACCCAACCCCTTTGACCCCCAATTGCCCAGGACAATTGTCTACAGCCACTCCCATACGCACATTAATATCAGTGCCATGGCTGGGAGGCGAGGATTCCGTAAGGGTGGCAAAGGTGGAAGAGCCACAAGTGGTGGCCGTGGTGGATCCGGTAGGGGACGTGGTCGTAACTTGCAGGGTGAGCCTGTCCCCCCATGTGTGGAGGACCAGTCAAGGGCACCCATCATCCCCCCCTCCCCCCACTCCCCCCCTCCCGTTGAGGCTGAAGTGGCTGACACCATCCATGCTCAGCCCTTGTTGGACCAGCCCATTGTGGCACCAGACCTGGCTGACTCCATGGCTGACTTCCAGGTCAGCAGGGCTACGACACGTGCGCTGGTGCACGTTGATGCTATCATGCCACGTGGATCTGGGGCAGCAAGGTCATCTGCTGCCCCAAGTAGGCAGGGCGGAGAGGCTGCAGGGGCAGCTGCAGCTCCATCCACCCCAGCTCTCACACACCCAGCCAGGACAGTGTCCGTCCTAGTCCATTCTGCTGACATTCCCCATGACACCATTACACTTGAGCCAATGCCTGCACCAACTCCCATGCTGAGTGTGCAATCCCACACACCTGATACAGAGCCCACCAGGGCTCCTGTCCCTAGTGTCCAGAGCGGCGCAGGACACTCAGGATCACCACCACCTTCCAAGCGGAAGAGGAAGAGTGCTCGTCCGGCACAGGCTGATGCCCCCGACACGGCTACACAGTCCGGTCCGTCGAGGAAGCCCAGCTTCACGGATGTGGAACTGAATGCACTTGTCGAGTATGTGTCCGGACATGATAACGAGATGGTCATTGTTGCAGGATCCAAGACCACACCTGCACAACGCCAGGCACACTGGCAGACCATTGCAGACATTGTAAGTGCCCTTGGAATCGTGAGGCGCACAGCCAATGATTGCTACAAGCGCTGGAATGACCTAAAGCGCAGGGCAAAGAAGAAGCTGGCCTCAAGTCATGCCGCAACTCTAGTGACTTGAGGTGGGTCTCCAGTAGAAGACATGGAACTCACTCCACATGAGTCAGTCGCTGGGACCTACGTCACGGAGGAACAGATCCAAGGCGTGGGAGATCTGCCTGATTACGAGGCATTGTCCGGTGAGTGCACATGCATGTGTGTGTCATCCATGTGCATGGTGTGTGTGTGAGGGCATCTGTTTGTGTGCCAGGTGAGAGTGTGTGCGCCTGAGTCGAATGGGTCAGCCATGTGCTTCATGCAAGACATCCTGGGCAGCTGCATTTCGCCATTGCAGTATCCCTTCTGCCAACAGTAGACATCTAGCCCAACAGCACCCAAGTTGGCCTTGAAGTGTCACCTTGCCACTACATTGTTGATTATTTTCCTATGTTCAATCAGACAGATTGTATGCATTCCACCACTTATACTAGGCATTCCTCAGTCCTCTAGTCACATGTATGGCATGGCCATGGTAAAGTGGAGTTACTTTGTTACCTGGATATCATATGTTCACACATGTCCCTGTGCAATTGGACCATATTGGACTGGCAGCTCCAGGTGATAAAGCAGACCTGTCAGAATTAGAAAAGCTATTGCATGTGGGAACTGGACAGAATGAATAAGTGCTGCCCTCCTCTCCATCTACACTCAATAGCAATGGCACATGCCATCTGTGTGATGGCATGTGTGTGTCACCTGGCAATCACAGGGCAATGTGTGATGCCACTGCCAGGCAGCATGCATGAAATGTGTTCATCTTCCATCTTTGTGTAATGAGTGTGTGCCATTTGCCTGCCCTTCATACGCAGTGAGGGTGCATGCATGGGAGGGTCTTAGTCATGTGGGACATGTGTCAATCAAGTACTGGTTCTCTTGTTTCACAGCCCTCATTGTGTGCCATGGTGCTAATGCGGGTTTCCATTTCTTTGTCATTATGTCATTGCAGGGGAAGACGCACCTGATACTGCTGGGGTTGTGGAGATGGTGCAGAGCCAGGAGGGGTCCGAGGGCCGACCAACCACCAGTGAGGGACGTGGTGTGCTGGTGGGTGAAAACCCACAAGTGCTGCAGGTCGGGCTCTCAAGGGGTGTCTCTGGCTGCACCTCCCCCGAGCTGTACTCAGCTGTTGACTCGGATGATGAGACCTACGTGCCGTCGCAGGTGAGTGTTCCAGGGAGGGAATCTGTTCTGTCCCACCCACCTGCACCAGGGTCAGAACCCTCAATGGGGATGTCAGTGTTGGCAGCTAGGCCTTTGGTGGTTACGGATGCAGGGTCACACTCCGCGACATCTGATCCTGTTCCTGGGCCAGCAGATCAGAGGGGGACTGCAGTCCTGCAGCCTCAGGCAGTGCCGGCACAGCAAGGCGCAGTCCGCCTTGCCCCAGACAGGTGTGGTGCCCGCCGACGTGGTGGCCGTACGCCACCTGGCAATACCGTATGGGAGCAATCCATTTACGGTATGGCTACCCAGCAGGCAGCATCATCCGAGATGATGGCTCAGGCCATGGATAGGGTGGCCACTTCCATTGTCCCCCCTGAAAGGCTGATGGAGCGACTAGAGCAGGCAACCGACTCCATCTGCCAGTCACACAGGGAGGACATGTTGGCGTCCAACAGGGACAGGCGGGCGGCACTGGCGACTCTGCAGGAGGCCATCTCCATAGAGTCCCAGGGCCACAGGGAAGCCCTGAGGCAGGAGCTACATCAACTCAGGACGACTCTTGTTGAGCTAGAGGCTTCAACACACCAAAGGACAGAACAGCAGCTGGAGCGTCTCACCCGTACGCTCTCAGCTGAGATGCAAGCAACGAGGGCGGAGGTCCGGGCATCCCGTGAGTTGTTGCATGGGGACCTCCGCACCCTCATCCTCCAGAACGAGACCTACCACACCCGCATGCTTGCAGCCATGGAGGAACAGAGTAGGGCCTTGCGTGGGCTGCCTCCCATAGTGCAACCACCTCCGGATGCAGCTGCACAGGGTGATAATAGCGACAGCAGTGATACTCCCACAATAGGGTAGCCGTGTGGGCCATGAGCCCATGGAGGTGTTTTTTTTTCCCAGGATCCACACAGGTGGTTTCTGGTGTGCACCCTGACCTCGGACCTCCTGGGTGGCCTCCCCAACCCCCCTGGGCCCTTTAATGGCCATTTTTGATTTTCTTTTTATTTTTATATTTTTTACATTTTTATTTTTAATTTTATATTTTACCCAATTTTTTGGGGACACATTGTTGGCTTCCGTGGTTCCTGTGGGCATACGCTGCATTGTGGCTGGGCACATGCAGGCTTGTCATGTATTAGGTTCAGATGCCTGGGTTTGAGTCACACACAGCCCTCCAGCTTCCCGTTTCCATGGGCTTGCAAAGGGTGTGCCCAAGTGACATTGAAGTACATGGTGACATTGGACTCCCACTACATGTGTGGGTAGTCTAGTCAATACTGTGTATACATTCCTAGTGCATATTGCTGTTGTGTTGTACACTGCATGTTGCATTGATGTGTAACTCATCATCTGTGTCTGCCTCCCAATTTGCAGGTCCCTTCCTCATGTCTACACAAGGCCCTCTAGTCTGGAGATGGGGTCCTTGTTGGCAGCAGTGCACCTACAACTCTACATGGCACCAACACTGTTCAGTTGGAAGTGGTGGGAGTGCAGGCATATCCAGGTGGTGAGACAACTGATTTATTACATTACTGAAGTCATGTTTATGGTAGTACGTGCTCAAGTATGTTGTTTGTCCTGCATTACAGTGAGCATTTCAGGTGTAGGAAGTTTCAATTGGGGACACTGTACATCGCAACACTTGTCACGTTGTGGGGATTACTTTGTTTACCTGCACATAGCATGACATGGCACGGTGTGTTGTGTGGCAGTGCTGGGGATGGGTTGGGTGACATGGCACTGTCCTCTTGTTGCATTTAGCAAGTGGGTATTAATTTTGGCAGCTTGAATGTGTTCCTTCACAAAACTGCATTGGTGTTGTGTGTGGGTAGGGATGCACACATTGTAACACTTCCAGGTGAACAATCTCAGGCTGATATGCTTTTCACGGTTGAATCTCCAGACATTCAGGATCAGTGTCAGGTTGAGTCATCATTGATTGTCAGATGGAATGTGCCAGGCCAGTGTGCACTCCACAGGGGAGTGAATACTATGTGAAGTAATTAGCCACTAGCTGTGTACGGGCTGCCTCCCCTCGTGCCCTTTCCCCTCCCATGCGCAGCGGCTGTGCATGTGGTTGGGGATGTGGGGCCACCACCATGTCCACGGGCAGGCCCCGGCGTGTTGCAACGTTGTGCAGGACACATGCTGCCACTATGATCCTGCACACTACTGGGGGAGCGTATAACAGCTGCCCGCCAGAACGGTCAAGGGAGCGAAAGCGTGACTTTAGCACTCCGAATGTGCGCTCCACTATGCCCCGGGTTGTAATGTGGGCTGTGTTATATCTTACCTCGGATGGTGTGGTGGGGTTCCGAATTGGCGTCATCATGTGGGGGCTGAGAGGGTAGGCACTGTCCCCTGTGGAGGTGGTGATTGGTATCATTGGTGGGGTTGTGACCTTGCTCAGTATCCAACATGCATGCATGTGCAGTGGCATACATACTCACCGAGAAGCCATGTATCGCCATGCCGCCCAGCATCTATGTCCCGGCATAGGGTGGACATTCGGTAAATGAAGCTGTCGTGGGTGGACCCGGGATAGTTGGCATATACTGAGGTGATGATTCCCTTGGCATTACATACTACCTGCACGTTGATGGAATGCCAGTGCTTGCGGTTCCTATAGATGTGCTCTGATGCCCTGGGGGGACGTAGAGCCACATGGGTGCAGTCGATGGCACCTAGCACTTTGGGGAATCGTGCCACTCCGTAAAAATCCAGGGCGGCAGCATGCCTTTCAGCAGGTGTTCTGGGCAGGTATATGTGCCTGCGGACTGATGGGCGTGCAGTGATGATGTCCAAGACCTGGTGTAGGCAGCGTGACTGGGTGGCCTGTGACACCCCACCCACTATGGCACTTGTCCGCTGAAATGATCCAGTGGCTAAGAAGTGCAGTACATTGAGGACCTTCTCCAGGGGGCTGAGTGCTTGAGAGCACAGGGTGGGTGATGTGAGGTCATCCTCCCACTCACTCACCAGGTCCAGTATTATGTGTGGTGGAAACCTGTACCTTCCATACACCTGGTCATCAGGCATCCCGAAAAGGCTGGTTCTGGGTGTGAATATTCTGGCCCTGACTCTCCTCCTCCTCCTCCTTTGGTAGCCCACTGCCACTGCTGCTAGGAACGGTATGTTCATCCTGGCATCTGGCTTGTTATTTGAAAAGTGCGCAAATTAATGCTTTGCGCGTGTTCTAGGCGAGCGTGTGACCCGCGCACCCCTGGAATCTAGTTCCCACTCCAATAGCGTGTGGAAATTCCCACGCAGCAGCCATACAGGTGCGCTGACGTACTTGCGTGTGTAAGTGCCCGCGCACCCCTGAAATACACGTACATAGGCCAATCGCGTGTACGCGCACTTTTGTCCAATTACACGCAATTAAATACACGTACATAGGCCAATCACGCGATGACACTCTGACGTGCAGTATTTCCACGTGTGTTCCGTCATCACGTGCTGAGCTGAGGGACTCTGGTCCAATAGAATCGCGTATGCGTGCTGACGCGCTTACGCGCTAAGGGCCTTTCCTCGGATTTCACGCTGACGTGCAGGATTTTCACGTGCCAAATCACTCCGTATCAAGCTGGCCACCCGAAAACACACGGAACACCACGCTCCTGCCCAGAAGGCCGAGTTACTGCCCCCCAGTGCCCCGAGCAGCCTCCCACGTGCTATCTGCTGCTGCCTGCCTGCCTGCCTGCCTGCTGCCACCGTGCCCTGCCATTTGGTGCCTGCACATCAGCCATCTGCAGGGGTCCAGTTGCTGTGTCCACCCCTGCTGGAACTGAAGACTCCCAACTGGGATTACATCGCTCCACAGCCCAGCCCCAGGACCCAGTTGCCCACCCACACCTGCCTCTGGGGTTGCCATGTCGGGCACTTCCACATCTGGCACCAGTGGCAACCCCAGGCCAGAGGGGCAGAGGGGCACCAGCTTCACTGCCACCGAAGTTGGTGTCCTGGTGGAGCATGTCCTGGGGCAGTATGATGCCCTCTTTGGATCGTCCCGCGCCAGCAAGGAAGGACGGGAGAGGATCTGGGCCGACTGTGTGGTTGCCATCAACGCGGAGGGGGTGGCAACCCGCAACGTCCAGAAGATCAAAAAGCGCTGGGAGGACTTGAGGTCCAGGACCCTTGTGAAGGCCCGGCGCCTCGTGGAGGGGGGCCGGGGCCGCATGAGTTCCATCCAGAAGAGGGCCCTGGAACGCGTACGCCCAGCGCTCCACGCCCAGGTCCTTGAGAGGGAGGCCCGTCTGGAGTTGAGCGGTATGTGTCCAAGCATTACTGTGTGAGACAGGGCATGTTGCGGTGTGCTGGTTCTATGATACTTGCCTGTATGTGTGCCATGGGCCATGTATGCATGTATGTGTGCAGGGACATCATGGTAATGCATGTGCGACCAGTGATGTGTGACCCACATGGTTGTTGCATGTGTTGAAATGCGGCATGGGGAGCCCTATGCAGATTTTGGACATGAGAGCATGCCAGTCTCTGTACCTGGACATGGATGGGGGTGAAGGATGGGTGCTGATGCCAGGTACATATATGGTAGCCATGTCTGTGTGCCTGACCTGCGTGTCTATGACTTGTGCATGCCATGGATGCATGACACATGTGTGTGACAATGCACAGATTCAGTGACGCACCCAACTTACCCTTGTTTCGCCTGTGTTCGGTGTGTTTGGGGCCAGATGGATGTGACTGAGGTGAAGTGTGTGCATGTGATATGCATGAGCCATGATGCATGTGAGTTACATATCATTGAATGTTTCTAGAGTCCATTGGACATGCATGGAAATGTCCATGGCATGCACCATGCCTGTTACTGTGTGTGTTTTGCCTGGACTGACCCATGTGTTGTGGAGGGACATGATGGAAGTGTACTTTGACAGTGGTGCTCATCTGCTATTGCTTCCTGTCTAGGGGACCATTGTACAGTAGCCTGATGCTTGTGTCCTTTGTCTCCCTCTACGCAGCGGCTAGTGAAGAAGAGGGCGGAGACGGCGCTGTGGAGCAAGGCGGCGGGGATGCCCCCACGGCTGCAGCGGAAGGGGTGGGTGAGCCCCCACAGGGGCCTGCTACGGCGGGAGACGGTGAGGAGCCATCCAGGTTGGTGGTTTGCACAGAGGAGGAGGAGGCCGACACTGGTGCACACATGGGGCCTGGTGGGAGCATCCCTGCTGGTGCAAGTGGTGCAGTCCAGGGCCAGGGGCAGGAGGCAGCACAGGTCACCGTGGAGGGGCCTGTGCATGTCACTGTCCCTGACCCTGTGAGTGCACCACCATGCACCAGCAGGGATGCCCCGTCCCAGGCCCGTCCGCAGGTAGAGGGGATGTCCATGTCACCTGACTCCCCTCCACCTGCGGACGTGGTAACCCCTGGCCGCGTGGAGAAGGTCCTGATTGGGGTCGCGATGCGCACGGCTGTGATTCGTGATGACGTGCGTGCTTCCCGGGAGGAGCACGCACGTCATCACGAAGTGCACCGTGCCGACGTGGCCCAATTGGGATCGGCCATGTTCGGGGGTTTCCTGCATGTGTTGGCCAATCTGACGGCCCTCTCCTCCTCTGTGCAGGCTATCCACCGGTCGTTCTCCTTGCCGTCTTCCGGCCCAGATGCCACCAGGGCCCCCTGTGGACCTGCCCCGACCAATGCAGCCAGCTCGGTGGGGATCCCATCCCTGCCACAGTTGGGAGTCGGAGGTCCAGCAGGGGTGGACAACACAGCAAGTGGACCCCAGCAGATGGAAGATGTGACGGCATCATCGGGCAGGGCACGTGCACGACGGCGTCGGTGGTTTCCATCAGCCTGGATGCCGTCGTGCTGGCAGAGGCAGTGGCGTCGGAGGCAGCAGCGGGCTCGACGTGGGAGGCATCATGGCTCGGGGCCATCAAGATCCGAGGGGCAGGCATCGGCCGGAGGGCAGGGCAACCCTGGGATGGTGGTGTGTTCCGTGTGGGAGGAGTTTGGCCAGCGGATAGGTGCGGAGCGGCAGCGGGCGGAAGAGGAGCGGCTCGCCATGGTCAGGGCGGAGTTCTCCATGCGTCGGGCATTGAGGCGGGCTGAGTGCCTCGACGAAGCTTGCAGGGAGTTTGAGGTGGACATGGGGTTGTCCCTGCGAGACCTCGGGGCCAGGACAGAGTCCCGCCTCCAGGACATCGACATGGAGTTCGATGATGCCCTGGCCAGCAACATCACCAAGTGAGCCGCAGGACTTGCCCGCTGCCTTTGTATATAGTTATTTAGTTAGTTAGTGCTAGGTTTCCTTTATTTATTTTTATTATTTTGGACCGCTCGGACAATGGCCACTTTTTTGTACATATATTTTTCATTAGTTAGTGGTAGGTTTCATTTTTGGTGTTGGGCTCATGGACCCTGGAACATTCCTGTATATAGTTTGTTTTTTTGGGAGATACATTTTTTTAATTTCTTATTGTTTTCACCATGACGTAATGGTTTTTCATTAATTTCCTATTACATGATATTGCTTTGGACAAATTCATTTTAATTTTTTTTTCCTTTGTTTTTTTGTTTATCACTTTTGTTCTCGGACATGGACCATTTATTTACTTAGCCACATCGTTGTATGTTTGAAAATTTCACTTATTTTTGGTATTTAATACATTTTTTATATTTTCTTACACTTGTGTTATTTTCTCATTGGTTTGTTACATGTCATGATATGGGTTTTGACATTCACTTGCACCCATTGTGTATGTGTGTGTGACGGACATGTGTTCTTTTGCATACTTGGCATTGGGGTTGTGTCATGTGATTGCATTTACTATGTGGGTGGATGCAATCCTTGCCTGGGTGTTTGTGCTGGGTATGCTGGCCATTACTGCCATGATTGTGTATCGTCAGGACCTGGGGCCAGGGGGACATGTGTGGGGGCCTGCTGGCAGGTTCCCCACAGTGCTGGGGGGTGGGGGTGGTGGGAGACATGAGTGGGGGCCTGGTGGAGGGTGCCCCTGGATGGTGGGGGGTGGGGGTGGTGGGAGACATGGTTGGGGGCCTGGTGGAGGGTGCCCCTGGTGACTGGGGGGGGTGGGGGTGGTGGGAGACATGAGTGTGGGCCTGGTGGAGGCTGCCCCTGCACTGCTGGGGGGTGGGGGTGGTGGGAGACATGAATGGGGGCCTGGTGGAGGGTGCCCCTGGATGGTGGGGGGTGGGGGTGGTGGGAGACATGAGTGGGGGCCTGGTGGAGGGTGCCCCTGGATGGTGGGGGGGTGGGGGTGGTGGGAGGCATGGGTGGGGGCCTGGTGGAGCCTGCCCCTGCACTGCTGGGGGGTGGGGGTGGTGGGAGACATGAGTGGGGGCCTGGTGGAGGGTGCCCCTGGTGGCGGGGGGGTGGGGGTGGTGGGAGGCATGGGTGGGGGCCTGGTGGAGGGTGCCCCTGGTGACTGGGGGGGTGGGGGTGGTGGGTGACATGAGTGGGGGCCTGGTGGAGGGTGCCCCTGGTGACTGGGGGGGTGGGGGTGGTGGGTGACATGAGTGGGGGCCTGGTGGAGGGTGCCCCTGGTGACTGGGGGGGTGGGGGTGGTGGGAGACATGAGTGTGGGCCTGGTGGAGGCTGCCCCTGCACTGCTGGGGGGTGGGGGTGGTGGGAGACATGAGTGGGGGCCTGGTGGAGGGTGCCCCTGGATGGTGGGGGGTGGGGGTGGTGGGAGACATGAGTGGGGGCCTGGTGGAGGGTGCCCCTGGATGGTGGGGGGTGGGGGTGGTGGGAGGCATGGGTGGGGGCCTGGTGGAGCCTGCCCCTGCACTGCTGGGGGGTGGGGGTGGTGGGAGACATGAGTGGGGGCCTGGTGGAGGGTGCCCCTGGTGGCGGGGGGGTGGGGGTGGTGGGAGGCATGGGTGGGGGCCTGGTGGAGGGTGCCCCTGGTGACTGGGGGGGTGGGGGTGGTGGGTGACATGAGTGGGGGCCTGGTGGAGGGTGCCCCTGGTGACTGGGGGGGTGGGGGTGGTGGGTGACATGAGTGGGGGCCTGGTGGAGGGTGCCCCTGGTGACTGGGGGGGTGGGGGTGGTGGGAGACATGAGTGTGGGCTTGGTGGAGGCTGCCCCTGCACTGCTGGGGGGTGGGGGTGGTGGGAGACATGAGTGGGGGCCTGGTGGAGGGTGCCCCTGGATGGTGGGGGGTGGGGGTGGTGGGAGACATGAGTGGGGGCCTGGTGGAGGGTGCCCCTGGATGGTGGGGGGGTGGGGGTGGTGGGAGGCATGGGTGGGGGCCTGGTGGAGCCTGCCCCTGCACTGCTGGGGGTGGGGGTGGTGGGAGACATGAGTGGGGGCCTGGTGGAGGGTGCCCCTGGTGGCGGGGGGGTGGGGGTGGTGGGAGGCATGGGTGGGGGCCTGGTGGAGGGTTCCCCTGGTGACTGGGGGGGTGGGGGTGGTGGGTGACATGAGTGGGGGCCTGGTGGAGGGTGCCCCTGGTGACTGGGGGGGTGGGGGTGGTGGGTGACATGAGTGGGGGCCTGGTGGAGGGTGCCCCTGGTGACTGGGGGGGTGGGGGTGGTGGGAGACATGAGTGTGGGCCTGATGGAGGCTGCCCCTGCACTGCTGGGGGGTGGGGGTGGTGGGAGACATGAGTGGGGGCCTGGTGGAGGGTGCCCCTGGTGACTGGGGGGGTGGGGGTGGTGGGAGACATGAGTGGGGGCCTGGTGGAGGGTACCCCTGGTGACTGGGGGGGTGGGGGTGGTGGGAGACATGAGCAGGTGTGCAGGGTAGTCCCCTGTTTTGTGGGCTGCCTGCAGGGGCCGTCGAGGGTGACAGGACCCACCCAGCCTAATCGCGTGTGTAACTTCGCACGCACCCCTGTAATACACGTACCAAGCCAAATCGCGTGTGATAATTCCCGCGCACCCCTGAAATACACGCGTCCAGGCTATTCGCGTGTGGAAATTCCCGCGCACCCCTGAAATACACGTACCCTGCTGTAATGGCGTGTGGGACTTCCCGCGCACCCCTGTAATACACGCGCCCAGCCTATTCGCGTGTGGAAATTCCCGCGCACCCCTGAAATACACGCGCCCAGGCTATTCGCGTGTGGAACTTCCCGCGCACCCCTGAAATACACGCGCCCAGCCTATTCGCGTGTGGAACTTCCCGCGCACCCCTGAAATACACGCGGCCAGGCTATTCGCGTGTGGAACTTCCCGCGCACCCCTGAAATACACGTACCCTGCTGTAATCGCGTGTGGGACTTCCCGCGCACCCCTGAAATACACGCGGCCAGGCTATTGGCGTGTGGAACTTCGCGCGCACCCCTGTAATACACGTACCAAGCCAAATCGCGTGTGATAATTCCCACGCACCCCTGAAATACACGCGCCCAGGCTATTCGCGTGTGGAACTTCCCGCGCACCCCTGTAATACACGTACCAAGCCAAATCGCGTGTGATAATTCCCGCGCACCCCTGAAATACACGCGCCCAGGCTATTCGCGTGTGGAAATTCCCGCGCACCCCTGAAATACACGTACCCTGCTGTAATTGCGTGTGGGACTTCCCGCGCACCCCTGTAATACACGCGCCCAGCCTATTCGCGTGTGGAAATTCCCGCGCACCCCTGAAATACACGCGCCCAGGCTATTCGCGTGTGGAACTTCCCGCGCACCCCTGAAATACATGCGGCCAGGCTATTCGCGTGTGGAACTTCCCGTGCACCCCTGAAATACACGTACCCTGCTGTAATCGCGTGTGGGACTTCCCGCGCACCCCTGTAAATGACGTACCCTAGTTTTTCGCGTGTAGGATTTCACGCGCACCCCTGGAATTCCTGTAGCCTAGCTTTTCGCGTGTGAAACTTCCCGCGCACCCCTGTAAATGACGTACCCTAGTTTTTCGCGTGTAGGATTTCACGCGCACCCCTGGAATTCCCGTAGCCTAGCTTTTCGCGTGTGAAACTTCCCGCGCACCCCTGTAAATGACGTACCCTAGTTTTTCGCGTGTAGGATTTCACGCGCACCCCTGGAATTCCCGTAGCCTAGCTTTTCGCGTGTGAAACTTCCCGCGCACCCCTGTAAATGACGTACCCTGGCTTTTCGCGTGTGGAACTTCACACGCACCCCTGGTATCGACGTGGCCAGGGCAATCGCGTGTGGGACTTCCCCGGGATACACGTACCCAGGGCAATCGCGCGAGTGACTTCTCGCGCAACCCGTTGTACACACACGCGCGAATTTTTGAACAGTGGGTGTCCGTGTAAATGGCGTACACCTTTGCACATCATTAGTCCTTTGGGGTCACGGTATGGCCCATTGCTGTATGTGGGTGGTATTTGTTGGCGCAGGTTTTGGCGCACTTTCGTTGAGTGCGTCAGGACGCTACCGCCTGCTTACTTGTGGCGTACGTTTTTGGGCCTGTGCGCTGGTTTGATCGAGCGCTGTTTTGCCCTGTTCGAATCCATGAATACGTGTTGCCGGAGAGCGTGTGGGCGTTCCGCGCACTTGCCTCCTGTACTTCCCCGTGCCGCCCACATTCTTCCCCATTCCGAGTGTTGTGCCCCATTTTATTCCCCATTCCGAGTGTCCCGCCCTGTGTTCCGCCTACTTTAGAGCTGTGCGCTGCGCTCGGAGTGATAGCGCAGTGGCCGTGGCGCACGCCGTTGGTTGACCTGTGCGCCGGCGTGCGCCGCGCACTTTTTCAGCGCACGTCCTATGCTTTTCTTACGCACGGACTTCCATGAATCGACGTGCGCTGGTTTCCCTGCGCTTTTCGCTATTTTTCGGCGCAGCGCACGTATAGGCCCCTCTGCGCCGGTATTTTCGGCGCACATTTATTCCATGAATCGGCCTCTTTATCTGTCCGTAATTTTCTCATGCAAGTTGAAAATGTTCTAAGAACACTTGTAGTGTCCTGAAATGTTCGTAAATAAACGAAAATGGAGGTGTCCTTAAGAACACTATGCCTGTTCGTAGTGTTCGCTAGCACGGTGAAACTGTTCTAAGAACACTCGTGGTGTCAGGAATTGTTTGGAAATAAACGAAAATGGAGGTGTGCTTGAGACGCTATGTCTGTCCGTATTGTGCAGTAAATTAAACTGTGCTAAGAACAAATACCTGTCCGTAACTCTTTGTTTTACGTGTGACGCACTTTTAATTAGTTCAGGACCCGAACACTGTCCGTAGAACATCAACAGCATGCGCAAAACAATGTGCGTACATTGGGTGTCCTGCAGACGGCTGCTACCTTAGCGAACATGCTCAGGAAACAATCATGTGACCGCGCCCACGCTGATCGCGTGTTCTGAATGCGGACACTGTTTGTGTCCCCGAACACTTTAAAAGTACATTTCCAAGTAATCCATAATATTTCTCATTAAAAACTCAACATACCACAAATCCCACATACTAATCCTAAGTTTCCACATAGTTTTTGTGACTTTTTTAACCTTTTTTGGTGTTAGATCTGTCTTGCGGACGGCGTGCATGTCCGCGAACCGCGCACAAGCACCCCTATAAAATACCACACCCTAGAGCTCATTCTCATTGGGCCTCATTACGACCCTGGCGGAAATCGTGGCGCCAAATGCACCATGGAGCACGGCGGAAAGCTGCCGATAGCGCCATGGGGGTTGGCGGATTTACCGCCCCATTCCGACCTTGGCGGGGCGGTAAATCCCCATTCCCCATTTTACCCTTCCCCATTCCCATTTTTGCCCCATAGGGTATAATGGGAGTGGGGAAGGCGTTAATTACGCCACCGTAAAATACGGTGGCGTAATTAACAACAAGGTCCCGTAGCGCCATGGATTTCTCCGCCCGGAAAAACCAGGCGGAAAACGCTCCATGGCGCTACGGGAACTCGTAGTAGGGCGGACGGGTCCGCCGCGAATACCGCTGGCGTAAACCCACTCCGCCAGGGTCGTAATGAGGCCCATTGTGTTTATGGCTATTCTACAGAGCACAGAGATTTTTGCTGCAACCTGCAGATATCCATCTTCAACCTGATGGCTTCTGTGGCTCCACTGCTACCACCTGGTGCTGTATCTGCCTCAGCACCACCCCCACCCCCTCCACCACCACCACCTTCCCAAGGACATGAAGAGGGGAACAGGAGTGAGGATACAGAGGAGGAAGAAGAGGATGACGAGAATGAGGTAGAGGAAAACCCTACTACCCGCCCTCGGCGTGATTCTTGGGTATGGCGGTTGTTTACCGTTCATGGGAATGGTCCTAAGGCTCATGCGAACCGTGTCCCCTGCAATGAGTGCAAAATGGTACTCAGTAGCGGGAGGCATGGTTCGTATAGCTTTGGGACTACGACCTTGAAGCGACACCTGAACTCATTCCACACTGGGGCCATTTGCAAGGTTGTACCTTGCGAAGAGCGTAGTAGGTTGATTGCCTCTACTTCATCCTCCGTTTCTGATCCTGTCACCACAAGGAACACCTCTCTGGGACAGCGTCTTCCTCAAGCTGCCTCACAGGCCATACAGAATTCTGATGACCCTTAGCTTTCGAGGGTCAAAGTTGTATGTATGTAATGTGACACAGTACTCTGCAGGGGGGAGCGACTTTGCAGTGCTTTTGAGACTATCATCTCAGAGCACGAGAAGACCTGCTCACTACCCAAATAAAACCCACTCTACATCTTCCTCTCTCAGCTCGCCCTTTCTTATCCGTGTGGTTGGTGTCCCCCCCTTTACCCTCCCTTCCCCTCCTCTCCTTGTGTGGTGTGTTTAAAAAACCAAAAAAAATACAAAATAACAAAAATCAAAAAAAAAAATAAGGCTCTTTTCAGAGCCGCCTTTCACAGTTAAAAAACAGAAGTAAACATAAATAACGCAGGGCCCTTTCTATTTCTTGAAAGTCCGCGGACAGTTCGCGAACATAAAAAAAATTGGGATGCTACCCTATTGTAACCATTGCATTTTTCTCTGGGAGGAAGTGGTGGCTCTGAAAAGAGCCTTTGGGAGGTGTTTGTATGTCAAAAATTATAAATACTTAACACCTACTTCGAAATGCATGCTGCATTTCTAAAAAAGGTTGCAATGCATTTTGTACATTTCTCAGAAAATTCTGATTGTCAGCATAGGTAAGATGCACTCCATCTCTGCGAAAAATGTATGTACTACGAAACATAATATTTTCATTGTGAAAAGAGGACATGCCAAAATCTCTTAGGAAGGCACAAACAGCCTTATTGACATTACGCCTTGCTTTCTCCATTTGAGGACCACATGAGAAAGAACGAAGCCACATTTATCGCTGCGCAATCCATGAAAAAATTACTTTGGAGTTTGGAAACATGTCCATGATCTTCTGAAGTCCTTCTTTCATTGCAAATTGCAAAGAAATTCCAGACACATGTCCCAAACTGTTCCCTCCACAATGAATTACAATTATGTCTGGATGTTCCTCTATCTTCAAAGTTGCACAGAGAGGTAGCAAGTCCAGCCACTTCATTCCACGCACTCCATGCCAGTGCACTTCCACATGTGGGAATCCAAGATCTATAGATACTCCACAGCTTTCTGCATGCACCTTCAACCAATGTATCCACGAGTCTCCAAAATCCACACAATCTGTTTTTTAAAACACTCATCCATAGCTATCTGTTCTTCTCTCAGCAAAAAGAATATCTGAGAAAACCTCTCCTAGCACAACACACTCACTAAACTTTACTGACCAATCCCTTGCTACATTCAATCTCATTTGCATGCCTCCCCACCCCTAATTCCCCGGATGTAATACGCGGTGTCCTAGAACTACCGCTATGTCCGCCAACATATCGTAACATGGACAGCCCTTCTACCATTTCCACTTCACTCTCTGTGCCATTCCCTCATTGGATGTAGCTAAGAAATCACATGACCATCCACCAATCAAATCCAAGACCTCTACATGTAACTGCATCATCATAGATCAGCACTGCAAATGTACGGTGAATCTCTCGGACTACAAGTCTAATACCATTGGCAAGCACGATCTATGAGAAATACTAGACAAGTCTCCAAGATTTCTACTTGCAGCTTCGTCCATATCCATATGCATGAACACAAACTACAGGTATGCATATTTTCTATACAGTACATGAACACATTTTCTAACCGACTTTTACCTTGTATAATCTGTAAAATGAATCTACAATCATTTTTTCATTCTCCTAAAATGAACTGTGACTTACAAACCTTTATACCGTTTAATTTCTTCGTACACACACACACACACACACGCAAATAATGTTAAACTAACATTTTTGAAATAAAATATATATACTACCTATGATCAAACAAAATTACATGCACACTCTATCATCAAATCTCAAAGAATAATATTTGTACAAACACATACTTGGTTTTAATTTTTTTAGTTTATATAATTACTTACATTTATATAGGACAAGCAGGCTATGACATTGACTCCCTCTTACGTGGAAAAGCAGGCTCTCACATGGACTCACTATTACGTGGAAAAGCTTAGTTACAGGAATAGTGGTATACAGTGGTACATTATGATTTTGACAAGCCATAGTAAAGATATTTTCTTTCCTACAGTCATAAGATAGTTTTAATGGTTTTGAGGAGGGCGCTGAGCATTTCAATTTAAAAAATCTATGTCTAAGTTAAAAACAGTGCTATATACAAACCGAATAACTAATTTCTTTCTTTTACAATTGCAGCGAAGACCATTCTCCTGAAAATAAGCAGCCAAATTTGAATTACAAAGAACAACTAAGAAGCAAACTGCTCATTTTAGAAAAAAAGTAAGTAAATTGTTAACATAATATTTGAATTATTACTCAAACACACTCTAAGGTTAATTCATGCTACTTCTGTGCTTAAAAATAGAGATTCTGCACCATTCTGACCAAAAATCCTCCCGTCTTAAACAGTGATTTACTGGCAGAATGGCCCACAAATTCCTATTTTTCACCACACAAATTACCCATCTCAGCCGCTAGAATTTAGATGTTGTAGAAGAAACAATTGTTTTAATTGTATAGCTTTAGATATACTATTTATACTTCTCCACACCACTGGCTTACTATTTTCTGTCATCTGAACCCCAGTTTATTAACACATTAATTCAAGAATACCCATCCCCAGTAGTTGTACTTCCCAATGCACAATCACACACCATTACATACATCTTTATCATCTCACTCAAACACTCATGCACACAACACACATGCATTGCAGAACACCCCAACCCATACCTTCTGCATTTTTTTCAACAGACCCTAAAGCATGCCTACCAAAAAGCTACTCCGTAGAAAGGAGCGCAGAAGTAGAGCAAATGAAAAGAAAAGTCTCCAACATAAACATCCATCTATAGCAGAATTTGTAAACAAAGTTGAAACACAACAGCTAATACAGTCATGTAGTGAAACAGAAGAAGATTCTAGTACTAAAACTTTGCCTCCTCTATCAAAAAGTAAAACAACCCAAAAAACAATTAACAGAAAATCAACTATCACTACAAATAAAACGTCTTCTATAAATCTTGATATAGTACAAAGTAAGCATACCAAGAAAAGTATTTTAGCCAAAATGTTCCATCACAAAGTCCTTCAAAATCTTATAAAAACAGGAGAGAAACCAGGTTCAACACTTCAAACCTATCGTAGGAAAGTAATCTTAGAAGCGTTGATAGACAGTGCACTTCTTCTCAAAAGAGGAGTTATTTATTTTAGTGTTAAACAGAATGAAACCACTAACAAAACTAATAACTAAATTACAAAAAAGACTTCTCAATAAACGAAATGTCAACAGAAATAACTTCTTAAATATCTGTGGAGGTGAATGGAGTCACACTACAAGCACAGAACCATACTTTAATGAAGAAGCCTACAAACAAAAGCAAACAGATACAATTGCCATACATAGCAGTGGTCGAGGTTATGAAAAAGTTAATAATACCATAATGGAACAAGAAGTACTCCTTACAAAAATATGCCCTGAAAACGTAGATTTACCCATCCATTCAACTGAATCAGAACATCTAGTGTACAAATGGCCATGCACGTCAATGTGTAACATTCCCAAAAAAATGATCAAGTCTTTACGCCAATTCCTCAATCAATATGTGAAAAGCAAAGACAAAATCAAAATTAAACTACTGCAAAATATGGATGCTTGTCCAGTACGCAAGTACACAGGACTACAAGGACATTCATTGGCCTGCATTACAGGACCTACTTGCAAAACACCCTTCCATGATATCAAAAGTATATCAACACATCATGTAAGTATAAGAAATCTAGTTTATAAACTGTACTATGCTAAAAGTCCTGCTTTAGCACTAGCCAATTTAAATAACATTCTTCTACATGGTACAGCAAAAGACCTACTAGAAGAAATCGACTATATCCAGACAAAATATTTTGGAAGTGAAACCCACTTACAAGATGAATTAGATGTAAACCAACTTCGAAACAAATCTGCACATGGCAACCTTTCACTACACACATACAAAAAAGAAATACTAAAATTTGAAAGTACTTCAGCTGAAGTACCAAACCACATGTGTGCATGTTGCCGCAGAACTTTTTATAAAAATAACACAAAAACTGTAGACCTATCATACAAAATAGAAGACAATGAAAATTCTAAATGGTTTGAATTAGCTCTCTACCTTATAGCAGAAAACTGATGTATTCGCCATGCCCGTGCTGTCCGGGATGTTTGTAATTATTGAAAATGAGGGGTGCTTAAGGATAGTATTTCCATCCGTGCTGTGCGCAGGCAAGTTGAAGCTGTTCTAAGGACACGCATGGTGTCAGCGGACATTAAAATTGAGTATATGCTGCAGTTAAAAAATTTTATTCTGTGGGTGTGATACTGAGTTATAAGCCACCATGGGTGTGATATGCTGCGGTGGTTGTAGCCAGGGTCTAGAGTCTTGGTACAAGGCCGTAGGCCGTAGGCCATACACCCAAGACTCTACGCCCTGGCCACAACCACTGCAGCATATTACACCCATAGATCACACCCATAGAATTGAATATCTACGGCCATACACCCAAGAACCAAGGCCCTGGCCACAACCACTGCAGCATATCACACCCATAAATTTGAATATGTATCAGGTGGTTGTGGGCAGGGCCTGGAGTGTTGGGTGCAAATTGAGTATATTGCGCAGTTAAAATTATTATAAGTTATAAGCCACCATGGGTGTGATATGCTGCTGTGGTTGTGGCTAGGGCCTAGAGTCTTGGGTGCATGGCCGCAGGCTGTAGGCAATACATCCAAGACTCTATGCCCTGCCCACAACCACCGCACCATATTACAGCCATAGATCACACCTATAGATTCCAATATCTATCAAATGTTTGAAATTATATTTACTGTTTGATTTGTTCAGATTCAATATATTTTTTACATGAGTTTGGTACCTGGAGGAAATATTCTTTTTCAATTTCTGTGATAAAAGAAAGGAGCATGTTAGTCTACGTATACTATAAAAACTTATTACATTGCATAATAGACATTTTAGCTTTTTTTTGGACCCTCATATTTGGTTTACAAACCAGTGTACTGTGTGTACTGTTGCTCAGTTTCTGTGTTTGTTTTTCAAATCATTGGGTCTGTGGAAAAAAAAATCCTTGTCAGATTAAAAAAAGCCTTTTTTTGTTATCCTACAGTCTATTTGTTTGTTTCCTTTCAGTGTTTACTTGTTGTTTGTGGTTAATGTTCTATCTGTTGGCTTGTTGAAGATTTCTGAAGCATTTAGATATCTGTTGGCATATTCTAACTGTCTATTTTTTGTTAAAATTTAGTGGTACTCATTTCTCTGTTTGGTTGTTATAGAATCCTGGGCCAGATACCTGTTGGCGTATTCTAACTATTTATAGTTTTTTCATTGAATTTTTGTTAATGCTGAAGTACAGATTAGTTATTAAATTTTGGTTTTAAGAAGATTAAATAAGTGTTTGTAAGATTTGCTGGTATTCTCTGCTTTAGAGTAATGGTACTATCATAACATTCGAACCATCCACATTTCTTTGTAATATATGCAGTGTAGTGACCTGCGCTGGTTGTGGCTCCTACGTGGTAGATTATACCTATTGTTGTGAAGGTTTTCTTACCAAGTGATGCTTGACTGTGTGTGAATCCAGTCGGCTTGCAGTTGTTTTTGGTACCATCTGCATTGTAACGTAGAAGCATTAGTATTACGTAGTTACTATGGGCCTCATTACACGGAAGGCGGTAAGGGTTAACGGTCACCGGTAATGGTACCGGTGACCGTTAACCCTTACCGCCTTACTACGAGGTCCCTTTGCGAGTTGGTACTTTAACGCCTGCTTTTTAGCAGGCGTTAAAAACCAACACGCAAAGGGACCAGGGTGCTAATTACGGTACCGCAATTTGCGGTACCGTAATTAGCACCTTCCCCATTCCCATTATGCCCTATGGGGCAAAAATGGGAATGGGGAAGGGCAATGGGGGAAGGAGGAATTACCGTCCCGCCAACCTTGGAATAGGGCGGTAATTCCCCTTTCCTCCAAGGCGGTGCCGGTATTTTACCGGCATGGACCAAGGTGCTAATAGCACCTTGGTCCACCGCCGTCCATGTAATGAGGCCCTATGTGTTTGTATTAGTAAGGTGGAGCGATTAACTGAATTGCAGGTAGTACATAATCTGCCATGGTTTGCCTTTTGTACAAGTTACTGAAATGGAATGGATTCACAATTAGGTATGGATACATACACGAAGCGCTCATTAGTGATTTGTTCCTGTGTCACATTGTTGCAGAGAGTGCATGTATGTTTCCACATGTATGAAATCTAGAAGATTTCATTTATAGATATGTTTTTGTTTTCCAGTACTTGTAGTAAGAACATTAGTCATTCTTGTGGATCTTCTTGTGAGTTTATAGTGAATTTCACCATTCCAGCACAGTAGTCCAATTCCTGTCTTATTCCATGAACACTATACATGTTGTCAGGATTGTTTGTTGCATTTCTATGAAGGACTAACATTTGCAAACACAATTGGTCTGTACTGTGTAAGTAAATGTCCTCAACAATTGGTGGCAATTGAAATAGAATATTCATTGCTACATTTGCGTAACAACTTACACCAGTTACATTTGAAAATTTGAATGGACCATATAGGTCTGTGTCCAAGTCATTTTTTTGGAGTGGGTGTTGCTTCTTTGAAGAAGTACCTGAGTTACTTTGACTAATAGGTTCTTCTTTGGTTGTGGTCATTGTTGAAGTATCAGCTTCTTTTACTCTCTTTGGAGGATTTGCAGTCAGATCCTGTTGCATTTCAGTTTGAACTAGTTTTCTTTTATGTTTTCCTTTTTGTGGAACAGGATATGCTTTTAGGTGGGGGTGTATAGTGAATGTAGTCTATTGTATTCTAAAATGCAAGGAATGTCAGCGTTTACTTTACTTGCATCAAAGTTGATTAGAAATAGACCATCAAGTGTATGTAAGTGTGATAGTGCTACGTAGCTCATGCCTTCTTTAAAGACTGTGTTACCAATATCTATCAATGCTTTGTCTAGCGTAAGACCTTGGGATTTATGAATGGTGACTGCATATGCAAGAGTTAGAGAAAATTGTTCTCTGCGTACATACATGTCTTTGAAGAGAAGGAATCGGGCTGTTGAGCTCCCTATCCTTTTTACTTCTGAAAGTTTGTCGAAGAGAATATTGACAAACTGAATGTTGTTGTTATGTGGGTATGTTTGAAAGCCAACAACTGTACCCAGTGCTCCATTAACTAGTCCATGCTCCACGTCAAGGTTACGTTTAAGCATTACTCTACCATTTAAGGATAATTTTAATATTTTCTCCAAGCCAGCTTTGTTGGAGATAGACATTTCTAAGGTATTTAGTCTTGTTGTGGCTTGTTGACACATGGGTAGTGTCATACCATGTACGTCCAGTTTGTCTGTGGAGCAAATTTCAATTATTGGTTGCATTTCTTTTTTCAACATTGTTTCATTGAATTTGGAACAGCTTGCAAGAGTTGGCATTAAGGCCATTCAATTGACATTTTTGTGCGCTAATTGTTCCATAACATCAGTAGCATATGAGTTATCGCCATAAAGTGCATGGATGTGCTGGGCTTTTAATATTGCTTGTGCATCTTGAGATAGTACACCAACTCTAATACTTTTTAAAATGTTGGCATAGTTGAGGTCTGCAGATTGCCGCATATTTTCTGTTAATTCTCTGTATTGGAAATGTTGCCAAAGTTTGACATTTCCTATGCTGCCAACAGTTTTACGGCAGATTTTGTGTCCTAAGGTTTTAAAAATAGGTTCACCTTTCACTGGTGTCAATTGAAGAAGATCTCCGAAAACAATATTTCCTCCAAAGAGTTCTTCGTAGTTTGTTATAAGTACTTCTTGCAATCTGAGGTGAATCAAAGCCAACATTAGGTTGGAGACCATGCTTATCATCTATAAGTAGCATTTTCATTTGTTTTAATACTCTGTGTAGTTCATTTGCAGCTTCTGTAGAAAGTTTGCAATAGTCTAATTTGTTTTGGTGTTCTACTGGAAGGAGTCGTAATCGGTGTAAAGTGACACTGCCTATGTACCTGTGGGGGCAGTTACAATAGCTGACAGTTTGTTGTTTGTCAATTGTTGAAGGAACTTGCTGATGATTTTGATTAAGAATGTTTTGCCTGAACCAGCTTCACCACTGACGTATAGTAATATAGGTTTGTAAATTTGGCAGGTACATTCTTTACTTTCATGTTGTACACCATGTGCAATTTCTTTTGTTACTTCTTCAAGAATGGTGTGCTGGTCTTGGTTAAGTTTTGATTGTAGTACAGTTAAGTCTTCTGTATCTTCTTCATAGTGACACATGATGTTCTCTACTATTTTTGTCATAGCTAATTCTGCCTCATTTGCTATTAGTGGCTGTCCCAGTGGTTCTTGACTTCCTGTTACAGAAGGTTGACTACTGTCGGGAGTGTCCTTATGTTGTTGGGCCTGGAGTTCTTCTTCGAGTAGCTGTTCATTGTGCAACATTGTTTTGTACTGCGTAAAGTTCACATCGGTGATAGTGCTTTCATTTGCTTTGAATGCGTCTTCATAGCAATCATAGTTATCTAGTATCTCTTCTTCTTTTCTCCATGGTTTAAAAAGTTGTATCAGGGACATGTAATATAGTTCTTTCTGTTGAGGAGTTTTTAATGACAATTTGACATGATTAATTAAGCTTAGTTTGGTACATTTCACTAAGCTGCCTTCACAATCTGTTACTTTATATCTACCTTTGTTTTCATCCGGTTTTAGATAATTTTTGTATGCAAAGTTTTGGGCTATGTGGTATAAACACATGGTTTCCAAAGTGGTACTCCTGTTTGGGTAGTATGTGTATAGTAAATTGTTTTTCAAAATGTCTTGACTGTTGGGATCATTTTTGGCTATTGTTTCTATGTCCTCATATGATTTGAGAACTCTTTTTCTAGATTTTGCAAGACCAAGACTTAGCCATACTATATTTTCAGATTTTCCATACAAAGCAGTACCGGTTAAACGATCTGCAGCTTCGTAGATGCCACATTCTCTATGAGAGGGCCTAAGCTGTACAATTTCTGAGATAGTGTTTTGTCTGATGATAGGTCATTCCAGAGGTCTTGAAGCTCTGTTTTTTCATGCAACTGCAGTAGAATTGTCTGCAATGTATTGCACATCTACGTTTGCTTTCCATAAGAGGGCAATGATTGCATTGTAATCATTGATATATTTTGATTCTTCTGTTCTTTTTATTTAATACGTGTTCTTAGGTGATTTACCTTTAACACTATGGGCCTCATTCCGACCCAGGCGGTAAGGGGTTTACGGCAGCGTAAACAGCGCCGACCCTTACCGCCTGATTCCAAGGTCCCTTAGCGCCATGGAGGATTTAACACCTGTTTTTAGCAGGTGTTAAAATCCTTGGCGCTAAGGGACCTTGTTGTTAATTACGCCACCGTAATTTACGGTGGCGTAATTAACGCCTTCCCCACTCCCATTATGCCCTATGGGGCAAAAATGGGAATGGGGAAGGGTAAATGGGGATTGGGGACTTACCGCCCAGCCAACCTCGGAATGGGGTGGTAAGTCCGCCAACCACCATGGCGTAAACGTAGTTTACGCCATGGTGGTAAAGGTACGACCCAGGCGGTAACTTACCGCCTGGGTCGGAATGAGGCCCTATGTCTAACTGAAGACATGAAGTTGTTCACTTCACCTGTTTCTGTACCTGGTCTAGGGAAACTAAAGCAGCATTTGGTGTAGTATTTCCCTTTGATTGTGTATTTGCGACGACAATATTTTCCACATTTGTGTCTTTGAAATTGCACAATTTGTGCATGAAGGTCACTATGTCTCGTTTGTGAAGGGATTTCACAAGTGACATATTTTTGGATGAACTGCAAAAATGTGGCATCACTGTCCTGACCAAATTTAGGAGAATCTTTAATCCATAAATGTATGTGGATATGTGGTGCTCCTCTGGCTTGGTATTCGTTTCTCCAAAAGAAGTGTTGCACTTCTCCGAGGGGAGGAACAGTTTTATTACAAATAAAGTGTATCATAAGAATGAAACGATGGTGGAAATATCTTGAAACATTAACAAGATCTAGAGAGCAAAGTTCTCCAGGTGTGAGTATATCTATGTTTGTTTTGTTTTTGTTTGATATGCATAGGAAATCATGTAAACCTTTCCATGCATATTCTGCACAACTTAATGTAACAAACCAAGTGGGTGGTCCAAGGTTTCTGATCATACAACGTACATCTTCGTGACGTCGAAACCAGTATTCTTTTGTATCACGCATGTTTGCAAACAGATTTGTTATGCTTGATTGATCTTTTTCTTGCACTTTTTGTATTAATTGTGTAGCTGACATATTTTGAAAGTGGGTTCCCGATTTCAATATGTGTGGAACTCCGTAACACAGAGTTGCTAGTTCACTTTCAAAGAGTAAGTGGAATATGTATTCCACATTTTGTCTACATCTGGGATCTTCTGAATACATTCATAATGAGCGGTATTCTGATGCTGTTATCTGAGTGGGTCTGTCATCGTGCCTTCCTCCTTTGCCAGTAGGAAATAGAAGAGGAAAAGCACATGCTTCTATACTTTTTTCTTATATGCTCATTGGTGACCCTTTTGGTTTGTCGCATTTGGTACGTTTCTAGTGCATCATCTATGCTGTCATTAGAGTGCAATGGATGAATTGTATAATGGTCTAAAATATTGGATACTAATTGTCTAAAATATTGGATACTGCACCAGGATCCAGAAGTTCAAATTGACCAGTTTCTGGTGACTATTGAATTATTTCAGTTGTTTGCCTTAAGTTTTCTTCATTATGTATTTATTTGTGGTATTCATTATTGTCTTTTAGATATTGCAAGGCTTGTCTAACTTTATGTAAGTCCACGAGTTGTTGCAAAACATGTTTTGTCTTTTGTTGGTGCACCATTTACTAAGACAATTAAAGATTGCTCTGTTGGACGTTGCACTCCTAGAGTGTGCACATTTTCTGTCAGATCTAATGGTAAATAAACTACTTTGCCACTAATGCCTTTCACCAATTTAGAGGAGGTAATTTTGCTGTTTTTGGTTGAAGGCGTTTTATTGCTTGAAATGGGTGTACTGTTTGAATTATGATGCTCTCATATAAATTGAGTTGTTGCAGGTGTTTTGGTAGTGGGAATAATTCCAAGTTATTTGTGATAGCACGTGAAGGAGTTTGTTTGTTGTCAAGTTTTGTAGTGCAGTAACTGCAAAGTATTAAGGGGCACTTATTTCATATTTGTTTTCTGCTAATAGGTAGAGAGCTAATTCAAACCATGTGGAATCTTCATTGTCTTCTATTTTGTATGTTAGGTCTACAGTTTTTTGTTACTTTTATAAAAAGTTCTGCGGCAACACACACACACATGGTTTGGTACTTCAGTGGATGTACTTTTACATTTTAGTATTTATTTTTTGTATGTGTGTAGTAGAAGGTTGTCATGTGCAGAATTGTTGCTAGTCTGTTCTAAAAACTATTGCATTTTGTAAGTGGCTTTCACTTCCAAAATATGTTCTCTGGATACTTGTAGGTCTTTGGGTGTACCATGTAGAAGAGTGTACAGTTTATAGACTAGATTTCTTACAGTTGAATGATGCATTGATATCATTTTGATATCATGGAAGGTGCTTTTGCAAATAGGTCCTGAAATGCAGGCTAATGAATGTCCTTGTAGTCCTGTGTATTTGTGCATTGGACAGGTATCCATATTTTGCAGTACTTTCATTTTGATTTTGTCTTTGCCTATCACATACTGATTGAGGAAGTAGCGTAAAGATTTGAAAGATTTGTTGGGAATGTTACACAATGATGTGCACGGCCATTTGCATACTGGATGTTCTGGTTCAGTCGAATGGAGAGGTAATTCTGAGTTTTCTGGGGATATTTTTGTAAGCAGTGTTTCTTGTTCCATGAAGGTATTATTAATTTTTTCATAACCTCGTCCACTGCTATGGATGGCAATTGTGTTTGTTTGGTTTTGTTTGTATGCTTCTTCATTAAAATATGGTTTTGTGGTATCCATATTCCATTCCATTCACCTCCACAGATATTTAAGAAGTTATTTTTGTTCACATTGCGTTTATTGAGAAGTTATTTTGTAGTTTGGTACTTAGTTTTGGTAGTGGTTTCATCCTGTTTAAAACTAAAATAAATAACTTCCTTTTGAGAAGGATTCCACTGTCTACGAGAGGTTCTAGGATTAATTTTCTACGATAGGTTTTAAGGGTTGTGCATGATTTCGCTCCTGTTTTGATAAGATTCTGAAGCACTCTGTGGCTGAACATTTTTGCTAAAATACTTTTTTTGTTATGGTTACTTACCACTACATCAAGATTTCTAGGAGCAGTGTTACTAGTAGCGGTAGCTGAACTATTGTTAATCAGTTTCTGTTTTGTTTTACATTTTGATAGAGGAGGCACATTTTCTGTAGTAGAAGCTTCTTTTGTTTTGTTAAATGACTGCATTAGCTGTTTTGTTTGAACGTTTTGTACAAACTCTGATAGAGATGGATGTTTATTTTGGACACTTTTATTTTCATTTGCTCTATTTCTGCATTGCTTTCTACGGACTTGCTTTTTGGTAGGCATATTTTGAGGTCTGTTGAAAAAAAAAGAAGGTATGGGTTGGTTTGTTTTGCAATGTATGTGTGCTGTGTGCATGCGTGTATGAGTTTGATGGGAAAGATGTATGTGGTGGTGTGTGAATGTGAATTGGGCAGTTACAATGAGTTGGGAAGGCTATTCTTCTGTTTGTATGTTACTACACTGTGGTTCAGATGAGAGTACAAAGTGAGCAAGTGGTGAGGAGAAGCATTAATAGTAAACGTAATGGTATAAAATTAAAACAGTTCTTTGTTTTGTAGTAGTTACATTCTAAGGCTTGAGTATGTTATTTGTGTTCCAAAAAAACTGGGATTTGTGTGTCCTTCTGCCTGCTAATCTCTGTTTGACAAATGGGAATTTGTGGGCAGAATTTCTTTTTGGTGTGCAAATTAATATTAAGGTAGTATTGTACTTACTTTTTTTTTTTTGAATGAGCAGGTTTCTTCGGATATGTTGCTTGTAGTTTAGATGCTGCTGATTTTCAGGAGAGTGGTCTTCACTGCAATTGTAAAAGGAAGAAGTTAGTAATTTTGTGTGTTTATAGCACTGATGTTAATATACATGTTCATTTTTATGTTTTCGTGTTAGTATTCTTGTTTGATATCTGAACATAGTGTATGCATGCATTTTATTTCACTATGTGCAGCCTTTATATGTTATTTGCAGTATGTTAGTTCAACCTGATTCGCAAATAAGTAGAATTTTAAGTTCATGAAATTCACTTGTTTTTTTGCAGCTTTGATGTAGATAGCAGAGAGGTTTGGAAGTGATAGTTCATTATAGTAGATGGGAAAAATTTGAATAATTTCATATTGTAACTAGACATTCGAACAATCGGGAGCACCTGAGAAGGAGATTTCACCACAGCAATCGGGAACATTTATTTTTCTCAAACAATTGCATTGGGATTAGCATTAATTTAGGCGGGAGACAATAAAAAATTGTGACTTTTTTTAATGAAAAATCGAATTTCGCATGTAAATTGGGAGGGTTGGCAAGTATGTATAGGTTATGCGGGAGACAATAAAAAGTAGTGTGATTTTTCAATGAAAAATCAGGAGTCTCGCTCTTAAATCGGGAACGTTGGCATGTATATATTGGCTATGCAGATTTAGTGGCATTACTTTGTTTATATGGAATCGTAAGAGTTGTACATGTACTCTGAATAAAATATGAGCTGTAAGTAGAAATCTTCGAGACTTGGTAGTTTTTGTAGTAGGTGCTTTCCAATGATATGAGACTTGTATTCAGAGTGATCAACAGTACATTTGAAGTGCGGAACTCTGATGATGGAGTTAGATGTAGAGGTCTTGGATGTGATTGGTGGATGGTTGTGTGACTGCTTAGCTGTGTCCAATGAGGGAATGGAATCGCGAGTGATGTGGAAAGGGTAGAAGGGCTGGCTAAGAGTTACGTGCCGCGAGGATAACGTGGCTGACCGCGGGTAGGGCGTGCCACATACAGGGTTTTCCAGCAAATCCAGCATGGAAAGGGGACTGTAGGGATCAGCCAATCAGATGTTGACGTTGTTGATTTGTGTTGAAAGAGAGTGTGTGTAGTGAAGATGGCAGAGGTGGAGACAGTCAGGGTGTTGGTGCTCGGAATATGTTTGTCCATGGTTTACAGCAGCATTCTCAATGCAGGCATGTAGCAAACAATTTTGATATTAGAGGAGTGGAGGTGGTGTGGAGCGCTGTGACTGACTGCAATGTAGAGGCTATTCTCCAAGTTTGCAGAGATATGCATAGGATCAACAGTCCCCATGTGATAGTTTAGCACTATGGTGCTTTCCATTTGGGCTACGTGAGTTCCCCTACTTTGTTGGGAGATTTGGAGCAGTTGGTTCAAGCAGTAATCAACATCCTTCCAAATGCGAAAGTCATTTATATTGTATTACTTCCTAGAGCAAAATGGGACAACAGTTCTGTTTTTTTTTCCTGATCAAAGCATTTCTAGGTGTGCAATCAATGGAGGCATGCGTGTTTTCATGCTAAGAGCTGGTATGTTTTTCTGTAATAACGAGAACATTGTTTCGAGTAATGCTGCTTATTTTGAAGCAGATGGTGTTTCTTTATCTTTTTTGGGAAATGCCATGTTCTTTTGGAATGTAAGGGTTGCTTTGGAACAGGTTATGTGAAGATTTTAGGAGTAAACTAAGAAGAAAAACCCCCCAAAAAATACAAAATAACAGGTGTCTGTCAGGCATCTGCAAAAAAAAAAAAGACGAGAGGGAAATGGGGACCACTCTTTAAATGTACATTCACCACGCTCAGATCTTCTACATGTCCGCGGAAATGGCGGTAGTCTGCGGACTGCGCGTATTACATACAGGCATTCTGGGGTGGAGAGGCATGCAAATGAGAATGAGAGGAGCTAGGGCTTGGTCAGTAAAGTTTAGTGGGTGTGTTGTGTAAGGAGAGATTTAGTGAGGATGTCTTTTTCCTGAGAGAAGAACAGATAGCTATGGCTGTGTGTTTTCAAAAACAGATTTTCTGGATTTTGGGAGACTCATGGATACATTGGTTGGAGGTGCATGCAGAACGTTGTGGTGTATCTGCAGATCTTGGATTCCCTCATGTGGAAGTGCACTGGCATGGAGTGCGTGGAATGAAGTGGCTGGACTTGGTACATCTCTGTGCTACTTTACAGACAGAGCGTCATCCTGACATAATTATAATTATAATTCATTGTGGAGAGAACAGTTTAGGACATGTGTCTGGAATTTCTTTGCAATTTGAAATGAAAGAAGGACTTGAGAAGGTCCTCAGTGATGTCATTAATGACATTTGTGATTTCATCTTTGATGTCCTGGGTGTTAGTTTTAGCAATGCACGGTGGTGGCGCGAGTTATGGTTGCTTAGCTTACCATAACTTGCGAATCTCAGGGGTTTTTCGGTTTTACTTGGAACCATAACGTCCCTTTAACAAAGTTTTTTTACTGAATTTCGTAGGTTTTTAGTAGTGCAACTTAACCATAACGTCCCTTTAACAAAGTTTTTTCACTGAATTTCATAGGTTTTTCGTAACGCAACTTAACCATAACGTCCCTTTAACAAAGTTTTTTTACTGAATTTTGTAGGTTTTTAGTAGCGCAACTTAACCATAATGTCCCTTTAACAAAGTTTTTTCACTGAATTTCGTAGGTTTTTAGTAGCGCAACTTAACCATAACGTCCCTTTAACAAAGTTTTTTTACTGAATTTCGTAGGTTTTTAGTAGCGCAACTTAACCATAACGTCCCCTTAACAAAGTTTTTTTCATTGAATTTCATAGGTTTTTATTAGTACAACTTAACCATAATGTCCCTTTAACACATTTTTTTTCACTAAATTTCATAGGTTTTTATTAGTGCAACGTAACCATAACATCTTTTTCAATGGATGAAGACCACTAGCATCCTAGATCCTTAAAGTGGGAACCCCGGGTGGTAAAAAGGAAAGCCTTTTACCAAGATGAGCATCATGGAAAGGGAAGGCGGGGTGTATAAAGAGAAGACAACAGGGCATCTGCACAGGGTGGGGGGAACAAGAGGTCAACAAGGGGCATCATAGAAGGGGGGACAAGAGGAAGACACGGAGCATGAGCGGGGGGTGGGGGGAACAGGAGGAAGACACGGGGTATCAGCGGGGGGTGAGGGGAACAAGAGGTCAATGCAGGGCATCATAGGAGGGGGGAACAGGAGAGAGACACAG
This sequence comes from Ambystoma mexicanum, assembly GCF_040938575.1. Lineage (NCBI taxonomy): Eukaryota > Metazoa > Chordata > Amphibia > Caudata > Ambystomatidae > Ambystoma > Ambystoma mexicanum. The sequence goes on from NC_090934.1 coordinate 462,329,866, forward strand.
GGCATGAGCGGGGGATGGGGGAACAGGAGGGAGACACGGGTCATGAGCGGGGGGTGGGACGGAACAGGAGGGAGACACGGGGCATGAGCAGGGGCTTGGGGGGACAGGAGGGAGGCACAGGGCATGAGCGGGGGGTGGGAGGGAACAGGAGGGAGACACGGGGCATGAGCGGGGGGTGGGGAGGAACAGGAGAGAGACACAGGGCATGAGCGGGGGGTGGGGGGAACAGGAGGAAGACAAGGGGTATGAGCGGGGTTGGTGGGGAACAGGAGGGAGACACGGGTGTGAGCGGGGGGTGGGGGCAACAGAAGGAAGACACGGGGCATCAGCAGGGGGTGGGGGAACAAGAGGTCAACAAGGGGCATCATAGAAGGGGACAAGAGGAAGACACGGGGCATGAGCGGGGGTGGGGGAAACAGGAGAGAGACACAGGGCATGAGCGGGGCAGTGGGGGGAACAGGAGGGAGACACGGGGCATGAGCAGGGGGTGGGGGAACAGGAGGGAGACACGGGGCATGAGCGGGGGTTGGGGGAACAGGAGGGAGACAAGGGGCATGAGCGGGGGTTGGGGGGAACAGGAGAGACACAGGGCATGAGTGGGGGTTTGGGAAACAGGAGGGAGACTCGGGGCATGATCGGGGTGGGGGAAACAGGAGGGAGACAGGGGGCATGAGCGGGGGTGGGGAGAACAGGAGGGAGACAGGGGGCATGAGCGGGGGGTGGTGGGAACAGGAGGGAGACACGGGGCATGAGCCGGGGGTGGGGGGAACAGGAGGGAGACACTGGGCATGAGCAGGGGGTGGGGGGAACGGGAGGGAGACACGGGGCATGAGCGGGGGGGTGGGGGGAACAAGAGGTAGACACGGGGCATGAGCGGGGGGTGGGGGGACAGGAGGGAGACATGGGGCATGAGCGGGGGTGGGGGAGAACGGGAGGAAGACACGGGACATGAGCGGGGGGTGGGGGAACATGATGAAGACATGGGGCAAGAGCGGGGTGGGGGAACAGGAGGTAGACACGGGGCAAGGGGCTGGGGAAACAAGAGGTAGACACGGGGCATGAGTGGGGGTGGGGGGGACAGGAGGAAGACACGGGGCATGAGTGGGGGGTGGGGGGAACAGGAGGTAGACACAGAGCATGAGCGGGGGGTGGGGGAAACAGAAGGTAGGCACGGGGCATGAGCGGGGGGTGGGGGGAACACGAGGTAGACACGGGGAATGAGCGGGGGTTGGAGGGACTGGCAGGGAGACACGGGGCATGAGCGGGGGTGGGGGGAATGTGAGGGAGACACAGGGCATGAGCGGGGAGTGGGGGGGAATGTGAGGAAGACACGGGGCATGAGCGGGGGTGGGGGGAATGTGAGGGAGACACAGGGCATGAGCGGGGTGGGGGGGAACGTGAGGAAGAATCAGGGCATGAGCGGCGGGTGGGGGGAATGTGAGGAAGACACAGGGCATGAGCGGGGGTGGGGGAATTGAGGGAGACACGGGGCATGAGCAGGGGGTGGGGGGGAACGTGAGGAAGATACGGGGCATGAGCGGGGGGTGGGGGGAACGTGAGGGAGACACGGGGCATGAGCGGGGTGGGGGGAACAGGAGGGAGACACAAGGCATGAGCGGGGGGTGGGGGAGAACGGGAGGAAGACACAGGGCACGAGCGGGAGGTGGGCGGAACATGAGGGAGACACAGGGCATGAGCGGGGGTGGGGGGGACAGGAGGGAGACACGGGGCATGAGCGAGGGGTGGGGATAACTGGAGGAAGACACGGGGCATGAGCGGGGGGTGGGGGGACAGGAGGGAGACATGGGGCATGAGTGGGGGGTGGGGGAGAACGGGAGGAAGAGACGGGGCATGAGCGGGGGGTGGGGGAACATGATGAAGACACGGGGCATGAGCGGGGTGGGGGAACAGGAGGTAGACACGGGGCAGGGGGCGGGGGGAACAAGAGGTAGACACGGGGCATGAGTGGGGGTGGGGGGGACAGGAGGGAGACACGGGGCATGAGTGGGGGGTGGGGGGAACAGGAGGTAGATACAGAGCATGAGCGGGGGGTGTGGGAAACAGAAGGTAGACACGGGACATGAGCGGGGGGTGGGGGAACAAGAGGTAGACACGGGGAATGAGCGGGGGTTGGAGGGACCGGGAGGGAGACATGGGGCATGAGCGGGGGTAGGGGAGAACGGGAGGCAGACACGGGGCATGAGTGGGGGTGGGGGGAACATGAGGGAGACACAGGGCATGAGCGGGGGGTGGGGGAATGTGAGGAAGACACAGGGCATGAGCGGCGGGTGGGGGGAACGTGAGGAAGACACGGGGCATGAGCGGGGGGTAGGGGGAATGTGAGGAAGACACAGGGCATGAGCAGGGGGTGGGGGGGAACGTGAGGAAGACACAGGGTATGAGCGGGGGGTGGGGGGAACGTGAGGGAGACACGGGGCATGAGCGGGGAGTGGGGGAACAAGAGGTAGACACGGGGAATGAGCGGGGGTTGGAGGGACCGGTAGGGAGACATGGGGCATGAGCGGGGGGTAGGGGAGAACGGGAGGCAGACACGGGGCATGAGCGGGGGTGGGGGGAACGTGAGGGAGACACAGGGCATGAGCAGGGGGTGGGGGGGAACATGAGGAAGACACGGGGCATGAGCGGGGGGTAGGGGAATATGAGGAAGACACAGGGCATGAGCGGCGGGTGGGGGGAACGTGAGGAGGACACGGGGCATGAGCGGGGGGTAGGGGGAATGTGAGGAAGAAACAGGGCATGAGCAGGGGGTGGGAGGGAACATGAGGAAGACACAGGGCATGTGCGGGGGGTGGGGGGAACGTGAGGGAGACATGGGGCATGAGCGGGGGTGGGGGGAACAGGAGGGAGACACAAGGCATGAGCGGGGGGTGGGGGAGAACGGGAGGAAGACACAGGGTGTTAGGAAAGATTTCGTTATTGTAGGGAACTTTCCTTCCATGTGGCAACCCCTAAACTTTTTGCTATTGTTTTCAACCTGTTTTCTTGACTTTGCCAGAGAAGTGCAGCCTTCTGCTGTACTCCTCTGGGCTTTCGCTCCTTTCTTACGGGGAAACTGACATGCCCTTAAGACAGTCAGTACCGGGGAACGCTGTTTCCCGTAGTTTCTTTTATCGTGTCGCCATTTTAGTGCAACACGACACAAGAGGGCACTGTAAGCTAAGTTACAGCTCTCTTGGGTCTCTAGCCTTCTACAGACCCTAGACACTCTTATAGGATGGTTTTTGGATCGGTGCAAGTCATTCAGGGACTGGGCTGGTGGCAGCGATCATTTGGTTTATTTTGAGCTCCTTTTGCCGTTCTGAGCACCTTTTTGCCGCGAACACAAAAGGGTGGCCCGGCTACCCAAAATGGCCGGACCACGAGGCTCCTTTGTCTCGTCCACTGTCCGTCTTGCTCCCTTTACCTTCCCCCGGGTCAGGCGACCCGGGGCCTTCCTTATTTGGGCATGTAGTTTCCCGCGAAACACGGTTGCTTTCGCGGGCTTCTACATGTCGTTTGAGTGCCCCCAGGATGTGGGCTGGGCTGTCTGGTCCCAATACACATCCTGGGTGCCAGAGAGTCTAGGGTGGTGTGAATGCCTGGGACCACTGTGGTCCGTGATTGGTCCACGTATGGTATGTGTGTTGATGAGCGGATCTCCCATTGGCTCCCCTCCGTTTTGGCGCGAAGGGAACCGTGGATAAGAGGGAGCTGGAAACACCACTACCATGTCGATCTCCTGAGTTCTTACGAACCCAGGGATACAGGAGCCAAGTATCCTGCGAACACGAGGCTGGACCGAGGAATCGCTGGTGACCCCCTGAAGAACTTCTGCTCCTCATTGCTGTCGTCCGGTGAAGCCCTTTCCACCTAAGATCGAACAAGAAGGCCTGTACTGGCGCTTCGACCTATTGGAATAGCAGGACCAGCTATTCCCGGCACCTTCATCAACTCCTGCTGTAAGCCTTCGGAAGTGTCTCTGGGCCATCCAGTTGACTGACCAGCTTACTAAGGAGGCCTGCTCTGTAATCGCCGACAGGTTGGGTGGTATTCTGAGTCCGGGGCATGCTCACACGCTTCGTTTGCTTAGCAGTCCTAAGCTAGAGGTGAGCAGTGCTCGTTTGGCTTGAATACACCCGGCCGTTCCGTTGCCCTGCTGTGGCGACAAAACTGTGCTTGTTTCTTCGATCGGGACGTCTTTTTACTCTGCACGACGACGAGACGTTCCCTGCTCTTCAGAACCTGCCAGAAGCTGTATCTATCGAGGAGAAGCTCGGGCCTGCTTGCTTCGGGGACCGGTGAGTAGATTAGCTAGGATCTGGTCGCCCTCCTGCAGTGCCCCTTGCTTTTCCCCGCTGTAAATACAGCACCCCTTGTCCGTACTCGCGCCCTGCTTCTGCCTCACAGTGGAGGCTGCGCTAGAGTCGCGGACCGTGTTCTCCTTCATTAGAGCTCCCTACAGAGCTGTTCAACGTCCTCCGAAGAGCTTCACCTTCTGCCCATTGGCACCGGCGTGTGCAGGTACTTTTGAGCGCTAGGCTCCACTCTTCGTAGGGATTGGACTACCATCTAGTTAGGGGCCTCAGAAGGCGGACATATCACACGCATTGGTTCGCACTGCCTGTTTTCCTTCCCCTGCAGGTGGATAACATATTTCGTGCTGCTAATGCTGTGAAACTGTGTATTCTGTATATATATTGGGTGGATAGTGTATGTGTTGGTTTAATATCGTTGTATATTGCTGCTTTTACTGTAGTTATTAGTTTCAAGGCCTTATAATAAATGTGTATCTATTTTTGATATAAACAACTGTTTGGAGTAGTTTGTAAGCGCTCTTGCTTTGTGTGCTCATTGCGGGCTTTCAGTCACCCTCACCCCTCTTGAGACCTAGTCTTGACCGCCGCGATCGCTACCTTGATTGGTCTGGCTTGTCCAGAGGTTACCCTGTTCCAAGTAATTAGGTTGGCCTTCTGAACCTCTGCGCCACCAGGACAGAGTTCAGAAATCCGTCTTAACAAATTGGTGTACAGCGGTGGGATACGACTGAGGGTATCCAGTGTTGCGCACGAGCTAAGGCGTTTTCAGGTTATTCCAACCAGGACACGCAGTAAAGTATTGAATATAACGTTAAAAAGGCCATAGTCCTATCGACAGTATGGAAACGAATACTTTATTAACCTTAAATGCTTCGAAATCTGAAACATTGAAGAAGATGTGTGCGGAGAGAGGGGTTTCCTCTCAAGGCACTAAATTGGAAATGATCCAGAGAATCGTGGCGTGGCAAGAAGCGCAGCTTGACGCTATAACTTCCGAGGACAGTGCAGAAGGTGGTGGGGCTGCTCTCACTGGCAGAACCGACGGTTCTGCCGCTGCACTGATCCATCACGACCACGAGGACAGGGAGGATGTAATGTCTAACGTTTCCTCTGCCAGTGTTGATGGGGAGGCTATGCTTGAATTCAAGAAGCAAGAGCTGCGGTTTAGGCAGCAGGAGCTTGAATTCAGCATAGCCAAACTGAAAATCGACCAGGCAGAAAAACAAAAAGACAGGGATCACCAGTTGGAACTGGCCAAGCTTCAGTTCGCAAATGGGTCCAAGGGTCCTGGACATGGTTCTGGGGCTTCCTCTCATCCACGGTTTCCAAAAGATCTGCTCAGTGTGTATGAGGAACGAAATGACATTATGGACTGGTTAAATGCGTTTGAGTATGCATGCGAGGTTCAAGAGGTTGATAATGCGGATAAGATTGCATGGTTACTCAGCAGACTGCCCCATTCTGGTTGCAGTGCCATTATGGAAATGTCGAAGGCTGAGCGCGCTGATTTTGCAATGTTGAAGCAGACTCTCATTTTAAAGTTTGGGAAGACTCCGACCCAATATTTGAAAAGGTTTAGAGAGTATAAGAAAAAGGAAGGTGGTACTTGGGTGTCGTATGTAGCTGAGTCCCTGAAAAACTTGACTGGCTGGGTTGAAGGTTATAAGGTTTCTACCTTCGAAGGCATGATCAATCTGGTCATGCTGGAACACATTTTTGCTTCTTCTTCCCCGGAGCTTAAGCAGCATTTGGCCGATTCGAAGGAGATAGATCCTAAGAAGCTGGCCATTGCAGCAGATTTATGGGTGTCACATCGAGTGTCCCATAAGGACAAAACTCATCCTGGTAAGCAGGAGGAAGGGAAAAAGTCCAAAGATGTGGAGGGTGGGGAATCTGCTAAATCTTCTTCCCATAAGGGCCACAAAAAGAAAAATAAGGGTAAGCCATCCGAGAACTCACAGGGTAGTGGAGGTTCGCCTCCGAAACAGAACTCTGGTTATAATAAGCCTCCCTACGTAAACAGACCCAATGGGGCTTGTTTTTCTTGTGGAGCAACTGACCATGTGAAGGGGGATCCCCGTTGTAAGGTTAGACCTTTGGGGGTCCACTCCGCTAATCTGGCCTTCTCCTCCTACGAGGAAGAAGAGATTACAGGAGCATCCTTCTCCTCAGACTCATTTCCCAGCGGAATAGAGGCTGAGGTAGTTTTAGTGTCCCTGGGTTCCTGGGAGCCTAAAGTCGCAGAGGCGTATGCTAGGATTCCGGATAATACCAAGCACTACTTTAAAGACAGTGTGCTGATCAATGGAGTGGATACTCCAGCTCTTAGGGATAGTGGGTGCAGTCGAACTGTAGTGGATTCTACCTTGGTAGACTCAGAGGAAGTTGCCAGAGCTACTCTGATGCCCACTAAGTTGGCTGACGGCCCCCTCCGTATGTTTCCCGTGATCCCTGTTAATCTAACTTTAAATGGTACAGCAGTTAGGATTCCAGTGAGCATTCAGAGAAACGTCCCGGGAAAGGTCTTGTTGGGCAATGATCTCAGAGCTCTAGGGCTCGTAGGAGACACTGCCGAAAGACCCTACACACGGTCTCAAGCACGGGCAGCATTGGCCAAGTCCAATACGCCGCCCCAGCCGAAGGGGAAACCCAAGGCGAAAGGAGTCAACAAGTCCCGACGGGGGAAAGAGAATATTCCCCCGAGCTCGCCTACCACTGCGGTGGAGGGAGTTGGTCAATCGCCCGAGCCTGACGAGGAGGTGGCGATGCCTGAAGTGTTCGACCCCAACGACCATCCTGAACTAAAAGACTTGTTAGTTGAAGGAGGTCCTGATAGGGACGACTTCAGTAAGGGCCAACGTGAGTGCCCATCTCTGGAAGGCCTAAGGAGACAGGCCTGCTCCCAGCTTGAGGGTGAACCTCCTGGGAAGCATCGGATTTATTGGGAAGGTGGACTCCTGTACAGTGAGCCCACAGAGTCTACAGAAGGAGACCATAGGAGGTTGGTGGTTCCCCTTTCTGTTAGACCCTTCCTCCTGCAGTTGGCGCATGAAGTTCCCCTTGCTGGTCACCTTGGAATGAAGAGGACCAAGCAAAGGTTATCTATGCACTTCTACTGGCCCAAGATGGGGGTGCAAGTAGAAAGTCACTGCAGGAGTTGTGCCTCCTGCCAGTTGTCTGGTAAGGTTGGCGCGACAATCCAAGCTCCGTTGGTACCGCTCCCAGTTGTGGGGGTACCATTTGAAAGGGTAGGGATCGACATCGTTGGTCCCCTTGACCCGCAAACATCCTCAGGCAATAGGTTTATCCTGGTGCTGGTCGACCATGCAACCAGGTATCCTGAGGCCATCCCATTAAAGACTGTAACTGCCAAGTCAGTTGCAAAAGCGTTACTCGGCATATTTACTAGGGTTGGCTTCCCTAAAGAAGTTGTGTCAGATCGTGGCAGCAACTTTATGTCGAAGTATATGCAGGCTATGTGGAAAGAATGTGGGGTCACCTACAAGTTCTCTTCTGCATATCACCCCCAGACCAATGGTCTGGTGGAACGTTTCAACAGAACGTTAAAGAGCATGATTGGGGCTCTGGAGGAGCCCCAGAGGAGGAAATGGGACCTTCTTTTACCATGCTTGTTGTGTGCCTACAGAGAGGTACCACAGGAGGGTGTTGGCTTCAGCCCCTTCGAACTTCTGTTCGGTCATCCCGTACGGGGACCCTTAGCCATCGTCAAAGAGGGATGGGAGATGCCCACTCCCCCTGTTACTACCAATGTAGTTGACTATGTGCTAGGGCTCAGAAAACGGATGGTACTCCTGATGGGCTTGGCTAGTGAAAAGTTGAAGGCCGGACAAGCGCTGGTGAAACATTGGTACGACCAGAAAGCTTCCTTAATTCACTTTACCCCTGGTCAGCAAGTCCTGATCATGAACCCTATAAGGCCTCGCGCTTTACAGGACAAATGGTCAGGCCCTTACACAGTGGTGGAGCCCCTGGGTGAGGTGAACTATTTAGTGGACCTTGGAAGGCCTGGACAGGCTCCAAAAGTGTTCCACGTAAATAGGCTGAAGGCTTTCGTCCCAAGAGTCGAAATCGCAGCACTGCTACTGGCGTCAGACGTTGAGGAAGAGGAGTCAGAACCTCTTCCCGACCTGTTCCAAAGCGGTCCTTCAGATAGCTCCGTTGAGGGTGTCCGAGTGGCCCCTCACCTGACTTCTGATCAGCAGGCTGAGGTGAAAAGTTTGCTTAGGCAGTTTTCCCCCCTGTTTTCACAGTCGCCTGGTTTGACACCTTGGTGCAAACATAACATTGACACAGGAGACAGTGTACCTACCAAAAGTAGGGGATACAGGATGTCGGATAAAGTACGGTCTTATATTAAGACCGAGGTCAACAAGATGTTAGACCTTGGGGTGATTGAACCCTCTAGTAGTCCTTGGTCCAGTCCTGTGGTTCTGGTTCCAAAAGCAGGCACTTCTGAATTGAGGTTCTGCGTGGATTACAGGGCTCTGAATGCTGTCACCAAGACAGACGCTCACCCCTTGCCTCGAACTGACGAGCTGGTGGATACCTTGGGTGCCTCCAAGTACCTCAGCACGTTTGACCTGACTGCGGGCTATTGGCAAATAGCTTTAGCAGAACATGCCAAGGAGAAGACAGCATTTTCAACTCCCGACGGGCTTTACCAATTCCGGGTAATGCCGTTCGGATTGAAGAATGCACCTGCCACTTTCCAGAGGCTTGTGAATCATGTGTTGAATGGGTTGGACGAATTCTGTCTTGCATATCTGGACGATATAGCAGTTTTCAGTGCCACCTGGGAAGACCATGTGAAACACCTCGGGATTGTGCTCCAGGCTCTTCAGAAAGCCCACTTGACCATAAAGGCGAGTAAATGCCAGATTGGACAAGGCTCAGTGGTTTACCTTGGGCATGAAGTAGGTGGAGGAAGGATACAGCCTCTCCCCAGTAAAGTACAAGCAGTACAAGACTGGCCTACCCCCACTACACAAACCCAAGTGAGAGCCTTCTTAGGACTCACGGGTTATTACCGCAATTTTATGGCAGACTATGGCACCATAGCTGCTCCTCTGACTGCCCTCACAACTCCGAAGAAACCCAAGAAGGTAACTTGGACTGACGAGTGTGAGAAGGCCTTCAATGGCTTGAAAGACTCCTTGTGCCAGGCCCCTGTGCTCAGGGCCCCTGATTATCAAAGACCTTTTATCGTGCAGACGGATGCCTCTGACACTGGGATAGGAGCTGTACTATCACAAGTAGATGAGAAGGGTAAGGAACACCCTATCGGTTTTATTAGTCGCCAGCTTAAGGACAGAGAGCTCAGATGGTCCACGGTAGAGAAAGAATGTTTCTCTGTTGTGTGGGCCCTAAGGAAGCTGCGGCCCTACCTCTATGGGACCCACTTCACTGTGCAGACTGACCATAAGCCGTTAAAGTGGCTAATGAACATGAAGGGGGAGAATCCAAAGTTGCTTAGGTGGTCCATAAGTCTACAAGGCTTCGACTTCACTATTGAGCATAGGCCAGGTGTCCAACATAGCAATGCTGATGGGTTGTCCAGAATGTTTTACCGACCTGAACAAGAGACTCATCCAGGGGTGGATTAGTTCCCCCTGTCCATAGTCTGGGAGGGGCGAGTGTTAGGAAAGATTTCGTTATTGTAGGGAACTTTCCTTCCATGTGGCAACCCCTAAACTTTTTGCTATTGTTTTCAACCTGTTTTCTTGACTTTGCCAGAGAAGTGCAGCCTTCTGCTGTACTCCTCTGGGCTTTCGCTCCTTTCTTACGGGGAAACTGACATGCCCTTAAGACAGTCAGTACCGGGGAACGCTGTTTCCCGTAGTTTCTTTTATCGTGTCGCCATTTTAGTGCAACACGACACAAGAGGGCACTGTAAGCTAAGTTACAGCTCTCTTGGGTCTCTAGCCTTCTACAGACCCTAGACACTCTTATAGGATGGTTTTTGGATCGGTGCAAGTCATTCAGGGACTGGGCTGGTGGCAGCGATCATTTGGTTTATTTTGAGCTCCTTTTGCCGTTCTGAGCACCTTTTTGCCGCGAACACAAAAGGGTGGCCCGGCTACCCAAAATGGCCGGACCACGAGGCTCCTTTGTCTCGTCCACTGTCCGTCTTGCTCCCTTTACCTTCCCCCGGGTCAGGCGACCCGGGGCCTTCCTTATTTGGGCATGTAGTTTCCCGCGAAACACGGTTGCTTTCGCGGGCTTCTACATGTCGTTTGAGTGCCCCCAGGATGTGGGCTGGGCTGTCTGGTCCCAATACACATCCTGGGTGCCAGAGAGTCTAGGGTGGTGTGAATGCCTGGGACCACTGTGGTCCGTGATTGGTCCACGTATGGTATGTGTGTTGATGAGCGGATCTCCCATTGGCTCCCCTCCGTTTTGGCGCGAAGGGAACCGTGGATAAGAGGGAGCTGGAAACACCACTACCATGTCGATCTCCTGAGTTCTTACGAACCCAGGGATACAGGAGCCAAGTATCCTGCGAACACGAGGCTGGACCGAGGAATCGCTGGTGACCCCCTGAAGAACTTCTGCTCCTCATTGCTGTCGTCCGGTGAAGCCCTTTCCACCTAAGATCGAACAAGAAGGCCTGTACTGGCGCTTCGACCTATTGGAATAGCAGGACCAGCTATTCCCGGCACCTTCATCAACTCCTGCTGTAAGCCTTCGGAAGTGTCTCTGGGCCATCCAGTTGACTGACCAGCTTACTAAGGAGGCCTGCTCTGTAATCGCCGACAGGTTGGGTGGTATTCTGAGTCCGGGGCATGCTCACACGCTTCGTTTGCTTAGCAGTCCTAAGCTAGAGGTGAGCAGTGCTCGTTTGGCTTGAATACACCCGGCCGTTCCGTTGCCCTGCTGTGGCGACAAAACTGTGCTTGTTTCTTCGATCGGGACGTCTTTTTACTCTGCACGACGACGAGACGTTCCCTGCTCTTCAGAACCTGCCAGAAGCTGTATCTATCGAGGAGAAGCTCGGGCCTGCTTGCTTCGGGGACCGGTGAGTAGATTAGCTAGGATCTGGTCGCCCTCCTGCAGTGCCCCTTGCTTTTCCCCGCTGTAAATACAGCACCCCTTGTCCGTACTCGCGCCCTGCTTCTGCCTCACAGTGGAGGCTGCGCTAGAGTCGCGGACCGTGTTCTCCTTCATTAGAGCTCCCTACAGAGCTGTTCAACGTCCTCCGAAGAGCTTCACCTTCTGCCCATTGGCACCGGCGTGTGCAGGTACTTTTGAGCGCTAGGCTCCACTCTTCGTAGGGATTGGACTACCATCTAGTTAGGGGCCTCAGAAGGCGGACATATCACACGCATTGGTTCGCACTGCCTGTTTTCCTTCCCCTGCAGGTGGATAACATATTTCGTGCTGCTAATGCTGTGAAACTGTGTATTCTGTATATATATTGGGTGGATAGTGTATGTGTTGGTTTAATATCGTTGTATATTGCTGCTTTTACTGTAGTTATTAGTTTCAAGGCCTTATAATAAATGTGTATCTATTTTTGATATAAACAACTGTTTGGAGTAGTTTGTAAGCGCTCTTGCTTTGTGTGCTCATTGCGGGCTTTCAGTCACCCTCACCCCTCTTGAGACCTAGTCTTGACCGCCGCGATCGCTACCTTGATTGGTCTGGCTTGTCCAGAGGTTACCCTGTTCCAAGTAATTAGGTTGGCCTTCTGAACCTCTGCGCCACCAGGACAGAGTTCAGAAATCCGTCTTAACACAGGGCACGAGTGGGGGGTGGGCGAAACATGAAGGAGACACAGGGCATGAGCGGGGGTTGGGGTGAACGTGAGGGAGAGACAAGGCATGAGCAGGGGGTGGCAAGGACTGGAGGGAGACACGGGGCATGAGCAGGGGGTGGGGGAGAACAGGAGGAAGACACGGGGCATGAGCGGGGGGTGGGGGGGACAGGAGGGAGACACGGGGCATGAGCGGGGGTGGGGGACAACAGGAGGAAGACACGGGGCATGAGCGGGGGATGGGGGAACGTAAGGGAGACAAGGGGCATGAGCGGGGGGTGGGGGGTGCAGGAGGAAGACACAGGGCATGAGCGGAAGGTGGGGGGACATGATGAAGACATGGGGCATGAGCGGGGTGGGGGAACAGGAGGTAGACACGGGGCAGGGGGCGGGGGGAACAAGAGGTAGACACGGGGCATGAGTGGGGGTGGGGGGGACAGGAGGGAGACACGGGGCATGAAAGGTGGGTGGGGGGAACAGGAGGTAGACACAGAGCATGAGCGGGGGGTGGGGGAAACAGAAGGTAGACACGGGGCATGAGCGGGGGTGGGGGAACAAGAGGTAGACACGGGGAATGAGCGGGGGTTGGAGGGACCGGGAGGGAGACATGGGGCATGAGCGGGGGGTAGGGGAGAACGGGAGACAGACACGGGGCATGAGTGGGGGTGGGGGGAACGTGAGGGAGACACGGGGCATGAGCGGGGGGTGGGGGAATGTGAGGAAGACACAGGGCATGAGCGGGGGGTAGGGGGAATGTGAGGAAGACACAGGGCATGAGCGGGGGGTGGGGGGAACGTGAGGGAGACACGGGGCATGAGCGGGGAGTGGGGGAACAAGAGGTAGACACGGGGAATGAGCGGGGGTTGGAGTGACCGGGAGGGAGACATGGGGCATGAGCGGGGGGGTAGGGGAGAACGGGAGGTAGACACGGGGCATGAGCGGGGGTGGGGGGAACGTGAGGGAGACACAGGGCATGAGCAGGGGGTGGGGGGGAACATGAGGAATACACGGGGCATGAGCGGGGGGTAGGGGAATGTGAGGAAGACACAGGGCATGAGTGGCGGGTGGGGGGAACGTGAGGAAGACACGGGGCATGAGCGGGGGGTAGGGGGAATGTGAGGAAGACACAGGGCATGAGCAGGGGGTGGGGGGGAACGTGAGGAAGACACAGGGCATGTGCGGGGGTGGGGGGAACGTGAGGGAGACACGGGGCATGAGCGGGGGAGGGGGGAACAGGAGGGAGACACAAGGCATGAGCGGGGGGTGGGGGAGAACGGGAGGAAGACACAGGGCACGAGCGGGGGGTGGGCGAAACATGAAGGAGACACAGGGCATGAGCGGGGGTTGGGGTGAATGTGAGGGAGAGACAAGGCATGAGCAGGGGGTGGCAAGGACTGGAGGGAGACACGGGGCATGAGCAGGGGGTGGGGGAGAACAGGAGGAAGACACGGGGCATGAGAGGGGGGTGGGGGGGACAGGAGGGAGACACGGGGCATGAGCGGGGGTGGGCGATAACAGGAGGAAGACACAGGGTTTGAGCGGGGGATGGGGGAACGTAAGGGAGACAAGGGGCATGAGCGGGGGGTTGGGGGTGCAGGAGGAAGACACAGGGCATGAGCGGGAGGTGGGGGGAACAGGAGGGAGACACGTGGCATGAGCGGTGGGTGAGGGGAACAGGAGGGAGAGACAAGGCATGAGCAGGGGGTGGTGAGGACTGCAGGGAGACACGGGGCATGAGCAGGGGGCGGGGGAGAACAGGAGGAAGACACGGGGCATCAGCGGGGGGTGGGGGAACGGGGAGGTAGACACAGTGCATGAGCGGGAGGGTGGGGGGAACAAGATGTAGACACGGGGCATGAGTGGGGGGTGGGGGGACAGGAGGGAGACACGGGGCATGAGCAGGGGGTGTGGAAGAACGGGAGGAAGACACGGGGCATGAGCGGGGGGTGGGGGGGACAGGAGGGAGACACGGGGCATGAGCGGGGGGTGGGGGGAACAAGAGGTAGACACGGGGCATGAGCGGGGGTTTGGGGGGACAGGAGAGAGACACGGGGCATGAGCAGGGTGTGGGGGAGAATGGGAGGAAGACATGGGGCATGACCGGGGGGTGGGGGGAACGTGATGAAGACACGGGGCAGGAGCGGGTGTGAGGGGGAATGTGAGGGAGACACGGGGCATGAGCGGGGGTGGGGGGAACAAGAGGTAGACACGGGGCATGAGTGGGGGGTGGGGGGACAGGAGGTAGACACGGGGCATGAGCGGGGGGTGGGGAGAACAGGAGGAAGATATGGGGCACGAGCGGGGGGTGGGGGAGAACAGGAGGAAGACACGGGGCATGAGCGGGGGGTGGGGGGACAGGAGGGAGACACGGGGCATGAGTGGGGGTTGGGGGAACAAGAGGTAGACACAGGGCATGAGCGGTGGGTGGGGGGACAGGAGGGAGACACGGGGCATGAGCGGGGGGTGGGGGGACAGGAGGGAGACACGGGTCATGAGTGGGGTTTGGGGGAACAAGAGGTAGACACAGGGTATGAGCAGTGGGTGGGGGGACAGGAGGGAGACACGGGGCATGAGCCGGGGGTGGGGGAGTGGGAGGGAGACACGGGGCATGAGCAGGGGGTGGGGGGAACAGGAAGGAGACACAGGGCATGAGCAGGGGGTGGGGGGAACAGGAGATAGACACGGGGCATGACCGGGGGGTAGGGAGACACGGGGCATGAGCGGGAGTTGGGGGGAACAAGAGGTAGACACGGGGAATGAGCGGGGGTGTGGGGGACCGGGAGGGAGACACAGGGCATGAGCGGGGGGTGGGGGAGAATGAGAGGAAGACAAGGGGCATGAGCGGGGGGTGGGGGGAACGTGAGGGAGACACAGGGCATGAGCAGGGGGTGGGGGGAACGTGAGGAAGACACGAGGCATGAGCGGCAGGTGGGGGGAACAGGAGGTAGACACGGGGCATGAGCGGGGGTTGGGGGACAGGAGGGAGACACAGGGCATGAGTAGGGGGTGGGGGAACAGGAGGTAGATACGGGGCATGAGCGGGGGGTGGGGGGACAGGAGGGAGACACGGGGCATGAGCAGGAGTTTAGGGGAACAAGAGGTAGACACGGGGCATGAGCGGGCGGGGGGTGAGGGGGCCGGGAGGGAGACACGGGGCATGAGCGGGGGGTGGGGGAGAACGGGAGGAAGACAGGGGGCAAGAGCGGGGGGTGGGGGGAGCATGAGGGAGACACAGGGCATGAGCAGGGGGTGGGGGGAACGTGAGGAAGACACGGGGCATGAGCAGGGGGTGGGGGGAATGTGAGGAAGACACAGGGCATGAGCGGTGGGTGGGGGGAACGTGAGGGAGACACAGGGCATGAGCAGGGAGTGGGGGGACAGGAAGGAGACACAGGGCATGACCGGGGGGTGGGGGGAATGTGCGGAAGACACGGGGCATGAGCTGGGGGTGAGGGGAACGTGAGGCAGACACGGGGCATGAGCGGGGGGTTGGCGAAAAAGAGGTAGACACGGGACATGATAGGGGGTGAGGGGACAGGAGGGAGACACGAGGCATGAGCGGGGGTGGGGAAGAACTGGAGGAAGACACAGGGCATGAGCGGGGGATGGGGGAACATGAGGGAGACATGGGGCATGAGCGGGGGGTGGGGGGACAGGAGGGAGACACGGGGCACGAGCGGGGGTGGGGGATAATAGGAGGAAGACACGGGGCATGAGCGGGGGGTGGGGGGAACGTGAGGGAGACAGGGGGCATGAGTGGGTGGTGGGGGGACAGGAGGAAGACACAGGGCATGAGCGAGAGGTGGGGGGAACAGGAGGGAGACACGGGGCATGTTTGGGGGGTGGGGGGATCGTGAGGGAGACAGCGGGCATGAGCGGGTGGTGGGGGGACAGGAGGAAGACACAGGGCATTAGCGGGAGGTGGGGGGAACAGGAGGGAGACACAGGGCATGAGCGGGGGGTGGGGAGGACAGGAGGGAGACACGGGGCATGAGCGGGGGGTGGGGGAGAACAGGAGGAAGACACGGGGCATGAGCGGGGGGGAGGGAACGGGGAGGGAGACACGGGGCATGAGCAGGGGTGTGGGGGGAACAAGAGGTAGACACGGGGCATGAGCGGGGGGTCGGGGACAGGAGGGAGACACGAGGCATAAGCAGGGGGTGGGGGATAACGGAAGGAAGACACGGGGCATGAGCGGGGGGTGGGGGGTACAGGAGGGAGACACGGGGCATGAGCGGGGGGTGGAGGGAACAGGAGGTAGACACGGGGCATGAGCAGGAGGTGAGGGGGACAGGAGGGAGACATGGGGCATGAGCGGGGTGGGGGGAACAAGAGATAGACACGGGGCATGAGCGGGGGGTGGGGGGAACAGGAGGGAGACATGGGGCATGAGCGGGGGGTGGGGGGAACGTGAGGGAGACACGGGGCATGAGCGGGGGTGGGGGGAACAGGAGGGAGACACAAGGCATGAGCGGGGGGTGGGGGAGAACGGGAGGAAGACACAGGGCACGAGTGGGGGGTGGGCGAAAAATGAAGGAGACACAGGGCATGAGCGGGGGTTGGGGTGAACGTGAGGGAGAGACAAGGCATGAGCAGGGGGTGGCAAGGACTGGAGGGAGACACGGGGCATGAGCAGGGGGTGGGGGAGAACAGGAGGAAGACACGGGGCATGAGCGGGGGGTGGGGGGGACAGGAGGGAGACACGGGGCATGAGCGGGGGTGGGGGACAACAGGAGGAAGACACGGGGCATGAGCAGGGGATGGGGGAACGTAAGGGAGACAAGGGGCATGAGCGGGGGGTGGGGGGTGCAGGAGGAAGACACAGGGCATGAGCGGAAGGTGGGGGGACATGATGAAGACATGGGGCATGAGCGGGGTGGGGGAACAGGAGGTAGACACGGGGCAGGGGGCGGGGGGAACAAGAGGTAGACACGGGGCATGAGTGGGGGTGGGGGGGACAGGAGGGAGACACGGGGCATGAAAGGTGGGTGGGGGAACAGGAGGTAGACACAGAGCATGAGCGGGGGGTGGGGGAAACAGAAGGTAGACACGGGGCATGAGCGGGGGGTGGGGGAACAAGAGGTAGACACGGGGAATGAGCGGGGGTTGGAGGGACCGGGAGGGAGACATGGGGCATGAGCGGGGGGTAGGGGAGAACGGGAGGCAGACACGGGGCATGAGTGGGGGTGGGGTGAACGTGAGGGAGACACGGGGCATGAGCGGGGGGTGGGGGAATGTGAGGAAGACACAGGGCATGAGCGGCGGGTAGGGGGAACGTGAGGAAGACACGGGGCATGAGCGGGGGGTAGGGGGAATGTGAGGAAGACACAGGGCATGAGCAGGGGGTGGGGGGGAACGTGAGGAAGACACAGGGTATGAGCGGGGGGTGGGGGGAACGTGAGGGAGACACGGGGCATGAGCGGGGAGTGGAGGAACAAGAGGTAGACACGGGGAATGAGCGGGGGTTGGAGTGACCGGGAGGGAGACATGGGGCATGAGCGGGGGGGTAGGGGAGAACGGGAGGTAGACACGGGGCATGAGCGGGGGTGGGGGGAACGTGAGGGAGACACAGGGCATGAGCAGGGGGTGGGGGGGAACGTGAGGAAGACACGGGGCATGAGCGGGGGGTAGGGGAATGTGAGGAAGACACAGGGCATGAGTGGCGGGTGGGGGGAACGTGAGGAAGACACGGGGCATGAGCGGGGGGTAGGGGGAATGTGAGGAAGACACAGGGCATGAGCAGGGGGTGGGGGGGAACGTGAGGAAGACACGGGCATGTGCGGGGGTGGGGGGAACGTGAGGGAGACACGGGGCATGAGCGGGGGAGGGGGGAACAGGAGGGAGACACAAGGCATGAGCGGGGGGTGGGGGAGAACGGGAGGAAGACACAGGGCACGAGTGGGGGGTGGGCGAAACATGAAGGAGACACAGGGCATGAGCGGGGGTTGGGGTGAACGTGAGGGAGAGACAAGGCATGAGCAGGGGGTGGCAAGGACTGGAGGGAGACACGGGGCATGAGCAGGGGGTGGGGGAGAACAGGAGGAAGACACGGGGCATGAGCGGGGGGTGGTGGGGACAGGAGGGAGACACGAGGCATGAGCGGGGGTGGGGGACAACAGGAGGAAGACACGGGGCATGAGCGGGGGATGGGGGAACGTAAGGGAGACAAGGGGCATGAGCGGGGGGTGGGGGGTGCAGGAGGAAGACACAGGGCATGAGCGGAAGGTGGGGGGACATGATGAAGACATGGGGCATGAGCGGGGTGGGGGAACAGGAGGTAGACACGGGGCAGGGGGCGGGGGGAACAAGAGGTAGACACGGGGCATGAGTGGGGGTGGGGGGGACAGGAGGGAGACACGGGGCATGAAAGGTGGGTGGGGGGAACAGGAGGTAGACACGGGGCATGAGCGGGGGTGGGGGAACAAGAGGTAGACACGGGGAATGAGCGGGGGTTGGAGGGACCGGGAGGGAGACATGGGGCATGAGCGGGGGGTAGGGGAGAACGGGAGGCAGACACGGGGCATGAGTGGGGGTGGGGGGAACGTGAGGGAGACACGGGGCATGAGCGGGGGGTGGGGGAATGTGAGGAAGACACAGGGCATGAGCGGCGGGTAGGGGGAACGTGAGGAAGACACGGGGCATGAGCGGGGGGTAGGGGGAATGTGAGGAAGACACAGGGCATGAGCAGGGGGTGGGGGGGAACGTGAGGAAGACACAGGGTATGAGCGGGGGGTGGGGGGAACGTGAGGGAGACACGGGGCATGAGCGGGGAGTGGGGGAACAAGAGGTAGACACGGGGAATGAGCGGGGGTTGGAGTGACCGGGAGGGAGACATGGGGCATGAGCGGGGGGGTAGGGGAGAACGGGAGGTAGACACGGGGCATGAGCGGGGGTGGGGGGAACGTGAGGGAGACACAGGGCATGAGCAGGGGGTGGGGGGGAACGTGAGGAAGACACGGGGCATGAGCGGGGGGTAGGGGAATGTGAGGAAGACACAGGGCATGAGTGGCGGGTGGGGGGAACGTGAGGAAGACACGGGGCATGAGCGGGGGGTAGGGGGAATATGAGGAAGACACAGGGCATGAGCAGGGGGTGGG
Source organism: Ambystoma mexicanum (assembly GCF_040938575.1). Taxonomy (NCBI): domain Eukaryota; kingdom Metazoa; phylum Chordata; class Amphibia; order Caudata; family Ambystomatidae; genus Ambystoma; species Ambystoma mexicanum. The sequence goes on from NC_090934.1 coordinate 462,349,053, forward strand.
GGGGAACGTGAGGAAGACACAGGGCATGTGCGGGGGTGGGGGGAACGTGAGGGAGACACGGGGCATGAGCGGGGGAGGGGGGAACAGGAGGGAGACACAAGGCATGAGCGGGGGGTGGGGGAGAACGGGAGGAAGACACAGGGCACGAGCGGGGGGTGGGCGAAACATGAAGGAGACACAGGGCATGAGCGGGGGTTGGGGTGAACGTGAGGGAGAGACAAGGCATGAGCAGGGGGTGGCAAGGACTGGAGGGAGACACGGGGCATGAGCAGGGGGTGGGGGAGAACAGGAGGAAGACACGGGGCATGAGCGGGGGGTGGGGGGGACAGGAGGGAGACACGGGGCATGAGCGGGGGTGGGGGATAACAGGAGGAAGACACAGGGTTTGAGCGGGGGATGGGGGAACGTAAGGGAGACAAGGGGCATGAGCGGGGGGTGGGGGTGCAGGAGGAAGACACAGGGCATGAGCGGGAGGTGGGGGGAACAGGAGGGAGACACGTGGCATGAGCGGTGGGTGAGGGGAACAGGAGGGAGAGACAAGGCATGAGCAGGGGGTGGTGAGGACTGCAGGGAGACACGGGGCATGAGCAGGGGGCGGGGGAGAACAGGAGGAAGACACGGGGCATCAGCGGGGGGTGGGGGAACGGGGAGGTAGACACAGTGCATGAGCGGGAGGGTGGGGGGAACAAGATGTAGACACGGGGCATGAGTGGGGGGTGGGGGGACAGGAGGGAGACACGGGGCATGAGCAGGGGGTGTGGAAGAACGGGAGGAAGACACGGGGCATGAGCGGGGGTTGGGGGGGACAGGAGGGAGACACGGGGCATGAGCGGGGGGTGGGGGGAACAAGAGGTAGACACGGGGCATGAGCGGGGGGTGGAGGGGACAGGAGAGAGACACGGGGCATGAGCGGGGTGTGGGGGAGAATGGGAGGAAGACATGGGGCATGAGCGGGGGGTGGGGGGAATGTGATGAAGACACGGGGCAGGAGCGGGTGTGAGGGGGAATGTGAGGGAGACACGGGGCATGAGCGGGGGTGGGGGGAACAAGAGGTAGACACGGGGCATGAGTGGGGGGTGGGGGGACAGGAGGTAGACACAGGGCATGAGCGGGGGGTGGGGAGAACAGGAGGAAGATATGGGGCACGAGCGGGGGGTGGGGGAGAACAGGAGGAAGACACGGGGCATGAGCGGGGGGTGGGGGGACAGGAGGGAGACACGGGGCATGAGTGGGGGTTGGGGGAACAAGAGGTAGACACAGGGCATGAGCGGTGGGTGGGGGGACAGGAGGGAGACACGGGGCATGAGCGGGGGGTGGGGGGACAGGAGGGAGACACGGGTCATGAGTGGGGTTTGGGGGAACAAGAGGTAGACACAGGGTATGAGCAGTGGGTGGGGGGACAGGAGGGAGACACGGGGCATGAGCGGGGGGTGGGGGAGTGGGAGGGAGACACGGGGCATGAGCAGGGGGTGGGGGGAACAGGAAGGAGACACAGGGCATGAGCAGGGGGTGGGGGGAACAGGAGATAGACACGGGGCATGACCGGGGGGTAGGGAGACACGGGGCATGAGCGGGAGTTGGGGGGAACAAGAGGTAGACACGGGGAATGAGCGGGGGTGTGGGGGACCGGGAGGGAGACACAGGGCATGAGCGGGGGGTGGGGGAGAATGAGAGGAAGACAAGGGGCATGAGCGGGGGGTGGGGGGAACGTGAGGGAGACACAGGGCATGAGCAGGGGGTGGGGGGAACGTGAGGAAGACACGAGGCATGAGCGGCAGGTGGGGGGAACAGGAGGTAGACACGGGGCATGAGCGGGGGTTGGGGGACAGGAGGGAGACACAGGGCATGAGTAGGGGGTGGGGGAACAGGAGGTAGATACGGGGCATGAGCGGGGGGTGGGGGGACAGGAGGGAGACACGGGGCATGAGCAGGAGTTTAGGGGAACAAGAGGTAGACACGGGGCATGAGCGGGCGGGGGGTGAGGGGGCCGGGAGGGAGACACGGGGCATGAGCGGGGGGTGGGGGAGAACGGGAGGAAGACAGGGGGCAAGAGCGGGGGGTGGGGGGAGCATGAGGGAGACACAGGGCATGAGCAGGGGGTGGGGGGAACGTGAGGAAGACACGGGGCATGAGCAGGGGGTGGGGGGAATGTGAGGAAGACACAGGGCATGAGCGGTGGGTGGGGGGAACGTGAGGGAGACACAGGGCATGAGCAGGGAGTGGGGGGACAGGAAGGAGACACAGGGCATGACCGGGGGGTGGGGGGAATGTGCGGAAGACACGGGGCATGAGCTGGGGGTGAGGGGACCGTGAGGCAGACACGGGGCATGAGCGGGGGGTTGGCGAAAAAGAGGTAGACACGGGACATGATAGGGGGTGAGGGGACAGGAGGGAGACACGAGGCATGAGCGGGGGTGGGGAAGAACTGGAGGAAGACACAGGGCATGAGCGGGGGATGGGGGAACATGAGGGAGACATGGGGCATGAGCGGGGGGTGGGGGGACAGGAGGGAGACACGGGGCACGAGCGGGGGTGGGGGATAATAGGAGGAAGACACGGGGCATGAGCGGGGGGTGGGGGGAACGTGAGGGAGACAGGGGGCATGAGTGGGTGGTGGGGGGACAGGAGGAAGACACAGGGCATGAGCGGGAGGTGGGGGGAACAGGAGGGAGACACGGGGCATGTTTGGGGGGTGGGGGGATCGTGAGGGAGACAGCGGGCATGAGCGGGTGGTGGGGGGACAGGAGGAAGACACAGGGCATTAGCGGGAGGTGGGGGGAACAGGAGGGAGACACAGGGCATGAGCGGGGGGTGGGGAGGACAGGAGGGAGACACGGGGCATGAGCGGGGGGTGGGGGAGAACAGGAGGAAGACACGGGGCATGAGCGGGGGGGAGGGAACGGGGAGGGAGACACGGGGCATGAGCAGGGGGGTGGGGGGAACAAGAGGTAGACACGGGGCATGAGCGGGGGGTCGGGGACAGGAGGGAGACACGAGGCATAAGCAGGGGGTGGGGGATAACGGAAGGAAGACACGGGGCATGAGCGGGGGGTGGGGGGTACAGGAGGGAGACACGGGGCATGAGCGGGGGGTGGAGGGAACAGGAGGTAGACACGGGGCATGAGCAGGAGGTGGGGGGGACAGGAGGGAGACATGGGGCATGAGCGGGGTGGGGGGAACAAGAGATAGACACGGGGCATGAGCGGGGGGTGGGGGGAACAGGAGGGAGACATGGGGCATGAGCGGGGGGTGGGGGGAACGTGAGGGAGACACGGGGCATGAGCGGGGGTGGGGGGAACAGGAGGGAGACACAAGGCATGAGCGGGGGGTGGGGGAGAACGGGAGGAAGACACAGGGCACGAGTGGGGGGTGGGCGAAAAATGAAGGAGACACAGGGCATGAGCGGGGGTTGGGGTGAACGTGAGGGAGAGACAAGGCATGAGCAGGGGGTGGCAAGGACTGGAGGGAGACACGTGGCATGAGCAGGGGGTGGGGGAGAACAGGAGGAAGACACGGGGCATGAGCGGGGGGTGGGGGGGACAGGAGGGAGACACGGGGCATGAGCGGGGGTGGGGGACAACAGGAGGAAGACACGGGGGATGGGGGAACGTAAGGGAGACAAGGGGCATGAGCGGGGGGTGGGGGGTGCAGGAGGAAGACACAGGGCATGAGCGGAAGGTGGATGGACATGATGAAGACATGGGGCATGAGCGGGGTGGGGGAACAGGAGGTAGACACGGGGCAGGTGGCGGGGGGAACAAGAGGTAGACACGGGGCATGAGTGGGGGTGGGGGGGACAGGAGGGAGACACGGGGCATGAAAGGTGGGTGGGGGGAACAGGAGGTAGACACAGAGCATGAGCGGGGGGTGGGGGAAACAGAAGGTAGACACGGGGCATGAGCGGGGGGTGGGGGAACAAGAGGTAGACACGGGGAATGAGCGGGGGTTGGAGGGACCGGGAGGGAGACATGGGGCATGAGCGGGGGTAGGGGAGAACGGGAGGCAGACACGGGGCATGAGTGGGGGTGGGGGGAACGTGAGGGAGACACGGGGCATGAGCGGGGGGTGGGGGAATGTGAGGAAGACACAGGGCATGAGCGGCGGGTAGGGGGAACGTGAGGAAGACACGGGGCATGAGCGGGGGGTAGGGGGAATGTGAGGAAGACACAGGGCATGAGCAGGGGGTGGGGGGGAACGTGAGGAAGACACAGGGTATGAGCGGGGGGTGGGGGGAACGTGAGGGAGACACGGGGCATGAGCGGGGAGTGGGGGAACAAGAGGTAGACACGGGGAATGAGCGGGGGTTGGAGTGACCGGGAGGGAGACATGGGGCATGAGCGGGGGGTAGGGGAGAACGGGAGGTAGACACGGGGCATGAGCGGGGGTGGGGGGAACGTGAGGGAGACACAGGGCATGAGCAGGGGGTGGGGGGGTACGTGAGGAAGACACGGGGCATGAGCGGGGGGTAGGGGAATGTGAGGAAGACACAGGGCATGAGTGGCGGGTGGGGGGAACGTGAGGAAGACACGGGGCATGAGCGGGGGGTAGGGGGAATGTGAGGAAGACACAGGGCATGAGCAGGGGGTGGGGGGGAACGTGAGGAAGACACAGGGCATGTGCGGGGGTGGGGGGAACGTGAGGGAGACACGGGGCATGAGCGGGGGAGGGGGGAACAGGAGGGAGACACAAGGCATGAGCGGGGGGTGGGGGAGAACGGGAGGAAGACACAGGGCACGAGCGGGGGGTGGGCGAAACATGAAGGAGACACAGGGCATGAGCGGGGGTTGGGGTGAACGTGAGGGAGAGACAAGGCATGAGCAGGGGGTGGCAAGGACTGGAGGGAGACACGGGGCATGAGCAGGGGGTGGGGGAGAACAGGAGGAAGACACGGGGCATGAGCGGGGGGTGGGGGGACAGGAGGGAGACACGGGGCATGAGCGGGGGTGGGGGATAACAGGAGGAAGACACAGGGTTTGAGCGGGGGATGGGGGAACGTAAGGGAGACAAGGGGCATGAGCGGGGGGTGGGGGGTGCAGGAGGAAGACACAGGGCATGAGCGGGAGGTGGGGGGAACAGGAGGGAGACACGTGGCATGAGCGGTGGGTGAGGGGAACAGGAGGGAGAGACAAGGCATGAGCAGGGGGTGGTGAGGACTGCAGGGAGACACGGGGCATGAGCAGGGGGCGGGGGAGAACAGGAGGAAGACACGGGGCATCAGCGGGGGGTGGGGGAACGGGGAGGTAGACACAGTGCATGAGCGGGAGGGTGGGGGGAACAAGATGTAGACACGGGGCATGAGTGGAGGGTGGGGGGACAGGAGGGAGACACGGGGCATGAGCAGGGGGTGTGGAAGAACGGGAGGAAGACACGGGGCATGAGCGGGGGGTGGGGGGGACAGGAGGGAGACACGGGGCATGAGCGGGGGGTGGGGGGAACAAGAGGTAGACACGGGGCATGAGCGGGGGGTGGGGGGGACAGGAGGGAGACACGGGGCATGAGCGGGGTGTGGGGGAGAATGGGAGGAAGACATGGGGCATGAGCGGGGGGTGGGGGGAACGTGATGAAGACACGGGGCAGGAGCGGGTGTGAGGGGGAATGTGAGGGAGACACGGGGCATGAGCGGGGGTGGGGGGAACAAGAGGTAGACACGGGGCATGAGTGGGGGGTAGGGGGACAGGAGGTAGACACGGGGCATGAGCGGGGGGTGGGGAGAACAGGAGGAAGATATGGGGCACGAGCGGGGGGTGGGGGAGAACAGGAGGAAGACATGGGGCATGAGCGGGGGGTGGGGGGACAGGAGGGAGACACGGGGCATGAGTGGGGGTTGGGGGAACAAGAGGTAGACACAGGGCATGAGCGGTGGGTGGGGGGACAGGATGGAGACACGGGGCATGAGCGGGGGGTGGGGGGACAGGAGGGAGACACGGGTCATGAGTGGGGTTTGGGGGAACAAGAGGTAGACACAGGGTATGAGCAGTGGGTGGGGGGACAGGAGGGAGACACGGGGCATGAGCGGGGGGTGGGGGAGTGGGAGGGAGACACGGGGCATGAGCAGGGGCTGGGGGGAACAGGAGGGAGACACAGGGCATGAGCAGGGGGTGGGGGAAACAGGAGGTAGACACGGGGCATGAGCAGGGGGTGGGGGGACAGGAGGGAGACACGGGGCATGAGCGGGGGGGTGGGGGGAACAGGAAGGAGACACAGGGCATGAGCAGGGGGTGGGGGGAACAGGAGATAGACACGGGGCATGACCGGGGGGTAGGAAGACACGGGGCATGAGCGGGAGTTGGGGGGAACAAGAGGTAGACACGGGGAATGAGCGGGGGTGTGGGGGACCGGGAGGGAGACACAGGGCATGAGCGGGGGGTGGGGGAGAATGAGAGGAAGACAAGGGGCATGAGCGGGGGGTGGGGGGAACGTGAGGGAGACACAGGGCATGAGCAGGGGGTGGGGGGAACGTGAGGAAGACACGAGGCATGAGCGGCAGGTGGGGGGAACAGGAGGTAGACACGGGGCATGAGCGGGGGTTGGGGGACAGGAGGGAGACACAGGGCATGAGTAGGGGGTGGGGGAACAGGAGGTAGATACGGGGCATGAGCGGGGGGTGGGGGGACAGGAGGGAGACACGGGGCATGAGCAGGAGTTTAGGGGAACAAGAGGTAGACACGGGGCATGAGCGGGCGGGGGGTGAGGGGGCCGGGAGGGAGACACGGGGCATGAGCGGGTGGTGGGGGAGAACGGGAGGAAGACAGGGGGCAAGAGCGGGGGGTGGGGGGAGCATGAGGGAGACACAGGGCATGAGCAGGGGGTGGGGGGAAAGTGAGGAAGACACGGGGCATGAGCAGGGGGTGGGGGGAATGTGAGGAAGACACAGGGCATGAGCGGTGGGTGGGGGGAACGTGAGGGAGACACAGGGCATGAGCAGGGAGTGGGGGGACAGGAAGGAGACACAGGGCATGACCGGGGGGTGGGGGGAATGTGCGGAAGACACGGGGCATGAGCTGGGGGTGAGGGGAACGTGAGGCAGACACGGGGCATGAGCGGGGGGTTGGCGAAAAAGAGGTAGACAGGGACATGATAGGGGGTGAGGGGACAGGAGGGAGACACGAGGCATGAGCGGGGGTGGGGAAGAACTGGAGGAAGACACAGGGCATGAGCGGGGGATGGGGGAACATGAGGGAGACATGGGGCATGAGCGGGGGGTGGGGGGACAGGAGGGAGACACGGGGCACGAGCGGGGGTGGGGGATAATAGGAGGAAGACACGGGGCATGAGCGGGGGGTGGGGGGAACGTGAGGGAGACAGGGGGCATGAGTGGGTGGTGGGGGGACAGGAGGAAGACACAGGGCATGAGCGGGAGGTGGGTGGAACAGGAGGGAGACACGGGGCATGTTTGGGGGGTGGGGGGATCGTGAGGGAGACAGCGGGCATGAGCGGGTGGTGGGGGGACAGGAGGAAGACACAGGGCATGAGCGGGAGGTGGGGGGAACAGGAGGGAGACACAGGGCATGAGCGGGGGGTGGGGAGGACAGGAGGGAGACACGGGGCATGAGCGGGGGGTGGGGGAGAACAGGAGGAAGACACGGGGCATGAGCGGGGGGGAGGGAACGGGGAGGGAGACACGGGGCATGAGCAGGGGGGTGGGGGGAACAAGAGGTAGACACGGGGCATGAGCGGGGGGTCGGGGACAGGAGGGAGACACGAGGCATAAGCAGGGGGTGGGGGATAACGGAAGGAAGACACGGGGCATGAGCGGGGGGTGGGGGGTACAGGAGGGAGACACGGGGCATGAGCGGGGGGTGGAGGGAACAGGAGGTAGACACGGGGCATGAGCAGGAGGTGGGGGGGACAGGAGGGAGACATGGGGCATGAGCGGGGTGGGGGGAACAAGAGATAGACACGGGGCATGAGCGGGGGGTGGGGGGAACAGGAGGGAGACATGGGGCATGAGCGGGGGGTGGAGGAGAACGGGAGGAAGACACGGAGCATGAGCGGGGGGTGGGGGAGAACGGGAGGAAGACACGGGGCATGTTCGGGGGTTCGGGGGGACAGGAGGGAGATAAGCCACCCAATAAGTGCTCTTCCTATGGAAACAGCAACTTAACCATAACTACATGGCCACTACCGTGGCCATTTAATAAAAATATAAAATATCTTTTAATAGCAAATTATGAAGTATTGCCACATAACTGCTTTTTGTCCCATGGTTGACATGAGAAAAGGGGATTTTAAATGCGAGTTGCCATATTTCTGATCTAAACTCCCAAAGCAATCCTTAGAGAGAGTGAGTGGACTTGGGGGAGAGAGAGGAGGGTAACTGTCAATTGTGGTTGTGAAAATTCTTGCAGGGTACTACCCAATATTGATTGTTTCATCACCAGTATATAAAATGGATGCACTATAAGTGAAGGGGAGAAGCTGCTAAAAATTACCAACTGACAGCCGCACGGAAATACCAAAGGAGGTTTGCTGAAATTGCATCTGGACGGAGCTGTCTATTGCTGGGAAGCCTAAAAGCTTACTGAGCCCTATGGTGATGGGCTGGGGACCATCGTTGAGAGTGGTGTGACCAAACTCCTGCCCTGCCCTCAAACAGGGTACTGTAATGCATTTGGCTTTGCTGAACCTTAAAAAGAGGTTTTCAATGTAGGTAGAATTGAGCCATTTGAAACTAAAAGGTGGGGGAATCTGCATGCCTTAAATCCTTTCCCTTTATATGGGCAGGGGGCAAAAATATTAGGTTGATTAATTCCACTTGGCAGAACACCACAGGGTGATTTTTGTTAAAATTAGACATTAACAAAGCCATTAACAAAGCCCATTCCCAGTGCACGCTGAAAACTATAACCTGTAATGTAATTGGGTAATCCTATTTTTCCTGTTATCCCCAGATTCTTTTAGGAAGAGGAGTGTTTTTGTCACTAAACTAAAACAAATCCCTATTCTGCCAATTTCCTCAACATAGGCCCTTAAGTAGAAGGGGAAAGGGGGGCTACAGATGTCTTTAAGTGGTGGGGGTCTGAAATACCAAACTTCCTAAATCAATCCAATCTTTCTGTCTGACTTCCCCAACACAGACCCAAGAAGGGGGTTAGAGTGTTCTAAAAAACAAACTGCTAAATTGCAATGTGTTTATTTAAAAGCAAAAGTGGGGGCGACATAATGATTGCCATATGTATTTGTACAGATTGGTAAACAAAATTGCTTGCCTTTCAAAGTGCACATGAAAATCAAAATGGCACAGCACTGCATATGTAAACTGATTTTGTCCACTGACCAGTGTTGATTATTTCAAGAATTGAAATCGGGATAAAGTAAAGCCTGCACAGCCATGCAGCGGGGGAGGCGAGCCCAGTAAGGCAATTGTGGGTGTGAGTGTGGGGGGCGGAGAAGACCAAGTAGAGGGGTAGACTTGTCGAGGAGGGCCTGGTCTCCTGTATGAATCAAATGGAACCAAGTAGCTAGTCAAAATGAGGCAGAAATCTGAGGATCTGAGGAACTGGCCTGCTGTAAAATGTCTTAGTTACTCATACAAGGGCTAGCAACTATCCATGAGTCTGCCACATAATTTTGAGATGTTTGATACATTCAGATAAGTATGAAAGGGGATGAGAGGTTAGACATTATAGTGTGTCAAGATTGGTAGCAGGTCGGCTTGTAATTGTTGTCTGAGGTAAGCATAACTCAAGTCTGGAAAGTTACAAAAGTGCTTCAGCATGTGTCTACCAAGAAGAATGGGTGAGCTGAAAATGAAATCATAGTGTACCAATGGTTGAAATTACTTGACATAAGCACTGCAAGTGGAATAAGCAGAAGGAGGCCTTAGAGAACCATTCCTTCTCTGCAAATGCTGTTAAGGGTGAGGAGGGACCTAGGGCCTGTTTTCTGCATGATGGAGGTATGAAATGACAGTCGCCACCCAGGACTGGAAGGATCATCCTACTGCAACACCATAAAGGGAGTACATGTAATACACTAAATAACAGGGCAATGACTTATGTGTACAGAGACGGTTGGCGCAGAAAGGTATCAAGCGCATTGTGGCATGTAACTAGGAAGCGTTACCCTGACCAGCCAAGGCAAATAGGTTTCACTTCTGTGTTGCTGAAATGGATGTGAGGTGATCAATACAGAACTGTGTGCTCACTGAAATATTTATGTCATTTTTGTAAGGAAATGGGCAGACACAATCGACATTAACTGTTTGCTTTTTGGGACACTACCCACAGAAGTCAGGAAGTTGTGAGAAGTAGCTCAGTGGTTAGAGTCTAGGTTTATTAATCACAAGGTGAAGCATCAAGCACCACATTGGCTAGAACATAATCAAACTGGAAGATTGAGATGTCCATTTGGAGCAAGCCTTTTCGATTTTCGACTGCAATCGTGTTACTTAAATAGAAGAAATGGAAAATAATTGTTTGTCAACTTCAAAACAAGACTTGGGTCAAGAGTAAGCAAATGTAAAGATTATGTGTGAGGGTGTATATTGCAAATATGTATATGCAGGTGTAATTTTCAGCACGCCCAATGAAGTGGTGTCTGGTCAGGCAAATACTGTATTGCAGACCATGGCGCAAATACTTAGTACATGGCAAATAAGAAATGGAGCCCAATCATGGCAGGTGGTCCTCAATTATATGCAGTGTTGCCATAACGGCCCACAGCATAGGTGAAACAGCATGCATTGTCAGCAGCAGTGCACTGGGGATGGTGAAAGGGAGGCCACAGCTAAGCATAAGCAGGGCATTCCAGGGACAGTGAGGGACTGCCAGGTGTCTGAATGACCATCTTAAGGAAATGGGGCATCCACCGAAGGGGGCGGTAAGGTTCCGTGGGGTTAACATGACAGAGGTCCTAGGCCCCCACCCCAGTGAGTCTTAAACATCCTGTGGTCTCTGGAACATGCTAACCCAAGAGAGGTAGAGCAAATATGTGAGATGGGAGACCACATAAAAGAGGGGCCATGGGATTTGCTAGGAGGAAAAGGGAAGAATCACCTTGTAGGGTAAGACTCAAATATCTATGCAATATAATAATCTCATGATCCGACCATTCCATTACCTACTTTATGATAATGACTTCATGACTTCATGATGGTACTCTTGGTTTCTCCCGACAGTGATTGGACATTTACTCTACTAATATATTTCATATACTATTTGACATTTGATTGGTGGAGCTCCTTTGGCATTGCTGGGGCAGGCCACTTTGGTCACTGTTGACCAATGAGCCTCTGAGGTGTGAACAGTGTAGCAACAATAGTATATTCACATTCTGTTCTCAAGAGAACTAAACGTTGGCACCCTTTTACCATTCTCACCTATCGAGCTGCTTAACAAGCAGTATAATATTGCGATTTCTAATTGGAAACATGTAACTCATCTCCTTCCTTTTTCATGGTTTGTATGACCTCATGTGATGTGCTCCTCCGCCTCTTGCTCTGAAACCATGCACCTGTCTGGATAATTTGTTTTCTGACTGTGTGTAAACGTGTGGCCTTTTTACTAAAAAAACATTTCTATAATTCCTGGATGTGTCCTAATCGATGTTCAACCTTTATTGATTCTTTTCGTAATGAACTAGGGTCTTTGGATTTCTCTTAATCCTGCAGGCTGAGCTCTCTCTGGGCTGAGGTCTTATATTATCCAGTATATGTCTCTCCACACCTAGGTGGATTTTCTTCCTGCAGGGTATGATATGCCTCTTCTGTCTGAATGACTCTGTCCTGTGCATGTCACTGCATACAGCCTGATTCCCACCAGAGCTGTGACCTTGTGTTTGTTAGTTTCCTTTAGAACATAAGAAGGAACTTCATTAGCTATATGTTTCATTTGCTGAATGTGTGGGACAGGGCTGAAGCATTCTTATTCATAGCCAATCCCTGTGCAGCAGTCTATATCTTCTCCTCACGCTGTTGCTTCTGGTAGCAACTTCTAATTAAGTCATGTTCCCTTGTCTTGTGCCTGAGAAAGAGTTTCACCTCAACTCCTGACCAATGGCTGTGCCTTGCCAACATATTCCTCATGTGCGTACTGAAACTGAATGACTTTTGCTGTGTAGAACAATCCATGATGTTTTGAGGCCTACCATAGTATAAATTGCCTATGAATTTCCTTTAATTTGAGGCCTTCTATATGGTTTAAGCACATATGCAGTGTTTATGTATATGTGCATATATATATTCAGTAAAAAAACATTGTTAAAGAGACGTTATGGTTACAAGTAAAACCGAAAACCCCCAGAAATTTGCCAGTTATGGTAAGCTAAGCTATCATTACTCGCGCCACCACCACGCACTGCTAAGACTAACTCCCAGGACATCAAAGATGACATCACAAATGTCACATTTTTGCAGTTTTTTGGTTTTACTTGTAACCATAACGTCCCTTTAACAAAGTTTTTTTTACTGAATTTCTTATGTTTTTAGTAGCGCAACTTAACCATAATGTCCCTTTAACAATGTTTTTTTCACGGAATATCATAGGTTGTTAGTAGCGCAACTTAACCATAACGTCCCTTTAACAACGTTTTTTTACTGAATTTCATGGGTTTTTAGTAGCTCAACTTAACCATAACGCCCCTTTAACAAAGTTTTTTCTCTGAATATAGATATAGATAGCATGAATTTGATAGGTGATTAGTAGGAGTCCCTTAGTTTATATACATGTAGCATAGAACATACTGAACCCCCTGTCCCACGCTAGTGGTTCTGATGTCTGCAGACGGACTCGGTCAACATCAACACTTTCCAAAAACTCAGGGGGTATCCTAAATTGTTTTATCAAGCAATAAAAACACTGAACATGGTAAAAAAGCAGCCCATAAATGAATGACATTCAATAATAAATAAGAAGTGAAAACTGTATATGTAAGACACCAACCGTCCAATTACAGAGCATATGCAACATAATGGAACATACCAAAAGAAAATAAATATGCCTCCAGCAGAATTACCTCACAGAAACTGCAGAGCAAAAATCAACAGCACACCTACGCAGCAGTTAAAGCAAAACTTGAAAAGAAACTTGTAAGTACACTACATTCATTTTATATATTTGTAAACTTTCTGTATTAGGGTACACTAAAAGTTTTTTTTTTTTTGTTACACAGAAATGTCTAGTACTTTGGAATGGCTAGAAGAAAATTTTCCTTGGGACGAAATTTGTGAAAACAGTGATACTAATGGTAGACACTACACTTCTCTAAATAAACCAATTGATAACCATTACTTTATGTGTACTTAACATATTTTCTTTTTTTAACAGACGATACAGGCAATAAAAATAATACAGAAACAGACACCTTGGAAAATCATCTGCAGCGTGTAGAGCAAAAAATGTATCTATTAATGACAAATTTCATTCTTTTAAAAAACTTTGTGGAGGACCATATAAATGAAAAACATTAAATATAACTGTCCCACATGTACCTGTACCCCTTCTTCATGTCCCAGCCAACCATCCCCAAAAACTCCCCAGCAAGAAAAACGTTATGATGAGACTTCAATGCCTTCCTCCCCAACCTTCCAACATGTACAAATCCCTAATTCCCCTGTTTTTTATCAGTTTCTGCTTCCCCCTCTCTTTCATAATTTTTATATTTTTATACAATAATAAAATATGATGTGTGCTGTTACTATATTCCTCTGTGTCTTATTAATTTTTAAAAAAAGGCAAATAGGGTGTCTGCGGACAGCGCGGGTGTCCGATATATTGGTGATTAGCCAAAATAGGGGTGTCCTAAGGACACATAAAATGTCCGCATGTCCGCAATTAACCAAAATAGGGGTCTCCTAAGGACACTATACCTGTTCTCTCTGTCCACAATCAAAATGGAGGTGTCCTTAGGACACTTAAGATGTCTGCATGTCCGCAACTATTCAAAATAAGGTGTCCTAAGAACATGCCCCCTGTTCGCATTGTCCGCAACCAGAATGAATATGTCTGTAGAAACATAGCCCGTCCGCCTGTCCGCAAAGTTGTGACGCACATTTAATTTGTATGGGGACCTGAAAACTGTCCGTAGAACATCTGCACGCATGTGTATCACAACCTTGGGTACTACGAACATCGCGCCTGTCCGTAACTGTCCATCGCACGTGTGTCGTGCTTTTAATTAGTTTGGGGACATAAACCCTGTCTGTAGAACACCCGCGCGCATGCGTACACTCGACCCCATGCATTTGGTGTCCTACGTACACATGTCCCATTCGCAATCCAAGGTATTTTCCTGTGAAACTTCACCCTTGCACATGTCCCAGACCATGTCACTAGCAATCTGCATACTTTTCTGGAACTTTTTGAAACCGTTTTGGTGTTTGAATCGCTCCCCAGCACCCCACTAAAAGGCCACACCCCGGATCTGCTCCTTATCCTGTTTTTGGACTTCCAGGAGAGACCCTACTCCATATTGCTGGATGGCTCTTTTGTGTTCCGGAATTGCTGTCTTCTTGGTGGTTCCTGAGAACTTTGGAGATGACATCCATGGCTGTTCCTGCTGCAGTTGCTTCTGCCTCACCACCACCACCTACCCAAGGGCCTGCGTGAGAATGCAGAGGAGGATGAAGAGGATGACAAGGATGTGGTAGTGGAAGTCCCTACTACTATCACTCACCGAGAATCTTGGGTGTGGAGGTTATTTACCACTCTTGATGGAGTACTGAAAGCTCATACAAACAAGGTGCGCTGCACTCAGTGCCAGTTGGAGCTGAGTCGTGGCAAACCGGGTTTGTACAGCTATGGTACAACCTCAATGAAGCAACACCTAAGGTCATTCCACGGTGGGGCTATTCGTTAGGTTGTACCTTGCGATAAACTTTGTAGGTTGAGTTCCCCTGCAGCATCCTCCATTTCCGCTCCTGCCACCACAAGAGACCATCCTATGGGGCAGCACCTCCCTGCAGCTGCCTCACAGGCCATACGTGATACTGTAGACCCTTACCTTTGTTTTGTGTTTGTACTGCAATGCATTACTCTGCAGTGGGAAGACCCTTCGAAGTGCTTTCTAAGCTGCGGTCCGGGAGCATGAGAAGGACTGCTCACTACCTGATTAAGGCCCACCCTACATCTTCCTCACTTCACCTGCCCTTTCTTATCCCCGTGGTTGGTACTCCTTCCTTACCCTCCCTTCCCTTCCTTTCCTTGTGTGTCATGTCTGAAAAACCCAAAAAATAAAAAACAACAAAAACCAGAAAAAAGGCTCTTTTCAGAGCCGCCTTTCATAGTTCAAAAATAGAAATGCCAATGAAATGCTGCAGGGCCCTGTGCATTTTTAGAAGTCTGCAGACAGTCCGCAGACATGAAAAACATTTCTGCTGCCCTATCAACACCATTGCACTCTTCTCTGAGAGGAAGTGGTGGCTCTGAAAAGAGCCTTTTGGTGGTGTTTTTTTGTGTTTTGAAAACTTCAAATGGTCAACACCTACTGGAAAAAAGATTGATATAATTCCAGAAAGGGTCTCAATGCATTTTGTATATTTCGCAGAAAAATCTGATTGCCAGCAAACGTAAGATGTACTCCACCACTGTGAAAAATGTGTGTACTATGAAACATAATATTTTCATTGTGAAAAGAGGACATGGCAACATCTCTCAAAAAGGCACAGACATCCTTGTTTACATTACACCTTGATTTCTCCATTTGTGGACCAAGAACGCTGCCATATTTGTTTCTGGGCAAAACGAGAAAATATTACTCTGGAGTTTGGAAACATGTCCATGACTTCCCCAAGTCCTTCTTTCATTGCAATTTGCAAAACAATTCCAGAGACATGTCCTAAACTGGTTCCCCCACAATGAATAATAATAATGTCTGGATGATGCTGTGTCACCAAAGTAGCACAAAGAGGTACCAAATCCAGCCATTTCATTCCACACACTCAATGCCAGTGCACTTCCACATGAGGGAATCCAATATGTGCGGTCACTCCACATCCATCTGCATGCAAATCAAACCAATGTATCCATGAGTCTCCCTTAGAACAAACAATCTGCCTTCTGAAAGACACAGCCATAGCTATCTGCTCTCCTCTCAGGAAAAAGACTTTCTGACAAAGTCTCTCCTTACAGATCACACCCAGTAAACCTTATTGACCAATCCTTTGCCTTGCTAAGTCTCATTTGCATGCCTGTCAGCCTCAAAATCCCTGTATCTATGGACAAATCGCAAAATCTGAGAGTGGAGAATGAAAATGTAAATAGTGTGCCCCACTTCCCCTTTGATGTTGGCTCTGAAAAGAGCCTTTTTCTTTATTGTTTTATTTTTGCATATTTTCCAGGCTTTTTTAAGGCTTTTTTCAGATTTTATCTGTTAAATGACTTCACAACAACTTCCTGATTGAGGTTTGCATATTACCAAAAAATATTTCATGACCACAATCTGTGAAAGTCATTCCATCACAAGAAAAAATTGCACCATCTTCCAAAAGGTTCTCATTTTGGAATGATGACATAAACCAAAGAATACATAAAACAAGATATTCCTTTATTAACAAGACATCTTGCTAAGTACATGACAAGGCATCCATGCAGTCCTAGGTAGTATATGCGAAAAAAATATCTTAGCAGATGGAAACAGATGCATCAGTTCCTTTAGCAACTGCTTCAGTGCGCCCTTCAAACTTGTTGCACTCAGATAGTCCAAATACATTCCTCCACAATTTACACCAGAATATCAGGAGCGTTAAAATAAGCCATATTTCTACAAAGTTTATAAACATCTTGCAAATTTCTGCCTGGCACATCACACCAGGTAGCCTCCACTCACTGCATTCCAACATTGTCTGAAATGCCACACATGTTTTCATACCACTGCAGATTAGTGTTATAATGATCTCCCACTATCCACAAACTAACTCTGTCCATCTCAACAACCACAGCCATCTTCACAGCATACAGCAATGAACAAAAATGATTAACCCTGTCTCCCTATGAATGACACCCTCAGCACTTGATTGGCTAATTCCCCTAGTCCTATTTCTATGCCAGATATGTTGAGAAGCCCCGTATGTGGCACACCCTGTCAGCAAACAGCCGCAGTGTCCGTGGAGCGCGTAACACTGGGACAGGTCCTCTAACCTTTCCACTTCTCTCTCTGCATCATTCCCTCATTGGATGCTGTTAAGCAGTCACA
This sequence comes from Ambystoma mexicanum, assembly GCF_040938575.1. NCBI lineage: Eukaryota > Metazoa > Chordata > Amphibia > Caudata > Ambystomatidae > Ambystoma > Ambystoma mexicanum. The sequence continues at coordinate 462,366,183 of NC_090934.1, forward strand.
CAACCATCCACCAATCACATCCAAGAACTCTACATCTAACTCCATCATCACAGTTCAGCACTTTAGATGTACTATTAATCACTCTGAGTACAATTGGGCTGTGATTGCAAAGCAAGTACAGCAACTACTATACAACTCTCCAAGATTTCTACTTGCAGATTCATGCACATCCACATGCATGAGCACAAACTACAGGTATGAATATGTTCTGCACAGTACATGAACAAGTCTTGTATAAATGCATATAAACAGAGAAACTGCCACTTACCCTGTATACCCTGTACAAAAAAGCTTACTGTCATTTCTCCCATCTGCTATGATCAAGTGTCACTTGCAAAGCTGTCTGCTCTCAAAATTTTTATTCACCCATATTACTAACTGTAATGTGCAAACTGTTATTTTCTTCATTCATTCCATCATTTGTGTAACTACTGCAACCTATTTATCCACATTTCAACCATAATAGCATTTAATGCATTATAGTGCATAGGATGTATACAATTTCCTTTCTATATATTCTGCATATTTAACATAAAATCTATTATTTGAACTTCCTTTAGAAATGATTATAATTGTAATCAGACACAACACACACCGCTGGGTAACAAAGTTTCATTTCATGTTCAAAGATGGATGAAATAATAGTATAATTGTGGGAGAAGGCTGTGTAGTATGTTATAAAGTGACACACAGCCAGGATGAGTATATGCATCTTTATTCATGCACACAGATAGCCAATATCATTTGAAAGGCTGCCAGCTGAAACAACAACACTGCCTCTACAACAGTTCTTCCAATCTAGACAGCTCTCTGATTCCAGATGGTTGCCCATTCCGTTCTAGAATTTACAACAGCATTCAACTATACACAGGTGCAGCCATGTCTATCACATCATGTACAACTATGTACAAACAGTGTAGTAAACCAAGACATGCAACATCTCACCCCTTCCCTTCAGTCTGCAATGCAAGTACCAGGCCCTTCACTCAACAGTTTGCTAATCACCTGCAGTCTGGTAAACTGGTTTTGTCCCTTTGCCACTTCACCAGATTTTCTTATTTGAATCTTCTCCCCTACAAATATTCTGGAGAGTAATAAGCTGCTGAACACATCAAATCCTTCTGCTTTATTTCCCACATCTTCACAAATGCATACATTGCATGCTTTTCCCCACAGTTCCTGCTATTTACCCTGTATGAATAGCAAGAACATCATACAGTTATTTCCTCTATCTCCTAACATCCAATAATACTGCCTTAAAAAGCCAAGTGTGCCCTGTGTGCTTACTATTGTAATCATTTCTAAAGTACATTCAACTAACAGATTCTAAGTAAAATATACAGAATGCACTAAGGTCAAGGAAATTGCATCTAAATGATATGCGCAGTTATCAGGAAGCACTACTACTGCAAAAACAAAGAAATTCATGTCTACATTAACAACAGTACTATTAACACATGTATTTAATAACTTTTTTTCACAATTGCAGTGAAGACTACTCTCCTGAAAAGCAGCAGCATCTGAAGTATGAACCAGAACTCAGAAGACACCTATTCTTTCCATCCATAAAAGTAAGTGCAACACTGCCATAATGTTCTAACTGTTACTCAAACACTGTAGAATTATAGTATTGTAGAACAAACAATTGTATTAACCCTGCAGCATTAGGTTCAGTATTAATGCGTGCCCCTTAGCAGCTGCATACTTTGTATTGTCATCTGAACACCAATACAGTAACACACAAATACGAGAACAACCTTCCCAACCTGAAGTAACAACCCATTGCAAATCACACACGTATACATACATCCTTACGCTCATACTCAGACACTCATGCACAAAACTCACATACACTGCACAACATCCCAACCCACACTTTCTTTTTTCTCCAACAGACTCCAAAGAATGCCCTACCAAAAAGCAACTCTGTAGAAAGCAACGCAGAAGTGACAAAATCAAAATAAAAGTCTCCAAAATAAGCATCCATCTCTAGCAGAATTTGTACAAAATGTTCAAATAAACAGCTAATACAGTCACTAAGCGAAACAAAACCAGCTTCCAGTACAGAAACTTTGCCTACTCTTTCAAAATTTAAAATGAAACAGAAAGTGATTAACAAGACTGCAGCTACCACTAGTGCTAACACTGCACCTATAAATCTTGATGTAGCCGCTAGTAAGCATACCAAAAACATTATTTTACACATAATGTTCCGCCACAGAGTCCTTCAGAGCCGTATAAAAAGAGGAGCAAAATCACGCACAACCCTTAAAACCTACCCTAGAAAATTCATCCTAGAAGATCTCATAGACAGTGCAATCCTTCTCAAAAGGAAATTATTTATTTTAGTTTTAAACAGAATGAAACCACTAACAAAACTAAGTACTAAACGACAAAAAAGACTTCTCAACGGAATATCAGCAAAGATAGCTTCACAAACATATGTGGAGGTGAATGGAGTCACACCACCAGCACAGAACCATATTTCAATGAAAAAGCATACAAACAAAGCAAATAATCCCAATTGCCATACATAGCAGTGGACAAGGGTACGAAAAACGTAAGAATACTATTATAGAACAAGAAACGCTGCTCACAAAAATATCCCCAGAAAAAAAAGTGGCCGATTCATGGAACAAACGTGCACCAAAAATCCTAGTGCAAGCAGGCGCAAGGTGGCGCAAGCGCGAGAAAGTAAGCGCATGCGCACACTTGCGAATCAAGGAAGGCCCTGCGCCTGTATACCAATGGTTGTGCGCCAATTCTGTGTGTGGCACGCGTGGGCGCCCACGTCATCAAACGGCATGCGCTACGCTCACAGCGAAAGCGCACATAGTGCGGCACACACAACAAAAGTGGGCGGAACAGTGGGCGTAACACACGGAATGGGGAACAACGCGTCAAAAAGAAGGCGTAACTGGGGAAGTACTGCAGGGAACTACATGGAACGCCCACATGCACGCAAACAACCCGTATTCATGGATTCGAATATGGGAAACCTGCGCACGGCAAAAGACGCGCATAGGCTTCAACGCGTCCACCACAGGAAGCCAGGCGGAAGTGTCCCCGCGTACAGTATAAAAGTGCGTGCAAACAACAAACACGTATATACAGCTACGATGAATGCCCCATTTGTCGCAGCACTGATCGTGGGACACCGCTGGAGGAGGAGAATAGCCAGGGCACGCATTTTTTCACCCCGGACAAGCCTTTTTGGGATGCCTGACGACCAGGTCTACGGCTGTTATAGGTTTCCACCTCCTATCATCCTAGACCTGGTCAGGGAGTGGGAAGATGACCTTACATCACCCACCCTCTGCTCCCAAGCATTGAGCCCCTTGGAGAAGGTGCTCAATGTCCTGCATTTTTTGGCCACTGGGTCATTTCAGCAGACTACTGCCATAGTGGGGGGGTACTCACAGGCCACGCAGTCACGCTGCCTACACCAGGTCTTGGCAATCATGACAGTGCACCCCTCAGTCCGCAGGCACATATACATGCCCAGAACACCCGCAGAAAGGCAGGCCGTTGTCCAGGACTTTTACAGGGTGGCACACTTCCCCAAAGTGCTTGGTGCCATAGATTTCACCCATGTGGTCCTACATCCACCTAGGGCCACTGAGCACATCTACTGAAACCGCAAGCACTGGCATTCCATCAACGTGCAGGTGGTATGCGATGCAAAGGGAATCATCACCTCTGTCTATGCAAACTACCCTGGCTCCACCCATGACAGTTTCATATACAGAATGACCGCCCTGAGCAGGGCCCTGGAAGCTGGGCAGCATGGCAACACATGGCTCCTAGGTGAGTACAAATGCCCATGCACATGCATGCATGTCACACACACACACAAATACACAAACCCAATAATCACAACCATCATCACCTCTCCAGGGGACAGTGCCTACCCTCTGAGCAACCACATGATAACGCCAATCCGGAACCCCACCACACCACCCCAGGTAAGATACAACGCTGCCCATATTGCAACCAGGGACATAGTGGAGCGCACATTCGGAGTGCTCAAGTCACGCTTCCGCTCTCTTGACCGCTCTGGCGGGCAGCTACTCTATGCACCCTCAGTAGTGTGCAGGATCATTGTGGCAGCATGTGTCCTGCACAGTGTTGCAACACGGCAGGGCATGCCGGTGGACATGGTGGTGCCCCCACATCCTCAACCACAGGCACAGGCGCTGCCCATGGGAGGGGACAGGGCACGTGGCGAGGAAGCCTGGACCCAGCTTGTGGCCACATTTTTCACCTAAACTCCCACTCCTGCGGTGTGCACACAGGCCTGGCACATACCAGGTGACAATCGATGATGACAAAAAGACAGTCAACTGTCACAACCTTACCACCCTGAGAATGTTGCCATGGAAGTGCCACATTGTGTGCATCCCTAGCTTCTTAAACATAAGCAATCCTGTGTGACCAAAAGGCACACCTGCAAGGTGTGAATCACACAGACCTGCAAAACAGGCCATAACTATCACTGGTATGTCACCCAATCCCTCCCAAACCACAACATGACATGGCAAGCAATAGCTATACACCAACACAGTACCAATAAGGTACACATTGACATGTGAAAAATGTAAAGTGGCATCAGACAATGATGCCTGACATGGAATCAGATGAAATGACTGACCAACAACCTCCCACCCAAAAGAAGTCATACCCAAATGCATTCCAACAGATGTAGTTGTAACTTAACAAAGCATGCCTGTCTACATGCACATTGTGCATTGCAAAATCAACACTGCAGCTTCTGTTTGCCGTGCCTACCTACTGCAACACACTGCTCAGCGCACAGCATAGTGAACAGCCATTGTGTGTGACGCACACCCTGAGCATCACATCTAAGCGATAAACTACATCAAAAAGCAAAATATGCATTTACAGGATCCACAATTGGTCATAGATCATGTGCTGCAGGGACACAGTGGGCGCCAGAAGGCAAACAGAGTGTACATGTGGACATGGAAGGGTGGTTGTACATGTAGTGGATCATAGTGCGAGTGTGTGGGTCAGTAGGGACATGCACTCAATATATGCATGTGTTATCAAGTGACCATCAGTTTCCTCTACACATCACATGTGAACATTCACCATGTGTACACCCAGCATGTCAAGCCACAACTATTCCCTCACACCTGAAAGGTAAACACAACACATGAACATGCATTGATCAGCAGAATACATCATGTACATAGGATACCGCAATTACAATGTCAGGGTGCGCATCACACTGTAGGGCAAGGCAACTGTCAACAACAAAACACCCCCCCTCCCTCACAAATCACCATGACCCACTGAACAACTGCACCTGGGTTATGTAGCCTTCATCTTTGATTTTCACCTGGCCACAGGATCACCCTTCCCCTTTTTCACCATTTCCCACCTTGTGTGCAAAAAGCGTCCAGCACCCTCATAGGCCACCTTGACTTGCGAAAACACCACATCAAAGAGAACTCAAAGCAGGCCAACACAGAAGCCAAGCAAAAAGCCTGCAGGCAGCAAAACAAACCAGAAGAGCCTTCAGTAGATGACTTGAAGTAGCAGTACGTCACAAAGCCCAAGTACTACCACAATGACGTAACAACCAAGGTAGCACAGTAAAACAATGTCACAACAGGATGTGTACCATGGGTGGTAAATAACACAGAATGATGCACCACAAACTGATGTGTACTGTCACAGCTCCCATGTACAGGCGCAGGAGTGGCATGAACCAACCACCCCCACCGTGGTCTGGGTGCCTGCAAGGTCAAACACACACAGGCCTCTGAGACCCTGGTGGGGAAGGAGGGTCAGGGTTATGCAGTCGGGACAGGCATTGCTATACTGGATACTGGAACGCAGGGCAGGAGAGGGGAGTAGGATTGACACAGGAAAGTAGGAAATGCACAAAACTGTATTACTCACATTAACACATACACGAGTACACCAAACTTGATCATCATGCACATAGTAACAAATTACTCAAATGGAAAACAAAGAGAAACTTATCTCTGGGGTGAGTGCTGGCCTCCTGCCTGCGCACTCTCAGGTCTGGTAACAGGAGCAGTTCAATGCTGCAAAGAGAGCCACAGTTACTAATCTGTACATGCCCATAACACACAAACACACCACCATATATGTGTCATGATCTCTGCTTCCAAAAGGTCAGGGTTTTCCCAACTCCCTTGGAAGCAGATCCATAACCCAGGTTCCGAGTGCCAACCAGTCCCAATTAGGACCTTTTGGACCCAGTCCTGGCGCCAGTGGCACCAGGCTCATAAATATGCCCAGTCCCAGCGCTGGAAGCGCTGGGCTCATAATGCTTGGGTGGACTTACCTGCAGCAGACCATGCTGCTTACTTGCCTGCCAGTTGAGCCTCTGATCCTCTTCTGTTTGGAACTACTTTTCCTGTTGGGTGGGGCAGGAGCCACTCCCTAGATTCAGAACACTGGAACTCTTCTGGAAAGCAGGAACTCTTTTCTTACCTAGGCGTGGCTGTGGAAGGAGAGACCTAAGCACTACAGGAGGCTATTTAAACCACACCCGATGGATGAATCTTGCTTTGCGTTATTCTGCATCCTCTGCAGCAGAACGTTCATCGTGTCTTCTGCATCTGATCCTGGGCCTAAGGAAAAAGGCTTACCATCCTGAATCCAGTCTTCAGCAACACCTATAAAGACAAGAAAGAACAGGTTAGCATTACGGTCTTCAGTGACAGCTCTTCACTTACCTGGTCCATCGGCTGTCACCAACACCTCGCGCTGCATTCCGGCATCTGAAAGACAAAGGCTTACCTACTCTTCGTGCGCTCCGGAGGTCTTCACACTGCATTCTGGCATCTGAAAGACAAAAGCTTACCAACTCTTCGCACGCTCCGGAGGCCTTCGGCGCTGCATCCCGCATCTGAAAGACAAAACAAGGTGCGTTTAAAGACATTGGGGAACTTTAATACTCACGTGCCATTACTCCTTTCCACACCTAACCCAGTGGGTATTCCGGCACCCTGCAGCCGCTCCGAACTTGTACCTGCAAAATAAAAAGACAGTTAGAGCGCATCGTGAAGCAGGCAACAAGCGCTTACTTACGTGCTTCCAGGCGCTTCTATTCATCACACGGGCTCCATCTTCAACTCACTTCAGCCCGTCATCCGCCATCGCCGGAACCCTGCAAAACAAGAAACATCATTACTAAAGACTTTAAAGACATTAGAATTACTCGAAACTTACAGTTCGTGCAGTAAACGACGGACAGCAGTCTTCTGAAGTCAAGAGGCCTGCTCCCCTTATCCAGTGAAGAAACTGGTTACAGCACCCTGCCCCGAGGCAGATGGAGAGCACGGCGTTCACTTACCTAAGGTGAGAGCGTTAACCTTTGGGGTTCTACAGGAGAAGAGAAAGGGAAGAAGAGAGAGACATTCAATAACCCAGTTCCTTAATCCCATATTTTCTATCTGCAGACATCTTACCCTTCAAGTCAGACATACAGTGCACAGAGGTCCAGCCCAAAGAGCCAGCCGTGTGTTACACATCACCTTTGCAGATACGGTATACGCACAGTCAAGACCGGCGCCTCTACGGGAATCAGGTGAGCGTTACAGAACGCAAAGCTTACCACAAAACTCCCGTCCAGGCGCTATGGAAACCTCGGATACCGACCAGCTAGCCCAGTTACTTGGGGAACTAAGGGCAGAAGTGCATGCAGCCCGTCAGGAAACAAACGCTCTAAGAAGGGAACTGATTATTTCCAAGGAGCGAACAGATGATCTTGCTAGACAATTGCTACAGTCACAAGCCGGACAGACCCCGTTACCCGCATCTGGGGGAAATCTTCCTTCTACATCCTCTATGAATCCAGTGCAGATCAACCTACCTGGGAATGTACCTCTGGCTCCGCCCGAACGATTTTCTGGTGACCCAAAGAGGTTTGCAGTATTTATTAATCAGTGCCGGTTGCATTTCTTATGCCGGCCAGCAGCCTTTCCAACTGATCAAGCTAAAGTAGCTTTCGTGCTTTCGTACCTTAGTGGCAATGCGCCAGACTGGTCGATCCCTCTAGTAAATCAAGATGATCCGGTCCTCCATGATTTTCAAGCTTTTCAGCTCAGTATGGAAAAACTGTTCGCAAGACATTCACAGGGGCAGGCCTTGGACAATGAGCTTCTTTCGTTGCGACAAGGTAATCAAGACCTTTTGGCTTATATTGCGTCTTTCAACAGACTGATAGTGGAAACTCAATGGCCTGAGGACAAAAGGATTACGCTGTTTTATAGAGGTCTACGTGGAGAGCTCAAAGATGTGTTAGCCCAAGTAGTGAATCCCCCACAAGATTGTTCGGACTATATAGACTTAGTCGTTCAAATAGATCACAGACTGCAGAACAGGAAGGCCGATCGTTCCAAGTTTGATGCTCGAGTATTTTCCAAACCGCCAACTCCTTCCAAAGGAGTAGACCCCGGGGAACCCATGCAAATAGGGGGTCTGAAAGGTCCTCTAACACAAAAGGAGCGGGAAAGGAGAAAACAGTTGCAATTATGCCTCTATTGCGGAAACTCAGGGCACTTTCTTCGAGACTGTCCGGTGAAACCTGCCAAGAAGGCAGTAGGAGCTGCAGTTACCAAAGTTACAAACTCTGAGCAGGGACACGACCTCGCCCGACAAGAATAGAGGTCCTCTTGCCGAGCGTGAAAACCAGTTCCGTGACCTCGCATTTCGTGATACCTATGGTCCTCATTAGCCCTGATAATCCGGATCGATTACATGCAATTGAAGCTTACATCGACAGCGGTGCCATCGGCAATTATGTGGATCATGAAATGGTTTTGAGGATGAATCTAACTCTTTGTCCCAAGGCTGTAAAGGACGTCATTACTACGGTGGATGGTACGGAGATAGCCTCCGGGCCAGTAACGCATACCACTCAAGAGGTGACGCTAGTAAGTCAAGATGGACACCATGAGAAGATCGTGTTCGATGTGATCAAGGCCCCTCAGTTTCAGATTATTCTAGGAATACCTTGGTTAGAGAAACACAATCCTCTGATCGATTGGCGAGCAAGAACGGTCCAGTTTCCAGAATGTGTCTCTACTTGTCACCCTCCACCTGGTGTTGCACTGGCAGCAATTTCTTCAGAGACTCCCCAGTTACCTCCCGAATACCTAGAATACCAAGATGTTTTCCGGAAGGATCAGGCTAACTCTCTACCTCCTCATAGGTCTTATGACTGCCAGATAGACCTGATACCTGGATCTACTCCTCCTTGTAGTAGAATTTATGCCCTCACCGAGCCTGAGAACCTTCACCTTCGACAATACCTGGATCAATACCTGGCAAATGGGTTTATTCGTCCTTCCAAGTCCCCTGCTTCTTCAGCTTTGTTCTTCGTTCCAAAAAAGGAAGGAGACCTTAGAATTTGTATAGATTATCGCTCCCTGAACCAGATCACCGTTAAGAATCGATATCCGTTACCTTTGATCCCTGAACTCCTGGACCAAGTCAGAAAAGCATGCATATATACAAAGCTGGATCTTAGAGGAGCTTACCACTTGGTACGAGTAAAAGAGGGCGATGAATGGAAGACGGCCTTCCGCACCAAGTATGGACTATTTGAATATCAGGTCATGCCCTTCGGACTTTGCAATGCCCCGGCCGCCTTTCAATATTTTATGAACAATGTCCTCAGAGAGCTCATAGATGTGTGTGTTGTTGTTTACATTGACGACATCCTCGTTTATTCTTCATCGGAATCTGAACATCGGAAACACGTGAAAATGGTCCTCGAAAGATTGCGTCAACACAAACATTTCGCTAAATTGGAAAAATGTGTTTTCAACGTGACTGAAGTTGAATTCTTGGGATTCATATTATCACCTGGCGGAGTGCGTATGGATTCAAAGAAGGTCGATGCAGTTCTCAAATGGCCATCACCATCCTCCGTAAAAGGTGTGCAAAGCATGTTAGGCTTCGCTAACTTTTACCGCAGGTTTATCCCCGAATTCTCTCAAATAGTCCAGCCCATCACTGCCTTGTTAAAGAAAAACAAACGTTTTGAATGGTCTACGAGGCGGAACAAGCTTTCCAGGATTTGAAGACTAAATTTATCTCTGCACCAATCTTAAAACACCCTCGCCCCGAACTCCCCTACATCGTGGAAACTGATGCTTCAAGCCTTGCCATGGGGGCAGTTCTATCACAAAAGGACCCGGTAACCAATCAGTTGCATCCCGTGGCATTTTGGTCCCGCCAATTCTTGCCTCCTGAAATCAATTACACGATTACTGACAAGGAACTTCTGGCTATCAAGTCTGCCTTTAAGGCTTGGCGGCATTATCTGCTGGGGGCCCGACACACCGTTACTGTGATTACGGATCACCGAAACCTGCAATATTTGAAAACCGCAAAAGCCCAATCCTCTAGACAACTCCGTTGGGCATTATTCTTTGCCGAGTTTGACTTCATAATTACCTATCGACCTGGTACAAAGAACGGTAAAGCTGATGCCCTTTCTCGGATGGGAGTGGAAGAACACTTGATCAACCCTAAACCTGTACCAATCATTCCCGAACAAAGAATTCTGGGTGTAATCACCACAGAATCCATAGAGGAAGTTAAGGATAAGGCCAGGCAACTTGTAACTCCAGCAGACATACAGAATTGGCATCTGCAGGGAAAGGACTTTGCAGTAAAGGACAACTTATTGTATTTCCAAGAACGATTATACCTACCCAGCACAGATTTACAGAAAAAAGTAATCTCTTGTTATCACGATTCTTTAATGGAAGGACATCCCGGTATGGCCAAGACCTCAGAAAAGATCAAGCGCTACTTCTGGTGGCCGTCTTGGAAAAAAGATATCAGAGACTTTATAATGTCCTGTGGAGTATGCGCCCAAAACAAGAGTCAAAAGGAAAGACCAGCAGGCCTCTTACGCCCTATTGACATCCCACCTCGCCCTTGGCATACGCTTTCTATGGACTTCATCACCGATCTACCTCCATGCTCCGGATACAATACGATTCTAGTAATCGTGGACTTATTCTCCAAGATGGCGCATTTCATTCCGCTCAAAGGCTTGCCAACAGCAGCAACTCTGGCCCGAGAATTTCTCGAAAACATCGTCCGACTGCACGGTTTTCCTTCGGTTCTAATTTCGGATCGAGGTAGTCAATTTATTTCTCATTTTTGGCGAAGTTGCTGTCAGTCGACTCAAATTGATGTGAGACTATCGACCAGTCACCACCCTCAGACCGACGGACAAACCGAGAGGACCAATCAAACTCTGGAACAGTATTTACGCTGCATGCTGCAACAAACTGAAAAAACTTGGAAAGACATCCTTTGGATAGCCAAATATGCCTACAATAACTCTGTCCATTCGGGAACTGGGAAAACCCCGTTTTTTCTTTTGTACGGCAGTCACCCTCGAACCTCGGAGTTGGATCCCCTCCAAGATCTTGAAACACCAGCAGTAGACTACCTGCATTCTACAATCACCCAAGCCTTTAATGAAGCTGTTTCTCTCCTTCAAAGGGCTAAAGAACAATACAAGAAAGGAGCAGATCAACATCGGAAGGAAGCCCCTCAATATCAAGTAGGGGATCAAGTCTGGTTATCCACCAAATATCTACCTCTAAAAGGGCCACGCACATTCAACCCAAGATACCTTGGTCCCTATTCCATCACTACCATAGTAAACCCAGTAGCGGTCAAGTTGGACTTGCCCCCGCACATGAAGATACATCCGGTCTTCCACGTCTCTCTATTAAAACCCGTGCAACCTCAAACCCGACTAACTAAATCTCCAAAACCTATCCTAGTTGATGGAGAACTCGAGTTTGAAGTCAAAAGCATTCTGGACTCCAAGATCTCCAAATCTAAACTATTTTACCTAATTGACTGGAAAGGCTACGGCCCCCAAGAGAGATCCTGGAACCTGCTGAATATGTCCACGCTCCTCCCCTAATCAAAAGATTTCACCGAACATTTCCTGACAAGCCAAAACCCCCGGAGAAGCCCGGTTTGGGAGGGGCCTTGAGGGGGGGTACTGTCATGATCTCTGCTTCCAAAAGGTCAGGGTTTTCCCAACTCCCTTGGAAGCAGATCCATAACCCAGGTTCCGAGTGCCAACCAGTCCCAATTAGGACCTTTTGGACCCAGTCCTGGCGCCAGTGGCACCAGGCTCATAAATATGCCCAGTCCCAGCGCTGGAAGCGCCGGGCTCATAATGCTTGGGTGGACTTACCTGCAGCAGACCATGCTGCTTACTTGCCTGCCAGTTGAGCCTCTGATCCTCTTCTGTTTGGAACAACTTTTCCTGTTGGGTGGGGCAGGAGCCACTCCCTAGATTCAGAACACTGGAACTCTTCTGGAAAGCAGGAACTCTTTTCTTACCTAGGCGTGGCTGTGGAAGGAGACACCTAAGCACTACAGGAGGCTATTTAAACCACACCCGATGGATGAATCTTGCTTTGCGTTATTCTGCATCCTCTGCAGCAGAACGTTCATCGTGTCTTCTGCATCTGATCCTGGGCCTAAGGAAAAAGGCTTACCATCCTGAATCCAGTCTTCAGCAACACCTATAAAGACAAGAAAGAACAGGTTAGCATTACGGTCTTCAGTGACAGCTCTTCACTTACCTGGTCCATCGGCTGTCACCAACGCCTCGCGCTGCATTCCGGCATCTGAAAGACAAAGGCTTACCTACTCTTCGTGCGCTCCGGAGGTCTTCACACTGCATTCCGGCATCTGAAAGACAAAAGCTTACCAACTCTTCGCACGCTCCGGAGGCCTTCGGCGCTGCATCCCGCATCTGAAAGACAAAACAAGGTGCGTTTAAAGACATTGGGGAACTTTAATACTCACGTGCCATTACTCCTTTCCACACCTAACCCAGTGGGTATTCCGGCACCCTGCAGCCGCTCCGAACTTGTACCTGCAAAATAAAAAGACAGTTAGAGTGCATCGTGAAGCAGGCAACAAGCGCTTACTTACGTGCTTCCAGGCGCTTCTATTCATCACAGGGGCTCCATCTTCAACTCACTTCAGCCCGTCATCCGCCATCGCCGGAACCCTGCAAAACAAGAAACATCATTACTAAAGACTTTAAAGACATTAGAATTACTCGAAACTTACCGTTCGTGCAGTAAACGACGGACAGCAGTCCTCTGAAGTCAAGAGGCCTGCTCCCCTTATCCAGTGAAGAAACTGGTTACAGCACCCTGGCCCGAGGCAGATGGAGAGCACGGCGTTCACTTACCTAAGGTGAGAGCGTTAACCTTTGGGGTTCTACAGGAGAAGAGAAAGGGAAGAAGAGAGAGACATTCAATAACCCAGTTCCTTAATCCCATATTTTCTATCTGCAGACATCTTACCCTTCAAGTCAGACATACAGTGCACAGAGGTCCAGCCCAAAGAGCCAGCCGTGTGTTACACATCACCTTTGCAGATACGGTATACGCCCAGTCAAGACCGGCGCCTCTACGGGAATCAGGTGAGCGTTACAATATGCCCCAAACTAACAAACTACTCTACAAACAAACAATCTGGTGTGGATGCTTCGTACCCATACGTAACATTACCCCTGTGATGGTTCATACACAGTCAATGCAGTAAGTCAGGCGCCGGTGGGTGCGTGGCAAATGGAAGACCAATGTGTCACAATTTACACAACATGCAATGTTCCCTGGGTAAGCAGCCAGACGCATATAGCGAGGTACGACTTCAGAACAAATCGTGTTCCACCATGACCGAAATAAAGTAGGTAGTGCATGTGTCAAATTCTACATGGAAATGAAATGCACTGCACATGAGTCTGTCCCTTGCTGTCTGTCCCTGTGAGCTGCTTCTTTCCATGTCTCCCAACGCTACATGGCTAATACAAGTGCCTCAATGGACCATGGTGGACCGTAGGATATGTGCCACTGCCCCTGCAGGTGCCCCAGACAAGTTTCCCATCAACTAGCCATTAGTCCACCAACACATCTCAGCTGTATTGTGCGCTTCAACACCAATATTTGTCCAAGTTCACCATCAGTGCTGCTACTAAGCATGCATGTGCAACTGGCCTGGTGGAAGGTTTGCTGTGTTGTGGCCCCCCTGTGCTGCTCACCTTGCCTGGAGTCCCTTGAAACATGTCAGCTGTTTTCGGATGTATGAGCACTTCCCTGTGCCTCTGCTTGCGCACACATGCACATGTCGGCACCACCAAACGTGTCCAGCTTGCAGACGTCCAATGGCCCCTGTCTGCTGGCAAAGGTGGTCTGGAGGCTCATCCCCCTGCAGAAAGGGCATGAAACACATGATTAATGCTTTAAATTCATCTGTGTGTGTCTCTTCAGGCATTTCATGACTGGACCATGTCAGAGACGTACATCAGAAATCACACCATCAGTCCATCTTTCACAGGCAAAGTGTGGACACACTATCTACGGCATGAATTGCAACAAGCACATGTACAGTAAAGATAAGAAACATACTACACAACACATAGCAATGAATGTACACATGAATCATGAAACCCCCCATCTAGGAAAAGAATAAAAGTGGTCAATAACACCCCTATCATCCCCCTAGGGGTGTTAACACAAGTTCGACAGCAGCAGACATTCCACAGATCTAACTAACTATGAAACTAACTATGAAAAACCTACATTACCTAATTAAACTAACTATCAAATAGAAACTTAACTAACTAAAGTAAAAGAAAAATCAAAAATGGCCACATACGACCCGGGGGGAGGCACCCAGGAGGGGGGAGGTTCAGGGTGCTGCTCAACACCCACATGCGATGATGTTGAGGAAAAAAAAAACCTCCATGGGCTCAACGCCTGCACAGCCCGACCTATGTGGGAGATAGATTGTTGTCCGAGTCTGGCTCTTCCTGGAAAGGAGGACGTGGCACAGGAGCCTGACCATGCCTAGCTGCAGCTTGCCCCTTGTCGGCAGCAAGTCTGCCGGACGGGTGAGCCTGGTTCTGTGCGGCGATCACACATAGGGCCGCATGCAGGACCTCACGTGATACGCGTGCTTCCTCTTGCAAGGTAACACGTGTAACATGGAGTTCCTCCTGCAAGGCCTGCTGGACAACTGTTGCACCTCCCGGCAAGCATGTAGCTCAGCCGAGATGGTACGCTCAAGCTGCGCAAACCTCTCCTCTGCCCGTTCCCTCTGGGACATCATAAGGACACCCAGAGTGGATCTGAGGGAAGCATACTCCTCCCTCAGGGCCTCCATGTGTGCCTCTGCGTGAGCAGCAATTGCTCTACACAAACACACCATCTCAGCCTCGCATGCCCTGTCTGAGGCCGCCATGCCCAGCCTGAGCGAGCAGGCTGTGGACCGTGCCTCCTGCTGCTGGAGAAGCACCTGCCTAGCAGGGGGGAGTACGGATCGGGCCACACGCTCCATGCTCACAGCAATGTCTCCATTGCTGCCCCCTGGTGTTCAGAATTGGCAGTCATGTCTTGCTCCCACTCAGTATACAGCGGTTGCGCGCGGCGACCGCGTTGCTGGGCTTGACCCCTGCGGGACCCCAGGACTGGGTGTCCTCGTTGTGTTGGCACCGCCCGAGGCTGCATGACTACATGCCCCCGTCGACATGATGGCCCAGGCACATCAGTGACTGGTGTGGAGGGTGAGCCTGTGTCCCGATCCACCACAGGCTTCGGTTCCAAGACTGTCTGACCCCTCAGTGCAGGTGTCGTGGACAGAGGAGTGCCCACATTAGAATCACTCACCCCTGACATATGGACCTGATGCTCACCCAACTCGACAGGGACGTCAGAGTGGTCATCAGGGCTGGACTCATTGCCAGCCAGAGGCAAGATGGACTGTAGCACATGTGGGTTTTCGTGGCCTACCACCCCACGATCCCCACTTGTGCCGGGTTGCTGTAGTGATAATGACCCTGTGCCTGACAACACCATCCTCTGGCTCCACTGCGTCATCATCTGAAAAGTAGAGGGAAAAAAGGTCACTACACATGTTAGAAGCACACAAAACACACACACACAGATATCACACAGACACCAAACACATCAAGCAGACATGTCACACACAAGAGAACCTGCCATGCATGCTGGGTCAACTTGACACTGCTTATGTGATTAGGCATGTTGAATGGTGTCATTTTGCACAGAAGTGGGTCGATGCAGTGCAGCAATTTTGTACGTTACTCACTGTCTACATGTACAAGTACTTCATGATGTGTATCTGAAAATGTGACGGCAGTGCAAGGTCAACTTCAGCCATCATGTGCAATGTGCATTCAATGGCAAGCATGGCTACAAGCAAACCACCCCTCCGCCCATTAGCAAATGCAGGGATGCCTAGCATGGTATCAAAAGGCTGACCATAGACCTGTGTATTGACAGACAATGTAGACTAGCATCAACTGCATCATGTGAGTCAAGTGACAACACAGCAAATGATGATGGGACAGTAAGCAGGACACATGATGAAACCTCTGGAGTACACCCACGTGTGAAGAAGACACTACACCCGTTGGACAGAGTCATTGGCTATTAAACAGGCTGAGGCCTTTGACCCACACAGACTGTCACACCCTAAACATGTGTGCGACGCAGGACTGAGCCACAGTGGACATGAGAAGGCTGATGAAATGCCATGCAATGTAGGTCCCCCTGGACTCCTACTACAATGATCATCCAGTCAAGGACACATAGGGGCATGAGTGGAATACACATAGAGCATGAATGGGCAATCATGTCCCTGTGGGGCATCTGACCTCTGCACAGTCCAAGTGAGACATCCTTCATCAAGTACAAAGGATGTACCACACAGCATATGTCTAGCAGATTGGCTGCTGGAAGTTAGCATATACACAGGATGCATGAACAGGGTAGTACTCAATGGCAAAATTGAAGCATACCAGTGCTAAGGTGGAATTGAGGTGCAGAGGGGGGTGGAGGGGCAAGGGAGCATGCCTACATGGAGTACCCGCATGCAGGCAGAGGACACATGCACGTCAGTCATGCTATGACATAGTCCCTGTCACCCCACGCTACATGTAGAAGGGCCAGTGAGCTGGAACATGGACTTGAGGGGCATCCTGGTGACCAGCATGTGAGTAGGGTGCAATAGTGTTGATGCGGACAGTCCCCGTCTGCTCCACATGTCCACCATCCAGCAGAGCAGACATGCATCAGAGAAGCATTGCATTACTTGCACATCAGAACCATGTACACGTGACATGTAGTGGCAGTCATGCACAACACATCACACAAGTAAAACACACATGTCCACAACAAATACGCAGCAACACTCACTGGACTGGGCATCAAAATCTGGCATCTCTCCCACTCCTTTGACCGATTCAGATGGTATGAACTCCGCAACGAGTGACTCATGCGGAGTGAGGTCTTCCTCCTCAGGTGCAGGCCCACTGCCAGTCACCAGAGTCAAGTTGTAATTTGAGGCACGCTTAGCCATAGCGCTGCGTTTGAGGTCATTCCAATGCTTTTTGCACACTTGCGCTGTGCGCACCTCATGGCTGAATGCACTCACATGTTCCACAACTTGCTTCCAGTGGGTATCACGGTGGGCAGCCATAGTCTGACAATTAGGACCCATTAGCATATCATGGCTGTGGCCCAGCACGTAGTCCACGAGGTAGCCCAGTTCCTGGTTGAAGAAAGGCTTCTTCCTCAATGTGCTGTAGGTCGTGGCTGTGTGTGGGGTCCCAGCCTGTGCTGCAGGTGCAACCTACCTCCTCTTGGATTGTGGCGCAGACCCTGGCTGGCAAATGCCGCCCTGATCACTATGGCCAGTAGCACCGGTGGATTGAGCCAAGGGAGTGGCAGGTGGAGGGACGACCAAAGGCCTGACTTGCATCAGTGGCAGCCGGGTGCCCTCTAATGGACCCTGCACAGCAACATTCGCTGTGGCAGGGTCATTGACAGTGACTGTCCTGGTTGGCAGACTCACGACCGGGGTGTTCTTGGCTGCATCTGCCCGTGCACTTGCCAACATCCGGCTGTTCGGGGCAGCAGATGACATTACTGACCCCGGGACACGTGTCTTGGTCAGGGCAGCCCTGCGTGCACCTACGGTTTCCCTCCTGGCCTGTTGGAAATCTTCCAAGGGCTCTTCAAGTGCCAACACAGCCTGCGCTGGCAGACCCTGAGCCTGGGTGGTGGTGTCCACAGCTGCACCTGCAGCTCCCACTACCCTTGAGACCGTGGCAGTCGATGAAACAGACTGCCGGGTCACACGGGCGCCAGTGCCAGATGCAGAAGCTGCTTCTCCCGGAACCATAGGGGGGGTGGCATGACTGCACCGACACATGGCACAACATCGTGCTCAAGTGGTGCACCCCTGCCTCTTCCCCCTCTGCGGCCATCCTGGAGACCCTGGAGTCCCCCTACTCCCTGATCACCCCGGCCACATCCCTGACCAAGCCCGCCACAAGGAGGATGCCCAGCTGAGGCGCCCCTCACATTTGGTGGCCTCCCAACCATGGCACAGATGGAGTAGTGCCGGCACAGATGGAGGAGTGCCAATGGGAGGTGTACACCACAATTGTCCTGGGCAATTGGGGTGAAGGGGGTGGGATGCAAGATGTTAACAGCCCCCCTGCACCTGCAAGGCTGTATGTCACCCCGGTGATGTAGTGACGGGTCACGCAACGCTCAGGCACCCCAAAACTGCAGGAAAGCCGTGCATGCAACCCTGCAGCCTACATGTGTGGAATCAACCTCCCGCAGTACTGGTGGCACCCAGTAACACGCAAAAAGCGTACGCGTGGGACACGCAGGCTACTATGACCTCGAAAACGGGTGCGATACACAGGGGTACCCGCAGTGGGAAAAATAGCGTGCGCGACTCACCGTCTGACTAGCGTGATAATGAAAAACACGTGTAGCCAATACCCCTGCCAAAAAAAGAGATACGTCCTTGGGCCGCTGTGAAGTTGTGATGGCGCACGAAACAACTCGAAGTAGCAACACACGTTGTTCTCCACAAAAGGCACGTATAGCAAACTGCTGGCCCCGCTCACCTTTAAACCGTGCTGAGGGAAATGCCTGCATGCGGCGCGTCACTTCCGCGAGTAGGCCCTTTCCAAGGATTACACACATTCACATGTGGATGTGCAGTTTTTTCACGCGCGCGCTGAACCACTGTGCCCACATTACGAGGGAAACGCCCGCATGCATCGCGTCACAGACGCGCTTACGCGCTAAGGGCCTTTCCTCGAATTACACGCTGACGTGCAATTTTTTCACGTGCCACGCTGTATCAAGCTGGCCATGCAACAACACACGAAAGACCACGCTCCTGCTCAGAAGGCCGAATTACTGCCCCACAGAGCCCCGAGCATGCTCCCACCTGCCATCTGCTGATGCCTGCCTGCCTGCTGCTCATGTGCACTGCTATTTGGTGCCTGCACGTCAGCCAGGGGTGCAGTTGCTGTGACCACCCCTGCTGGAACTGAAGACTCCCGACTGGGATACCATCGTTCCACAGCCCAGCCGCAGGACCCAGTTGCCCACCCACACCTGTCTCTGGGGTTGCCATTTCGGGCACAACACTATCTGGCACTACTGGCAACCCCCAGCCAGAGAGGCAGAGGGCCACCAGCTTCAGTGCCAGGGAAGTTGGTGTCCTGGTGGAGCAAGTCCTGGGGCAGTATGATGCCCTCTTTGGAAGTTCGCACGCCAACAATGAAGGATGGACCAGGATCTGGATGGACATCATGACTGCCATCAATGAGGAGGGGGTGGCAGTCCGCGACATCAAACATGTCCGGAAGTGCTGGGAGGACTTCAGGTCCAGGACCCTCGACAAGGCCCGGCACCTCTTGAAGGCAGTGGATGCGGAGTGGTGCCGGGGCCACCTGTCTGACCACCAAATGATGGTCCCGGAACGCATATACCCAGCGCTCCACATCCAGGTTCTTGAGAGGCAGACCCGTCTGGAGTCGAGCGGTAAGTGTACATGCATGCTGATTGGACGCTGTGCGTGTTGTGGTGTGCCAGTAGTGTGCAGGTTGCACATGTGTTTTTGTAGGGCCATGTATGGATGTGTATGTACAGGGGCGTGAGGCTGCCACATGTGAGTCCTCTCATGTGTGAGACACATCGATGGTGTATGTGTTGCTAAGCATGCTGGCCAAATGCAGGTGTGGGAGCACACATATTTGAATTTCTGTGTCTGTACGTTGGCATGGTTGTGGTGTCACACATGGATGGTGGTTCCTGCTGCATGTATCTGCACTGTGTACATGTGCATGTGTGTGTATTTGACAAGTGTGCAACTGTGATGCACCATGGATGCATGTGACACTGACATGTAGGAGGCTGATTGCCAGATGCGACATGGATGGTGACATTATCACTGCAGTGGTGGAGATGTACAGATGTATGTCAGTCTGGTGGCATGTGTGCATGTGTTGTGCACTCACTGTGTTTCATGTGACATCAGGCTCACCTTTCGCTGCTCGTGCTGTTGTTGTTGTATGGACGGTGCTGCCTGGTGCAATATTCCTGTGGATTTGCTCATGTGTGTGAGTTGAAATGACATGTGTGTTGGGGAGTGTGATGCCATGTCTGTAGTTTTACATTGCCTCTCATGTGCAACTGTCATGTGTGTATCAGTCCATTGTACAGTGCCCTGATGTCTGTGTTCTATCTCTCCCTGTCTGCAGCGTCAACTGATGAAGAGGGCGGGGAAGGTGCTGTGGAGCAAAGCGGCAGTGATCGCACCACCAGCTGGAGACGCAAGGCCCGGCTCCCCTCCCAGGTTGTCATCTCATCGGGGAGTGAGGAGTCTGGTGCCGCATCCCAGGCTGCAGCTGCCAAGGGTATGTCCAAGAGGCGGAGGTCAGAGGTGGACTCCTCGGCAGCAGAAGGGGCAGCTGAGACCCCACAGGGTCCGATGGAGGAAGATGGCATGGAGTCATCCAGGTTGGTTGGGGTTTGGTGGAGGAGGAGGCCGTGGAAGGGACACACACGGGGTCTGGAGGTGGGGATTCCACTGGTGCTAGTGGTGCAGTGCAGGGGCAGGGACAGGATGCAGCACAGGCTGCCGTGAAGATGCCTGTGTGTAATCCTGTTCCCGAAACTGTGACTGCATCATCCTGCACCAGCAGGGATGCCTACGTCCAGACCCGTTTTCAGGGAGGGGATGAGCGCACAACAACTGGCCTTCCTATCCCTGCGGACATGGCAATCTGGGACCGGGTTGAACCTGTCCTGTCTGGGATGGCGTTGCGTCAACGGGGCATGCGAGGTGACCTGCAGTGTTTTCCTGAAGACACTGCACTTCATCTCGGATGCCTCATTGATCACGTTGACCTACCGGGACGGGTCACCAGGGCTGGATTCCTCCGTATGCTGGACCTTGTTCCGACCCCCTCCTAACCTGAACCCCCTATGCGCCAGTCGTCCTCCATGCCATCTTCCCACCCATGTATCACCTGGGTACCCTGTGGAGCTGCCTCTGACCCTGCGGCCAGGCTGGTGGAGGACACATCCCTGCCACAGTCGGGAGTCGGACGTCCAGCAGGGGTGGCCTCCTCCACAACTGCACCACAGCCGGAGGAGGACGTCCAGGCAGCAAGAGCCAGGGCACATGCACAGCAGCAGCAGCAACAAGGTGGGAGCCATGATGGGTCAGGGCCTTCAACATCCGAGGGGCAGGCATCGGCCAGAGGGCAGGAGGACCCAGGATTGGAAGTGTCTTCCGTGTGGCAGCGGTTGGGCCAGGCCATAGGTGTGGAGCGACCTGTGGAAGAGGCACGGTTCACAATGGTCAGGGCGGAGAACTCCATGCGGAGGGCACTGATGCGGGCCGAGTGCCTCAAGGCAATTCGCAGGGAGTTGGAGGTCAACATGTCATCGTCCCTGCAAACCCTCGGGGCCATGGAAGAGGACCGCCTCCGGGACATCGAGCAGGAGTTCATTGATGCCCTGGCCCGAGAAATCAGGAAGTGAGCCGTCGGACTAGCCTGCCGCCATTGTATATAGTTTGTAGTTTTAGGTTTCCTTTATCTTTTTCATTCATTTGGGGAGCTTGGACTATGCCCCGCCTTTTTGTATATAGTTCTTTATTAGGTCGTTTTTTTGCTAGGTTTCATTTCATTCGTTGGGCTCATGGACCCTGGATTACTTCTTTGTACATAGTTGAACAGTGGATTTATCTATTATTTTTTTTTCTCACCATGGAGCAATGGATTTTACTGTTTCCATTTCCTTTGGATTCGATTTGGTGGCCGGAGACTTTGGACACATTTTCATTTCGATTCATTTTGATATAGACTTCATGTTTTTCTTTTTGTGTTTCGGACATGCTGCATTTCATCTTTATTTCAAACATTTTTTTCATGTTTTCATTTGATTACATTCTTTTTGGGCTCAATACATTTTGGTTTATTAAATTTGATGTGTGGTATTCTCTCATTGGTTTCATGCATGTCACGGTGTAGGTTTTCACAATCACCAGCACCCATTGTGTGTGTGTGACAGACATGTGTTGATGTACATTCTTGCCATTTGGGTTGTATCATGTAATGGGCATTTCAATGTGGGGTGGATGGGAAACTTGGTTGGGGCTTTGCACAGGGGTGTCGTGCGGTCGGATTTGGGAGGCCATGAGGCCCATGATTGTGGATCATGATGACGTGTTGGGCGGACATGAGTCGGGGCCTGCTGGCAGGTGCCCGTCAATGCTGGGGGGGGTGCTGGCAGACATGAGTCAGGGCCTGCGGCTCACTGCCAGGTAGGTGGGGGTGCTGGGGGACATGAGTCGGGGCCTGCTGGCAGGTGCCTGTCACTGCCAGATGGGTGGGGGCGCTGGGGGACATGAGTCAGGGCCTGCTGGCAGATGCCCATCACTGCAGGGTGGGTGGGGGTGCTGGAGGACATGAGTCGGGGCCTGCTGGCAGGTTCCCGTCAATGCTGGGGGGGGGTGCTGGCAGACATGAGTCAGGGCCTGCGGCTCACTGCCAGGTAGGTGGGGGTGCTGGGGGACATGAGTCGGGGCCTGCTGGCAGGTGCCGTCACTGCCAGGTGGGTGGGGGTGCTGGGGGACATGAGTCGGGGCCTGAGTCTCACTGCTGGGTGGGTGAGGGTGCTGGGGACATGAGTCGGGGCCTGCTGGCAGGTGCCCGTCAATACTGGGTGGGTGGGGTTGCTGGGGGACATGAGTCGGGGCCTGCTGGCAGTTACCCGTCAATGCTGGGGTGGTGGGGGTGCTGGGGGACATGAGTCAGGGCCTGCTGGCAGGTGCTCGTCAATGCTGGGTGGGTGGGGGTGCTGGGGGACATGAGTCGGGCCTGAGTCTCACTGCTGGGTGGGTGGGGGTGCTGGGAGACATGAGTCGGGGCCTGCTGGCAAGTGCCCATCAATGCTGGGTGGGTGGGGATGCAGGGGGACATGAGTCGGGATCTGCTGGCAGGTGCCCGTCAATTCTGGGTGGGTGGGGGTGCTGGGGGACATGAGTCAGGCCTGCTGGCAGGTGCCTGTCAATGCTGGGTTGGTGGGGGTGCTGGGGGACTTGAGTCGGGGCCTGAGCCTCACTGCTGGATGGGTGGGGGTGCTGGGGGACATGAGTCGGGCCTGAGCCTCAATGCTGGGGGGTGGGGGTGCTGGGGGACATGAGTCGGGGCCTGCTGGCAGGTGCCTGTCAATGCTGGGTGGGTGGGGGTGCTGGGGGACATGAGTCGGGGCCTGCTGGCAGGTGCCCGTCAATGCTGGGTGGGTGGGGGTGCTGGGGGACATGAGTTGGGGCCTGAGCCTCACTGCTGGGGGCGTGGGGATGCTGGGGAACATGAGTCGGGACCTGCTGGCAGGTGCCTGTCAATGCTGGGTGGGTGGGGGTGCTGGGGGACATGAGTCGGGTCCTGCTGGCAGGTGCCTGTCAATGCTGGGTGGGTGGGTTGCTGGGGGACATGAGTCGGGGCCTCCTGACAGGTGCCCGTCAATGCTGGGTGGGTGGGGGTGCTGGAGGACATGAGTTGGGGCCTGAGCCTCACTGCTGTGTGGGTGCTGGGGGACATGAGTCGGGGCCTGAGCCTCAATGCTGAGGGGAGGGGGTGCTGGGGGACATGAGTCAGGGCCTGCTGGCAGGTGCCCGTCAATGCTGGGTGGGTGGAGGTGCTGGGGGACATGAGACGGGGCCTGAGTCTCACTGGTGGGGGGTGGGGGTGCTGGGGGACATGAGTTGGTGATCACTAGTGCAAGGTGACATGTGGGCTGGCTGGGGGGCATGCCCATGGTGGATGGACTGCGTGCGGGACATGACCAGGGGTGCTGGGTAGTCCCCTGTGGTGTGGGCTGCCCGCAGGGGCCATGGAGGGGGTAGAGGGCACACCTGGGAGTACCTACACTGCCAGTTCACGTGTGGGGCTCCCCGCGCACCCCACTGGATACACGTACCCTGCTCTGACAGCGAAATCACGTGTGAAACTCCCTGCGAACCCCAGTAATACACGTACCCCACTCGCACAGGGCCAATCAAGTGTGAAACTTCCTGCGCACCCCCGAAATACACGTACCTCACTCGCACAGGGCCAAACACGTGTGAAACTTCCCGCACACCCCCGAAATACACGTACCCTGCTCGCAGAGGGCCAATCGCGTGTGAAACTTCCCACGCACCCCCGAAATACATGTACCCCACTCGCACAGGGCCAATCGCGTGTGAAACTTCCAGCAAACCTCCGAAATACACATAGCCCGCTCGCACAGGGCCAATTGCATGTGAAACTCCCCGCGAACCCCAGCAATACACGTACCCCACTCGCACAGGCCCAAACGCGTGTGAAACTCCCCGCGAACCCCAGTAATATATGTACACCTCTCGCACAGGCCCAATCGCGTGTGAAACTCCCCGCGAACCCATGAAATACACGTAGCCCGCTCGCACTGGGCCAATCGCATGTGAAACTCCCCACGAACCCCCAGAATACACATACCCCACTCACACTGGCCAATCGCGTGTGAAACTCCCTGAGAACCCCCGAAATACATGTACCCCGCTCGCAGAATCCCAATTGCATGTGAAATCCCCACAAACCCCAGTAATACACGTACCCCGCTCGCACAGGGCCAATCGCGTGTGAAACTTCCCGCGCACCCCCGAAATACACATACCCCACTCGCACAGGCCCAATCTCGTGTGATACTCCCCGTGCAGGGGTGTACATGTATTCGGAGGGGTGCGCGGGGAGTTTTACAGGCATTTTCGTGGTTGGGGGGCTCTATGCTGGTCCAATGGCCTGTGTGCCATGTACGGGATTTGTGCGCTGTGCATGGCGCACAGGGAGGGGCTGGGGGCGTAACTGGCGCTGCTGCAGGGTCGCTGCGCCACTCTGCGCCACGGCTGGTTTTGGATGTCAAAATCCATGAATACGCTGTGCGCGGAAATGAATTTTGGCGCACGCGGCTGGCACAGACTGTCGCACGCGGACACTGTGCGCCAGCCACGTGCGTCACTTGTGCGCTGAATTCTATGAATTACCCCCTTAGTATCAACTCTCCATTCCACTGAACCAATATATCCAGTCTACAAATGGCCGTGCACATCATGTGTAACATAGCCAAAAAATCTTTCAAATCTTTACGCCAATTCTTCAATCAGTATGTGAACGGCAAAGACAAATTCAAAATGAAACTACTACAAAATATATACTCCTGTCCTGTGCGCAAATACACAGGACCACAAGGACCTTCATTAGTCTGCATTTCTGGACATATTTGCAAAAGCACATTCCACCATATCAAAATTATATCAACACACCCTTCAACTATAAGAAATCTGGTTCATAAACTGTACTATGCCAAAAGTCCTGCTTTAGCAGTAGCCAATTTAAATGACAATCTTCTACAGCCAAAGAACTACTCGAAGAAGTAGAGCATATCCAGAGAAAATATTTTGGAAGTGAAAGCCACTTACAAAGTACAATAGATTTACAACAGACTAGCAACAACTTTACAGATGGCAGCATTCTACTACACACATACAAAAAAGAAATACTAAAGTTTTAAAGTACATCTGCCGAAGTACCAAACCATGTGTGTGTGTATGTGTGTTGCTGCAAGACTTTTTATAAAAATAACACAAAAACTATAGACATAACGAATAAAATAGAAGACAATGAAGATTCCAAATTGTTCCCATTAGCTCTCTATCTTATAGCAGAAAAGAAATATGAAATTACTGACCCCTTAATACTTTACACTTACTGCACTGCAAAACTTGACAACAACCAAACACCTTCACGTGCTATCACAAATAACTTGGAATTATTTCCACTACCAAAACCCCTGCAGCAACTTAACTTATATGAGAGCATCATAATTCAAACAGTGCACCCATTTCAAGCAATAATACGCCTTCAACCAAAAACAGCAAAACTACCTTCCTCTGAATGAATGAAAGGCATTCGTGGAAAACTAGTTTATTTGCCATTAGATCTCAAAGAAAATGTACACACTCTGGGAGTGCAAAGTCCAAAAGATCAATCTTTAATTATCTTACTAAATGGTGTACCTACAAAAGACAAAACAATTTGGCAACAACTTGTGGACTGACATAAAGTTAGCAAGCCCTGCAATAACTAAAAGACAACAATGAATACTCATCAGAAACTTGTCAATTTCAACTTCTAGATCTGCTACAGAATCTAATGTTTTAGACCATTGTACAATTCACCCATTGCACTCTAAGGACACCATAGATGATGCACTGGAAACTAACCAAATGTGACAAGCCAAAGGATCTCCAATCAGCATATGTGAAAAAAGTATAGAAGCACGTGCCTTTCCTCTACTCTTTCCTATTGGAAAAGGAGGAAGGTACGATGATAGACCCACACAAATAACACCATCAGAATACCGCTCTTTACAAATGTATTTTAAAGACCCCAGATTCAGACAAAACATGGAATATATATTCCACCTTCTCTTTGAAAGTGAACTAGCAAATCTCTGCTACGGAGTTGCACACACATTGAAATCAGTTACCCATTTTCAAAATATGTCAGCTATGCAATTACTACAAAAAGTGCATAGAAAAAGATTAGGTTTTACAGTCAAGCATTACAAATCTTTTAGTAAATATGCGTGGTACAAAAGAATATTGGTTCCGATATCATGGAGGTGTACTCTGTATGATAAGAAACCTTGGCTCACCCACTTGGTTTGTGACATTAAGTTGTGCAGAATATACATGGGAAGATTTACAAGATTTCCTACGCATAGCAAACAAAAATAAAACAAACGTAGACATAAAAACACCAGGGGAACTCTGCTTTCTAGATCCTGTAAATGTATCTAGATAGTTCCATCATAGCTTCATTGCTATGCTACACTTCATTTGTAATAAAACTGTTCCTCCCCTCGGAGAAGTGCAACACCTCTTTTGGAGAAAAGAATACCAAGCTAGAGGAGCCCCACACATACACATGCTTGTGTGGAATAAAGATTCTCCTAAATTTGGTCAAGGCAGTGATGCCACTGTTTTGCAGTTCATCCAAAAATATGTCAATTGTGTAATCCATTCACAAATGACACATAATGACCTTCTTTCACAAACTTTACAATTTCAAAGACACACATATGGCAAGTATTGTCTTCGCAAATATAAAAACAAAGGGAAATACTATACCAAATGCTGCTTTGGTTTCCCTAGACCAGTTTCAAGAACAGGTCAAGTAAACAACTTCATGTCTTCAGTTAGACATAGGGGGTAATTCATGGGATAAATGTGCGCCGAAATTTGTGACGCATGCTGGCGCAAGCGTGAAAAAGCTGGCGCACATGTGTGAATGGCACACTTGCAATTCATGGAAGGCCCTGCGCATGTTTTTTTCTGGGATGTGTGCCAAATCTGCGCTTACCTTACACGTCACAGCGACTCTCCAAATGCGTGCGCGACAGGAACAGGGAAAGCGCACAACTTCTCACGCACACACCTGAAAAGGGGGCAGAACACGCGGAATGGGGAACAACGCATGAAAATGAGGGCGTAATGTGGGAAGTACCGCTGGGAAACACATGCAACGCCCACACGCTAGTGAACAAAAAGTATTCATGGAATCGAATAGAGAAAACCCGCGCACGTAAAAAAAAAAAGCACATGCGCAAATATGTCCGTCACACGAAACAGGCGGAAGCGCCCCACGCAACATAAAAGTGCATGCAAACAACAAACAAGCATATACAGCTACGATAAATGTTCCATTCCTCGCAGTAGTGATCTTGGGACAACGCAGGAGGAGGAGAATAGCCAGGCCCTGCATTTTTTTGCCCAGGACCACCCTTTTTGGGATGCCTGATGACCAGGTCTATGGCAGGTATAGGTTTTCACCTCATATCAACCTAGAGTTGGTCAGGGAGTGAGAGGATGAACTCCCATCACCCACCCTGTGCTCCCAAGCATTGAGCCCCTTGGAGAAGATGCTCAATATATACTGCATTTATTGCCCACTGGGTAATTTCAGCAAACAACTGCCATAGTGGGAGGCGTCTCACAGCCCACGCAGTCACGTTGGCTACACCAGGTGTTGGCAATCATCACTGCATGCCCCTCAGTCCGCAGGCACATATACATGCCCAGAACACCCGATGAAAGACGGGCCGTGGTCCTGGACTTCTACAGGGTGGTACACTTACCCAAAGTGCCTGGTGCCATAGATTGCACCCATGTGGCCCTACGTCCACCTAGGGCCACAGAGAACATCTACCGCAACCGCAAGCACTGGCATTCCATCAACGTGCAGTTGGTATGAGATGCCAAGGGAATCATCACCTCTGTCTATGCAAACTATCCTGTGTCCACCCATGACAGTTTCATATTCAGAATGTCCACCCTGAGCCAGGCCCAGGAAGCTGGGAAGCATGTTGAAACATGGCTCCTAGGTGAGTACAAATGCCGGTGAACATGCATGCATGTCACACACAGACAAATACACAAGCCCAACTAATGACAACCATTATAACCTTACCAGGGGACAGTGCCTACCCTCTGAGCACCTACATGATGACAGCAATACGGAACCCCACCACACCACCCCAGGTAAGATATAATGCAGGCCATATTGCAACCAGGGCCATAGTGGAGCGCACATTCAGAGTGCTCAAGTCACGCTTCCGCTCCCTTGACCACTCTGGTGGACAGCTACTATATGCGCCCCCAGTAGTGTGCAGGATCATTGTGGCAGCATGTGTCCTGTGCAACATTGCAACACAGCATGGCATACCGGTGGACATGGTGGTGCCTCCACATCCACAACCACACCCACGGGCGCTGCGCATGGGAGGGGAAAGGGCAAGTGGTGAGGAAGCCCGTACCCAGCTTGTGGCCACATCTTTCACCTAAACTCCAACGCCTGCGGAGTGCACACATGCCTGGCACATACCAGGTCACAATCGATGATGAGAAAGGGACAGTTAACTGTCACAACCTTACCACCCTGAGAATGTG
This sequence comes from Ambystoma mexicanum, assembly GCF_040938575.1. Classification (NCBI taxonomy): domain Eukaryota; kingdom Metazoa; phylum Chordata; class Amphibia; order Caudata; family Ambystomatidae; genus Ambystoma; species Ambystoma mexicanum. Next base: position 462,395,625 of record NC_090934.1, read on the forward strand.
TCCACAGAAGTGCCACATTGTGCGCATCCCTAGCTACTTAAACATAACCAATCCAATGTGACCAAAGGGAACACATGCAAGGTGCATATCCTCACCCCTGCAAAACAGGGCATGAAAGTACTGGAATGCCACCCAAACCCTCCCAGTCCCCATGACTCCCGTCTGCCCCACCATATCATGGTATGCAATGGCAAAACATCAAACCATATGCATAACACTTGACACAATAGTCATGAAGTGCCACTTGAGAAATGTAAATAGGCACCAGACAATCACACCTGACATGGAATCTGAAGAAAGGACCGAACAAAACCTCACACCCTGAAAACAGTGGCACAAATGTATGCCACCAGTGGTGCAAGATATGATATGATATGATATGATATGATATGGCATTTGTAACGCGCCTATACACAAGTGTTTCAAGGCGCGATGAGGCAGGGGGGGGACAAGGGGAGACAGACAACGATCTTACTAGGCCAGGTGTCATTCAGATCGCGCAAGTGCAAGGGTAGAGGGGAAGGGAAAAGTGCATGGGGGAAAGGGAGAGGGGAAAGTGCAGTACAGGGTTATAAGCATACAGCATACAGGATAAATAACAAGGGCCAGCTGGTGGCAAGTGCGAGGTAAGTGCAAACAAGTGCTGGGAAGGGGGGCTGTATGGATACAGACACAGTCCTGTAGTGCAGGGGTTGCCGTGGAGGCAGTGCAGGGGAGAGTGGCTGGGCCGAGAACGGTGAATGGCCCAGTTGCAGATTCAGTGCAGTTTCAGTAGTATTAGCAGGGGAGAGGGGGAGAGAAAGCGGAGGCAAAGAGGAAGGTTTTCAGGTGCTTCCGGAACCGCAGGTGGTTCTCCTCAAGTTTCAGGGAGGTAGGAAGGCTGTTCCAGAGGGAGGCCCCTGCAGTGGAAAGAGATCTGCCCCCAACTCGTTGTTTGGAGAAGCAGCTGACCCTGAGGGAGATGGAGGCGGATGAGCGAAGAGCTCGAGAAGGAAGATATTTAGGAAGAGAGAGTTGAAGGTATTTTGGCCCAAGGCCCCAGACGGCCTTGTGGACAATGCAGAGGGTTTTGAACTTGATCCTCGCAGTCACTGGGAGCCAGTGTAGTGATTTCAGTCCTGGAGAGATACGGTCCCTGGGCTTGAGGCCAAGGACAAG